>NC_138293.1:78967500-79607500 GCF_965601325.2 Salmo salar | reverse complement strand
AGAGTCTGCCAAATACTGCTCCATCTTCCCCAGTGTCCACATCAACGTGAGTCAGAGGAGAATGGCTTCAATAACATATTTTGGCATGAATACAAATTAAAATGCTAGCAACTAAGTTCAAGTACGAGTACAAATGTCCAAAGCGGCCAAATGGTGAAAAAAGAATTACATTTGATTCTAAATAATAAAAATATCAGGTTATCCAACCAGCATCCCCTCCCATGCTGGTCTGAGCCTCCTGTCTCTCTGTCTGTGGTTGTTGTATCAGGGGATGGTGAAGCACCTGCAGCTGACTCCAGGAGAGTTAAAACAGTACCTTTCTCAGACTGAGACACTCCTGCTGCGCTACATACAGAGGCTGCAATGGCTGCTCTCCGGTATGCCTCTCTCTCGCTCTATGTCACTGTAGCTTGTCTGTCTCTCTCTGTTCTGGTCATTCTAATTATATGGTACCAAAATACTGAAATATCTATGAATGCCTGATTGAAGGTTGAAGAAACCCCAGTGTCTGGCTCCTTCCGCTCACTTCCTCCCCAGGTAGCAGGCGTGTGTTTGGGGCGGTGCTGGAGAGGGAGGTGTGTGTGCTGCTGGATGTGTCCGGCTCCATGGCTCCCTGCCTGGGGGAGCTGAAGACCAAGCTGGCCTCTCTCATCTGGGAACAGCTGCATCACAACACAGTCAGGTAAACTTAACCTAAAAAGCTTTGCTTACCCCTGGACACTTCCACTGTTGACTATCCCAGAAAAAGAATGAAAAAGGAACTCTGTGTTGGCCTCGACAAACAGGCTCACGTTTCTCTTTCTATCCATCTGTCTGTTTCATAGAGGAAAATTACAGGCAATGGTGACAGTAGAAATATAAATAAAATCTTATTCTGGTTCTGTGGTTGTTACTACTGTAGCTTAGGTTCATTATGTTCATATAACCATCTCACCCCTGCTACACTCACACCCATTGGTTATTGTCATATCTAACCCCAGACCCCCTCTCTGACTGTCCCAGGTTCTCTCTCCTGGCGTTCTCCGCGGGGGTGAAGGTGTGGCGTCTGGCACGGCAGGAGCCTACAGAGGAGGCATGCCGCGACGCGGTGCAGTGGGCATATCAGCTCAACACCCATGGGGGAACCAACACTCTGGAGGCCCTGCAGGTGACGGGTTTAAGTAATAACTGGCTATGTCATGTTATAACCTCCGTATGTATGTTGCCCAGACTGGCTGAGGGTTTGGGGATAGTGTGGGCCTGTACCTGCTGTTCTTGGTATATGGCTATGTCATGTTAACCAATTATGTTTATATATGTCATGTTATAACCTCTGTTTGTATACTCCTTGTCATGTTATAACCTCTGTATGTATGCTCCTCAGACTGGCTGTGGGTTTGGGGACAGTGTGGGCCTGTACCTGCTGAGTGATGGGAAGCCATATTCCAGCTGCAGCCTGCTGCTGAAAGAGACAGAGAGACTGGCCACAGGGAACCACATTACTATCCACACTGTCTCATTCAACTGCACAGACAGGTCTGACTATATGATTGATTGATTTGTACATTTAATCTATTACACGATGACCCTCACTATGACCCTCTATTACACTTCTGACAGCACAGCCAATGACTTTCTGAAGAAACTGGCCCACCAAACTGGGGGTCGATACCACTGTTGTCATGACAATGTGGATGCACTCAGTGGGCTGTTGGAATCGGGCCATAGGGATGGAGACGTGAGTAGACACACACGCACGCACACACAAACACACGTATGCATGTATACACACCTGAGCGTCATAGCCTCTGTGCTATTAGTCAAACACTGAACCAGCTTTCCCTGTCTCATACCAGTCAGGGGTACGAAGGATGAGTACACAGTAGAGACAGATATTCAAGTTTGAGGGCCCTATTGTGGACTGATTCCAACAGGAACCTACCCTGCCGGCCCTCGAGGGAGATGACTTGAGGAGACTGGCTCAGGAAATTGACAAACTGAGACATTTCCGGAAGAAGGCACAGGTCTTCAGGTTTGTCTTACAGTGAGCAAATGGGTTCAAGTTTGCATAAAAACTGTTGTCCATGACTGACCTTGACCTGTTTTTGACAGGGAAATCATTTTGGAAAAGAAGAATCCAGAGGAAACAACAAGAATCAACCAAACAAACTAGATTACTGTAAACCCAAGAATTTGACTTCAATGATTTTATATACACATTTGTTATTCAGATTTTCAATGACTAAATATATGAAGAAAGTGGTTGTTAAGAGATTAAAACTGGTGTACATGAATTTTGTCAGATTAACCATATACTGTACACAGTTCTATTTGACCTAATTTGGGTGTGCAGTATGCTTTGTTCAGAGTGACAAACCTCTGCTTTTCTTAATTTAAAACTAGAATGCTTAGTTGCTACATCCATTTTTTACTAATAAATTATTTCTATATATACCCATTGATTCTTGAAGAATATTATATATAAATGCCTCGTGAGCTTACTTCAACTGTCATACCCATCAGAAAGCTTGTTTTACTCCAATGTTTGTAAAAAAAAGTAAATGTGAACAAACACTGTATAGCCTAAAGAGGCAGGGCTGACCGCTTTGGTATTGTTTCTCTAGTTTGAACTAAAAACAGCTAATAACCTTATTGTGTTATATTCTTTCTATGTACCAATGAACATATCGGCATGAATAAAACAAATGATTCCATGATGTCTGTTATAAATAATATGAGCATGCCTAATAAGAACATGCCTCATATGAACATGTCTAGCATGTCATACATCTTTATTAGGTGTAATGAAGGTAAGAAACACATAGAAGCACAAAAAAACTGCAATAATATCGGACACCATCAAACACCTACTTACAGCACTGAAAACCCAATCATCCCACATTTCATCAGGATCTTTGTCAAAAGGACATTTTTGACAAGTCAACACGGCTTCATACTGTTCACTTCCCAAGCACTGGGTCGACACACATGACACATTACAATGAAAGAATGAGGGTTGGGAAAGCTTTCCCAGTAAATATGACATTTGAAGGGGTAATGTGCAGTTGCTACATCCATTTTTGGACTTGTAAATTAATTATATGTACCCATTGATTCTTGAAGAATATAACTTAGAAATGTCCAATGAGCTTAGTTCAACTGTCATACCCCATCAGAACCCAAAATATAAGCTTATTTTACCCCAGTGTTTGTAAAGAAAGTAAATGTAAACAAACACTATACAGCCTCAAAACATAATCAAACTATAATGTTGATATCATGAATAGCCAGTCCTGAATTTGAGAGTGGTTACATTTCTCCAGTCCTGACCCTCAGCTTTTTACCAAAACATGAGAGGGGAAAGTATTTGGCATTGTTTCTACCGCTGATTGCCTGATTGCTGCTTGATGAAACGGTGTTACCGTTTCATCAAGAAGCAAGCAGCTGAGCCAGCACTTGCAGAAGGATGCTGGGGAGTTGGGTGGGCGCCAGAGAGGCTGAGGAGAAGGGTTGACGCTTGAGAAGTGCAGGGTTGAGACAGGACTAGGGGAGGGGCGAGGTTTGTGGAGGAGGAATGACAAATAGGTATTCTGTACATTTGCTGATTTTGTACCTGTGAAACATGATCTTAGTCAGAGCGTGCGCGTTTCATCCAGACCCTACGGTAACGCGTCTCAGGTGAAGCCACAAGTGATTGTCAGACAAAGGTTGTCAGCGTAGACTGCAGGGACCTGCGAGAGGGGTGTCAAAATATAAAAAGGGGGATCTTTTAATGATATGTATTCAATGGACATAAGCAGATATATGACAGTACGTTGAAAGGTACAGTAGGCCTATTTACCAAAGTCGTTTTAGTGACATAATTTACAATGGAAAGTAATGTGGCAACCAGATCCGCGCATCACTGGGTAGGCCTATATTTTGGTTTATTCAGAAGGTTGATTGGATATTGTATGTTTCTTTTAAGACCGTTGTAAAATATGCAATATAATTGCACAGAAGAAGAAAAAAAACATTTAGAATCTGCGCATTTTGGTTGTGGGTCAATGTTAGAAACCCATACTTTCAACTCAACTTTGTCGTAGGAAATCACCAGTGTACTATATAGAAGGAAATAGTATCATGGAACTAGTATTCTTATGTGACAATTGAGATAAAATAACTAGAGTTTGACATCCGAATAGACAATGGCACATGGTGTCTGTCTGTATCTGCAGCGCTCTCCGCGATGACTCATTGTACAGACTGACTCACAGTCAAACTTGTTTTAGTCCTGTACTTTACTCTATTGATTACTCAGTCAAATGAATTAGTATTTATTTGTTATTTTTTATAGTCTGGTCATGTAAATTAATTGGCAAAGAAAATGTTATTAGTTATAGCCGATGAAGGTGGCTACCGTGTATCTTACGGAAAATAGCTGTACTGATGAGGTAGCTACTATTTCAACCCCCTGTCACTCACAGGGTTCCGAATTCCATCTATCGCAAGAGGAGTCTGAATGGAGTTGTGTGGCCCCAGTATGAAGGACAACGGAGGTTCTCTGTGCCAGACAGAGCAGCTACCCTACCCCTGTGTCCCCCTGCCTGACCCAGGCAGTGCTGGGTGCCGTATACAGGCTAATAGACACCTTCACAACCACCACCTCAACCATCAGCTCCAGTCCTGGGTGAGCCGACCAGCCCCAGACCTAACCTCAACCCCAACTCCAGCCTCCCGACACAGGGCCAATGGGGTGGTGGGTGCCTGGTGCAGCAGCCCAGAGTGTCCAGCCTCCCGCCTGGATGAAGTGACTGATCAGGCCTTGAGAGGGTCAGGGATGGGGACAGGCAGGGTGCTGGTGACCGGGGGAGCAGGATATTTTGGGTTGAGGCTGGGGAGAGCTCTGGTCAGCCAGGGAGTGTCTGTGGTGCTGCTGGATCTTCACAAGCCACAGTGGGATACTCCAGACGGTACTGTCTTCCATCAGGTAGGTAGAGTAGACGCAGTCACTTCGGGGCAAATCCTAACTTTCAACTTTCAAATGTTTACTTAGTATCTCACTGTCATCAATACTTGACAAAGTTAAAATTTGACTTAAGTGGAAGTTAAGATTCATCTCCGGGGTACGCAACTCTAGTCCTGGATTTCCCAGGGTTTTGTTGCTTTCCTTTTGTTCAGTGGTGGAAAAAGTACTAATTTGTCATACTTGAGTAAAAGTAAAGATACCTTAATAGAAAATGGCTCAAGTAAAAGTGAAAGTCACTCAGTAAAATACTACTTGAGTAAAAGTCTAAAAGTATTTTGTTTTAAATGTACTTAAGTATCAAAAGTAAATGGAACTGCTAAAATGTACTTAAGTATCAAAAGTAAAAATATAAACCATTTCAAATTCCGTATATTAAGCAAACCAGATGGCACAATTAAAAAATATATATATATTGACGGATAGCCAGGGTCATACTCCAACACTCAGAGATAATTTACAAATGAAGCATTTGTGTTTAGTGAGTCTGCCAGATCAGAGGCAGTAGGGATTCCAGGGATGTTCTCTTGATAAGTGTGTGAATTGGACCATTTTTCTGTCAAAATGTAACGAGTACTTTTGGGTGTCAGGGAAAACGTATGGAATAAAAAGTACATTATTTTCTTTAGGAATGTAGTGAAGTAAAAGTAAAAGTTGGCCAAAATATAAATAGTAAAGTAAAGTACAGATACCCCAAAAACAACTGAAGTAGTACTTTAAAGTTATTTTACTTAAGTACTTTACACCACTGCTTTTGTTTTTGATCATTGTACCTAAATGATTACTAGTTTGAAATTCCCCCACTTGGTTTGTTAAGATCGTAATTGAAAAAGTAAAGAGAGAGAACACTGTATGTTATCAGGGGGATACATTGAAATTCAAGTGTCTTTAGTGTAGTATTTCTCCTCATATACCCCTGGGTAGACGGAGCTAATAAGGTTGGGTATACATGGCTCAGGTATAAAGACACAGGTAAGTGATCTAGTTGAGGGTGCCAGGTGTTGACTTGGACAGAAGGAGGCCGGGGCTCTGATTCAGGTTTCAGGTGCAGCCTTCATGGCACTTTAACTTAATTGTACTTACTAATCATTGGCTAATATATGGACATACCATGTACTATATGTTCAAGCTGTCATCTTACCCAACAAGATAGTTCACCGTGAAAAGAAGGCGGAGAGTTCAATAGCAGACTGGATGAATTATGTCAAATGTTTCCTCACATTACTGACACTAATATCAGAGCCGCTCTTTCTAATATGAATAGAACAAAGGGTTGACTGTTTCTAACATGAGACAGTTTAATCCGATGGTTTATCGTACTGTTATATTACATACTGTATAACAGTGAAGTACAGTCATAGGGTAGAGGAAAAAACACAGCATATCATTGTCTTACATAGTAGTGATTTTGTCCCCTTGCAGAGCGACATCCGGGACTATGATTCTCTGTATAAGATCTGTGAGGGGGTCGACTGTATATTCCACACCGCTTCCTATGGGATGTCAGGCCCAGAACAGGTGAGTTCCTGAACAGATGGAGGGTAGAATTTAACCCTTCTACTTTCTTTATTCATTTAGCTGACTGGGAATGTAAACAATTAAAAAAACATCACTCATAGTTGCTGGTCTCCTGTAACACTGTTCCAAGAATACAGTACAGAGTACATTTTTTGTCTTAAATGCAACGACTTGAGTGGCGTGTGACAGAGATGGAATGGATGCCTGTCTATGCGTTCCAGAGTAGGATAAATCATAACATATTGAATGGAGGCTTTGTTAGTGAAACTCAACTGTTCACATTGTAGTATCACCTGTGTCTCTAGTCCCTCTCTGCCTGATACTGAGTCTCTCTCTCTCTCGCTCTGAAATATTCACAGTCAGCTAGGAGATGATTATGTAACTTAGAAAGCTTGTCTGTGTGTTTGGCTGGTGGATAAGGACAGGCTGAAGGTAGTGGTCATATAGCAGGAGGTTTACTAACTTTTTGAAGTGACTTTATAAAGAGTGTCATTACTTTAATTAGATTTTTAGTTTTTTATTTCACCTTTATTTAACCAGGTAGGCCAGTTGAGAACAAGTTCTCATTTACAACTGCGACCTGGCCAAGATAAAGAAAAGCAGTGCGACAAAAACAACAACACAGAGTTACACATAAACAAACATACAGTCAATAACACAATAGAAAAATATATGTACAGCGTGTGCAAATGTAGAAGATTAGGGAGGTAAGGCAATAAATAGGCCATAAAGGCGAAATAATTACAATTTAATATTAACACTGGAGTGATAGATGTGCAGATGATGATGTGCAAGTAGAGATACTGGGGTGCAAAAGAGCAAGGAGATCGATAACAATATGGAGATGAGATAGTTGGGTGTGCTATTTACAGATTGGCTGTGTACAGGTACAGTGATCGGTAAACTGCTCTGACAGTAGATGCTTAAAGTTAGAGAGGGAGATATGTCTCCAGCTTCAGTGATTTTTGCAATTCATTCCAGTCATTGGCAGCAGAGAACTGGAAGGAAAGACGGCCAAAGGAAGTGTTGGGTTTGGGGATGACCAGTGAAATAAATCTGCTGGAGCGCGTGCTACGGGCTGGTGTTGCTATGGTGACCAGTGAGCTGAGATAAGGCAGGGCTTTACCTAGCAAAGACTTATAGATGACCTGGAGCCAGTGGGTTTGGCGACGAATATGTAGCGAGGGCCAGCCAACAAGAGCATACAGGTCGCAGTGGTGGGTAGTATATGGGGCTTTGGTGACAAAACGGATGGCACTGTGATAGACTACATCCAGTTTGCTGAGTAGAGTGTTGGAGGCTATTTTGTAAATTACATCACTGAAGTCATGGATCGGTAGGATAGTCAGTTTTACGAGGGTATGTTTGGCAGCATGAGAGAAGGCGGCATTGTTGCGAAATAGGAAGCTGATTCTCGATTGAATTTGGAGATGCTTAATGTGAGTCTGGAAGGAGAGTTTACAGTCTAGCCAGACACCTAGATATTTATAGTTGTCCACATATTCTAACTCAGAACCGTCCAGAGTAGTGATGCTAATCGGGCCGGCGGGTGCGGGCAGCAATTGGTTGAAGAGCATGCATTTAGTTTTAATAGCATTTAAGAGCAGTTGGAGGCCACGGAAGGAGTGTTGTATGGTATTGAAGCTCGTTTGGAGGTTTGTTAAAACCTGTTAGGGCTAGGGGGCAGTATTGACACGGCTGGATAAAAAACATACCCGATTTAATCTGGTTACCACTCCTACCCAGTAACTAGAATATGCATATACTTATTACATATGGATAGAAAACACCCTAAAGTTTCTAAAACTGTTTGAATGGTGTCTGTGAGTATAACAGAACTCAAATGGCAGGTCAAAACCTGAGAGATTCCTTTACAGGAAGTGGCCTGTCTGACCATTTCTTGAACTTCTTTTCCATCTCTATCTTTTACTAAGGATCTCTGCTCTAACGTGACACTTCCCACGTCTTCCATAGGCGCTCAGAGCCCGGGAAAAAACAGAATGTCGTCATTCCAGCCCCAGGCTGAAACACATTATCGCCTTTCTCAAGTGGCCGATCAAGGGACTCTGGGCTTATGCGCGTGACCCGACCGCCCCCGCCTTTGTGATTTTTTCCTCTGTTTGCCGAAAAGGAGATTCCCTGTCGGAATATTATCGCTTTTCTACGAGAAAAATGGCGTAAAAATTGATTTTAAACAGCGGTTGACACGCTTCGAAGTACGGTAATGGAATATTTAGAATTTTATTGTCACGAATTGCGCCATGCGCGCGACACTTCTTTACCATTTCGGATAGTGTCTGGAACGCACGAACAAAACGCCGCTATTCGGATATAACGATGGATTATTTTGGACCAAACCAACATTTGTTATTGAAGTAGCAGACCTGGGAGTGCATTCTGACGAAGACAACAAAAGGTAATCAAACTTTTATAATAGTAAATATGATTATGGTGAGTGCTAAACTTGCTGGGTGTCTAAATAGCGAGCCCGTGATGCCTGGGCTATGTACTTAGAATATTGCAAAATGTGCTTTCACCAAAAAGCTATTTTAAAATCGGACATATCGAGTGCATAGAGGAGGTCTGTATATATAATTCTTAAAATAATTGTTATGCTTTTTGTGAACGTTTATCGTGAGTAATTTAGTAAAATGTTAGCGAATTCCCCGGAAGTTTGCGGGGGTATGCTAGTTCTGAACGTCACATGCTAATGTAAAAAGCTGGTTTTTGATATAAATATGAACTTGATTGAACAAAACATGCATGTATTGTATAACATAATGTCCTAGGTGTGTCATCTGATGAAGATCATCAAAGGTGAGTGCTGCATTTAGCTGTCTTCTGGGTTTTGGTGACATTATATGCTGGCTTGAAAAATGGGTGTCTGATTATTTCTGGCTTGGTACTCTGCTGACATAATCTAATGTTTTGCTTTCGTTGTAAAGCCTTTTTGAAATCGGACAGTGTGGTTAGATTAACGAGAGTCTTGTCTTTAAATAGCTGTAAAATAGTCATATGTTTGAGAAATTGAAGTAATAGGATTTTTAAGGTTTTGAAAATCGCGCCACAGGCTGCAAGTGGCTGTTACGTAGGTGGGACGCAAGCGTCCCACCTAGCCCATAGAGGTTTTAACAGAGTGTCCAAAGAAGGGCAAGATGTATACAAAATGGTGTCGTCTGCGTAGAGGTGGATCACAGAATCACCAGCAGCAAGAGCGACATGATTAATATATACAGAGAAAAGAGTCGGCCCGAGAATTGAACCCTGTGGCACCCCCATAGAGACTGCCAGAGGTCCGAAAAACAGGCCCTCTGATTAGACACACTGAAATCTATCTGAGAAGTAGTTGGTGAACCAGGCAAGGCAGTCATTTGAGAAATCAAGGCTATTGAGTCTGCCGATAACAATGCAGTGATTGACAATGTCGAAAGCCTTGGCCAGGTCGATGAAGACAGCTGCACGGTACTGTCTTTTATCGATGGCGGTTATGATATTGTTTAGGACCTTGAGCATGGCTGAGGTGCACCCATGACCAGCTCGGAAACTAGATTGCATAGTGGAGAAGGTACGGTGGGATTCGAAATGGTCGGTGATCTGTTTGTTAACTTGGATTTCAAAGATTTTAGAAAGGCAGGGCAGGATGGATATAGGTCTATAACAGTTTGGGTCTAGAGTGTCTCCCCCTTTGAAGAGGGGGATGACCACGGCAGCTTTCCAATCTTTGGGGATCTCAGACGATATGAAAGAGAGGCTGAACAGGCTAGTAATAGGGGTTGCATCAATTTCGGTAATTTTAGAAAGAAGGGTCCAGATTGTCTAGCCCAGCTGATTTGTAGGGATCCAGATTTTGCAGCTCTTTCAGAACATCTGCTGTCTGGATTTGGGTGAACGAGAAGCGGGGGGCAAGTTGCTGCAGGGGGTGCAGAGCTGTTGGCCGGGGTAGGGGTAACCAGGTGGAAAGCATGGCCAGCCGTAGGAAAATGCTTACTGAAATTATCGATTATCGTAGATTTATAGGTAGTGACAGTGTTCCTAGCCTCAGTGCAGTGGGCAGCTGGGAGGAGGTGCTCTTGTTCTCCATGGACTTTACAGTGTCCCAAAACTTTTTGGAATTAGTGCTACAGGATGCAAATTTCTGTTTGAAAAAGCTAGCCTTAGCTTTCCTAACTGACTTCCCTGAAAAGTTGCATATCGCGGGGGTTATTCGATGCTAATGCAGAACGCCACAGGATGTTTTTGTGCTGGTCAAGGGCAGTCAAGTCTGGGGTGAACCAAGGGCTATATCTGTTCTTAGTTCTACATTTTTTGAATGGGGCATGCTTATTTAAGACAGTGAGGAAAGCACTTTTAAAGAGCAACCAGGCATCCTCTACTGACGGGATGAGGTCAATATCCTTCCAGGATTCCCAGGCCAGGTCGATTAGAAAGGCCTGCTTGCTGAAGTGTTTTAGGGAGCGTTTGACAGTGATGAGCAGTGGTCGTTTGACCGCAGACCCATTACGGACGCAGGCAATGAGGCAGTGATCGCTCAGATCCTGGTTGAAGACAGCAGAGGTGTATTTAGAGGGCAAGTTGGTCAGGATGATATCTAACAGGGTGCCCATGGTTCCGGATTTAGGGTTACACATTAGTTACACATTACAAATTAATTCCGACACAAACAGTGTTAAAAGTTATTCTGTTCTGTGTCTCACAGCTGAGGAAAGAGCAGGTGGAGTCGGTCAACGTCGGAGGGACGAACAACGTCATTAATGGTAACAAGCTCCCCTCCCTCCTCCCGCCTTCCTCCCCTCCTTCCTTCCCTACCTCTTCCCCTCCTTTCTTCCCTACCTCCTCCTGTAACGGTTTTCGTCGGAAGGAGTGGACCAAAGCGCAGCGTGGTACGTGTTCATGATTTTATTTATCAAAAACACTCAAACAAAACATAACAAAATGAAAAGCCAAACAGTTCCGTCAGGTACACTATACAAAACAGAAAACAACTGCCCACACACACAGGTGGGAAAAAGGCTGCCTAAGTATGATTCCCAATCAGAGACAATGATAGACAGCTGCCTATGATTGGAAACCATACTCGGCCAAAACAAAGAAATAGAATGCATAGAATGCCCACCCCACATCACACCCTGACCTAGCCAAACAGAGAAAAACGGATCTCTCAGGTCAGGGCGTGACACCTCCCCTCATTCCTCCCCTCCTTCCTTCTCCCCTCCTTCCTCCCCTCCTTCCTCCCCTCCCTCCTCCCCTCCCTCCCTCCTCACCTCACTCTTCAACTACTGTCACACTCATCAACTTTCCCTCTCACACAGACAGGTAGACCATTCCTTAGATTAACAACACATTCTTTACATTACATACAGTTTTATCTTTGCACAACATACTGTATGTAAACACATTTTTATAGGCACAAGACGTCCTAGGAGGTGGAACATTTGGCCCCTATGATGAAATAGTGGAAGAGACCTGTTGAAGGGCTTCTAATGGGGTACAGTGTAACAGTACAGCCATATATGAGTAGCCATATAATGCCTGCTACAGTGAGGGGGGGAAAGTATTTGATCCCCTGCTGATTTTGTACGTTTGCCCACTGACAAAGAAAGGATCAGTCTATAATTTTAATGGTAGGTTTATTTGAACAGTGAGAGACAGAATCACAACAAAAAAATCCGGAAAAACGCATGTCAAAAATGTTATAAATTGATTTGAATTTTAATGAGGGAAATAAGTATTTGACCCCCTCTCAATCAGAAAGATTTCTGGCTCCCAGGAGTCTTTTATACAGGTAACGAGCTTAGATTAGGAGCACACTCTTCAAGGGAGTGCTCCTAATCTCAGTTTGTTACCTGTATAAAAGACACCTGTCCACAGAAGCAATCAATCAATCAGATTCCAAACTCTCCATCATGGCCAAGACCAAAGAGCTCTCCAAGGATGTCAGGGACAAGATTGTAGACCTACACAAGGCTGGAATGGGCTACAAGACCATCGCCAAGCAGCTTGGTGAGAAGGTGACAACAGTTGGTGTGATTATTCGCAAATAGAAGAAACACAAAAGAACTGCCAATCTCCCTCGGCCTGGGGCTCCATGCAAGATCTCACCTCGTGGAGTTGCAATGATCATGAGAACGGTAAGGAATCAGCCCAGAACTACACGGGAGGATCTTGTCAATGATCTCAAGGCAGCTGGGACCATAGTCACCAAGAAAACAATTGGTAACACACTACGCCGTGAAGGACTGAAATCCTGCAGCGCCCGCAAGGTCCCCCTGCTCAAGAAAGCACATATACATGCCCGTCTGAAGTTTGCCAATGAACATCTGAATGATTCAGAGGACAACTGGGTGAAAGTGTTGTGGTCAGATGAGACCAAAATGGAGCTCTTTGGCATCAACTCAACTCGCCGTGTTTGGAGGAGGAGGAATGCTGCCTATGACCCCAAGAACACCATCCCCACCGTCAAACATGGAGGTGGAAACATTATGCTTTGGGGGTGTTTTTCTGCTAAGGGGACAGGACAACTTCACCGCATCAAAGGGACGATGGACGGGGCCATGTACCATCAAATCTTGGGTGAGAACATCCTTCCCTCAGCCAGGGCATTGAAAATGCGTGGTAGATGGGTACTCCAGCATGACAATGACCCAAAACACACGGCCAAGGCAACAAAGGAGTGGCTCAAGAAAAAGCACATTAAGGTCCTGGAGTGGCCTAGCCAGTCTCCAGACCTTAATCCCATAGAAAATCAGTGGAGGGAGCTGAAGGTTCGAGTTGCCAAACGTCAGCCTCGAAACCTTAATGACTTGGAGAAGATCTGCGAAGAGGAGTGGGACAAAATCCCTCTTGAGATGTGTGCAAACCTGGTGGCCAACTACAAGAAACGTCTGACCTCTGTGATTGCCAACAAGGGTTTTGCCACCAAGTACTAAGTCATGTTTTGCAGAGGGTTCAAATACTTATATCCCTCATTAAAATGCAAATCAATTTATAACATTTTTTACATGCGTTTTTCTGGATGTTTTTGTTGTTATTCTGTCTCTCACTGTTCAAATAAACCTACCATTAAAATTATAGACTGATCATTTCTTTGTCAGTGGGCAAACGTACAAAATCTGCAGGGGATCAAATACTTTTTTCCCTCACTGTAAATGAAGTTGGAGGTGGTACAGAACAGTCTCCTTGTCCAAGACCTACAGACGTGTGTTAACTCCCAGAGCTAATCACTAGGCTTGAGCTCAGTGGGCTAATAGGCTTTTGAGTCATGACCCAGGTTTAGAAAATTAAATAAACTCCTAAATAAGAATGCGTTTTCAGTTTAACGACTTGGCCCAATGATAACCCTGTCTGTGTGTGTGCTTGTTTCAGTGTGTGTGGAGAAGGGCATCACCAGGCTGGTCTACACCAGTACGATCAATGTGACGTTTGCTGGCAAACCCATAGAGGAGGGCGACGAGGACTCATTGCCCTGTGTGCCCCTGGACATGGTGAGTAAGAACAGGATGTCCCAATGAGGAGCAGCTTTACTGTAGCCTGGGTAAACCAGACTGAATGATAGTGAGTGCTGCATTCTGTCTGCTTTACCCAGGCTAGCTTTACTGTGTCTATATAGAATAAGTGTTTGCTCTGAGTTGATGAAAACACAACTTACTGTGCGTATGATCTTTTTTCATAGTTTACTTTTCATGTGGTACAATTGGTTAAAGGACTGGGCACCTTTGCTATGTGATGTTTTACAGTAACCTTGAGATTGAAGCTGACATGGTGTACATGACATCCAGAACCAGGCTGATAAAGGAAGCTCATGAATGTAATCTTCTCCCAGAGCTGCTCCTTCCAGCTTACATGGCTGTGCATGACTGTATAAGTCCCGCATGAGTAGAGTTACACAGTTTAGGATAGCTTGGAGGCTCAAAGCCTGTCAACCTGACACTGGCGGGGTGTGTGTGAGAGAGGGTGAGTGTGTGTGGTGTGTACAGTATGGGTGTCACACCTCTGACATGCATCTATCTTGCAACCCCTTCTGAAGGACACACAGGTAACTGCCCAAATAAAGGAAACAATAACATAAATGTATTAATTAATAGAGCGTTGAACCACTCCGAGCTGCCAGAACAGCTTCAATGCGCCTTGGAATAGATTCTACAAGTGTCTGGAACTAAATTGGAGGGATGGAACACCATTCTTCCATGAGAAATTCCATATTTTGGTGTTTTGTTGATGGTGGTGGAAAACACTTGCCTGACTCAAACTGAATTCTTCCTCTGCTCTCGTTCACTACATACTTCAGTCTGAGACTGCCATCAAAACAGCTCTGCATTTTTATACGTGACCCTAAGCATGATGTGACGTTAATAGCTTAATTAACTCAGGAACCACACCTGTGTGGAAGCACCTGCTTTAAATATACTTTGTATCCCTAATTTACTCAAGTGTTTCCTTTATTCTGGCAGTTACCTGTACTTTCCTCAGCAGTAGCAGTAACAATGAATAGATCCTCTGATGGCTATGTCTTAGGAAATAATAAAACGCATGGATTGATATGAATAGATATGATGCGTTCTGTCCCAGCACATAGACCACTACTCCAGGACCAAATCTATCTCTGACCAGATGGTCCTAACAGCCAATGGACGCTCACTCAAAGGTAAGAGACACCCTAGAAATAGAATGAAGATATACCGTATTAGATGTATTATTATAATTCTGTGTCTATGGCAGAGACACTGTGACTTTGTCTGGCATGATCTTGAGGTGATAGGATGGGGGTTACTTACAGCATCAAGACACTGATGATATCCTCAAATGGAAATGGTGAGTTCAGGTCATTGACATTGTCTTATGATTCTCAGTGTGTATGAATGGATGCTGTATGTATCCACAGCCTGTGTGTGTGTGTGTGTGTGTGTGTGTGTGTGTGTGTGTGTGTGTGTGTGTGTGTGTGTGTGTGTGTGTGTGGCGCACGTGTGCTTGTGTGTATTTGTGAGTGAGTGAGGTTGGCATGGAAACCAAGCTATCCATGTGTGCAACCTAATCCAACTGGACCTGCTGACACCAGTTCAATTTAGAGCTGGAAAGCACAATGCCACTTGAGACTGGAGAGCAGTGTTCACCCGACACCGTTTTGTCTCAAGCAACACACACACAGGGATGTACTTACACACACAGAGACACACAGTTAGTAGCAGTAGTACCAGACATGCAGTACAGACTCTCGTCACAGGCAGATGTCACGTACATACTTACTGTAAAACTGACAGTCAGAATCACAGGAGACATTGATACACACACACAATGTATTCATCATTAACATAAACCCCTGTACAGTTTGTCTCTCTCAAAGGTGTGTAGGAATTCACGTACTGCATTAGTGTGATTCCAGTGAGAGCTTGGTTAAATAGGTGTGATGCCTTCAGCCCCTCCTTGGGGGAAACCTAACCCCCTATCAATGACCACTTATTTCTATATTGAACTAAGCTAGGAGCATGGCGTTATGTCATTATATACTCTACTGGACCATTCATGCATTTATTAAGACGGGATGTAGAGGAAATATATTAACACTGGAAGATGAGTTCAGGTTGAAGCAAAGGTTAGCATATTATACAGTGAGGGAAAAAAGTATTTGATCCCCTGCTGATTTTGTACATTTGCCCACTGTCAAAGAAATGATCAGTCTATAATTTTAATGGTAGGTTTATTTGAACAGTGAGAGACAGAATCACAACAACAAAAAATCCTGAAAAACGCATGTCAAAAATGTTATAAATTGATTTTAATTTTAATGAGGGAAATAAGTATTTGACCCCCTCTCAATCAGAAAGATTTCTGGCTCCCAGGTGTCTTTTATACAGGTAACGAGCTTAGATTAGGAGCAGACTCTTAAAGGGAGTTCTCCTAATCTCAGTTTGTTACCTGTATAAAAGACACCTGTCCACAGAAGCAATCAATCAATCAGATTCCAAACTCTCCACCATGGCCAAGACCAAAGAGCTCTCCAAGGATGTCAGGGACAAGATTGTAGACCTACACAAGGCTGGAATGGGCTACAAGACCATCGCCAAGCAGCTTGGTTAGAAGGTGACAACAGTTGGTGCTCATTATTCACAAATAGAAGAAACACAAAAGAACTTTCAATCTCCCTCGGCCTGGGGCTCCATGCAAGATCTCACCTCGTGGAGTTGCAATGATCATGAGAACGGTGAGGAATCAGCCCAGAACTACACGGGAGGATCTTGTCAATGATCTCAAGGCAGCTGGGACCATAGTCACCAAGAAAACAATTGGTAACACACTACGCCGTGAAGGACTGAAATCCTGCAGCGCCCGCAAGGTCCCCCTGCTCAAGAAAGCACATATACGTGCCCGTATGAAGTTTGCCAATGAACATCTGAATGATTCAGAGGACAACTGGGTGAAAGTGTTGTGGTCAGATGAGACCAAAATGGAGCTCTTTGGCATCAACTCAACTCGCCGTGTTTGGAGGAGGAGGAATGCTGCCTATGACCCCAAGAACACCATTCCCACCGTCAAACATGGAGGTGGAAACATTATGCTTTGGGGGTGTTTTTCTGCTATGGGGACAGGACAACTTCACCGCATCAAAGGGACGATGGACGGGGCCATGTACCGTCAAATCTTGGGTGAGAACCTCCTTACCTCAGCCAGGGCATTGAAAATGGGTGGTGGATGGGTATTCCAGCATGACAATGACCCAAAACACACGGCCAAGGCAACAAAGGAGTGGCTCAAGAAGAAGCACATTAAGGTCCTGGAGTGGCCTAGCCAGTCTTCAGACCTTAATCCCATAGAAAATCTGTGGAGTGAGCTGAAGGTTCAAGTTGCAAAACGTCAGCCTCGAAACCTTAATGACTTGGAGAAGATCTGCAAAGAGGAGTGGGACACAATCCCTCCTGAGATGTGTGCAAACCTGGTGGCCAACTACAAGAAACGTCTGACCTCTGTGATTGCCAACAAGGGTTTTGCCACCAAGTACTAAGTCATGTTTTGCAGAGGGGTCAAATACTTATTTCCCTCATTAAAATGCAAATCAATTTATAACATTTTTGACATGCGTTTTTCTGGATGTTTTTGTTGTTATTCTGTCTCTCACTGTTCAAATAAACCTACCATTAAAATTATAGACTGATCATTTCGTACATTTCTGGACTCAGTTACAAGTAATTACACGGTGGAGTAACTCATTTGTAACAGACTTTCACTGTTGCCAGATTTAGTTCATTATTCAATGAAATTCTCTTCTGTAAAGGTGGGGGTCTGTTGCGGACCTGTGTCCTGAGACCCTCAGGCATCTATGGGCCAGAAGAGAGACGACACCTACACAGGGTTATGGTGCGTGTCCGCACACCTACCTACCACATAGAATCACAATGAAAAGAACTGACACATCTCTACATTCCATCTGATTTGTCACTTTCCATCCAAGACGGCAGCACCATAGGGATAAATGTCTGTGTACGATTTAATTGTGTGGGTGGCACAATAAAATGACAGCCCATTCTCATTGCCCTTCTATCAGGTATAGAGGTTCTCTTAGGGTTTAGATCCTTGGCTGGCAGAATGTGTACCTGGTGAGGATATATTATTAATGGACCCTCTTAAGGTATCCTGTTTCACCCCTCTCTCTCTCTCCCCTGGGGAGAATGAAGGGAAGGAATACTCTATGCTGGGCTGGGTAGAACAGGGCTGGGATGCTGCAGTTCCCAGTTCACTATGGGGAAAGATGCTTAGAGGCTTTTTAATCTTTCTTCCCCTAATACAGTTTACCTCTCCCCTCACTCAATGTCAGACCATTGTACACACACGAACCCATGCATGCCTTGACACATGTACACAACCCCAAACACACTCACATGAGAACAGACATACTCTCAGCACAACAATACAGTCTAACCTGAATTCAGTTGAATTATCAACCCGCTCTCTCTCTCACTCTCTCCACTTCTCCTTCTCTCTCTCTCTCTCTCTCTCCCCAGGTGAATGTGGAGCGCCGGTTGTTCAGTTTTAGCTTTGGAAACCGCCAGGCCAAGATGAACTGGGTCCATGTGGACAACCTGGTGTTGGCCCACGTCCTGGCTGCTGAAAGCCTCACACCCAAGAGGAACTGTGTGGCTGTGAGTTTACTACTACTCACCATCTCCATGGATACCAATGATCGTTTCAGCACTTGTTTGTTCTACCTTCAAGTGGCATTTGTACACATTGTACATATTTATGCCTGTGTGTGTTTGGGATGGGGGTGTATACATAGTAATATCAACCTTTCTCCCTCAGAGTGGACAGGCCTACTTCATCAACGACGGGGAATCTGTCAACCTGTTTGAATGGTTAACACCACTGGTGACTAACTCTATATATTCTTTGGGTGATTAACACATATAGTTTATCTTGTCTTGGTCTTTGATATCCTCTCTGTCTTTCCCCTCCTCTCTAGTTTGAGAAGCTGGGGTACAGCCGACCGTTGATACACTTGCCTGTCTCACTGGTCTATTCAGCAGGTAGGAGACACAAACGGACATGCATTCACACACACACACACACATACACGCACACACACAAATACCCACACTGCTGTAACAGGACGCTGATCATGCCCAACACCAGCCGCAATCTGTCAGGATACACACTAGATTCATACTTGCCAAACTGTTGTAATAGTACGTTGCTCGTAGCTCAGACCTGCCACGCTGCTGTCTTCCTTCCTCATCTGAGGTGTGTATTTCACAGCCATTCTGATGGAATGTTTACACCTGGCTCTGAGGCCAATAGTGGAGATCCCTCTGCTCTTCACCAGAAATGAGGTAACCATACAGCTATGTATCTACAGTACCTATCTACTACTTACCTACCTATCTATATGTACCTACCTACCTACCTACCTACCTACCTACCTACCTACCTACCTACCTACCTACCTACCTGCCTACCTACCTACCTACCTACCTACCTACCTACCTACCTACCTACCTTCATAGTGCTTTCTACACCTAACCCCTCTTCTCACTTCCCATTTTTACTCTGCCTTTTTACCCATTCTTCTTCTTTCCTCCTTTCTCCCTTCTCAGTTTTACATTGCAGCCAAGCACTGATGTGAGGACCAACCTTCCTCACCACACTTGCAAGAAAACGTTGTTGAGAAATATGCCATGTTTTCCAGTGTTACATATTCAGTGTATTAATTAAGTGTAACAGTCTCTTTCCTGTCACATACTCGATACAAAGAGCAAACACACGGAAGGGAGAACATTTAGAATTTACTTAGACCTTTCACTCTGTTTGAGTTCTGTTTGAGTGACGTTATTGCATTCTGGGTCATGGTGACATGTTTCAGTCAGTGTAGAACCCTGCTGGGCCACGGTGGCAGGGTCGTTCCACAAAATGAGTCCCTTTGATATTTTAAGTAGAAATTGTGAACAAATTTGAAAGCCATGAAGTGCCCTTCAATATAGACCACGTGGAATATTCAATAAATCAGATTTCTGTTTTTGAATAAAGACTTACTAAAGTGCTACAATTCTGCACTTGGACATGTCCCTCTTTGCATCCTCTGTGACTTCTAGGAATATTTTAACACACTTAATCCCAACATTTATCCAAGTTTTCACCATCATTGTAAAGCCGTAGTTATTTTGTTGGTTTGACAAAGTCATTTCTGAAGATTATTATTTATTCATTTGATTATTGATACATTTTAAGGTAAAAAAAAATCCTGTCCCTAATTTTAAGGTCAACCCTGTTACGTGAACTGAACTCTCGTTTTAATATGATGAAACAATTCATTTTTAAAAAACTTTTTCAAAAGAAACATTGAACACCTAATAGTCAAATCATAGTGTAAAATCGGGTAAGCTGGTTCTACCCTTTTTATGACGACTCAGGATATGACCCAGATGCAGACACGGGGGGCGGATAGTACAGTTCTCAGATTATTTATTAGGAGCATGGGGCAGGCAAAGGGCAGGTCGAGGGCAGGCTGAGGTTCGTGATCAGGTCAGAGTCAGGCTGGTACAGGACGGCAGGCAGACTCCGGGTCAGGGCAGGCAGAATGGTCAGAACTGGGAAAAACTTGAAAATATAACTAGAGAAACAGGAAGGCTGGTAAGACCTGACAAGACAAGACGAACTGGCAACAGACAGACAAACCGATAACACAGGTATAAATACACAGGGGATAATGGAAGATGGGCAACATCTACACAGCAGTGGTAGGCCTGATCGCCGACAACGATGAGACGGCCTATAGGGAGGAGGTCAGAGACCTGACCTTGTGGTGCAAGGACAACAACCTCTCCCTCAATGTGATCAAGACAAAGAAGATGATTGTGGACTACAGGAAAAGGAGGACCGAGTACGCCCCCATTCTCATCGACGGGGCTGTAGTGGAGCAGGTTGAGAGCTTCAATTTCCTTGGTGTCCACATCATCAACAAACAAACATGGTCCAAGCACATCAAGACAGTCGTGAAGAGAGCATTACAAAACCTATTCCCCCTCAGGAGACTGAAGAAATTTGGCATGGGTCCTCAGATCCTTAAAAGGTTTTACAGCTGCACCATCGAGAGCATCCTGATGGGTTGCATCACTGGTATGGCAACTGCTCGGCCTCTGACCGCAAGGCACTACAGAGGGTAGTGCATACGGCCCAGTACATCACCAGGCCCAAGCTTTCTGCCATCCAGGACCTCTATACAAGGCGGTGTCAGAGAAAGGCCCTAAAAATTGTTAAAGACTCCAGCCACCCTAGTCATAGACTGTTCTCTCTGCTACCGCACGGCAAGTGGTACCGGAGCGCCAAGTCTAGGTACAAGAGACTTCTAAACAGCTTCTACCCCCAAGCCATAAGACTCCTGAACAGCTAATCAAATGGCTACCCAGACTCTTTGCATTGCCCCCCCCCTTATACGCTGCTGCTACTCTTTGTTATTATCTATGCATAGTCACTTTAATAACTCTACCTACATGTACAGATTACCTTAACACCGGTGCCCCCGCACATTGACTCTGTACCTGGTACCCCCTGTATATAGCCTCCACATTGACTCTGTACCGGTACCCCCTGTATATAACCTCCACATTGACTCTGTACCGGTACCCCTTGTATATAGCCTCCACATTGACTCTGTACCGGTACCCCCTGTATATAACCTCCACATTGACTCTGTACCGGTACCCCCTGTATATAGCCTCCACATTGACTCTGTACCGGTACCCCCTGTATATAGTCTCCACATTGACTCTGTACCGGCACCCCCTGTATATAGCCTCCACATTGACTCTGTACCGGTACCCCCTGTATATAACCTCCACATTGACTCTGTACCGGTACCCCCTGTATATAACCTCCACATTGACTCTGTACCGGTACCCCCTGTATATAGCCCCGCTATTGTTATTTACTGCTGCTCTTAGCTCTTACTTTTGGGGGGGGGGGGGATTTTCTTAAAACTGCATTGTTGGTTAAGGGCTTATAAGAAAGCATTTCACTGTTGTATTCTGCGCATGTGACTAATACAATTTGATTTGATCTGGAGGGGGGTGGAGACAAGCACAAAGACGGATGAAACAGATCAAGGTGTGATACTTTTTGGCCATTTTCTGGTGTTTTGTGGTGGAATACTGAGCGGGTTGAGCATTAATACGTCAACCTTGTTACCCATAGATAGACAGGCTAGAAATGTTTTAACAATAAATAAAAAATGGTGAAACTTGCATTCAATTGCCCCTCCCTGTTGCACACAACAAGTTTCCATTTCCCTTGTCACAAGTCGTCAACCCTGTTACTTTATTTAGCGCTTAATAGGCACTTACTATAGTCATTTTTTTATTGAACCTCTTGAGATGTGAAAACATTGTTATTTTATTAAGTTGAACATGTGCTCTTTATGACAGAATGCAAAAATCAGGTGATATACTGTATAATATAACTTAGTAAAAATATATATATATATATATTTGGTGGAATGACCCAGCACACTGACAGCGTAGTGTGTGTGTGTGTGTGTGTGTGCGTGCGTGCGTGCGTGCATGTTTGGGTTAAGGGGAGCTTGGGTTACTAGATACTTCATTCGATTATTTTTTGTCTCACGGAGGCTTCATTAGGGAAGTATTTTCCAGGCGCACCGACCCCCCTTCCTTCCTGATCCTATCTCTTATACATACCAGTATGAAAATGTATCCACTCACTACTGTAAATTGCTCTGGATAAGAGTGTCTGCTAAGTGACTAAAATGTAGATGTTCCCTCTCTTTCATGGATATGATTGGACTGGGAATGGCTTATGTCAAACAGACCTGGGGACAAATACATTTGTATTTGAATATCTGGTATGTAAAATACTTCTTCTGTGTATTTTTGTATTTTCAAATACACATCACAAAACAAGTACTTTTATTTGAGTATTTGAATGGTAATTTGTAAAAACCAAATAGTCAACCAAATTTGTAACTCCCTTTTCAGGACCCTGTCTTTCAAAGATAATTAGTAAAAATCCAAATAACTTCACAGATCTTCATTGTAAAGGGTTTAAACACTGTTTCCCATGCTTGTGCAATGAACCATAAACAATTAATGAACATGCACCTGTGGAATGGTCGTTAAGACACTAACATCTTACAGACGGTAGGCAATTAAGGTCGCAGTTATGAAAACTTAGGACACTAAAGAGGACTTTCTACTGACTCTGAAAAACACCAAAAGAAAGATGCCAAGGGTCCCTGCTCATCTGTGTGAACGTGTCTTAGGCATGCTGCAAGGAGGCATGAGGACTGCAGATGTGGCCCAGGGAAATAAATTGCAATGTCCGTACTGTGAGACGCCTAAGACAGCGCTACAGGGAGACAGGACGGACAGCTGATTGTCTTCGCAGTGACAGACCACGTGTAACAACACCTGCACACGATCGGTACATCCGAACATCACACCTGCGGGACAGGTACAGGATGGCAACAACAACTGCCCGAGTTACACCAGGAACGCACAATCCCTCCATCAGTGCTCAGACTGTCCGCAATAGGCTGAGAGGCTTGTAGGCCTGTTGTAAGACAGGTCCTCACCAGACATCACCGGCAACAACGTCGCCTTTGGGCACAAACCCACCATCGCTGGACCAGACAGGACTGGCAAAAAGTGCTCTTCACTGACGAGTCACGGTTTTGTCTCACCAGGGGTGATGGTCGGATTCGCGTTTATCGTCAAAGGAATGAGCATTACACTGAGGCCTGTACTCCGGAGCGAGATCGATTTGGAGATGGAGGGTCCATCATGGTCTGGGGCGGTGTGTCACAGCACAGACTGAGCTTGTCGTCATTGCAGGCAATCTCACCGCTGTGAGTTACAGGGAAGATATCCTCCTCCCTCATGTGGTACCCCTCCTGCAGGCTCATCCTGACATGACCCTCCAGCATGACAATGCCACCAGCCATACTGCTTGTTCTGTGTGTGATTTCCTGGAAGACAGGAATGTCAGTGCTCTGCCATGGCCAGCCAAGAGCCCGGATCTCAATCTCAATGCTGAGTTTATTTTAAAGGATTTTCAAATACTTATTTCAAATACTATTTTCAAATACCTGGGTTAAACGCATGGGAGTGTATTTCAGTCACTGAATTTAAATGTTTTGTATACTTTCCAAGTGTGCACTGAGTGTACAAAACATTAGGAACACCTGCTCTTTCCATGACATAGCTTTTCCATGAAATTCCCCTGGTCAGTCTATGACCTCTTATTGATGTCACAATCAGTGCTGATGAAGTGGAGGAGATAGGTTAAAGAAGGATTTTTATACCTTGAGATAAGTGAGACATGTATTGTGTATGTATGCCGTTCAGAGGGTGAATGGGCAAGACAAAAGAAGATTTGGGGTATAGTAGTAGGTGCCAGCCGCACCGATTTAAGTGTGTCAAGAACTGCAACACTGTTGGGTTTTTCACGCTCAACAGTTTCATGTGTGTACCAAGAATGGTCCATCACCCAAAGGACATCGAGCCAACTTGATACAGCTGTGGGAAGCATTGGAGTCAACATAGGCCAGCATTCCTGTGGAACGCTTTCGACACTTTTTAGAGTCCATGCCCTGATGATTTGAGGCTGTTCTGAGGGCAAAAGGGCAATAATTGTTTAATACACTTGTGAACTATCAAATGCATTAAAATACTGAATGACTTGTCTTTTCAAATGAAATGTATCTGAATACCTACTTCAAATGTATGTGAAAGTAATTGAGATAGTTGAAATAGTATTTAAACCCAGGTGTGATGTCACACATCTCCGACGTTTCAAGGTCTGTAAAAGGAGGTAGAAAAATATGTTTTTGGAATGGAAAGCAGCCATACTGATGACAGTAGTATTGCATACATCCTGCCCTGGCACTGAGAAGGGCCCGAGGAGCTGTTTGTAGTAGGAGCTGCTATCTGTCGTACCCAGGAAGGCATTACTTCATGAATGTGTGATGAGACAGAAACCAAAGCCATGCCCACAGGGCTGCTGGTCCAGGAGCTGCTTCAGTCAGACATTCTGGCGGCTGCCACCGGGAGATCGATAATTGTCCTGTCAATAAAATATTAGCCTGTTGTGTGTATTTCTCCTGGAAGGGTGGGATGGAGTAGGGAGAAGTTTCCCCATAATCACTGATCCAGGGTCAGACATTATTTTACTCCTAGGATTGTCTGTGACTTACAGTAAGGTAATCCCAGATCTGTGGTTAGAGCCAACATCTACCTCGATTGACTGGGTCAGGAAGTTCAACACTGGGGACACAGGAACTGACCTCATTGCAGGCTCAACTCCAACTAGCTCCCTTGCTTTAGGGTTATCTCCTAACCTGAACCATTACTGGACAACATCACTACTCTGCTCAACGGTCCTGTGGCTGGGCTAACAAGAGACAGCAGTCAGTGGTCCGTCAGAGACAGACAGGTGTACAGAGAGACATACATACACAAGTCTCTAAAGGGTAAATCCATTTGAATTCAATCACTGTTGTTTTAAACACAACTTTCCATACATGTTTGCCCATGGAAGAAGTGGTCAGAAAGTGACTTTTTAGACATGAATATCAAAACATTCAAAAGATACACTACATGACCAAAAGTAACATTCCAAAGGTGTTCAATGGGGTTGAGGTCAGAGCTCTGTGCAGGCCAGTCAAGTTCTTCCACACCGATCTTGACAAACAATTTCTGTATGGACCTCGCTTTGTGCATGGGGCATTGTCATGCTGAAACAGGAAAGGGCCTTCCCCAAACTCTTGCCACAAAGTTGGAAGCTGTAGTTTTAAGATTTCCCTTCACTGGAACTAAGTGGCCTAGCCCAAACCATGAAAAACAGCCCCAGACCATTATTCCTCCTCCACCAAACATTACAGTTGGCACTATGCATTGGGGCAGGTAGCGTTCTCCTGGCATTCGTCAAACACAGATTTGTCCTTTGGACTGCCAGATGGTGAAGTGTGATTCATCACTCCAGAGAACACGTTTCCACTGCTCCAGAGTCCAATGGCAGGGAGCTTTACACCACTCCAGCCGTCGCTTGGCATTGTGCATGGTGATGTTAGGCTTGTGTGTGGCTGCTTGGGCCATGGATACCCATTTCATGAAGCTCCAGATGAATAGTTATTGTGCTGACATTGTTTCCAGAGATAGTTTGGAACTCGGTAGTGAGTGTTGCAACCGAGGACAGAAGATTTATATGCGCTACACGCTTCAGCACTCGGCGGTACCGTTCGGTGAGCTTTTGTGGCCTACCACTTCGTGGCTGAGCTGTTGCTCCTAGATGTTTCCACTTCACAATAACAGCACTTACAGTTCTAGCAGGGAAGAAATTTGACGAACTGACTTATTGGAAAGGTGTCATCCTATGACGGTGCAATGTTGAAAGTCACTGAGCTCTTCAGTAAGGCCATTCTACTGCCAATGTTTGTCTATGGAGAATGTATGGCTGTATGCTGAATTTTATACACCTGTCAGCAACGGGTGTGGCTGAAATAGCCAAATCCACTAATTTGAAGGGGTGTCCACATACTTTTGTATATATAGTGTAAAAGTGTTAAAAGTTAAGTCCTTTTGCATACCCCACCATACCATGAGACATCCATGTCTTCATCACAGGAAAATATAAACAGTTGAGATTGATATTATTTAAAAGCTTATGAACAGGGTTGTCAAACTATTTCATAATTTCTTTCAAAAGTATAGTTTTTAATGGTGGGCACGACACAAAAATCTCAGATTATGTTAATAGGGTCTAAGCCGCAACATATGCAAATATTTAGACAATTGACATTAATGGTTAAGAAATTCAAAATGTTATTATAAAAAAAAAAACATTTTTTTCAAGAAATTATTAAATAGTTTGAAATCCTGTTCATGAGCTTTTAAATGATATCAATCTCAACCGTTTATATTTTTCAGTGACGAAGACATTGATGTCTCATGGTATGGTTGGGTATGCAAAAGGAGGCAACTTGGAGCACTTTTATATCTTGAATGTTTTGACATTCAGGTTCAAAAAGTCCCTTTCTGAGAACTTGTATGGAAGGCAAATACGTATGGAAGGTTTCGTTCACATCAAAGGGGTGCTGTCAAAAAGTGAATTCAAATGGATTTACCCCAACGAGACAATAGTATACTTGCTGAATCTCTGTGTTACACTGAGCCACCGGGTTTGTCTGAGAGCTTCTGTCACTACTTGTATTTTCCATGCAGACATCGTATCCTCCGTGCAGTAAGGGGATATAGGGACCAGAGAGACATCCTTCACACAGGGTGTCAGGATGTTGGTAAACTGAGGTTATTCAAAGACATTAGCATGGAGTCAAACTCCCTTGAAGCTCCAGTGTTCCTAATCCGCCTCCCAGGTTGTACTGAGCACTATGCCCATCTCAGTGCACCCTGATTGGACATGAGTGAAGGAGTACTGTTGAGTTTGTTAAGCTGCCTTCTTGGCAAAGAGGCGGGGGCAAGAGACAGGGGCACAGTACAGACCACTAACACTCTTCTCCTTAACAGCTTGTTTAACTCTATTTCCTTTAACTGGGTGTTGGGTGCCAGTCTGTTTCTGCTTTAACCAATGGGTCAAGTCTTAACAACCAAGACAGTTAACTTTGTTGAATGCAGAGACAGTCAGGTACCTGGCTACCATTTCCCTGAATCTTTTCTGCATCCTCCTAGGTGAGGAACATTGCAGTGAGCCACACCTTCAAGATCGAGAAGGCCCGTCGAGATCTGGGCTACTGCCCCAGACGCTACAGCCTGGGGGACTCAGTGGACCAGTACATACGGTCCCGACCATCCCGCTCCAGGCCCTCCCCCCTAGGCCCCTCTCGGACTGTTCCCCTGCTCCTGGTCCTCCTGCTGGTGTTGGGGTTCAGCCTGGCTGTCCTCCTGCTTTGCTCCTGGCTCTGGGAACACTAGGTAGCTACTGTGGCTAAAACTTAAGTAACAGCCCACTAAGACCCAACCTAAATCTTAACTCAGCTAATACACTCACTAATAAGTTTTATTTGTTAGCCGCCTTTCTGGACACCTATGGTCTTGGCCTTACGTCAAGCTAAAAGCAATGATAGAAAGCATGCATAGTGTACATCTAGATACACATAGAAGACCACATGAATATACCACATACTGTTGACCTAATGCTAGCAACTCCGCCCTTCTATAATGTTTACCATGTTATCGTACAGTTGACTAAGGCTGTAGATGGATGATGATCAAATGTGTAGTATGTAGAATATTTGAAATAATATGGCGCTTTGTTCAAACCCTATTGCCTTTCATAGGGTGGAGTGTATCATATATTTGGGTTTATTTTCTTGAGAAAGAAGTTCTTATATTGAACCAGAGAATCATAATGTGAATACAGTACAGGGCTTTAATATGGTCATAAACCTATTGACCATTCCTTAAACGTATTTTGATTCTATAGCAGTTTTGTGTAGGTGCGTGTAGGTGTCAGTCTATATGCAAGTACGTCATACCAGACTTGCAAAGTATTAGGTATGACTATGACTTTGGTATGACTTTCTGTGAAATTAGAAATTAAACATTTTATTGGACTGAAGTGAAAACTGAAGTTTTAGTAAAAAGGATTCCTCTTTGCATTGATGTTTATATACTGTATATATATATATATATACAGTACCAGTCAAACACTTAGACACACCTACTCATTCAAGGGTTTTTCTTTATTTTTACTATTTTCTACATTGTAGAATAACAGTGAAGACATCAAAACTATGAAATAGCACATATGGAGATCAACCAAATTGAGAAGAACGCTGTGTCTTTGTGAAACACAGAGAAGGTGAACGGATTATCTCCGCATGTGTGGTTCCCACCATGAAGCATGGAGGAGGAGGTGTGATGGTGTGGGGGTGCTTTGCTGGTGACACTGTCTGTGATTTATTTAGAATTTAAGGCACACTTAACCAGCATGGCTACCACAGCATTCTGCAGCGATACGCTATCCCATCTGGTTTGTGTGTAGTGGGACTATCATTTGTTTTTCAACAGGACAATGATCTAACACACTTCCAGGCTGAGTAAGGGCTATTTAACCAATAAGGAGAGTGATGGAGTGCGGCATCAGATGACCTGGCCTCCACAATCCCCCGACCTCAACCAAATTGAGATGGTTTGAGTAGAACTGCAGAGTGTAGGAAAAGCATCCAACAAGTGCTCAGCTGTTGGAAAAGCATTCCAGGTGAAGCTGATTGAGAGAATGCCAGGAGTGTGCAAAGCTGTCATCAAGGCAAAGGGTGGTTACTTTGAAGAATCTATAATCTAAAATGTATTTTGATTTGTTTAACACTTTTTTGGTTACTACGTGATTCCATATGTGTTATTTCATAGTTTTGATGTCTTCACTATTATTCTACAATGTAGAAAATAATAAAAATAAAGAAAAACACTTGAATAAGTAGGTGTGTCCAAACTTTTGACTGGTGCTGTAATATATATATATATATATATATATATTGATTGTCATTCATAATAATGCATTCTTCCCACCTCATCTTCTTTGGTGAGGGATTTGTTGTCATTCACATTTAGTCTGTAGGATTTAATCAACCAGTCATAGTCATTTTATAAGCTTTTGGAAAAAAAGAGAAAGCCTTTCTATGTTGAATGCCAATTACTATTTTTGTATTAAGAATAGTTTTTATGTTTATGGTGTGTATCTGAGAAATATTTAATTGCTCCCAGTGCTCTTCCATTTTTCTTCAATTCAAATATTGCAATATGAAACAGTTATTAAATAATATGTTTTGCTGAATGACATGAATGGAGTAAAGCCTTACTAAACACAACTGTTTGTCGTTTTGTGACAATGGGACAGAAAGTCATAAAATCTGATTTTAAACCTAACCTTAACCCGTACCGTAACCACACTGCTAACCCTAATGCCTAAACCTAACCTTAAATTAAGACCAAAAATATATATTTGTTTAATGAATTTTTTACAATGTAGCCAATGTTGACTTTGCAGCTGGCCTATATCCAGTGGTGGAAAAATACTCAATTCTCATACTTGAGTAAAAGTAAAGATACCTTAATAGAAAATTACTCAAGTAAAAGTGAAAGTCGCCCAGTAAAATACTACTTGAGTAAAAGTCTAAAGGTGTTTGGTTTTAAATATAGTTAAGTATCAAAAGTACATTTAATTGCTAAAATGTACTTAAGTATCAAAAGTAAAAGTATAAACCATTTCTAATTCCTTATATTAATTAAAGCAGATGGCACCATTTTCTTTTTTTTATTTTCTTTTTTTTTATTTCACCTTTATTTAACCAGGTAAGCTAGTTGAGAACAAGTTCTCATTTACAACTGCGACCTGGCCAAGATAAAGCAAAGCAGTGCGACAGAAACAACAACACATGGAATAAACAAGCGTACAGTCAATAACACAATAGAAAAAAATAAAGTCTATATACAGTGTGTGCAAATGGCATGAGGAGGTAAGGCAATAAATAGGCCATAGTAGCAAAGTAATTACAATTTAGCAGATTAACACTGGAGTGAAAAATTAGCAGATGATGATGTGTAAGTAGAGATACTGGTGTGCAAAAGAACAGCAAAGTAAATAAAAAACAATATGGGGATGAGGTAGGTACATTGGGTGGGCTATTTACAGATGGACTATGTACAACTGCAGCGATCAGTTAGCTGCTCAGATAGCTGATGTTTAAAGTTAGTGAGGGAAATGTAAGTCTCCAGCTTCAGCGATTTTTGCAATTCGTTCCAGTCACTGGCAGCAGAGAACTGGAATGAAAGGCGGCCAAATGAGGTGTTGGCTTTGGGGATGATCAGTGAGATATACCTGCTGGAGCGCATGCTACGGGTGGGTGTTGTTATCATGACCAGTGAGCTGAGATAAGGCGGAGCTTTACCTAACAAAGACAAATAGATGACCTGGAGCAAGTGGGTCGAAAATGTAGCGAGGGCCAGCCGACTAGAGCATACAGGTCGCAGTGGTGGGTGGTATAAGGGGCTTTGGTAACAAAACGGATGGCACTGTGATAGACTGCATCCAATTTGCTGAGTAGAGTATTGGAAGCTATTTTGTAGATGACATCGCCGAAGTCGAGGATCGGTAGGATAGTCAGTTTTACTAGGGTAAGTTTGGCGGCGTGAGTGAAGGAGGCTTTGTTGCAAAATAGAAAGCCGATTCTAGATTTGATTTTGGATTGGAGACGTTTGATATGAGTCTGGAAGGAGAGTTTACAGTCTAGCCAGACACCTAGGTATTTGTAGTTGTCCACATATTCTAGGTCAGAACCGTCCAGAGTAGTGATGCTAGTCGGGCGGGCGGGTGCGGGCAGCGAACGGTTGAAAAGCATGCATTTGGTTTTACTAGCGTTTAAGAGCAGTTGGAGGCCACGGAAGGAGTGTTGTATGGCATTGAAGCTCGTTTGGAGGTTAGTTAACACAGTGTCCAAAGAAGGGCCAGATGCATACAGAATGGTGTCGTCTGCGTAGAGGTGGATCAGGGAATCACCCGCAGCAAGAGCGACATCGTTGATATATACAGAGAAAAGAGTCGGCCCGAGAATTGAACCCTGTGGCACCCCCATAGAGACTGCCAGAGGTCCGAACAACAGGCCCTCCGATTTGACACACTGAACTCTGTCTGAGAAGTAGTTGGTGAACCAGGCGAGGCAGTCATTTGAGAAACCAAGGCTATTGAGTCTGCCGATAAGAATACGGTGATTGACAGAGTCAAAAGCCTTGGCCAGGTCGATGAAGACAGCTGCACAGTACTGTCTTTTATCGATGGCGGTTATGATATTGTTTAGTACCTTGAGCATGGCTGAGGTTCACCCATGACCAGCTCGGAAACCAGATTGCACAGCAGAGAAGGTACGGTGGGATTTGAAATGGTCAGTGATCTGTTTATTAACTTGGCTTTCGAAGACGTTAGAAAGGTAGGGCAGGATGGATATAGGTCTATAACAGTTTGGGTCTAGAGTGTCACCCCCTTTGAAGATGGGGATGACCGCGGCAGCTTTTCAATCTTTAGGGATCTCGGACGATACGAAAGAGAGGTTGAACAGACTTGTAATAGGGGTTGCAACAATGGCGGCGGATAATTTTAGAAAGAGAGATTCCAGATTGTCTAGCCCAGCTGATTTGTACGGGTCTAGGTTTTGCAGCTCTTTCAGAACATCTGCTATTTGGATTTGGGTGAAGGAGAAGCTGGTGATGCTCGGGCAAGTAGCTGCGGGGGGTGCAGAGCTGTTGGCCGGGGTTGGGTAGCCAGGTGGAAAGCATGGCCAGCCATAGAGAAATGCTTATTGAAATGTTCGATTATCATGGATTTATCGGTGGTGACCGTGTTACCTAGCCTCAGTGTAGTGGGCAGCTGGGAGGAGGTGCTCTTGTTCTCCATGGACTTTACAGTGTCCCAAAACTTTTTGGAGTTAGAGCTACAGGATGCAAATTTCTGTTTGAAAAAGCTAGCCTTAGCTTTCCTGACTGACTGTGTGTATTGGTTCCTGACTTCCCTGAACAGTTGCATATCGCGGGGACTATTCGATGCCATTGCAGTCCACCACAGGATGTTTTTGTGCTGGTCAAGGGCAGTCAGGTCTGGAGTGAACCAAGGGCTATATCTGTTCTTAGTTGTACATTTTTTGAAAGGGGCATGCTCATTTATGACGGTGAGGAAATTACTTTTAAAGAACGACCAAGCATCCTCGACTGATGGGATGAGGTCAATATCCTTCCAGGATACCCAGGCCAGGTCGATTAGAAAGGCCTGCTCGCAGAAGTGTTTTAGGGATTGTTTTACAGTGATGAGGGGTGGTCGTTTGACCGCGGACCCATAGCGGATGCAGACAATGATCCAGTGATCGCTGAGATCCAGATTGAAAACAGCAGAGGTATATTTGGAGGGTAAGTTGGTTAGGATGATATCTATGAGGGTGCCCATGTTTACGGATTTAGTGTTGTACCTGGTGGTTTCATTGATAATTTGTGTGAGATTGAGGGCATCTAGCTTAGATTCTAGGACTGCTGGGGTGTTAAGCATATCCCAGTTTAGGTCACCTAACAGAACGAACTCTGAAGACAGATGGGGGGGTAATCAATTCACATATGGTGTCCAGGGCACAGCTGGGAGCTGAGGGGGGTCTATAACAGGCGGCAACTTTGAGAGACTTATTTCTGGAGAGATGAATTTTTTTAATTACAAGCTCGAACTGTTTGGTCATAGACCTGGAAAGTATGACAGAACTTTGCAAGCTATCTCTGCAGTAGATGGCAACTCCTCCCCCTTTGGCAGTTATATCTTGACGGAAAATGTGGTAGTTGGGTATGGAAATCTCAGCCAGGATTCAGACAAGGCAAGGACATCAGGGTTGGCGGAGTGTGCTAAAGCAGTGAGTAAAACAAACTTAGGTAGGAGGCTTCTGATGTTAACATGCATGAAACCGAGGCTTTTTCAATTACAAAAGTCAACAAATGAGAGTGCCTGGGGACACTCAGGGCCTGGGTTAACCTCCACATCACCCGAGGAACAGAGGAGGAGTAGGATGAGGGTGCGGCTAAAGGATAGCAAAACTGGTCGTCTAGTGCGTTGGGGACAGAGAATTAAAGGAGCAGATTTCTGGGTGTGGTAGAATAGATTCAGGGCATAATGTGCAGACAGGGGTATGGTGGGGTGTGGGTACAGTGGAGGTAAGCCCAGGCACTGAGTGATGATAAGAGAGGTTGCATCTCTGGACACGCTGGTTATACTGGGTGAGGTCACCGCATGTGTGGGAGGTGGGACAAAGGAGGTATCTAAGGCATGTACAGTGGGACTAGGGGCTCTGCAGTAAACTAAAACAATTATTGACGGATAGCAAGGGGCACACTTTAACCTCAGACATAATTACAAACATAGCATTTGTGTTTAGCGAGTCAGATCAGAGGCAGTAGAGATGACCAGGGAAGTTCTCTTGATGTGTGTGATTTGGTCCATTTTTCTGTCAAAATGTAACGAGTACTTTTGTGTGTCAGGGAAAATGTATGGAGTAAAAAGTACATTGTTTTCTTTAGGAATGTAGTAAAGTAAAAGTAGGCAAGAATATAAATAGTAAAGTAAAGTACAGATACCCCAAAAAACGACTTAAGTAGTATTTTAAGTATTTTTACTTAAGTATTTTACACCACTGCCTATATCAGGGGACATCGCTCAGTTCTGCCTCCAGAAAAAGACTCATGACAATAAACGACAAGAAGCGTTAACCTTTTTCAAATGCCAGACTGTACTATGATACATGCACTACATGAGGGAGCAATTGCATAATCCACAAATCATACAGCAACACCATAAAAGGTTGCAGTTGAAATGACATCAATGTCAAGTAGTCTATAATGTACGTTTTGCATAGATTTCTCAAAATGAAAAAATTCTGGCAGCGGTGGGATTCGAACCCACGCCATCGAAATGACTGGAGCCTAAATCCAGCGCCTTAGACCACTCGGCCACGCTACCTCAACGAACACAACTAAAATATCATAGCCTATAAATTTAGCATATTGCGTGATCAGCGAACTTTTGTACATTTCATGCGATATTAAATGATATTCAAATCTATAAAATATTCGAAAAATGTATTAACGTATCTCTTCAATTGTAATGACCATAGATGGCTACCACAGCATTCTGCAGTAATACGTCCTCCTATCTGGTTTGCGCTTAGTGGGACTATCATTTGTTTTACAACAGCACAATGACCCAACACACCTCCAGGCTGTGTAACGGCTAATTGAAGAGTGATGGAGTGCTGCATCTGATTGAGATGGTTTGGGATGAGTCGGACCGCAGAGTGAAGGAAAAGCAGCCAACAAGTGCTCAGCATATGTGGGAACTCCTTTAAGACTGTTGGAAAAGCATTCCAGGTGAAGCTGGTTGAGAGAATGCCCCCTAACGCACGTGCTATATGGCATCTGAAGGACGCACTGTGGTCCTCCCCCAACCTGCTGGTAGGAAAACGGGTAGAGACCACACCACAGGCATTGGCTTTGGTTGCCACGGATGCCCTGGGGTGGTACGGAAGAAAGGATCCACCACAACACCTAAGGTCCCGGCGGCCACGGCCTGACAGCACTGCAGTGAGATGGAATAGGGGCTTGCCCCGTCTTCTCCGCATCGACCTGGTATTGCAGTACCTCCAGGAACAGTGCACCCCCTAAGGTTGTCAAAAGAGAATAATCGTGTGAGCAAAGTGATCTCAAACTTGGATGTTCATGTTTATAGCCTACTTTCATGTTATTTACTGTCATTTTCCTGTTTGAGCACGTCACTGCTAAAATTGATAATATGATACAATAATACATAACCAGGCAATTGTTGAACATAGAATGAATTATGAAACATTAGAATTTGTTAGAAGTCAAGTACTTATATTGCCCACTAGTTTAAAAAGACGCAAATAGCCTACATGTACTGTAAATGTAAGCAAAATGAACCTACATCATCTGTATGTGTTACATGGCTACTTCTAACTATACCTGGCCCACTTATACTTTTTCCAAATAAAAAAATGGACAGCTGAAACCAGCAGAAGAATACCAGTTGTACGCTTTTTGCTCCAATAGTGGACTCTTGTACCATTTCGTAATGGAACAACAGCCATTTTATTTATGAAGTATTTCTATTTGACTAAATGCAGTTTGTATGCGCTTCCCCTCCCCTCCCTGCACTGATCAAATCAAATCATGGACAGTGCATTTCCCTCAAAATGTAGGCAGTACATTGAGCATTTGTTTTTAGTCTAGGAGACTGTCAATGTCTGTAGTCCATTAGGGCCCTGTAAAATCCCTTCAGTGTTTTCCCCCTCTCCCAAATTCCCCATTTTCTCCACTTAACATTTCCCCGTTGAACGTTTGTCCGCACGAAAGCGCACAGAAATTGGGCAGTCCTGTGCCGTTTCTGAAAGTTGCATGGAAAAAGGAATCGCTGATGCATTTTGTTCATGTCTTATGATTCACTTGGGCAAATGAATGCATTTTCTAACAAGTTGAAGGTATTTAGTTTGAGCTTTTTCAGTGTGTGTCACAACGTGGACATTTCTCTCCCTCCCTATGAGTTAGCGACACCTTGACTTTATATAGTGTAACAAGAATTGGCCCTTCGCTTACGGCCATACCAGCCTGAATACGCCCGATCTCGTCCGATCTCGGAAGCTAAGCAGGGTCGGGCCTGGTTAGTACTTGGATGGGAGACCGCCTGGGAATACCAGGTGCTGTAAGCTTTTTGCTCCAGTAGAGGGTTCTCTTGTGTCATGCATGGAGCAACTGCCTTTTATTTATCGCCCTAATAATATTGTGTCTTTTTATTGGACTAAATGCAGTTTGTTAGTGCTGCCCTGATCAAATCAAATCAAATCATGGACAGTGCGTTTCCCTCAAAATGTAGGCAGTACATTCAGCATTTGTTTTTAGTCTAGGAGACTGTCAATGTCTGAAGTCCATTAGGGCCCTGTAAAATCCCTTCAAAGTTTTGCCTGATCCCCACCTCCAAATTCCCCCTTTACATTTCCCCGTTGACCGTTTGTCCCTGTTTCTGCAGGTTTTCGCTCTCAAAAGTACACCTTTGTAATAGAAATATAACACGATTGGATGTTCTATGTCCACGACAATGTTTAAACCCTATCAGGAGGCCACTTTTGAGGTCTGGGAAAAATTGAAGACATTTCGATTTGGGGGTGTTAAACGCAAGTGTGCTGCCACCTTTGCTTGGTTACGCGGTGTTTGTGTAACGCTCATGTGATTGCGGAGTTTGCACAAGAAATGGATTGATGCAAATAATCATGATATAATTCTGCCAGGCTGGCATAGGCTACTTTGCAGTTAACATTTATCTGAGAAGGTTTTGGGGGAAGCCCTTCCTTCTCTACCAGAAGAAGGTTATCATTAGCCTCATCGCTAACGGCCACGCAAAGTGTAGACATGCGCGCGCACTCCGCACGAAAGCGCACAGAAATTGGGCAGTCCTGTGCCGTTTCTGAAAGTTGCATGGAAAAACGAATCGCTGATGCAATTTGTTCATGTCTTATGATTCACTTGTGCAAATTAATGCATTTTCTAACAAGTTGAACCGATTTAGTTGATTTCCTTCTTAGTTCAACACATTTTTGAATATTGTTGAATTTCGGTTTAGGGTGATTCTGCAACTACGAGCACTTCTATCTCCTCGAGTCAATTTTGGGGATTTTATAAAAAATAAAACAAATATTTGTATGTAAAGTTCACACTGGATCACCCCATTATTTTTTGAACACCTCTCTATCAAGTATTTTAGCTACTTTTCAGATGCATTTTATACCTCAATTTCACTATTTTGCCCTTGTCCCTGACCCAGACTTTTATGCTTCTACTATTTTATTTTATTTTTTTATTTAACCTTTATTTAACCAGGTAAGCTAGTTGAGAACAAGTTCTCATATACAACTGCGACCTGGCCAAGATAAAGCAAAGCAGTGCGACACAAACAACAACACAGAGTTACACATGGAATAAACAAACATACAGTCAATAACATATTAGAAAAAAAAAGAAGGCAAATATACAGTGTGTGCAAATGGCGTGAGGAGGTAAGGCAATAAATAGGCCATAGTAGCGAGGTAGTAACAATTTAGCAAACTAACACTGAAGTGATAGATGAGCAGATGATGGTATGCAAGTAGAAATACTGGTGTGCAAAAGAGCAGAAAAGTAAATAGAAACAATATGGGGATGAAGTAGGTAGATTGGGTGGGCTATTTACAGATGGGCATTGTACAGCTGCAGCGATTGGTTAGCTGCTCAGATAGCTGATGTTTAAAGTTAAAGCTGAAGTCTCCAGCTTCAGCGACTGTTGCAATTCGTTCCAGTCATTGGCAGCAGAGAACTGGAAGGAAAGGCGGCCAAAGGACATGTTGGCTTTGGGGATGACCAATAAAATATACCTGCTGGAGTGCGTGCTACGGGTGGGTGTTGTTATCGTGACCAGTGAGCTGAGATAAGGCGGAGCTTTACCTAGCATCGACTTATAGATGACCTGGAGCCAGTGGGTCTGGCGACGAATATGTAGCGAGGGCCAGCCGACTACAGCATACAGGTCACAGTGGTGGGTGTTATAAGGGGCTTTGGTAACAAAACGGATGGCACTGTGATAGACTGAATCCAGTTTGCTGAGTAGAGTATTTGAAGCTATTTTGTAAATGACATCGCCGAAGTCGAGGATCGGTAGGATAGTCAGTTTTACGAGGGTATGTTTGGTTGCGTGAGGGAAGGAGGCTATGTTGCGAAATAGGAAGCTGAGTCTAGATTTAATTTTGGATTGGAGATGTTTAATATGAGTCTGGAAGGAGAGTTTACAGTCTAGCCAGACACCTAGGTATTTGTAGTTGTCCGCATATTCTAAGTTAGAACCGTCCAGAGTAGTGATGCTAGTCGGGCGGGCGGGTGTGGGCAGCGAACGGTTGAAAAGCATGCATTTTTGTTTTTACTAACGTTTAAGAGCAGTTGGAGACCACGGAAGGAGTGTTGTATGGCATTGAAGCTCATTTGGAGGTTAGTTAACACAGTGTCCAAGGAAGGGCCAGATGTATACAGAATGGTGTCGTCTGCGTAGAGGTGGATCAGGGAATCACCCGCAGCAAGAGCGACATCGTTGATACATACAGAGAAAAGAGTGGAATTGAACCCTGTGGTACGCCCATAGAGACTGCCAGAGGTCCGCACAACAGGCCCTCCGATTTGACACACTGAACTCTGTCTGAGAAGTAGTTGGTGAACCAGGCAAGGCAGTCAATGAGAAACCAAGGTTATAGAGTCTGCCGATAAGAATACGGTGATTCACAGAGTCGAAAGCCTTGGTCAGGTCGATGAAGACGGCTGCACAGTCCTGTCTTTTACCAATGGCGGTTATGATATCATTTAGTTTCTTGAGCGTGGCCGAGGTGCACCCGTGACCAGCTCGGAAACCGGATTGCACAGCGGAGAAGGTACGGTGGGATTCGAAATGGTCAGTGATCTGTTTGTTGACTTGGCTTTCGAAGACTTTAGAAAGGCATGGCAGGATGGATATCGGTTTATAAGAGTTTGGGTCTAGAGTGTCACCCCCTTTGAAGAGGGGGATGACCGCGGCAGCTTTCCAATCTTTAGGGCTCTCTGACGATACGAAAGAAAGGTTGAACAGACTGGTAATAGGGGTTGCAACAATGGCGGCGGATAATTTTAGAAAGAGAGGGTCCAGATTGTCTAGCCCAGCTGATTTGTACGGGTCCAGGTTTTGCAGCTCTCTGCAGCTACTATGTTTTTCTATGAGAAAACATGAATAATTACACATTATATAATGTTATGTACTACAGAAAGAGTCAATTAAATAAAATCTACATCAATATTTATTGTGAGTATGCCCTTTATATTGTTTTTTACACAAAATATACCTGTCCTTTGGGAGTGGTGTCATTTCCACCACTGTGGACAAAATCCTCATTAATAAAGTTTTTTCAAGAGAGTGTTAATTTAGTTACCATGGAAACATATTGTGACACTGAAGCACATAGCTGCAGTGGACAGTTGTTCCAGATGTGATGTCCAGAAGTTGCAGAAAAATCGAGGTAAATATTGCTTGTGTAGAGAATATTTGAATTGTCAGTCATTTCCAAACTGTAACGCCCTGGCCATAGAGAGGGGTTTTTGTTCTCTATTTTGGTTAGGCTAGGGTGTTACATGGGTGGGCGTTCTATGTTTATTTTTCTATGTTGGTTTGTTTCTTTGGTTGGCCGTGTGTGGCTCCCAATCAGGAAGAGCTGTAGTTCGTTGTTGCTGATTGGGAGTCATACATAGGCAGCCTGTTTTTCCTTTGGGGTTTGTGGGTGATTATTTTCTGTTGAGAGTTTTTCCTGACAGGACTGTTTTGCTGTCGTCTTTGGTTTATTTTTGTAAAGTGTTCTCTTTTTCAATTAAATTTCTAAGATGAACACACATCCTCCGCTGCACCTTGGGCTCATTACGACGATAGCCGTTACAGATCTAACCACCAAAAACGGACCAAGCAGCGTGGAGCGGAGCAGCACCAGGAGTGGAGGAAGCAGCGTGCTCGGGAGGTGATGGCATCCTGGCCACTGGAAGTATTGGAGGCAAGAATAGACTGGACTTGGGAACAGCAATTTGACCATTGCAGCAACCTGCCGGGGAAGCAGGTGGGGGTGAAGAGGCAGCCCCAAAAATTCTTTGGGGGGGGCACACGGGGAGAATGGCGGAGTCAGGCGTTAGACCTGAGCCAACTCCCCGTGCTTACAGGAGGCAGCGCAGTACTGGTCAGGCACCGTGTTATGCGGTAAAGCGCACGGTGTCCCCAGTACGCGTTGATAGCCCGGAGCGCTACATGCCAGCCCCCCGTAAGTGCCATGCGAGAGTGGGCATCGAGCCAGGTCGGAGTGTTCCAGCTTAGCGTATCTGGTCTCCGGTGCGCTGTCTCGGTCCAGGCTATCCTGCACCGGCGCTGCGCATTGTGTCTCCGGGGCGCTGGGAGGGCTCAGTTCGGCCTATGCCTGTGCTCCGCCCGTGCCGGGCAAAAGTGGGCATTCAGCCTGGAGTTTGGGTGGCAAGCCTACGCACCAGAACTCCAGTGCTCCCCCACAGCCCGGTTTATCCTGTGCCTCCTCCTCGGACCAGGCCTCCAGTGGGCGTTGCTCCAACCTGGTTTATCCTGTGCCTCCTCCCAGGACCATGCCTCCAGTGGGTCTCTCCAGCCTGGTCTATCTTGTGCCTCCTCTCAGGACCAGGCCTCCAGGGGGTCTCTCCAGCCTGGTTTATCCTGTGCCTCCTCCCAGGACCAGGCCTCCAGGGGGTCTCTCCAGCCTGGTGAGTCCTGTGCCTGCGCCCAGAGCCAGGCCTCCTGCATGTCTCCCCAGCCTGGTGAATCCTGGGCCAGAGCCACCAGAGCCACCTGCCAGTCCGGAGCCGCCAGAGCCGCCCGCCAGTCCGGAGCCGCCAGAGCCGCCCGCCAGTCCGGAGCCGCCAGAGCCGCCCGCCAGTCCGGAGCCGCCAGAGCCGCCCGCCAGCCCGGAGCCGCCAGAGTCGCCCGCCAGCCCGGAGCCGCCAGAGTCGCCCGCCAGCCGGGCGCAGCCAGAGTCTCCCGCCAGCCGGGCGCAGCAAGAGTCGCCCGCAGCAAGAGTCGCCCGCCAGCCAGAGACGCCAGCCGGGCGCAGCCAGGGACACCAGCCAGCGGGGCGCAGCCAGGGACGCCCACCAGTCGGGCGCAGCCAGGGTCGCCCGCCAGCCGGGCGCAGCCAGGGTCGCCCGCCAGTCCTCCGGCGCAGCTAGGGGCGCCACCTAAGTGGGCTAAGCCAAGGGTGGAGCGGGGTCCACGTCCCGCACCAGAGCCGCCGCCGTAGGAGGGCCCACCCAGACCCTCCCCTTCAGAGTCAGGTTTTGCGGCCGGAGTCCGCACCTTTGGGGGGGGGGGGGTACTGTAACGCACTGGCCATAGAGAGGGGTTTTTGTTCTCTATTTTGGTTAGGCCAAGGTGTTACATGGGTGGGCGTTCTATGTTTATTTTTCTATGTTGGTTTGTTTCTTTGGTTGGCCGTGTGTGGCTCCCAATCAGGAACAGCTGTAGTTCGTTGTTGCTGATTGGGAGTCATACATAGGCAGCCTGTTTTTCCTTTGGGGTTTGTGGGTGATTATTTTCTGTTTAGTGTTTTGCACCTGACAGAACTGTTTTGCTGTCGGTTTCTTGCTTTTTGTGTTTAAAGTGTTCGATCTTTTAATAAATTCATGATGAGCACTAACCACGCTGCATCTTGGTCCCCTCTTCCAGACGATCGTTACACAAACAGGCTATAATTTCTTTAATTTGTGGTAGAACTTTTACATTTTTTTTTTACATTTGATGTATTTAGTGTAAACAATATGCTAGCTGTAATACTAACTAAATCATGCTAAGCAGTCTGTCAATTTTCTCCAGAAACTGTAGAAGTGTCATTTCCATCATAGTCATTTCCATCACAAACTTAAATGTGGTGGAAATGACAGATAGTGGTGGAAATGACACAAATCCATTATCTTATTCGTTTTTACTTTACTTTTTTTACTTTAAGCTTATTTAATAATGTTTTAAATTTATTGAATCTAGAAAATGCTCCAAGTTGTGCACAAGTTGAAAACTAAGTAGTATTTGCCTTTATTTTTTAGAAGATGACACATAAAACAGCACAGAGGTCACAGACATACAGAAACAAAATCAAAAAGTATCCTATACGATACCAGGAACATCTGCAAAAAGACAGGGAGAGATACTGGAAGAAAAAAGAGAAGGGAAATCTATCTCTGAGCTCACAAAGCGAGAACAAAGAAACAAGAGAAGGCAAAGGAAATTCCACCAATGGAATAGAAGACAGACTTTAAAGTTGCAATGGAGACCTACCTATCAGGCAACACACAACCTCAGTCACCAGATGGCTTGCAGCCAGAACACGAGGATAACATACCTGCCCCTAACTTACCTGCCCTGATGCACACCCTGATACCCCTTCCTCGTCGTCTGCAACAGCAATGAGAAGTCGAATACTTGCTGGAAGGAAAAAGGTTGGAAGAGGTCGCTCAAAAGCATACAGAGATCTTAGTATGACAAATGTCAAACTTGATAATGCTTTACGGAAAGCTGCGAAATACTATAAAAGGTATGATCGACTGATGAACAAAATGGAGAGACAAGATTCCCCAAAGACAAAGACAAAACAGCAAATGAAGGGAACTCCGAAGAACTTGAGAAGGATTTTATTGTTTCAAAATGCCATCATTGCAGAGTTAAAACAAAAGTATAAAAAAAAATGTGCAGTGCCAAGGACAAACAAGTGGCTTCAAAAATGCTCAGAGGCAACATCCTGAGAAAGTATGGCCTGGTCAAAGCCGCAAACAGAGAATCTGGATTTTCAGCAAAAGCAATGAGGGCAAATAAAAACAGGCCATCAAGTCTTCAATACTCCAGGAAAAATCATTGTAACAGAATTAGCACAGCCACAGAAGAGAAAATCACTAGATTCTATGAACGTGATGACAACAGCAGAGCAACAACAGGGAGAAAGGACACACTAACGAGGAACAAGAAGAAAAAACAGAAGCGCTTCTTGAATGGCACAATTCAGATCATTTATCAGAAGTTTAAGAGGGAATATTGAGAAATTCAAATTTCCTACTGTGAATTCTGCAAAAGACGTCCTTTTTGGCTTGTCAAGCCAGCAGTCCAAGATAGGGACACATGTCTCTGCAAAACCCACGCCAATCTCCAGTTCATGGCGGACAAACTACAGTATCACAAAGTGATCAGCTGCAGCAACATTGCGAAACTCATTGAGTCTTTGTGCTGTGAGAACCTGAAGAAAGAGTGCAGGTATAGAGAGTGCTCCCTTTGCCAAGCAAAAGAGCTTAAAACATCTGACTTTGATGCTGGTGAGCAGACATGGTGGTTTGAGTGGAAAAACAAAGCTGGAGAGAGAGAGAAGAAAAACAAAGAGGGAAACATGGAGAAGTTTACTACATTTGACAGTAAAAGAAAAGGTATGTGGCACACTGCAGATTCTATTGGAAGACTTCCTTCTCCAAAGGATTGAAAGAGAAGTTGGGGAAACACATGTACAACATTCGACACCAATACTCCAAACTGAAAGAATTAAAAGAGAATCTGGGGAAAGAGGAGATCATTGTGCATATTGACTTTGCAGAGAACTACCTGTGTAAATGTCCAATGAGAGACGACATCATATGGTACAGACCACAGCATGTGCTTGGACTTGTCCCTGAGCCCCATCCAGGGACCAAAAGGCACATGGAGCTGGATGCCTTGGTCTGGGAGGAACTTAGCTCTCTTTCTAATCCTTAGATACACTTGGAAACTCACTATACAGTACATACAAAGCAGGGCATAAAATCATAAATTAAAATAAACATGTGTAGCTCTCAGTTAACTCTTCCCTCTATATATGTGCTAGAATTTCTATTTGTAGCATCTAAGTGTAGTCAAGGACAACACATTGTTCTCATGTTGAAAAGGTGTTAGATCCAGTGTTTTGGAATCTTACTTTGTCTTATATTAAATGTTTAACAATGGTTGTTGTTCAAAATGTTTGGAATAAAATATTTTCATACGTTTTTTTTTTTACATAGATGTAATTTCCACCACACCTTGTCATTTCCATTACAACCCATATTTTTGAGGTAAATTAGTATATTATGTGTAATTTACATACATTTATTTGTTTTAGATATGGAAATCATATGGTTGTTATCATAATCTCACAAAAAGGTTGGGTGGAAATATCTTATTTTTCATGATGAATAAATGTTTTCAGCTATCACCAAGGCAAGTTTATACATTCAGGCGTTGTGTTGAATTATTAATATTAGGAAAACCTTGAAAATCACTTAAAATAATATGCAATACAAGTTCATGTCCAAATGTATAAGAAATCCGTTATAAATCAATTGTATGATATTTCATTTTCAACTAAAATGGATGTTTAATGACGTGATGGAAATGACATTTGTCTATTTTCTGTCTGGGAAAAATGACAAAATATATAAACTCCTGAATAGTACGATCCTGGAGGGGAGCCAGGACCTTTTTGTGGAAGCTGATGTATCACCGCGAGTAGAAGAAGAGGACGTGGAGGAAGGTGGAGAAAGGAAGAGGGGAGAAGATGGAGCAGAAGACGGATGAAATAGGGAGCAGCATGGATTCAGAGATGAGAAGAGGGAGTTTTCAGGAGGAGGGGGGGAGTGGGCTGGGTGGAGGCACTGGGGACGCACAGATTTTGGGGGGACGCTCGGCCCATGTGGGTGCTTCGGGGGGAGGTGAAGTGGAGGGGAGTGGGACGCTGACAACAATACAGGAGACGGAAATGGATACAGGCAGCATAACAGGCACGGGAAAGAAGAATTTGAGTTGGTTGGATGAGATGGATTTAGAGTTGATTTCGGATACAGACGACACTGAAAAGATAGACAGAATAAGGGGAGGCTACAGGAAGAGGAAAGCTGCGGCGGGGGACGTGAAAAACAGGTAGAAGATAATGACTATATATATTTGTTTTATTATTTATTGGAATGGTTAATATCATGTCAATAAATTCGAATGGTTTGAGAACACTGGAAAAAAATTCTAAGAATAGTAAAAATGAAGAATTCTGATATTTTATGCATTCAAGAGACACATTGGGATAATGTTTGTATTTTAGAAGTGAAAAGAATATGGAGAGATTTTATTTTTGTAAACAATGGTAAGGGGAATTCAAGTGGTGTTGCTACTTTATTGAGGAAGGATGTGGTAGATAATGTGAAACATATATATATAATGATAATAATGGGAGGATTTTAATTTTAGATTTTGAATATACGAGTGTGGTTTTTAGGATTATAAATATTTATGCGCCTGATACTGAAATAGAGCGCAAGGATTTATTTTTAGAATTAGGGAAATGGGGTGAGGGAAACTGTATTGTGGTTGGGGATTTTAATGTTAAAATGGATAGACTGGATATGACAAGAGGAGCTATTTTTAGAAGTGATGTATCTAGGAGGGTTTTAAAGAAGATTATGTTAGAAAAAGGAATGATTGATATATGGAGGGATGAAAATCCAGATAAAATATCATTTTCTAGAAGGTAGGTGGTTTTAGGGGTTTTGAAACAAACAAGGATAGATCTGGTTTTAGTAAAAGAAGGTTTAAGGAATTTTATGAAAGATATTAAGTATGTTTTTACAACTTTTAGTGATCATGCAGGTTTAACATTTTTGGTGGGTTTAGATAAGGAAAGAACAGGGGGTGGAGTATGAATGCAGGGTATTTAGGAGATGAGGAATATGGGAAACAACTTAAATCATTTATAGAATATGAAATGGAAGATAAACATAAAGGGAATGATAAGTGTCAATGGTGGGAAAATGTTAAAGAAAAAATAAGTCTTTAGTATTAGATATGCAAGGAATAAGAGATTTAGGATGTGAAGAAAATGAGTTAAGAGCTAAATTGAATGAAGAAATGAAGAAATGTGATAGTGAACCTAATTATAATATTGAAAAGTTTTTGGAATTTAAAAGCACAATTGAGTAAATATGAAATAGATAAGTGTAAGGGTGCAATTATAAGAAGTAAGGCAAAGTATGTTTTGGAGGGGGAGAAATGTACTTCCTTTTTTCTTGGTTTAGAGAAGAATAAACAGAGGAGAACATATATTAGAGAGAAATATAAACTCAGATGGTATTGCGCTGTCGCTACCTTCGCTCTCTCTCTCCCTCTCTCCCGCTACTTTCTCCTCTTCCATCCTATCATCTCTTCCCTCTGCTCAATCCTTCTCCAACCAATCTCCTGATTCTGCCTCCTCAACCCTCCTCTCCTCCCGTTCTGCATCCTTTGACTCTCTATGTCCCCTATCCTCACGACCGGCTCGGTCCTCCCCTCCTGCTCCGTGGCTTGACGACTCATTGCAAGCTCACAGAACAGGACTCCGGGCAGCCGAGCGGAAATGGAGGAAAACTCGCCTCCCTGCGGATCTGGCATCTTTTCACTCCCTCCTCTCTACATTTTCTTCCTCTGTTTCTGCTGCTAAAGCCACTTTCTACCACTCTAAATTCCAAGCATCTGCCTCTAACCCTAGGAAGCTCTTTGCCACCTTCTCCTCCCTCCTGAATCCTCCTCCCCCTCCCCCCTCCTCGCTCTCTGCGGATGACTTCGTCTACCATTTTCAAAAGAATGTTGACGACATCCGATCCTTGTTTGTTAAGTCAAACGCCACTGCTGGTCCTGCTCATATTGCCCTACCATATGCTTTGACCTCTTTCTCCCCTCTCTCTTCAGATGAAATCTTGTGACTTGTGACGGCCAGCCGCCCAACAACCTGCCCGCTTGACCCTATCCCCTCCTCTCTTCTCCAGACCATTTCCGGAGACCTTCTCCCTTACCTCACCTCGCTCATCAACTCATCCTTGACTGCTGGCTATGTCCCTTCCGTCTTCAAGAGAGCGTGAGTTGCACCCCTTCTCAAAAAACCTACACTCGATCCCTCCGATGTCAACAACTACAGACCAGTATCCCTTCTTTCTTTTCTCTCCAAAACTCTTGAACGTGCCGTCCTTGGCCAGCTCTCTTGTTATCTCTCTCAGAATGACCTTCTTGATCCAAATCAGTCAGGTTTCAAGACTGGTCATTCAACTGAGACTGCTCTTCTCTGTGTCACGGAGGCTCTCCGCACTGCTAAAGCTAACTCTCTCTCCTCTGCTCTCATCCTTCTAGACCTATCTGCTGCCTTTGATACTGTGAACCATCAGATCCTCCTCTCCACCCTCTCCGAGTTGTGCATCTCCGGCGCGGCTCACTCTTGGATTGCATCCTACCTGACAGGTCGCTCCTACCAGGTGGCGTGGCGAGAATCTGTCTCCGCACCACATGCTCTCACCACTGGTGTCCCCCATGGCTCAGTTCTAGGCCCTCTCCTATTCTCACTATACACCAAGTCACTTGGCTCTGTCATATCCTCACATGGTCTCTCCTATCATTGCTACGCAGACGACACACAATTCATCTTCTCCTTTCCTCCTTCTGATAACCAGGCGGCGAATCGCATCTCTGCATGTCTGGCAGACATATCAGTGTGGATGACCGATCACCACCTCAAGCTGAACCTCGGCAAGACGGAGCTGCTCTTCCTCCCGGGGAAGGACTGCCCGTTCCATGATCTCGTCATCACAGTTGACAACTCCATTGTGTCCTCCTCCCAGAGTGCTAAGAGCCTTGGCGTGACCCTGGACAACACCCTGTCGTTCTCTGCTAACATCAAGGTGGTGACTCGATCCTGTAGGTTCATGCTCTACAACATTCGCAGAGTACGACCCTGCCTTACACAGGAAGCGGCGCAGGTCCTAATCCAGGCACGTGTCATCTCCCGTCTGGATTACTGCAACTCGCTGTTGGCTGGGCTCCCTGCCTGTGCCATTAAACCCCTACAACTCATCCAGAACGCCGCAGCCCGTCTGGTGTTCAACCTTCCCAAGTTCTCTCACGTCACCCCGCTCCTCCGCACACTCCACTGGCTTCCAGTTGAAGCTCGCATCTGCTACAAGACCATGCTGCTTGCCTACGGAGCTGTGAGGGGAACGGCACCTCCGTACCTTCAGGCTCTGATCAGTCCCTACACCCAAACAAGGGCACTGCGTTCATCCACCTCTGGCCTGCTGGTCCCCCTACCTCTGCGGAAGCACAGTTCCCGCTCAGCTCAGTCAAAACTGTTCGCTGCTCTGGCACCCTAATGGTGGAACAAGCTCCCTCACGACGCCAGGACAGCGGAGTCAATCACCACCTTCCGGAGACACCTGAAACACCACCTCTTTAAGGAATACTTGGGATAGGATAAAGTAATCCTTCTAACCCACCCCCCCCCTCCCCCCCATAAAAAAGATATAGATGTACTATTGTAAAGTGGATGTTCCACTGGATATAAGGTGAATGCACCAATTTGTAAGTTGCTCTGGATAAGAGTGTCTGCTAAATTACGTAAATATAAATGTAATATTAGAAACAGTGCAGAATTTTTACAAGGATTTATTCAAGAAAGGGGAGGTTGTTGAGGGGTGTGTAAAGGAGATTTTGGATAGTTTGGATGTGCAAATTGATGTAGAGGACAAAGACATGTGTGATGGGAAAATAACAGTGAATGAAGTTAAAGATGCGATTTAAAGGTTTACAAGTAAATAAGAGCCCGGGAGTAGATGGAATAATTGCAGAGTTTTATAAAATATATGAACGTTTTTTAGCACCTATTTTATTGGAAGTTTATCAATATATGGAGGATAATAATAGTGTTTCAGAATCTATGGTGACAGGGCTGATAACAATTTTATATAAAAATAAGGGGAGCAAATTTAAACTGTAGAATTATAGGCCAATTAGTTTATTAAATTCGGATTATAAGATTCTAGCTAAGATACTGGCAAATAGAATGAAGAAAGTTTTCAATTATATTATAGCACCTACACAGAATTATAGTGTGCCTGGTAGAGATATTGCTGATACAATTAATACAATTAGAGATGTGATAAATAAATGAATCAGGATAAGATGGGGGGAATTGTTTTAAGCATAGATTTAAATAAAGCTTTTGATAGGGTGGAACATGATTTTATGTTTAGGGTAATGAAAAAATATGGTTTTGGTAATAGGATGGATAAAATTATTATATAAGAAGGCTGTCACGGGTGTCGTTGGTAATGGAGGACCAAAACGCAGCAGGTATGTGTAAGCTCATCTTGACGTTTATTAACTCAGAATGAACGTACAAAAATAACAAACAAGAGAACGAACGATCAACAGACAGTCTGGCAAGGCACAAGGCTAAACACAGAACAATCTCTCACAAATACACAGACAAACACAACCAACTAATATAGGACTTCCAATCAAAGGCAACACAACACAGCTGCCTTCAATTGGAAGTCCAACCCAATTAACTCAACATAGAAATAGATCAACCAGACTACACATAGAAATACATCAACATAGACCATAATTCAAAACCCGGAAATAATAAATCAAACGCCCTCCTAACTAACACACCACCCTGAACCACATAAAACAAATACCCTCTGCCACGTCCTGGCCAAACTAAAATGACAATTAACCCTTATACTGGCCAGGACGTGACAAAGGCAAAAAGTAGGGTGAAGTGTAATGGGGTTTTAACTGATTCTTGTATTCTTGAGAGATCTGTGAGACAGGGGTGTCCTTTATCAGCTTTATTGTTTGTTTTATCAGTAGAACCTTTAGCAGCATTCCTGAAAAAAGATACATTGAATAATTGTGTACAGACTCCGCAAGGAGGTTTTAGTATGATTCATCAATATGTAAATGATACCACTATAACAGTTAGAGATGAGGGAAGTGTAAAAAGGGTGATGGAGTGTTTTAAAGTATATGGACAAGCCTCAGGTGCAAAGGTTAATATGGAGAAATCGGTAGTGATGTATATTGGAAATAGGAATGAGAGGAATTTTACTTTTAAGGTGGTAAAATATTATTTTAAGGTGTTAGGAGTGTTTTTAGGGGTGAAGGAAATGGAAGCTAGGGATCTGACATGGAGTGGAGTAATAAGCAAAGTTAGAAAGGTGGTAAATATGTGGAGGGGGAGGTCTTTGAAATTAAAGGGAAAGTAATTGTAATAAATTCATTATTGATGTCAGTTTTTATTTATGTAATGAATGTTTTAGATATGCCAGAATGGGTATTATCTGAAATGAACAAGATTTTAACAGATTTTTTATGGGATGGGAAGAGTGCTTCCACTACAGAGAAAATAGCTTTTAAAACGTTGATTGCTGGTTATGAGGGGTTTTGAATTTGGTGGACTTAAGTGTCAGGAAAACAGCAATTAGAGTTAAAATGGTATGGAAATATTTATATGGTGAATTGGATTATGGGCGGAAAAGGTTTTTTAAAGAGTATTTGCAGGAGGTTGGGAGGATGGGGGATAATGGTGTATTTATGAGTATAAAAAAGGAAATGTTTGGAAATATACCATTGTTTTATAGAGAAGTGTTTGAGACTTGGGGACAGTTTCTACCAAGTATTTGTTATGAATGTACCATTTCAGAAAATATTTTAAATCAGCCAATATTCCTGAATCCAAAGATAAAGAATAAGAATATGATGTTGTTTTGTAAATATTTTATGAGGGCTGGGATGAGGCAGATTGGAGATATTTTATGAGGTAATTCCAGGGTTTCTTCCAACACAGGCTATTTATGATAATGTGGTGGAAGTGGATGATGAAATAAGTAAAACTATAGTGGAGAATATGTATAAGAGAATATTAGGAAGTATTCCGGGGGAGTGGGTTGTTTTAATAAATAAAGAGGTGGTTAATAGAGCTACCGGTATTATATTACGAGAGTACTGGGGAGAAACATGAGTTGTCAGGTTTAAAAGTTAAAATGGTTTATAGACAATGTATTTTAAAAGAGATAAAAGTTCCTGCTTCGGAAAAAGTGTGGTCTAGGGTGTTTGTAAATATGGATGTGAAATCAATATGGAAGAATGCAAATGTAAAATATAACACTGGAATGTGAAGATAATGATTTTAAATTGAAACATAATAGGATTTTTACAAATGTGGTATTGCATCAGATAAATAAGGGTAGAAAAAGAGTTTGATATTTGTGATGTGGGGCTGGAAAATGTTATGCATTTTTTTATTGAATGTAGAAGGTTAAAGGAGTTTCATGAGTTTTTGAAGAGGCTGTTAGAAAAGCATTGGGGGGAAAATATTTGTGAAGGGTTGGAGTGGAGGAGGTTTTTTCTTTTTGGGGTAAAAAGGAAAAGTAAAGTTTTAAATATTAATCTGTTAAATTATGTTTTGATTCATGCAAGATATGCTATAAGATTAAGGAGGGATTTGGGGCATTATGAAGGAAAAATTGTGAGTGTAGAAGCAATTTTATGAACATTTTGGAGAAAGATGTGAAGCTGGTACATTAATATGGCGGAGGAGACTTTGAAAAAACGTTTGTGAGGTGAAGTACTTTGATTGGAACATTGCCTAATGGTAAACTTGTGTTCAATTATTAAGTGGTTTCATTGTTTAATTGGAGGATGTTTGGAGATTTAATTTATTTTCACTTTTTTGGAAGGGGGTGAATTCTTCACCCTAATTTGTGTTATTCATTAAATGTTGTAATAATTGATTGTTTTTCATAATAAAAGATACAAAATAAAAAAAAATATGACCAATCTCAGAAGCTAAGCAGGGTAGGGCCTGGTTTGTTCTTGGATGGGAGACCGCCTGGGAATACCAGGTGCTGTAAGCTTTTGCTCCAGTAGAGGGTTCTCTTGTGTCATGCATGGAGCAACTGCCTTGTATTTATCGCCCTAATAATATCATGTATTTTTATTGGACTAAATGCAGTTTGTAAGTGCTTCCCTGCCCTGCCCTGATCAAATCAAATCATGGACAGGGCGTTTCCCTCAAAGTAGGCAGTACATTCGGCATTTGTTTTTAGTCTAGGAGACTGTCAATGTCTGAAGTCCATTAGGGCCCTGTAAAATCCATTCAATGATTGTTTTTCCTGCCCAAGTTTACATTTCCAGTTGACCGTTGGTCCCTGTTTCTGCAGGTTTTCGCTCTCAAAAGTACACCTTTTTAATAGAAAAACAACACGATTGGATGTTCTATGTCCACGACAACGTTTCAACCCTATCAGGAGACCACTTTTGTAGTTACCCTTAAATGCAAGTGTGCGCCAGGAAGAGACTTTTGTTTGGTTAAGCGGTGTTTCTGTAGCGCTCATGTGATTGCAGAGTTTGCAAAACAAATGGCCACTGGATTGATGCAAATAATCATGATATAATTCTGCCAGGCTGGCATAGGCTACTTTGTAGTTAACATTTAATTGGGAAGGTTTTGGGGGAAGCCTTTCCTTCTCTACCAGAAGGTTATCATTAGCCTCATCGCTAACAGCTACACAAGTGTAGACATGTGCGCGCTCCACTGGTATGCTCACAGACAGGCATGCACAAAGACTTGGCAGTCCTGTGCTGTTTCAGAAAGTTGCATGTAAATACGAATCACTGAATCGTTTTGTTAATGTGTTATGATTCACTTGGACAAATGAATGCCTAAATGATTACTGACCCGTAGCACTCACGTTTGTAGCCATGAAATGCTTTGAAAGGCTGGTCATGGCACACATCATCACATCCCAGAAACCCTACACCCACTCCAATTTGCAAACCACACCAACAGATCCACAGATGATGCAATCTCTATTGCACTCCACACTGCCCTTTCACACTTAGACATAAGGAACACCTATGTGAGAATGCTATTACATTTACATTTAAGTCATTTAGCAGACGCTCTTATCCAGAGCGACTTACAAAATGGTGCATTCACCTTATGATATCCAGTGGAACAACCACTTTACAATAGTGCATCTAAATCTTTTAAGGGGGGGGGGGGGGGGGGGGGGGTTAGAAGGATTACTTTATCCTATCCTAGGTATTCCTTAAAGAGGTGGGGTTTCAGGTGTCTCCGGAAGGTGGTGATTGACTCCGCTGTCCTGGCGTCGTGAGGGAGCTTGTTCATTCATTGACTATTCATTGACGACAGGTCAGCTTTCAACACCATAGTGCCCTCAATGCTCATCACTAAGCTAAGGACCCTGGGACTTAACACCTCCCTCTGCACCTGGATCCTGGACTTCCTGACGGGCCACCCCCAGGTCGTAAGGGTAGGTAACAACACATCCACCATGCTGATCCTCAACACGAGGGCCCCTCAGGGGTGCATGCTCAGTTCCTTCCTGTGCTCCCTGTTCACTCATGACAGCACGGCTAGGCACGACTCCAACACCATCATTAAGTTTTCTGATAGACCACTGCGCCACTCGGGAGGCCCTAAGGCACTGCCGGCCGCGATTGGGAGACCCATGGGGCGGTGCACAATTGGCCCAGCGTCGTCCGGGTTAGGGGAGGGTTTGTCCGGCAGGGATGTCCTTGTCCCATCATACACTAGCGACTCCTGTGGCGGGCCGGGCGCAGTGCTCGCTGACACGGTCGCCAGGTGCACGGTGTTTCCCCCGACACATTGGTGCAGCTGGCTTCTGGGTTAGGTGGGCATTGTGTCAAGAAGCAGTGCGGCTTGGTTGGGATGCGTTTTGGAGGACGCACGGCTCTCGACCTTCGCCTCTCCCGAGTCCATACGGGAGTTGTAGCAATGAGACAAGACTGTTACTACCAATTGGATACCATGAACAAAAAGGGGGAAAAAAATAAATAAATAGAAAAATTAAATAAATGTTTGCTCATGAAACAACAGTGTTAGGCCTGAACACCAACAACGATGAGATAGACTATAGGGAGGAGGTCAGAGACCTGACTGTGTGGTGCAAGGACAACAACCTCTCCCTCCATGTGATCAAGACAAAGGAGATGATCGTGAACTACAGGAAAAGGTGGACCGTGCACGCCCCCCATTCTCATTGACAGGGCTGTAGTGGAGCAGGTTGAGAGCTTCAAGTTCCTTGGCGTCCACATCACTGTCATGACGTTGCCCTCTCTCTGGGTACAGAGAACACAGTTGAACCCCCTCCCTCTGCACCAGTCCTTTTCTATGCACCATCCCCCGACCTCTATACTTCTGACACTGCTGTGGTGAGAGGGGTCGTAAAATTCCAAAGGAGAATGTCCTGCCTCACGGCCCAGTTTTGAGACAGAGAGGGGTTTCATAGAGAGACAAAGGAATTCTTCCAATTCACAGAATTGGGGAACCGAACAACATTTATGTTCTGGAGAAGGTATAAAAGATCGGTGAAGAATCCAGCTACGAACTGGTCCACTTGGTACAATTTTGTGATACTCATTAGAGACAATATTGCCATATTACCATAATAATGTTTATATAATAGCCTCAGCTATGAGACTTACATCTAAATGGCTGCATACAATGATTTAATAAGATTAAAGCTATTTGGAATATGTTGAGAGGCTATGTACTGATGTTAACGTGATAGAATTGTATTTCTGTATAAAGCTTAACTCAGTCATCGGCACGCCCCCAGGGACACAGACAGGACAAGGCGTCATGTGACAGCTTGTCTATGTTCGGTATAAAACCCCCACCCAGAATTTATTTCACAAGACCAGCTTACCTCAGAAGAGAGAGCCAAGGTTTGACCATGCATTCCTCTACTGAAGTTTAACCATACCACATGGTTAAACTTTTAGGCTATCGATACCGACAGAATAATAACAAGTCTTTGATATTAATTAATAGTCTGCAGCTAGAAATTCGATATCATTGAATGCGAAGACCGACAAAACATCCTTTCTATAACGACATGAACGAATGTCGCTTTGAAAGATCCATTCTAACCGAGGGAGAGAGAATGCGGACAAAAACTCTCCAACAGGACAAAAACTCTCCAACAAGGATCCCGACGACACACTGAGCGTAAATATATATTGATTGCAATTGTTCCCGAATGAGTGAGCGTTCATGTGCAAAGGATTAGCATATCAATTGTTAATATTTATCAACTCTGTTGTGCCTTCTCCGCTGCCCCCAACCCCTTGTTTGTTTAACAAGCCGCCATGCCGGTTTAGCCCACTAGGGCACATTACTCTACCAATTCTTTGTGACGATAACTACTGTTTGTATGCTTTCTGTGAATTACTTTGTTTAGTAAATAAATGATGTTAAGACAGTTGATGTATGGATGACTTAGTGAAGACTGGGTTCGTGCAGATACAACAATTTACGACGTTTGGAATGAGACTGGACGAGGTAAAATACACCATTTAAACCAGAAGATAATCGGCCAGATACTATAATATAATATATAATGTTATAATATAGGAAAGTTATATTAGGAAAATTATAACTTTGTAATCTGAATATTTTCCTTGGTGCCCCGATCTCCTAGTTAATTACAGTTAAACGATTAATCAATTTAATCGCGTAATAACAATTACAGGGTGTTATTTTGATAAACATGTCTTCAGTTTAATGGTGCCCAAAGACACGACATCACCAACAAACTAACACTGTCCAAGCACACCAAGAGAGTCGTGAAGAGGACACGACAAAACCTATTCACCCTCAGGAGAAAATATTTGGCATGGGTTCTCAGATCCTCAAAAGGTTTTACAGCTGCACCATTCCTTCGCTTATGGCCATACCAGTCTGAATTCGCCTGATCTCGGAAGCTAAGCAGGTTTGGGCTCGGGCCTGGTTAGTACGTGTATGGAAGACTACCTGGGAATACCAGGTGTTATAAGCGTTTTGTCCAATGAAATGCACTGCATGCAAATAGTGTAGTTTGTGTAGGCAATAGCAGCAGGAAATAAATTATACATTTTTCCCATTCTATATTGTTTTATTTTCAATACAAATGGACTGAAATTAAAGCGCTCTCATATGCTTCTGAAATGGGCCACATGATAGAACTTGAGATGAAATTCAGTTCTTGCAAGATGAGATTACTGTTCCACCATTGTTCCTGCCAATGTGAGTGGCCTTATTGTTGATAGTGGATGAGAATAGACAAACACCAATACCTCAATCAAATCCAAACAATAGGCTATGTCCATAATGTCATGCTGATCAATAATATATTCTCCCTATCCCAGTCTGCTGTCCCCACATGTTTCAAGATTGCCACTATTGTTCCTGTGCCCAAGAAGGAAAAGGTAACTGAACTAAATGACTATCGCCCCGTAGCACTCACTTCTGTCATCATGAAGTGCTTTGAGAGACAAGTCAAGAATTGTATCACCTCCACCTTACCTGTAACCCTAGACCCACTTCAATTTGCTTACCGTCCCAATAGGTCCACAGATGATGCAATCGCAAACACAGCCCTATCCCATCTGGACAAGAGGAATACCTATGTAAGAATGCTGTTCATTGACTATAGCGCAGTATTCAACACCATAATACCCTCCAAGCTCATCATTAAGCTTGAGGCCCTGGGTCTCAACCCCACCCTGTACAATTGGGTCCTGGACTTACTGACGGACCACCCCCAGGTGGTGAAGGTAGGAAACAACATCTCCACTTTGTTGATCCTCAACACTGGGGTCCCACAAGGGTGCGTGCTCAGCCCCCTCCGGTACTCCCTGTTCACCCATGACTGTGTGGCCATGCACTCCTCCAACTCATTCATCAAGTTTGCAGACAACACAACAGTAGTAGGCTTGATTACCAACAATGACGAGACAGCCTACAGGGAGGAGGTGAGGTGTCAGGAAAACAACCTATCACTCAATGTCAACAAAACAAAGGAGATGATTGTGGACTTCAGGAAACAGCAGAGGGAGCACCCCCCATCCAAATCGACGGGACAGCAGGGGAGAAGGTGGAAAGTTAAGTTCCTTTGCGTACACATCACAGATAAACTTAAATGGTCCACACAGACAGTGTGGTGAAGAAGGCGCAACAGTGCCTTTTCAACCTCAGGAGGCTTAAGAAATGTGTCTTGTCACCTAAAACCCTAAAACTTTTACAGATGCACAATTGAGAGCATCCTGTCCGGCTGTATCACCGCCTGGTACGGCAACTGCACCGCCCACAACCACAGGGCTCTCCAGAGGGTGGTGCGGTCTGCACAACGCATCACCAGGGGCAAACTACCTGCCCTCCAGGACATCTACAGCACCCGATGTCACAGGAAGGCCAAAAAGATCATCAAGGATAACAACCACTCAAGCCACTGCCTGTTCACCCCGCTGCCTTACAGAAGGCAAGGTCAGTACAGGTGCATCAAAGATGGGACCGAGAGACTGAAAAACATCTCAAAGCCATCAGACTGTTAAACAGCCATCACTAACACAGAGAGGCTGCTGCCTACATACAGACTTGAAATCATTGGCCATTTTAATAGATGGATCCCTGGTCACTTTAATAATGCCACTTTAATAATGTTTACATATCTTGCATTACTCATCTCATATGTATATACTGTATTTTATACCATCTATTGCATCTTGCCTATGCCGCTCTGTCATTGCCCATCCATATATTCATATGTACATTGTGGCGGATGAATCAGAATTAGTTGGGTAACATAGATAATTATTATGTTTTATTAGCATAATATGCTTATGTGAGATACTTGTCATTAGAATGTATCCCTTTGGACTCTGGTGTCTTTTAGTTGCACTTTTCCCTTAGCTGGGGCTCAGTCACTTGGGGCCCAGAGAGGGGAAGAGGTCAGACTTGTCTTTGACATATCTCTGTTGCTATGCAGAATATCAGACAGGGAGGAGGACAAAATGGAACATTGTCTTCATATGTGAATGTGTCTTTACCTATTCTTAAACCATGTGAAGAGATGGCGTGATTAATGGGGAACCAATTATTTGTCTCCACAATGTCTGTGCGGAAGTCACTCCCCTCAGTGAGCTTGTCCAGGAGTGGGATCAAGAGGGGGTTTACTTGAGATGGGAGTATCTAGAGTTGACAATTGATATGCCATTGGATGAGATGGTGTTTTTGTACTATGAAGTACCAGGAACGAGATTAGAACCTCGTCATTAGGGACCAAACTGAACGATAATATATAGGGAATGTTATCTGGTTAAGGGATACTCCTTTCTCAAGTATAAGGTCCCTTTGTGAACAGTTCCTAAGATCTGTTGTTCATCATGTACATTGAGAGGGGTGGATCTTGGGTATAAAAGCTCTTTGTACTTATGTGTAGTCACTTTTCAATGGTTCATTAGAGATAGCGCATCATTGAAAGTCACGTGCTTTTGCAAATGCATCTTAATTATTAAAGATGTAGTTTTAAGTATAACTCTGACTGGTGTGTGAAGTTTGTAACTCTCCTCATTTGGTAATGCAGAAATTAGCCACCACAACATATTCATTCCTTTATACTTGTGTAAGGTAGTTGTTGTGGAATTGTTAGATATTACTGCACTGTCAGAACTAGAAGCACAAACATTTCGCTACACTCGCAATAACATCTGCTAACCATGTGTATGTGACCAATCAAATTTGATCTGATCTCTATAGATAATTAGAATAGGTAAGCCTACGGTAATGTTATAGGGCTGTCACACAGTGCAGAATGCATTAGAAATTGAATCATGAATCACAAAAACATGTTCTTTACATTTTCCACAGTGGTGTAAATCTTGAGGACAGGACAACCTCTGGGTGTTGTTGAGTTCCACCTGGCATACGTTCTCTGCTGAGTTCACAGAGCTGAGGAATGCAGTGTGGTGTCTATACAATGAACTGAGACATATGCATTTGGGACAGAGGCATGAGGGCGTGCATAACATTGACTCCCACACCTCAGTCCAGCTAGCCAAAATATTTGAATGGAGTTCTGGCTCCAAGCTGGAATCTAATAAGAAGACATTTTTCATGTATATAGGAGCGCCATTGATAGGCTATAGCCTAGCCTACATTTCACTTTCTTTGTGTTGCATTGAAGTTGTTACAGGCCTGAAGAAAACATGTCACTTTTCCATTACAATCTTTTATCAGAAATCAATTTCATACGGTCTCCCAACCAAATGTAGGTCTCAATTGCAGGTTGATTTGAAAGCCAAAACAAAGTTCTCTCAGTGTCCACAGAGTCCAGAGCCTTTGCAAGACAGTCTCTTTATGGCCGAGATTAGCATGTAATCCCCTTTTGTGGAGGGTTAGTGGATTTTGGGGTTGTTGGGAGTAGGGCAGGAAACTAGCTGTTATGTAAAAGCTATTAGCGGTCTGGAAGATAATACCCTATTATTGGCCCGAGAGGCGATCCCCAAGGACATTTGGGGACTGAGGTGCTCATTCAGAATGAGGGGGTGGGGGACGAGATTTGTCCCTTGATCAGAAATACTAATTGGTTCTATAATACATGTAAAGTAGGATATGTAATATACTGTATGACACAAGTCGTCATACCGGCTGTATTTCTGCCTGCTTGAACGGCGAATAGCTCAGATACACATGAAAACATTAAAATGCCCCGGGAAGCGATAGAACATCGCTCAGAGATGCACAAATACGATATAACATCAAAAATGGGTTTCCTTTAAGAGGCCATTTTAAGAGTACTGTAGATCTACATGTGTGATGGTTGTCTACCTTGTACCCTTTAGGATTGATTCGCTCACCCTTTTCTCACTATAGTTCGTCCAGTTTGTCAGTTCACATGAATATTGAGAGAGATTAACGTGCCCTATTTAATACTACAGACATTAAAACATGGAAGGAGGGCTGGCTGAGACAGCCCTCCAAGTAACTATGCAGGGACACGATGGTATCAATCTATGAAGCCTATTTTATCTAGCCAATATATATCCCACGTTTGCTTGGGCATGTTCTCCATGAGGCTCTTGTGTGGGAAAGAATCATAACACCTCTTGCACAATTATTTTTTAATGGTTCACTGTAAGCATGTGTTAGTCATCATGGAGAAAACTTGTTATGCTGATCCAATCACCTTCAGCTGTTATCAGTTGAGATGGGTGCTGGTGATCTATGACATCTTACTATAGGCTGCATCAATATATTAATTACAGTTGTATATTACTATGAAATTATTGCCATTTGTAATATTTCTCATATCAAGTATAGCATTAATAAATAGTTCAGACAAATAATATAATTGCAAGTTCTAATTTGATGTAAAACACAAAATGGAAGTCAAGTTTGAGTCTCGGTCCAGGATAAGTAACGTCACAACGGACTCTGGTCGTAGAGGGAGAAAGGGCGACTTGAAGTTCACCATTGTTGATGTACAGCTGCAATTTGAGCCCAGAGACTGTTTTGGGGTTTATTCAAAACAGAACAGTCATGGAGGTAATGTGAATCTACACAACAGAGAACAGACAGAAAATGTTAGCTAGCTTCCACTGTTCTGAATAAGCTCCTGAAACAAAGGAGTAGGCTATAACAGGTAATTCCTCAGCTGACCATTTGGCTACTGATCATCTAATCCAGATTGTATAATTCATCTAATACACACAACTCTAGTCCTTGAAGACTGCAGCCCGGCTGCTTTTATGCATCTCCTTGTCAAAATAGAAATGTATTTATATTCCTTATGTCTGCCCTGATACACTAAGTAGCCAAGTATTTTGAAAGGAGCAAAAAAGGAAGTCAATATTGACAGGCTTTGTGTTCCTACTTTTCAGTCCATCACAAGTAAGAAACAGTAAACCCATCCGGAAAACCAGACACTGAGAAGCATTGGACTTGAGATGGAAAAGATGTCAATGTATTGATCTGACCTCTTGTTCATCTGAAGTGTCTCAGTGTCTGTTTGACCGACTCCACTGCTCCTACCCTCATTTGTTGTGGTCTAAAGGCAGGATATTGCTGAGCACAGAACCACCAGTCTACCATTCTTAGGGCTTTGAGATTAAGCACCTTTTGTTGAGGGATCCACAAATGAAAAGACAACGTGCTGCAACCTTATAACTTTTTCCTGTTGTGTTAACACTTCCGCTTATAAAACGTAAGTTTCACATATTCAATTAAGAAGCACCTTAACATACTTTGAACCTCAGTGTCAGTCAAACTCAAAATCACTGAACTCCTCTGAATCAGCATTAGCTACAGCAACAATCACATTATAGATCTGGAATACAGTGACAAATATTAGCATAGGGAAATAAATATCATCGTCTCTAAATAATTGTTAAATAAATACATTTTAAAAATGTCCATCGGTCAGTGGTAGCTATAGGCCTAGAAATAGGGACACACATTACACAAACGTAGAAACAGTGAGAACAGACTGGGCCTTTTCCAGTGTTCACTTATGGTTCTCTAGTATTACAGACCATTCTCTCTATAAATCAATGTTGACTACCATAGGCCTAACCTCCATAAATACACTACATGACCAAAAGTACATGGACACCTGCTTGTCAAACATCTCATTCCAAAATCATGGGCATTATATGGAGTTGGTCCCCCCTTTGTTGCTATAACAGCTTCCACTCTTCTGTGAAGGGTTTCCACTAGATGTTAGAACATTGCTGTGGGGACTTGTTTCTAGTCAGCCACAAGAGCATTAGTGAGGTCACGCACTGACGTTGGGCCTGGCTGTCAGTCGGCGTTCCAATTCATCCCAAAGGCGTTCGATGGGGTTGAGTTCAGGGCTCGGTGTAGGCCAGTCGAGTTCTTCTACACTAATCGACAAACCCTTTCTGTATGGACCTCACTTTGTGCACTAGGGCATTGTCATGCCGAAACAAGGGCCTTCCCCAAACTGTTGCCACAAAGTTGGAAGCACAGAATCGTCTAAAATGTAATTGTATGCTGTAGCGTTTAGATGTCCCTTCACTGAAACTAAAGGGCCTAGCCGGAACCTTGAAAAACAACCCCAGACCATTATTCCTCTTCCACCAAACTTTACAGTTGGCACTATGCATTGGGGCAGGTAGTGTTCTCCTGGCATCCGCCAAACCCAGATTCGTCCGTCGGACTGCCAGATGGTGAAGAGTGATTCATCACACCATAGAACGCGTTTCCACTGCTCCAGAGTCCAATGGCGGCGAGCTTTACACCACTCCAGCCAACGCTTGGCAATCTTCAGCTCCCGTCATGGAAACCCACGCTCGGTCATGGAAATTTCATGAAGCTCCCGACGAACAGTTCTTGTGCTGACGTTGCTTCAAGGCAGTTTGGAACTCGGTAGTTAAGCATTCGGCAATGCCGTTCTGTGAGCTTGTGTGGCCTACCACTTCGCGGCTGAACCGTTGTTGCTCTTAGACGTTTCCACTTCACAATAACAGCACTTACAGTTGACCTGGGCAGCTCTGCCAGGGAAGAAATTTGACAAACTGACCTGTTGTAAAGGTGGCATCCTATGACGGTGCCACGTTGAAAGTCAGTCCTCTTCAGTAAGGCCATTCTACTGCCAATGTTTGTCTATGGAGATTGCATGGCTGTGTGTTCGATTTTATACACCTGTCAGCAACAGGTGTGGCTGAAATAACCAAATCCACTAATTTGAAGGGATAGAGAGATATATATATATAGCATCTATAAAGTACTTATTGAGTCTATAAAGTACTCCATCTAGTCCAGTACTCTTTAGTTGGCATAATAAAAAAAAAGGTACACAAATGTAGTTAAATCTATAATCTGGCAATATGTACAGTATGCACAAAAAGTATGGCTCCCCCGACAGACTTAACACTAAGCAGATTGAACACAGACTGCTAGATAGTCTAAGCAAGTTCAAGATCTGTACAATGGTGGTTCTGTACGTGGTATCAGAATACAAAAACACTTTCAAACACAGCGTAGGCCTACTCATTAAGCTGCAAGACCAAATCTATGGTACATACACATACCATTCTAATTGCTATGATTACTTGAATTTAGTAGAAAACAAAAGAACAGAAAAACCCTGGTTGTTAATATTATTGCACCCATTGACTTCAAGCGAAAAGGTGGTGCCATCTAATCGAGCTAAATGAGGCATAAGAGCAGTCGGATGCTAAGAGGTGATAGCATCAGGACTCAAACAATCCATTTATCAATGTTTGTGCCAAAAACAAACATGTAGATAAGGATGGAAAGTAGTCCAAGGGATGGATGGTAGATAAGAATAGTGCTTATTGATGAAACCATCGGAGCGTGTCGAGGTGATAGTGTTGACAGGATTGAAGGAGACAACAGGGTACATGTTATGTAAGAGGTACAGGTGTTAGTGCACACACACACACGCAAAACACCCTTTGGGATCTGCCATTTGAGGCCCTCTCCTAAAGCAATATCCTCTTGAGCAGTCCATTCAAAGGTGCAGAAAGAACAAATACTGCCATCACTGTCCCCTGAGTCAATGACCCTGACTCGGCCACTTGTTCTCACTTAGGTCCTCTTTGGTCTTCTGGATGCAGGTGAAGATCTCCTGGAAAAGGGCCTTGTACTCCGGCTGAGGCCCATTGTCTTCAGGGACAGCTGGGAGCCCGATGGAGGTGGCCGAGCTTGAGAGGCGCCGTCGGGGGTAACTGACAGCACCGTGGGAACTGTGGGGTGTCTGCACGGCCTTGTGACTGAGCCCGTCTGCCCCCAACTGGCAGCGCCGCAGAAGCTCCTCATATTTGATCTGCAGGAGGCAAACCTTCAGTCACTCATTGGCAACTTTCCACACTGTATAACAAACTCAAATGACTGCATAAAAATGTAATTGGCTTCACCTCCTAGACCCTTTGTTTGTCATTCTTATTCATAGGGCACATCGTAAACAAATGGAAATAGTTACACCCTCTGTCTTTGTGTTGATTATGCAATAATGATAAATGAAAACCTTTACCTGCAGTGCACTATACTGGGCGTCCACCTCATTGAGCAGGGAGATTCCTCTCTGCTTCACCGCCTCTGCTCTTCTGATACATGTACGCTCATGCCCCCGCCGGATGTCGTCTGCTAGTGTCCCCTTCAGAACACTTTCGCTGTTGCACCTCTGCAGGCTGCGCCTCCCCTGCTCCCCCACCTCCTTCTCCTCCCTTTGTACCAGACTGGGCTTCTCCTCTGGGGCGAAGAAGACCATGTCGGGCAGCAGTAGCCGGTCAGGTCTCCTGACACTGGTGGAGTAGAGTATTGTCTTTATTATGCTGAATATACAAACATGTACCAAGTATGAATAGAAAGTGTCATGATCGTACCTGTTGGCGTAGTCGGCCTGCCACAGCTGCCGTAGCTCCTCCACCTCTGCCTCCAGCTCCCTCTGCCTAGCCCGGCAGCCCTCCAGCAGGGCCAGCCGCTGCTCCAGAGCCCCGTTCTCCCTGGCAGTCAGCTCAGTCTCCTGTTCCGCTGCCTCCCGCTTCCCCCGCTCAGAGGCCAGAACAGCCTGCAGGGTCTGGATGGAGCGCTGGAGCACAGAGTTCTCCTCCTCTGGGTCTGGGTCCTGACAGGACTCCTTCCTTGCTGGCCAGGAACGCTCCACACGCAGGCTCTCATAGGCCATGTACCTGGGACAGGGAAAGGACTAAGGGTCAACAAGATGGTGAAAGTGGTTATAGAGACCTGTTTTTTTTATCATGTACAGTACCAGTCAAAAGTTTGGACACCTACTCATTCAAGGGTTTTTCTTTATTATGACGATTTCCTACATTGTAGAATAGTGAAGACATCAAATCTATGAAATAACACATCTGGAATCATGTATTAACCAACAAATATGTGTTAAACAAATATATACAGTGGGGGAAAAAAGTATTTGATTCCCTGTTGATTTTGTACGTTTGCCCACTGACAAAGAAATGATCAGTCTATAATTTTAAAGGTAGGTTTATTTGAACAGTGAGAGACAGAATAACAACAAATAAATCCTGAAAAACACGTCAAAAATTATTTGCATTTTAATGAGGGAAATAAGTATTTGACCCCTCTGCAAAACATGACTTAGTACTTGTTGGCAAAACCCTTGTTGGCAATCACAGAGGTCAGACGTTTCTTGTAGTTGGCCACCAGGTTTGCACACATCTCAGGAGGGATTTTGTCCCACTCCTCTTTGCAGATCTTCTCCAAGTCATTAAGGTTGCGAGGCTGACGTTTGGCAACTCGAACCTTCAGCTCCCTCCACAGATTTTCTATGGGATTAAGGTCTGGAGACTGGCAAGGCCACTCCAGGACCTTAATGTGCTTCTTCTTGAGCCACTCCTTTGTTGCCTTGGCAGTGTGTTTTGGGTCATTGTCATACTGGAATACCCATCCACGACCCATTTTCAATGCCCTGGCTGAGGGAAGGAGGTTCTCACCCAAGATTTGACGGCACATGGCCCCGTCCATCGTCCCTTTGATGCGATGAAGTTGTCCTGTCCCCTTAGCAGAAAAACACCCCCAAAGCGTAATGTTTCCACCTCCATGTTTGACGGTGGAGATGGTGTTCTTGGGGTTATAGGCAGCATTCCTCCTCCTCCAAACACGTTGAGTTGATGCCAAAGAGCTCCATTCTGGTCTCATCTGACCACAACACTTTCACCAGTTGTCCTCTGAGTCATTCAGATGTTCATTGGCAAACTTCAGACGGGAATGTATATGTATTCTTGAGCAGGGGGACCTTGCGGGCGCTGCAGGATTTCAGTCCTTCACGGCGTAGTGCGTTACCAATTGTTTTCTTGGTGACTATGGTCCCAGCTGCCTTGAGATCATTGACAAGATCCTCCCGTATAGTTCTGGGCTGATTCCTCACCGTTCTCATGATCATTGCAACTCCACGAGGTGAGATCTTGCATGGAGCCCCAGGCCAAGGGATATTGACAGTTCTTTTGTGTTTCTTCCATTTGCGAATAATCGCACCAACTGCTGTCACCTTCTCCCCAAGCTGCTTGGCGATGGTCTTGTAGCCCATTCCAGCCTTGTGTAGGTCTACAATCTTGTCCCTGACATCCTTGGAGAGCTCTTTGGTCTTGGCCATGGTGGAGAGTTTGGAATCTGATTGATTGCTTCTGTGGACAGGTGTCTTTTATACAGGTAACAAGCTGCGGTTAGGAGCACTCCCTTTAAGAGTGTGCTCCTAATCTCAGCTCGTTACCTGTATAAAAGACACCTGGGAGCCAGAAATCTTTCTGATTGAGAGGGGGTCAAATACTTTTTCCCCCCACTGTATTATATTTGAGATTCTTCAAAGTAGCAACCGTTTGCTTTGACAGCTTTGCACACTCATTCTCTCAACCAGCTTCATGAGGTAGTCACCTGGAATGCATTTCAAATAACAGGTGTGCCTTGTTAAAAGTTAATTTGTGGAATTTCTTAATTAATGTGTTTGAGACAATCAGTTGTGTTGTGACAAGGTAGGGGTGGTATACAGAAGATAGCCCTATTTGGTAAAAGACCAAGTCCATATTATGGAAAGAATAGCTCAAATAAGCAAAGAGAAACGACAGTCCATCATTACTTTAAGACATCAGTCAATGTGGAAGGCCAGTCAATGTAGAAAATTAAGAACTTTGAAAGATTCTTCAAGTGCAGTCTCAAAAACTATCAAGGGCTATGATGAAACTGGCTCTCATGAGGACCGCCACAGGAAAGACCCAGAGCTACCTCTACTGCAGAGGATAAGTTCATTCAAGTTAACAGCCTCAGAAATTGCAGCCCAAATAAATGCTTCAGTGCTCAGGTAACAGACATCTCAACATCAACTGTTCAAAGGAGACTGTGTGAATCAGGCCTTCATGGTCCAATTGCTGCTAAGAAACCACTACTAAAGGACACTACTAAGAAGAGACTTGCTTGGGCCAAGAAACACGAGCAATGGACATTAGACTGGTGGAAATATGTCTTTAGGTCTGATGAGTCCATATTTGAGATTTTTGGTTCCAACCGCCTTGTCTTTGAGATGCAGAATAGGTTAACAGATGATCTCTGCATGTGTGGTTCCCACCGTGAAGCATGGAGGTGGTGTGATGCTGCTTTGCTTGTGACACCGTCAGTGATTTATTCAGAATTCAAGGCACACTTAACCAGCATGACTACCACAGCATTCTGCAGTGATATGCCATCCCATCTGGTTTGAGCCTAGTGGGACTATCATTTCTTTTTCAACAGGACAATGACCCAACACACCTCCAGGCTGTGTAAGGGCTATTTGACCAAGAAGGAGAGGGATGGAGTGCTGCATCAGATGACCTGGCCTCCAATCACCCAAACTCAATCCAATTGAGATGGTTTGGGATGAGCTGGACCGCGGAGTGAAGAAAAAGCAGTCAACAACTGCTCAGCATGTGGGAACTCCTTCAAGACTGTTGGAAAAGCATTCCAGGTGAAGCTGGTTGAGAAAATGCCAAGAGTGTGCAAAGCTGTCAAGGCAAAGGGTGGCTACTTTGCAGAATGACAAATATATACTGCTCAAAAAAATAAAGGGAACACTTAAACAACACATCCTAGATCTGAATGAAAGAAATAATCTTCTTAAATACTTTTTTCTTTACATAGTTGAATGTGCTGACAACAAAATCACACAAAAATAAATCAATGGAAATCCAATTTATCAACCCATGGATGTCTGGATTTGGAGTCACACTCAAAATTAAAAGTGGAAAACCACACTACAGGCTGATCCAACTTTGATGTAATGTCCTTAAAACAAGTCAAAATGAGGCTCAGTAGTGTGTGTGGCCCTAACCCTAACCTCCCTACGCCTGGGCATGCTCCTGATGAGGTGGCGGATGGTCTCCTGAGGGATCTCCTCCCAGATCTGGACTAAAGCATCCGCCAACTCCTGGACAGTCTGTGGTGCAACGTGGCGTTGGTGGATGGAGCGAGACATGATGTCCCAGATGTGCTTAATTGGATTCAGGTCTGGGGAACGGGCGGGCCAGTCCATAGCATCAATGCCTTCCTCTTGCAGGAACTGCTGACACACTCCAGCCACATGAGGTCAAGCATTGTCTTGCATTAGGAGGAACCCAGGGCCAACCGCACCAGCATATGGTCTCACAAGGGGTCTGAGGATCTCATCTCGGTACCTAATTGGCAGTCAGGCTACCTCTGGCGAGCACATGGAGGGCTGTGCGGCCCCCCAAAGAAATGCCACCCCACACCATGACTGACCCACCGCCAAACCGGTCATGCTGGAGGATGTTGCAGGCAGCAGAACGTTCTCCACAGCATCTCCAGACTCTGTCACGTCTGTCACGTGCTCAGTGTGAACCTGCTTTCATCTGTGAAGAGCACAGGGCGCCAGTGGCGAATTTGCCAATCTTGGTGTTCTCTGGCAAATGCCAAACGTCCTGCACGGTGTTGGGCTGTAAGCACAACCCCCACCTGTGGACGTCGGGCCCTCATAGAGTCTGTTTCTGACCATTTGAGCAGACACATGCACATTTGTGGCCTGCTGGAGGTCATTTTGCAGGGCTCTGGCATTGCTTCTCCTGCTCCTCCTTGCACAAAGGTGGAGGAAGCGGTCCTGCTGCTGGGTTGTTGCCCTCCTACGGCCTCCTCCACGTCTCCTGATGTACTGGCCTGTCTCCTGGTAGCGCCTCCATGCTCTGGACACTACGCTGACAGACACAGCAAACCTTCTTGCCACAGCTCGCATTGATGTGCCATCCTGGATGAGCTGCACTACCTGAGCCACTTGTGTGGGTTGTAGACTCCGTCTCATGCTACCACTAGAGTGAAAGCACCGCCAGCATTCAAAAGTGACCAAAACATCAGCCAGGAAGCATAGGAACTGAGAAGTGGTCTGTGGTCCCCACCTCCAGAACCACTCCTTTATTGGGGGTGTCTTGCTAATTGCCTGTAATTTCCACCTGTTGTCTATTCCATTTGCACAACAGCAGGTGAAATGTATTGTCAATCAGTGTTGCTTCTTAAGTGGACCATTTGATTTCACAGAAGTGTGATTGACTTGGAGTTACATTGTGTTGTTTAAGTGTTCCCTTTATTTTTTTGAGCAGTGTATTTTGATTTGTTTAACACTTTTTTGGTTACTACATGATTCCATGTGTTATTTCATTGTTTTGATGTTCACTATTATTCTACAATGTAGAAAATAGTACAAATAAAGAAAAACCCTTGAATAGTAGGTGTGTCCAAACTTTTGACTGGTACTGTATGTGCTTTATCAGTGGTTTTGTATTGCATGCTAAAACAGGCTACTAAACTATGTGTGTATGTATACAGGCTAGACTTAACCCCATCTGAAAGATTTATCTGCAGGGGATTATGTCCGAAAAGCCTTGGCCCAGATTAGGTGGTCTGGGTCTGTGTGACCTGGGGACGCCCAGTCAGCACACGGCTGATAATGGCGATAATACGGGGGGGGGGGGGGGGGGGGGTCGTAGTGGCCCGGCTTAACAGGTCATTAGACTATGGACCCATCTCAATAGTCAAAAGTGTGTCTCTGCCTGTCTCCTTTACTTAATATGTACTGAAAGGGAATACACAGATCTCTATAAGGGGAAGAGATGAGAAGAGGCTCTATGACTGCTGGTTTGACACCAGTGATGATTGGTAGTGCAGTTTCTATAAACTTTCAGAAAGACATGTAACTTGGCTACACACACAGTTCCTGGAATGATGTACTTTAACTTGGCCAGTGACAAACATTCAGGCTAGCTGAAGTAAAACATTCCTCTCAAGGCACATGCTTGTTACTGTACTTTAAAATAACATTTAAGGTAACTTCCTCTGTTTATTGTTTGTTATTGTGTTCCTCTGTTAGCATGCACATAATCTCCAAATTGTTTAGTTACTATAATCCGAGTGCAGGAAATTAGTGTTGTGACACAAAGTTCACAGTGACCACTGCAGAATAAGGCCAGATCATTTGGTCTCTTCTCAGCCTAGTCTTGGTTTGCATGGTTGAGATGACAATTAAAATTTATCAACATTGATTTGAGCTGAATAAATCTGGTTCTGTGGTGGAATGGCTATGTTTTAGAGTAACAATAACATTAGCGGTTTGTTGGCACCAGGTTCAATTGCACAGCTGCAGGACACATACATGCACACACTCACTTGTCTTTCTGCAGGTCATACAACTCCTTGAGGCAGGACACACTCTGTGCGCCGAGGTTGTGTCTCTGTTCGGCCAGTTCTCTCCTGCTCCGGTCAGACTGGGCTGTCCTCAGCTCCTCCACCTGGGTCTGCAAGTCCTCCATGTGGGTCTCAAGACTGTTGATCGTTTCTGTCAGGCTGAGAGAGGACAAGCATTTGAAGTGGTTCGAATTACTGAGCTTTGTGGTGAAAATTTAGCCAAAACCTTGCCACTTAGTTAATTTGGGGCAAGTATTTATACTGGGGGGGGGGGGGGAAATGTTTGCAGTTAGTATTTTCAGAAAGGAATCAAAGTCCTGAGTCTCACCAGTTGATCCTCTGCTGGGCGACACGGTTGTCCAGAATCAGCCTGTGGTTGCCCTGCTCCAGGTCTCTGGCCGCCACATCTAGCTGCTCGTATACCTTAGCATGCTGGTCATTCATGTGCCTCAGCAAATCCACCTGCTTAGTCAGGTACTGGGAGGAGGTCAAAGGTAATTGCCATTGAAATGGGATGGAACAGTTTTTGGCTCCACTAATAGGGTCCAGCATTTGTCAGGTGATAGAGTTCTGTATGTAAGTATTGATCAAGCATTTAATTATGGTTACATTATGACTGCTACAGTATGCGAGTTCTCTCATTCTTGCAATTCGATTCTCAGAACAATGATCCATTACAAAACAGGTCAGTGCATCTTCTGAAGAGGACCAGAAGCACCAAACACACTTTTGGACTGGCAAAAAAACACTGCGGCTTTGTGACCAGAATACTTTATGCAAGCATGGAGCTGAGACATATACCACTTAGCATTATCAGGATGGGTCACTGCCACTTGTTAAAGGACTCCTAAGTGATCCCCGCGTGCCCTCGAATTTAGGCTTAACCATCATTACTCATTCAAATCATTAGAGTTTGATATTAACTGACTGGCAGACGAGGCATAGGAGGATAAAGCCCTAAGTGAAAAAAAGATAGCAGTGTCACAATACTGACAGATGAGTAACACTGTCACAGTAGTTGCATAGGTGACAATAGTACCTTGAACTTTACATATCTATCTACCCATTACCTGAAAATAAAAAGCCTATATTCCTCTGTTCAAGGATCCAACCCTTTTTTCAATTTTCACCTAAAATGACATACCCAAATCTAACTGCCTATAGCTCAGGAACTGAAGCAAGGCTATGCATATTCTTGATACCATTTGAAAGGAAACACTTTAAAGTTTATGGAAATGTGAAATGAATGTAGGAGAAAAATAACATTAGATCTGGTAAAAAAAATAATACAAATAACCATTTTTGTTCCATCATCTTTGAAATGCAAGAATAAGGCCATTACATGACTTAGGACTCTAAGCGCAATTTAGATTTTGGCCACTAGATGGCAGCAGTATATGTGCAAAGTTTTAGACTGATCCAATGAACCGTTGCATCACTGTTCAAAATGTTGTATCAAGTCTACCCAAATGTGCCTAAATCGGTTAATTGAAACATTTAAGTTCATAACTGTGCACTCTCAAACAATAGCATGGTATTATTTCACTGTATTAGCTACTGTAATATGGACAGTGCAGTAGGATTATCATAATTTAAGCTTTCTGCCCATATAAGACATAGCTATGTCCTGGAAAATGATCTTGTTACTTACAATGTCATGCTAATCACATTAGCGCATGTTAGCTCAACCGTCCCGCGGGGGGGGGGGGACAGCGATCCTGTAGAGGTTTTAACATTAACGAAAAATGGCAATTCCACAGTAACAGAATGATGCTGAGACTCCCGATTTTCCACTTTCAAATGTACTTAAAATAAAAACCAATGATAGCAAAGTCCAAAAATAAAAACACAACTTCATGTACAAGGACAACTTCTAACAATTTCCACAGAAAATTTTACCAAAACACATTTACTTGAAGAACAGTGCAGAGGCAATGTTTGATAACAGAATGACAGCACAAACAGCACAGACCATCATTCTGTTACCAAACTTTGCATCATTCTGTTACCGTGGAATAGCCAAAGAGTAGCCTAAGACCAGGTACAGACACCACATATAGAGATGGTCAGTTACATGGGATTACAACTCTAAGCACTGAAGGCATTGGCCTCATAATAAGCACTGTAAAGAATTTTAAAGGTCCCTTGTTGACCTGCTGTCAATTAGATGGTCTCTCCAGTAATTGAAATAGAACGGGACAGTTGGTACAGTCAGTAATAGTAGGACATCCTGGGGTTAAACGAGACTGCTCACCGAACACATACTGCTTGTTCCACCATGGTCGCCCAAAGCTAGCACCTGCGCAGTGCACATATTTGCTCATCTTGTACAGATCTGTTGTTCATGTTTATGTTTGGAAATTAAGTGATTTACTGTACAAATCAGACCTGCGCCGCATGCCCGGCACCCATAGCTCAAGTCGACCCTTGTGAACAAGCAAGGAGTTCATACTTAAGAAGTGGTCACTAGTCAGGAAGATGGAGGAAAGGCAGAAAGGTCTGATACGAAAATGTCATGTCGTTTGTACCGCCACCCTAACTGAGAACGTGTGTGTGAGTACTCAGCAGGATACATTCCATGAATATAGTGAGGGTACTATTAGGCTACCCCAACATTTTGGTCGTTAAACACACCATCATATATCATGAGGTGTGAGGCAGGAAAGAGTATTTGCACACCAAGTTCTCTTAGGCTATGCTGTCTAAACTCAGCCCTGTGTTGAGAGGCAGGATAACATCAGTAGTAACTATGTGAAAGTTCACTACCTTGACTAAGCCTTTGGCTACTGAAGGAAGCATAAAGCCGTTGGCCACTGCTCTCCTTTCAGAGGAGGTGAAAGGTATCCTAAAGGGTGCCTTAAAGATAGTAAGACAAATACCTGTCCATGATACGTAGACCTTGCCAAGAACCGATTAAGTCATGAGCTAATCCAGACAGGCTTTCACTTGATCCCATTTAACGAGAGGAAACTAATGATCGGAAGAGCCTCACAAGAAAAGAGGTTTGGGGGAGAGATTTGTTAACGTGGACTTTCGGCTCCCATTGACGGACTTGTTGGTCTGTGCGTATGGTTGTTTCCTAATGATGTCATACAGTTGAGCTAAGCTTCTTATTGCTTTTGAACACCGGAAGTCCTGTTTTTGTTTACATACAGGACAGGTGCAGTTCCTTCGGAAAGTATTCAGACCCCTTGACCTTTTCCACATTTTGTTACGTTACAGCCTTATTCTAAAACGGATTAAATACACATTTTAAATTCCTCAGCAATCTACACAGAATACCTCATAACGACAAAGTGAACAGGTTTAGAAATTTTTGCAAATTGATTCAAATAAAAAACAGAAATACCTTAATTACATAAGTATTCAGACCCTTTGCTATGAGACTTGAAATTGAGCTCAGGTGCATCCTGTTTCCATTGATCATGCTTGAGTTGTTTCTAAAACTTGATTGGAGTCCACCTGTGGTAAATTAAATTGATTGGACATGACTTGAAAAAGGCACACATCTGTCTATATAAAAAGGTCCCACAATTGACAGGGCATGTTCGAGGCACAGATCTGGGGAAGGGTACCAAAACTAATTCTGCAGCATTGAAGGTCCCCAAGAAAACAGTGGCTTCCATCCTTAAATGGAAGAAGTTTGGAACCACCAAGACTCTTCCTAGAGCTGGCCGCCCGGCCAAACTGAGCAATCGGGGGAGAAGGGCCTTGGTCAGGGAGGTGACCAAGAACCCGATGGTCACCGACAGTAAAAGGCACATGACAGCCTGCCAAAATGCACCTAAAGGACTCAGACCATGAGAAACAATATTCTCTGGTCTGATGAAACCAAGATTCAACTCTTTGACCTGAATTCCAAGCGTCATGTCTGGAGGAAACCTGGCACCATCCCTACGGTGAAGCATGGTGGTGGCAGCATCATGCTGTGGGGGTGTTTTTCAGCAGCAGAGACTGGGAGACTAGTCAGGATCAAGGGAAAGATGAACGGAGCAAAGTACAGAAAGATCTTTGATGAAACCCTGCTCCAGAGTGCTCAGGACCTCAGACTGGGTCGAAGGTTCACCTTCCAACAGGACAATGACCCTATGCACACAGCCAAGACAACGCAGGAGTGGCTTCAGGACAAGTCTCTGAATGTCCTTGAGTGGCCCAGCCAGAGCCCGGACTTGAACATCTCTGAAGTGACCTGAAAATAGCTGTGCAGCAGCGCTCCCAATCCAACCTGACAGAGCTTGAGAGGAAGAATGGGAGAAACTCCCCAAATACAGGTGTGCCAAGCTTGTAGCATTATACCAAAGAAGACTCAAGGCTGTAATTGCTGCCAAAGGTGATTCAACAAAGTACTGTAATGAAACAGGCAGTGAGCAGGTCTCGAACCCTCAACCTTCTAGCCCGAAGTCCAGCGCGCTATCGACTGTGAGTCGATATCCTCGCTTATAAACCCAGGGTCGTTACACTACTCCCTCCTTTCAAAGAGCGCGTCCTCGCGCTAGCTTGCGACTCTACGTCTTACAGGAACACGCTCACTGGCCAAGCACACGCACTGCCGTGGATGCAAGGTCTGATCACTTCTGACACCAATGTAATGAAACAGGCAGGGAGCAGGTCTTGAACCCTCGACCTTCTAGCCCGAGGTCCAGTGCGCTATCGACTGTGCAGTAAAAGCATGCTCGTGCGGAAGAGTCGATATCAGTGCTTATAAAGCCAGGGTCGCTACACTACTGTGAAAAGAGTCTGAATACTTATGTAAATGTGATTTTTTTTATTTTTAATAAATTAGCCAAAATTGAAAAAAAAATAAAACACTGTTTTTGCTGTCATTATGGGGTATTGTGTATAGATTGATGAGGGGGAAAAAGAAATGTAATACATTTTAGAATAAGGCTGTAACCAAACAAAATTTGTAAAAAGTTGAGGGGTCTGAATACTTTCCGAAGGACAGGTTAGCTAAGACTATGTCAATTTGGTGAATGAATGTACAGTATCTGGTACAGTATCTGCAAAATGATAATTTATTAACAAGCAATATTCCAGCCATATTGACCTTCAGAGCAAGGTTTAAAAAGTGATTCATTCATATTACACATCTTGCAGCCGTTCAATATGTTGCGGACTGATTCAAAATCAGTGGGAAAAATGTAACCTACAATGTGGTGTGCGTGTTTGTATTTGCTCTCAGTGGCTTAGTATGATCATATTTAGACTAGCTACCTCAATCTCCTGAAGCTGCTCCTGGTTGGTGGAGTACATCTGCTGCAGCCCCTGCTCCAACTCATGGTTCCGGTCCAGCAGGGTCTTACCCAGCTGAGCCGCCAAATGGAGATCTGTAAATACACACACGCAAACAAAACACATTCATTGTATATATAACAGGGTTGGTTATGTTTCCAACTTGCCTCTAAAGAAAAGTGTATTTAATGTTCAAGCATTCTTTTTGGTTGGTTCAATTCCGATGACAATAAGGCGTGTTGTTATTGGCCCCGCTTGAATTTCAGGTCTCCCCAGTATGAAATGTGACGCAAGGGGTAGGTCACGTTCTGAATACTGTTTTCCATTTTACAATGTGTACATTGCTGATTTATACATGTGTGGGTATATGGTACCTGTTAGGGATTGAGGGGCTTTCTGGGATGTGCTTTGGTATATGATTGCTGTAAGTGTGTTAGCTAGCATGCCCCGATGTAATGGTCACATAAGCCCACTGTTAACAGTTGTTTTCATGCTACAGATTTTACCATCGACAGCCATCAACATCATTAATAAGCCCTGCACAATGAACATGCTGCTTCCTATTTAACAACAGATAATACATAATGCTCAACTGGGACCACTGGCTGGGGTGATTTTTTGGGACAAAACACACACAACTCAAGGAGAGTACGATTATCATTTGTTACATATACACACTAAACATGGATCAGTTCACACTTTCACAAATGTGTACACACACAGCATGTTAGGCTCCTTTAGTCCAATATTGGGCTAACATTACTCCTTTTAGTCCAAGGACCTTACACGTTCTGTTTAAAGGTGAATTGGCTCTGGAAGCCAAAACCTCAATCTAAATCGATTCTCAATTGCGGTATGGTTCTAGAAACATAAATCCCTCTACTTTCACATCAATATAATTTCCAAATGCAAAATACACACTTACTGTACACAGATTTAAGCGGTTTAACACAGTTGCAGCCTACAGTATTTTTCAGTGACAACACGTTTGTGGCGTCTGACTTCCGTTTACACACGCATATTGCAAAGTTGTAACATATTGTACACTTTGTAAATTCCTAACATTCCAAATTATAATTCAGAACATATTATACAAAATGGGTGACGGACATCCACAAATTAATTCATAATATACGAAACGTATCATACTAAATGGAGTGTATTGGATTTACATACAGAATAATACAAAATGCTCTGAGACCAGGTTGCAGCCAGCCACCTAATGTAATGGAACTGAGTGTCATGATCAACTACATACAGGTGCACAATAATAACGCAGTACACATATACATGCAAATAGTGCCCAAACAAACTACAAAAACCGTAGCCTACACACAGACTACACAAGACACAATATCAACGCATGCGAAGTGACAAAGAGGCTGGTGATTGTCCTCTCTCAGCTTCGGCTGTTTAGGGCGCAACGCCGGCAACACAAGTCTCTTACCGTGCTCAAGGTCCTGTTTGCCATACCATGGCTCCTCATCCTTGAGCTCAAACTCTTCCTCCACTATCATATCGGCATTTTCCACTGACAATTAGAGAGTGCGCGCTCTACCCGGCAGAATCCTAAAACACCGGTGTGATAAACAGCCTGGAGTGACCAGACAAAATCCTCTGATGTCGTAGTCCGGTGTCTTTCTGCGGCAACGTGGCAATCTGTGTAGCCGGAGAACGAACTCAGCCCCTAAGTAAAAAGCAACACTACTTTTTTAATGACAGTTCATTGACCAATAATTAGAAAGTAGGTGGGACCAGAGCACCTTTCTGTCCAATGTTTGTTTGTTATGGTTCGGTCACATGGGTTATTGCCCCGCCTATTTCCGCATTTACAGAAACGGGTTTGATAGCTGCAAGAGAGGAGCATAATGTTATTATTTTATATTAACACATAGTTGTGATTGTGCATTCATCAGTGAGGTTATCTTAATTAGTATTTGTAAAGTCTGTTTGCTGACCAAGCCGAAATAGTAGAAATCCTGCGCGCGACTACAGCACTTTTGCCATGGAATATGAATAGCTGTGAACTCCGTTTCTATAAACTCACCTGCTTGTGTGGTCATAGAGACTTTTCAGTCAAGTGACACTCGACTGACTTTGCAAATCTGTGGTAATTAGATCAAAGTGAGTAGCCTGGAGAAATTAAACCACCACCAGGCATGACTGTGGAGAAACCAGCCGCAGGTGTTCGCACCTACGGCGGCCTGAACATCCTGAGGCACCTGGCGAGTCTGGGGGCTCACCCCGCCGCCGTGGCTTACTCCATGACCACCCTGGGAGCAGGCATGATGAACAGCATATTCAGCTTCTACTATGTCAAGCTTTTCCTCAACAAGTACAAGATATCAGAGGGAGCTTTCCATCAGTCACAAGTGAGTACTGTACTACAGTAACAGTAAACTTTGAGAGGCAGGTAGCCCAGGGGTTAGAGTGTTGGGCCAGTAACTGAACCAAATGATTATTTATTGAACAGCAACTGTAGCCTTTGGGCCCTAAGACTATGGTGCACTTGTATAATAATAGGCCTACATTATGCACTGCCCAGTAATAGTATGTCAATACAAAATGGGAATAACTGGCTTGACATGTCAATGCTCAATGGTAGTGAGGAATGTACGTACAATGGTATTATTGGCCATGCAGCTTGCTCACACTTTATTAAGTGGAACGAACAACACATGACAGCATATACAGTCCTTAGACATGTGTAATTTGGGCAATTGTGCAATATTAGCAACTTTGAGATGCACATTTATATGCAAACAAGACAATAATTATGTCGTCCCTCTGTCATCTCTTCATCCTGACAGGTGGTGTACATGGTGTGGAATGCAGTGAACGACCCTCTGTTCGGCTACCTGCAGGATAACTCCCGCGTACCGTGCTGCTCTCAACGTCGTCTCTCCATCCTGTATGGTGCTCCCTTCTACGCAATTGCCTTCCTGCTTGCCTGGTTTCCATGGCGAGAGTACGCCCCCGGCGACTGGATGAGCGGCGTCCACCTGATGGTGGCGTTGTGTGCGTTCGACGGGATGCTGACGTTTGTGTTGCTGGCGCAGTGCGCCCTCTTTGCAGAGATATCAGGCCACCACCAGAGCAGGCTGAGACTCATCAAATACAACCAGGTAGGAAAGGGAGGTGTTTTGTGTATTGTTTTTTTTGTTTTTTACACGTTTCATTTTAGCCTGTATATGGTATTTATTTTGTTGTCTGAAGTCAGTAAAAAGTGTTCTCACGTTTGTCTCCTCTTCCCCCTCCTCTCCCCAGGTGGCGTCACTTATAGGTTCCTCCAGTGTTCTATTCTGCGGCCTCCTCTCCCAGAACATGGATGACTTCCCATCCTTCCAGGGCTTCACTGTCCTGGTGGCTGGTCTGGCTTGTGGCTGCATGATCTACACAGGCCTACACAGCAAGAGCCGCTTTGACACCAAAGGGTCAGCACCGGGGTCAAACTACCAAGGTTCTGGCCAATCAACTCTTTCCTTCTCCTTGGTGACCTCTATGACCTTGCAGATCCTGACCAATAGGGACTTCCAGCTCTTCGTGCTCATGAACTTCTTTCAGGTCAGAAAATAGACTGGGATACAGCCACTCAATGGGGCCACAGAATGTGGTTTGATCTGTTAATGGGGACATGTGTGTATATGAGTGTGTACCACAGCTGACCATTACATTTATATTTCCTATCCATTGCACTTTTTCCAGGTGTTCATGGTGGCATTCTGTAATAACTTCACTATGATCTTCGCCGAGCATCTGATACCCCCCAACGTGCTTCCGTCACTGGCCAAGAGCTTCATGTATGGAGCTGGCTTCATCTGTCCTCAGGTAACATACCGCAGCTCAAAACACTTTATACTGACTGGAGGGAGTCACTAACCTCACTCAGCATCACCAATGTATTGCATTGAGTGCCTTGCCAAGTGCTGACCACACACTAGACCACCTATTTTATAACATTGCCTCATTGATTTATTTCCCAGTGTTACTTACTGTATCTTATTGTCATCTCTCTGTGGTGCGTCTCTCTCAGTTGGTTGTGCTGAGCAGTCAGAGCCTGCTCCACGGCCTAGGTTACTACAAGATCATCCTGCTCACCTTCTACGTGGAGGCTGGCATGGCTGCCGTCATGCTGGTGCTGGGGCCACATCACTACTACATCCTGGCATTCTTCCTGACCGCTAACATGTAAGAAGTTATGTTGTGGTAGTGTCATTGTAATGTTATTATATCATCTATTTCTATGTTATTGTAGCCACTGGCATTAATGACAGTGAATTTCCACATATATCAGTGTCAGTTATGTAATTCAGTAACATGATTTGCTCCATGAGTTGGATATACAACTGTGCCATTTTACAACTGTTTGCTTTATCATACAAACACTATTTAATTGTAAAAAAAATATATATTCTCTTTGTCACCATTAAGGGTCCTTGTCCAGGCAGCCTTCAGTCTGTTTAACCTGCCTCTGGCTGACATTATCGACTCAGACTTTCAGAGACACAAGCGCAGGTAAACCCAGGTCTGCTGTGTGACAGCACAGTTATAAAAGTGCCACATCAGCACACAGTGACCTCCACACGCCCAGCCATCCATTACAGATAGACAGAAATAGAACACTACTCTCTCAGGTGTGTTCTATAGGTTAACACTGAGCTTCATTGGCAGTGCTACAGTACCTAACAACCTCCCTTAGAAGGGCACCTACCTAACACTACAAAAGTAACAGAGGCTGTATGTACTTTGTAGGGCACATTATGTATGTATTGATATTAACTCACCAAAGTAAGTGCGGAAGAGGTTAAGTTATTTGGACTTCAAATGCAAAAGGTTACAATCACTGTGCATCTCTGTAAGTCACGTACAGTACACAGACAGGAATGTAAACACAGTGACGGAGGTAAACACTAGCAAGGGTATGACTAAAAGCGCTTGAGCCCTTGATGGAAAATATAAATCCAATCATTCCAATCCATGATTATTATTGTCATTGTTATATCCTTATGACGTCCAAGTAAGTGGATCAAGTATTAAAGCCTTGTTGTGTCCTTTCCCTCTGTGTCCCCTACAGCTCCCCCCTCTCCTCCATGGTGTTTGGGACCAATGCTCTGTTCACTAAACCAGCCCAGTCTCTGGCTCCTATGCTGGTGGTCTCCATCCTAAACCAGTTTGGCTATGAGAACCTGAAGGACGCTGGGAGGGATGCAAACCCCAGGTAAGGGCTGCTGGGAAGGATGCAAACCCCAGGTAAGGGCTGCTGGGTCGAATGCAAACCCCAGGTAAGGGCTGCTGGGAAGGATGCAAACCCCAGGTAAGGGCTGCTGGGCGGGATGCAAACCCCCAGGTAAGGGCTGCTGGGAAGGATGCAAACCCCAGGTAAGGGCTGCTGGGAAGGATGCAAACCCCAGGTAAGGGCTGTGTCTCAACAGTCTTAAATGGCCTCTCCTTATCGCTAATTGTATTATTGTGGTGAGAACTGAACAGTTGAAAGTGAATTCCCTGTAGACATCCATTTTGCTTGTGTCTGTGTCTTCAGATAAGTGAGGCGAGGAAGGCACTTTAGACTATCAAGGACGACCATTTAAGATCCTGTTCTGTGTTTTGCATTATTAGCTATAATCCATGTTTGCTCTGCCAGCATGCAAATTACCTTTAGCCTGACCAAACCAGTCTTACTGTTACGGCCTGGTGTATTTTGGGGCTGTTGGAATGATCTAGGATTGGTTCACTGCCAGCGAGTCACCTGCTGAATTAAAGTAGCATTTGATTCATTTCAGGTGCCGATATCACACATTGTTATCTGTAGATGTAGTGTTTGACAACTTTCTGGGGTTATAGCTTGAACTCTGTTACACTTACTAAGACTGCTTACTCCCCCTAGTGGTGGAATAGCTGCATTGACCTGTTACATTAATTGTGTCAGTGAACCCATGGAAAGCAACTGCATTTATTCTATGACATGGTAGTTAATTATATGTTACTTTAATGTATCTCTATCATAGCATTATTAGATGTAATTTTTATGAATTGTCTTGATACACAGACATACTGGTTGAATTCATGACAACACATTTCCAGTAGCTCCTCTATATCTTGTAACATATCCTGTACTGTCTGAATAATGTCCTACTCCTTCCCTGCAGTGACTTGGAGGCCCTCCACACCACCATGTTCTACCTGGTGTGTGTGGTGCCCATGTGTGTCGCCGCCCTGCAAGTCTTCGCCTGGAAGCCCTTCTCAATACGCAACAGTCACACCGTGGACCCCATGTATATCGACGGCTGAGTCACTCAATTTATGCTGTTTATGAGTCACTGTCTATGCTGTCTTTTAAGACTTGATAGGTTGCTGCAGCACTCCTAAAGGGAACATGGTGGTGTAATGGCCGGAGGGTACTGCAGAAGAAAACACTCCATCTGTATGTGTTTATGTTTGTCGGTGAACTTGGCTGGTGGTGATGAAGGTTATGGTACTGACCCTAACTCTGGTAGCAGGAGCACAGTACCTGAGTCTGCTATTACTCTATGCAAAAATATTATGTTAGTTACTGTGAACTTTTTGACTTAACCAAGTTTGAGGGATATTGTAGCATCAGGTTACTTTCACATAGTTTATTAGTTTGCAGATTTTGTTCTCCAAAAAAATTGAATGTAAAACAGATATTGTCTTTGACATTGTGTATACATTGTCTATACTACATACTGTTATCATGGGACCTGAACCATTGTGATGCTGTGCCTTTGTCTAAATAGTTAATACCAATCAAATATTCTATTACTTTTCATTCAAATGATTTGCATTAATTTGTTGGGGAATGTTTTCTACAAGTCTTTTTACAATGATTCCATTTTAATTAAAAACAATAAGCCTTCATTCAAATAACTTGCACGTGTTATTTACGCTGACTTTTGAAACTGAAACATGGACAAAATAAATTGGATATTCAACTTCAGATTCAGTACAGAGACTTCTGTTTTTCTTTCTGATTCATTTGAAGTTCATCAAATCTGGATTATTTTTGTCTTGTTACTCTCTCCATATAGCATGTTTTCCATTTTAAACTGACTGAAGAGGAAAAGGCTATACGGACACTCCTGACCTGCAAACTGATATTCCGAATTTGTTAAATTTAGGTCAGGGTTACTGGTTTGGTTAAGGTCAGGGTCAGTTTTAGATTTTGGTTAGTCGTTTTGCAAGTCAGCAGTGTCCTTATAGTTTATACTCTCCCCTGCCTGAAGATCAGTCTGTGTAGGGAAGTAGCTGTCATTAGTGGTTATCCTTTTTGTTGAGTCACTGGTTTTGGTAAATGTCCTCTGGATGGTTGGAGTGGGGGCTTTCAACCTGCAAGACGATTCAGTTGAGTTTATCAGCTGTCGAGTCAACATGGTGTAGATTAGATGTGTTGATGGAGAAGAGTTTGCTTAAGAACAAGGTGTGATAATTTAGTCAATTGAAAACAGGTTGATATAACTAAGTCATAACATAAACATAACATAAAATCTAAGCACTTTCCTAGCCTCTCTCATACTTATTAGGAAAGCCAATAAGCCATATTAGGAAAATGCAATGTGACCATCCCGTACCTTGTTTTGAGCAGGGCCACTGTGGTTGGGGTTTTTCTTGTTACTTTGTAACTTCCTCTTGCCGTACAGCTCTTGCACAACAGCACCAAACTGTACTCGAACTTTATTCTTCTGTAAGAGAATGAACAGCAAACAAATCGGTTACATCGCAGTGGTAAATAACAACTCAAAAGTGTTGTATTTCCTTGTCTTTCTGCAATGTAAACATACATTAAATTCTCAACATTGTGAGACTGAGGGTTGTACTAGGAATTTACAAAACAATAGCAAGGGCTTAGAAATAGAACTGTTCCTTGTTTAGGACATTGGGCTTTCCACAACATGGTGAAACGAAATATTGTGAACACATTGCAGATTGTGGTGGCATCAAGTATTCTTTAAGACATCATGAACAACTTCAGTGAGGCAGTAGAAAAGAGAAGACTGCACCTGGAAGTCACTCTTCTCTGTGCCTCTGCAAACGGCAATGTCTTTCCCAGTCTAGTGTAGAATGAGCGGGTTAGAATCCAATGTAGACTAGATGATTATGATGGTTGCATGATTGGTCAATATATTTTATGCACTGTTATGTCTCAAACAACAACCAATTCACAATGATCATTATATCTATGTATCTAGAGTAATACAATAGCTTACCTTCTTACGAATGATCAGAATCAGTATTGCCAGACTGTACAAGACCAACACGACAAACAGCAGCCACAGCAAAACATGCCAGGCCATCTGCATGCCCCTCTCTGAAAGCACACAGGAGAACTGTCACTTGGTTTTCATATGGTTGTAAATGCAAAACTTGAGTAGAACTGAAAAGTCCCCCTTGCTACCCCAAACACTCTAACCCATAGAGATACATTAAATGATGAGTAATCATTTCAAATGACACGTGTTCTATTTAATTCTATGCTCTTACCTCTCACCACCAGCGTGGTGCCCTGCCCTATCTCCTGTGCCCGGCTGCATACCACGTCTCTAAACACGGCAGCACAGTGGTACACCCCGCTGTCATTGGCCTGGAGTGAGTTGATATTTAGGCTGTTTCTCTCCAGGCTGTATTTGTGTTGCTGGGTCATCAGATTGACCGAGTGGTGAGCGTCCTGCTTGAAGACGAACCAGAGGACATCAATTTTCCTATTAATATCATATGCGATGTTACAGGGGAGAGTGGCTGACTGACCCCCTATCCGCCAAATGATCTCGTCTGGCTGGTGTAACGATAACCCTGCGGGGCAGTTTTCCTTGTTCCCCATGATGTCTGGAGTAAAAAGAGATACAGGTACAATCATAAACTTGTACTCTCAATCGTTATAAGTGAAGCCAATATGGAATCAAAACAGTTTTAATCTGATATTTTATTATACTGACATAAAGATACATTTAATTTAGCTGATATGTCCTTACCGGCTGTCGAGATTAATAGAGGAGATAGAGGAGAACACTGATAGAGGAGAACACAGATAAATCCGTTCTGATGAAAACATCATGTTGACACCATATGTGCGCGTGCGCTGTGATCTCATGACTAAGTGTGCAATAGACAGAACAGGAAGATGGAAGTTTTCACTTCTCTCACTTTTCCATCCTGTTTACCAAGTATCTCAAAATTATGTGTTTGGTGTTGTAATTCCAAACAAATTTTCTCACAGTTGTCAGTCAAAGCTGTCTTCTCGTAGTAATGTTGCAGCATCAGCGAGATGTGAGAATCAATCTGTCCGCCTTTCTTCAAATTCAAGGCCCTGGCATGACTGTCACATTGCGTATTATTAAACTAGAAATTCTTACCGATGGATGCTGGTAGGCGTGTTTTGCACAGGTGTCACTCAAACCACTGTATCCAATCCGAACCCAACTTGTTTTGTAATTTACGTTTTTCTTACGCCCCCTTCCACGTCGACTTGCCCTATCGCCATATTTCAACTCGGTGCATCAAAAAAGGGATAGTGAAACCGGTTAAATAAGTTAGCTAGAAAGCTAGTTTAAACCAGAAAAAGTTGTCAACAGTGGACTTTAAGTCATTTTCACCGGTGTCAAAAGAAGGCATCAGCTCCAGCAATGAACATCTTCAGGTTAACGGGAGACCTCTCTCACTTGGCAGCTATCATCATTCTCCTGCTCAAAATATGGAAAACCAGGTCGTGTGCTGGTGAGTATATTAGCTACTAAAATGTATATTTCTTCAAATGACTTATTGGCTATGTGCTGTCTACTTATGTATTTAGTTAGCCGTCTGCCCATATTCCAACCAATCTAGTTAGCTGTAGTTTAGATCCCTGTAGACAGCTAGCTAACATGGATAGTTAGCGTTATATTCCGAACCCACTGATATTTACCTGCTAGCCACAGAACAAACGAGCAACGAATGGCATTTTAAGTGCTGATCAGTGTATATATAATGCATCATGAAACAATTAAATGCAGATCATGTTGTGTTCGCTAGCTAGTGAGTTTGAATTGGTTGAACGTTAGCTACTTCATCACACTGTAGCATGTCAACTTGCTAGCTGTCTATTCTAGCGCGGCAACTTGGATTGCTCAGATTTTTTAAAAGTTAACTACTAGCTAAACGGATTACTGTTTAATCAAAGCCTTCATTGAATATCTGATTTGCCACCTATGTAACTGGTAGCTCGCTAACTTGCTATACAAAACATGTTAACTACGGTATCTTATTAGCTAGCTACGTGTAACAGACAAAATAGTCGATGATTTAAAAAAAAAATCGATTGCTCATAAAGTGATGCAAGTTTGGACACTGTACCGTGCTTTCAGATGAGGTATTTATTAATAACTTATGTTTAAACATCCCGTCTAGTGTCACCTTGTTTTCTGCAACAGTCTGGCATGCGAGTTCACTCAATGTCCCGGCGTTTGATTGTTAGATCTGGACTCTGACGTGGCATTCTTGAAAGGATCACGAAATTAAATTAGGTGGCAAGGAATCAATGCATTATCACTCAAAAGTAGTCGACACTTCTACATTTGTCTCAAATTAGCTGAACACATCCTATATTCTAAACACTCGCACACGTTTCTCTCATCGACCTTGTTTGCATCGGATTAATTTGTCTTTGAGGCATTAGGATCTGCTGTCTTTTTCTAATACCAGTCACTGTAATATATGGAATAAATAAGATTTATTGTGCACATTACGATTAGGCCTACATGGAGATGCATTAGTTCCTGGGTGATCACCCTGGTCTTGAGATGCTGCTGCATTTCTTGACGTAGTTTCAGCAAACAGATACAGTTCATTTACCCTCTAGTCAGACATGGGTTTGTCTCATTCACATTTCCAACTGCTGTTGATAAGATACTATCACAGTTGCAGCTCTGACTGGGCAGGGGCTTGCAAAGGAAAATACTATTTTGGAAGTTGTGAAGCACTTGCCATTCTTCCAGAACTTGTTCTTGAAGTGATGTAAAACTATTTTATTTATTTTTTAAACTAGAATAATCATTTCTTATTTCATATTATCTGTCCTACTGTTATAAAACTGGTTGTCCCTTCCAGGTATCTCCGGGAAGAGCCAGATCCTATTTGCTTTTGTCTTCACTACTCGCTACCTGGACCTCCTCACCTCCTTCATTTCCCTCTACAACACCACCATGAAGGTAAGAGGATGGCAGGACCTTATTACTGAGCCTTCCTTTATTTCTCTCCATACCTCCAAACCACTGATAGTATTGATTAAGTGTTATGAGTTGGGCCAGGCAGAATCTGTGGAATTCCTTAGAGTTGTCAATGTCCTCACCAAATCTATCTGAGGCTTCAGATAAGTTCTATCTGTAGATTTCTTCTGGCCCTAGTCCTTATGAGAGACGGTCTGGACTGTGCTATTATTTTCTTCTCAGCACCATTAACGTGGGATACGCTGATTTTTCTCCCTCTTCCCTGCAGGTGATCTACATTGGTTGTGCCTACGCCACTGTCTACCTGATCTACATGAAGTTCAAGGCCACCTACGATGGGAACCATGACAGCTTCCGAATGGAGTTTCTGGTGGTTCCTGTAGGGGGCCTTGCCTGCCTGGTCAACCATGACTTCTCTTTCCTAGAGGTTAGAGACATTTACATTACATATGAAGGAGAAACCCCTAGTTGATGGCTACTTAACCTATTCCGCATGATCAGTTGTTAGCGGGCGGGTGGATGAGCTTAATGGCTAATATACATTGTTGTGTTTGTCTTTCTATCAGATCCTGTGGACATTCTCCATCTACCTGGAGTCGGTGGCCATCCTGCCCCAGCTCTTCATGATCAGTAAGACGGGCGAGGCGGAGACCATTACCACCCACTACCTGTTCTTCCTGGGTCTCTACCGGGCCCTGTACCTCTTCAATTGGATCTGGCGCTTTTACTTCGAGGGTTTCTTTGACATGATCGCCATCGTGGCCGGCATGGTGCAGACCATCCTCTACTGTGACTTCTTCTACCTTTATGTCACCAAAGGTGAGTGTCCACCTCTGATTCCTGTTCTGCCATCTGTGTATTCGCTGTTTGACCTGGTATTTTATGTATGCGTAAGTAAGCTTTGTTGGAGTAATTGATGGTTGAATTTGTAGGACTACATCATATCCTAAATGAGTTATAATCTATCTAGATGCACTTTGAATGTTGTAGTACACAGGAGTCAGCACACTGCAAGGGAAATAAATAAAAAAATTGGACCCTCTGACATATCTCAATAATCCTCAGTGCTGAAAGGAAAGAAGTTGAGCCTTCCAGCATGAGAGGTTCAGACGGAGACCCCGTGTCTCCCAGCAGACTCAGGGTGCGTAGAGATGACATCACGGAACCCCGCCGAGCGAGCACAAGATGCCTGAGAGAGAGAGCAACTCAAGGGGAAAAACACTAGTCTTCTTCATGAGTAACTTTGAACTGGTAAACAACAAACAGCTCCAAAACTGAATGAGAGGTCATCCCAGGTCTTCACGCAGTCTTCAGATATCTGTTTTTAGCATCTTGCCTTACCTTTTCTCATTGCTGTTCAGAAAAGAAAGAAAGAACATGGTTTTTTTTCGAAATGTGAGGTGTGCTCTTTGATGGCTCAACATGCATTGTCGATTAGGGTTGACTCAATGCAAAGTACTATGCCGAACTTCAAAATGAAATGCAAAAATGTAGTCTTTAAGATTAAGAGCGTCTGCTAAATGACTAAAATGTAAGATGGAAACGATGTGTCTAGGAGTGTTATGTAATGATTTGTCTTGATATTTTTTTCATACATTGTTTTTTACATTTAACCCCTTGGCCAATTTATTATTCACAACTACATTTACTTATCTGTTTTGTAGGTGCTCTTTCCTTTGGATATCCCAGTTTGCACTCCTCTTTAAAAAAAGTTATCCTGCAAAGCCCACTTTCAGGTTCTTGTGTTTTATAGAACCCTTTGCCCAATATTTTTTTCCCCAGTTGCCCTTTTGACATTTTTGGTAAAATTTACTTCCAATGCAGTTGTCAAATTGGAAAAAGCTCCCATCTTAACATGATAAATATCACCTTTCACATCACCAACCAAAATAAGAGTTTATTGCATTATGTAGGCCCAGCCTCAGCTTGTTCAACATTGGATGATTGTAAGTAATTTAGGGGTCCGTGTCAGTAAATGTGCTTTCCGATAGGGCTATTTGGTTTGTTTTCAATGCAGTCATAGACTAAGGTTAATTTGGTATTGATTGAATACTGTAATCGCCTTACATGGTCAGTTTGTTGTTTAGCTGTTTAAATAAAGATGCAGTCATTTGTCACAGGTAAAACACCCATTGAAATGTAAATGATATTCTAGAACAGGGTTGAGGAGGAATGCGTGTGAGATATGGTGTTTGTTATGTATGCATTTGGGTCAAATCTCAACATTTAACTCATTTTCCCAGCTAAGTAAACCCCATACTCTTTTCATTTGAGTCATTCCTATAGCTTTTGTTTTAAGTTGCATGATACCACTTCACCTCCAATAAACTTTTTATGAAAAAACAATTTTACCTTGTTACTGTGAAAAAACACAACCTATGTACAGACGGCTAGAAAAAGATCAGCCCAAAAAATGGTAAGTACTTAGAATTACTTGTATTTTATTAGAATCCCCATTAGCTGTTGTGAAAGCAGCAGCTACTATCCCTGGGGTCTACATTAAACATGACATATCAGAACATTTAACAAGAACTACAAATCTGGTGAAGGGTCAATCATTACAAATGGGCACACTTTTGTATATTTATTAGAAAATGTCTTACAATACTGAGACGCTGGCCTTTCTAGAGCAAATACATTTTGTGCAGTTGAAGTGATTTACTTAACATTCCATCAAAGTAACATCTCACTACTAATCTTCAGAGAAAAGGTACATTAAATTGAATACATAAAACAATTTATTTTAGATGATACAAATCATCAGTCACTATCTGTTAGTGCATACTTTACATTCTGTATATCTGGAGTGTTTCTGGTTCACACAAACTGACATGACCTTAGTCACAGAAACTAGCTCCCACTGTTCAAATGGACCACAGATTTTAAACTTAATCAAAAGACTGACCTGTTAATCCTATGTGGATCAAAACTAGAGGAACACATACAATCTTTGGCAAATGTACAATATGGATTATAGCATACTGCACACATTGTTTACAAAATAAACAGATTGTCAAATACAATGTAGCAGTAACATGTATACTATTTGGACTGCTACCTGGTCATCTGTCATGTTCTAAATGGGCTTTGTTTAACAACAAATAATTTCTACCATTACAGGTGCTTAGTCCCCTCTCCATGGCAAATGAGGACAAATAAAAACCAAGGTACATTCACTGCATGTAACATCTGACATGCAGACTAGCAACCGATAGCAGCTTGAATTTCTACGGTTTATCATGTATAAAATATACATCTTTGTTCTCTTAATCCTTAGAAAGATCAAGGAAATAGAGATATTAGTGTAAATGCTATAGTGCAATACAATAAGAAATCAACAATCAATGTGTCTACAATTATACAACCTCCAGAATCATATAAAGAAATATTAATACTTGTATCAATGGTGATGATTCCATTGGACTGTATGGATAATAGATTTTTCTTGTTAAAGGCCCAAGGCAGTCAAAGACATGATTTTTCTTTGTTTTATAAATATTTCCACACTATGAGGTTGGAATAATACTGTGCAATTGTGAAAATGATGCCCTTTCAGTGTAAGAGCTGTTTGAAAAGACCACCGATACACCATTTCAGCCTGTTTTGGTTGGCTGAAAATGTGGCCTGCCTGTTGACATCGCCTGGCTGTAAATTAGTTAATAAGAAGAAGAGTTCCAAACGTCTCAGACAATAACAGCTAGTTTTCAGTTTTTCCCTCCTCACTTAGACCTAAACAATTATTGCTTGAGAATATGCTCTTTCCTAAAAAGCAATTTTTGCTTGTTTTAATTTATAAAAAATAAAAGGTACTTAATTATTAGCCCGAAATTATTTGATATTGAGATAAAAACAGCTGCATTGGGCCTTTAATAAAAAGTCAACCTGAGGTTTTACTCTAGTTCTCGAGTCTAGAGGAACCCCTATCTGCCAGTGTGAGGACTGCAGTGCAGTGATCAGTATACGATTGTGTCTGTAGAAGGCCATCTCCATCACTGACGCTACAGCTCCTTAAACCTCGAGCTTCCCATAGGATTCTTCATCTTCTTCTCTGTCAGATTTTAAAGTAGGGGAAAGAACAAACAACTTGAGTATTAAATTAAAGGGACACTTTAAACTTATGAGAAACAACATTGTATGATATCAAATGATGTGTTAAGTTGAACACACCTATCTTGTCCCATGACTGTTTTATTTGTCGCAGGCTACAACCTAGTGACTTGGTACGTACTGACACTGGGTGAAAGAAAAAGAAAGTGGAAGAGAATGAGAATCTCAAATGAAGGGCCTCTGTGTGTGTGTTTTCACTCTAGGCTGTGTTTTGATACCACTGGCTGTAGTAGAAGTTGAGCATGTTGGAAAAGGTAATGTAACAGGCACCGAAGACCAAGGAGACCAGGATGGCGAGGATGGCCAGAGCAGAGAGCACACACAGCAGACTGATCCCTCCCAGGGACAGCAGTAACACTGGAGGGAGAGGAAGTAGGAAGAATGAGAAAAACAAGAGCGCAAGAAAGGGTTTCAGTATTATCCACCTTCATTGTCCCTGATAGACACATTCAGGCTAGTTGTTATACTACAATGCTGGGAAAAGTATTGGTACTGTAGTAGTGGACAGTAGGTATTGTATCGGTAGTGTAGGGACTTACCCTCCAATAAAATGAAACCCACTGTGACAGCAATGAATGTAACAGTGGCAAAAGTCAGGAAAATCCCAATGGGTACAGTGGCCATGGCACCGAATACCAACACAGCCAGGGCTAAGAATGGGTGGCCATTGAGGTACTGCCCCATTGATGTGTTCATCAGCTCTGCCACCTAGTGAGAAGAGAGAGAAGTGTCGTGAACATGCTTCACATTACCTATTGTCCTATTAAGAAGTAATACATGCCTATTACTGTTAGACCAAGAGTTTGTAACAGTGTTGCTGAAGAGGAGACAGGGTGCACTGTTACCTTGGGGTCATAGTACAGGCTGTCCATCATGCTACTCAAACTGCCCTGAAGCTGCAGTAGCCCTTTGGGGATAGTTGTCACATTGCTGCACTGCATTGTTTGATTTCTGTCATGCACAGAAGTGGAAGAAGGGAGATAATGGGAGGGGGTGGGGTTTACATTTGAAAATAATTGTTTTTTTGCTGTCACATAGTTTGGCTACCTCTCATGGATACAAACATAGAAATATCTAGCTAGCTCACTTCTAAGTCTATTTCAGCAAAGCGCCCAAATGATGACACCTTAGCTACGAAGGTTTCTTGGTTTGTTTACTTTCACTAACGTTAGCCTAGCTGTCTCGCTAAAACTATTTCCAACGACTTGCTAGCTAAAAAGCAAGCAACACATCGAGTTACTCCTCGATTCCACTCGGTCTTAATTTTATCACAGCAACTCATGAAGTTCGCTAATAATCCAAACGTTTTGCTAAACTGTCCGTTACCTCCTGCAGCTACTTCTTCTATACTATTATGGCGGTCCGCAAACACACGTTATCAGTACATGCCGCCACCTACTGTACTGGAGTGTCTAGTCCAGGTGTGTCAAACTCATTTTAGCGCAGGGGCCACATGGAGGAAAATCTATTCCCAAGTGGGCCGGACTGGTAAAATCATGGTATATATAACTTAAAAACAACAACTTCAGATTGTTTTCTTTGTTTTAATACGATCAACATAAAACATAAAGCTGGAGCCTGAGGACAGTGTGTCCACAATAGTACAAGCACAACATCACTATTAATCATAAAACACCTCAAGTTTATTGGAAAATTCTAAAGAAAAAGAACACACAAACACAATGCCTCAGTGATTCACAGAAGTATATCACAGATCACAGAACTATATCAGGGTGTCTCATGCAGCACTTTATGTGGGGTTGCATAGTTTATTTGACTCCTGATACCTGGCATCTTTTAGCTTTCACCAGCGCATCAATATCAGGCGTCACATCCTGAGTGGCAGCCAACTTCAGGATGTGATTCAAGTGCTTGTGCGTGAGCCTTGAGCGCAGCTTTCTTTTATTTATGCTCATTACAGAGAAAACTTGCTCACAAAGATATGTGGTTCCAAACATGCACAACAGTTTTGCAGCGAGGGCTGTCAAGTTGAGGTAACCTGGCAAGAGATTCTGATAAAATGTGTCCAAGCCAGCTGCGGCAAATTTGCCCTTCATATCCGAGTCACACTGCAAGTCTATTATTTCAAGTTGGATGCTGACGGGCAGATCAGAGGGATTCACGGTGAATGGCGAGCAAAAAACGTTGAAGTCTTTCTCCAGTTCACCAAAAATCTGAAAGCGTTGCTCAAACTCCCGTAACAGTCCCGTTATTTTATCTTTGAACCGCATCATGTCTGCCACATGTTGGGTCGCGCACACATTTTTCAGACAGGGGAAGTGAGCTGCATCACCACCGGCAAGTTGCGTCTCCCACAATGACAGCTTCAACTTGAAAGAATGTATGCTGTCATAATACTGCGTGACGACTTTGTTGCGCCATTGCAGCTGTTTGTTCAAGTTATTCAGGTGCTCTGTAACATCCACCATAAATGCAAGGTCCTGCATCCATTCTGCGGAATGAAATTCTAACACTGGTTTGCCCTTTTCTTCCATGAACTGTTCAATTTCTTCTCGTAAATCAAAGAAACGCCTAAGCACAGCACCTCGGCTTAACCATCTTACCTCAGTGTGGTATGGCAGGCCATAGATGTGGTCTTTCTCTCTGAGAAGGCTGTCAAACTGACGGTGATTCAGGCTTCTGGATCGGATGAAATTAACAGTTTGGATGACTACTTTCATGACGTTATCCATCTTTAATGACTTGCAACACAAAGCCTCCTGGTGCAAAATACAGTGAAAAGTCCAAAAATCACGTCCTCCATTTGCAGATTGCACTTTCTCTCTGAACTTTGTCACAACGCCTGCTTTTTTCCCGATCATTGAGGGCGCACAATCTGTAGCCAGGCTGACAGCGCGGGACCAGTCCACTCCGACCCTGTCCAGCGCGCCGACGAGTGAGGTGAAAATATCAGCTGCTGTCGTTGTATCTGTCATCTGCACCAACTCCACGAACTCCTCGTGACGGTCAATGTGTCATCAACTCCGCGGATGAAAATGGCCAGTTGTGCAACATCTGTAATGTCCGTGCTTTCATCAATTGCAACTGAAAACCCAATAAATGACTTTACTTTTTGCTTCAACTGGCTGTCCAAATCCACTGAAAGATCGGAAATCCTGTCTGCAACTGTGTTTCTTGTCAGGCTGATATTTGCAAAAGCCTGGCGCTTTTCAGGGCACACAATCTCCGCTGCCTTCATCATGCATGTTTTTACTAATTCACCCTCACTAAATGGTTTTGAAGCCACTGCGATTTCATTAGCAATGAGGTAGCTAGCTTTCACTGCAGCGTCACTGATGTCTCGGCTGTGAGTAAACACAGACTGCTGTTTCTTCAGACCCGCCAACAGTTCATTCACCTTCTCTCTTCTCCGCTGTCCTTGAAAGTTGTCATATTTGTCGGCATGAAGACTCACATAGTGGCGACAAAGGTTATACTCTTTCAGCACTGCAACATGCTGTGAACACACCAAACATACAGCTTTCCCATTCAATTCCGTGAATAAATAGGAGGATGAACATTTTTCTTGGAACACTCTGCACTCTGCGTCCACTTTTCTCTTTTTTGACAGAGACATATTGGGGCAATGAGGGTGCCAAAGCACATAATGTTAAAAGTAGAAGCCGTAATAAATATCGCGGGCAAAACAAAGTAGCTCATCCGGACTGGCTGCACTTGCTTGACCTACTTGCTCTGCTCCGGTATAAACAGTTTGCTTGCTTAACACAATTGCTATTGCGCCATCCAGTGGACACAATTGGAACAGCAGTTTCTTTAATTGAAAAATTGCAGCTCATTTTTATACTTTACAAAATCATCTCGCGGGCCGGATTAAACCCATTTGCGGGACGTTTGACACCCCTGGTCTAGTCAATCACAATTTACAGACTAAATGAATAAAGAACCAAACATTAAAATTAACGTAACCCTCCTATCTTGTACTACTCTGTTCGTTATCTACTTGTCAGTAAGAGTGCCGACTGGTTTGAAGCTGCTTCTTCTTCTACGATATCTGCAAACAAATATTTGGGACAAATTCTCTGACATTGAAACTAAGGAATCCTATTTGTGCTTCTCCAGGAAAAATCTTCTCAAACCTCAGCAGCACTGATAAGCTTTCACTTCTTTGACCCTCTTTCCTACTGATCAACCTTTTTGGCCTCAATCACTCTGCCTCCCTTCATATTTTCTTTAATATCATCTATGTGTAGCAGTGTGATGTTGTTCCCCTAGATTATGCACCAAATTGCACACAATGACCAATTCAAATTGGCCAGGTCAAGAGGGGATGCTAATAATTTGATAATAATAATTCCGTGTTTTTTTAAAATTTAATTACAGCTGCATAGCTAATGTTATTTTTTGGTGTACAAACACTTTTTCATATCAACATTGTACATACACGTTATTGTAAAAGTTTTGTATATTTTGGTTTGGCCCATCGCGGGTTATCTGTATTTCCTTACCCCCTTATTGTTCTCTTTTTGCCTGACCTTCGGCTAGCAAGATACCTGAGAGCTGTGACTGCACCAAGTGCTAAAGTATTGTGTGTTGTCTCTTTGTGTGCAGGGCAAATAAAAAGAATCCAACCAGCAGACCTCCAGTTGTGGCAGTATCCTAATTAAAAGTACACAACGCAGAACGAACCACGCCACAAACTGGTGCCGCGACCTGCCGTCTGGTCAGCTCAAGCCGTCCACCGGGGCTGTGCATGTGGATGAGATGCGCGATATGCGCATGCGCACTTGTTGATTGTTTGCTATAAGTGAATATATATACTGTAAATAGTGAAGGTGAATGTAGCATATTCACTAGATAAGGGTATTTGTGTTTATTTGCATGTTTTGAAGGAATTTGTTTATTGCAATTTTTTTGTATTTGAATGCAGTAAATTACATTGTATTTTAGTGCTCTATTGAGCCATGAAGACTCTCAAGTCCATAAAAGCTCCTGGGAGTAGAGTATTTGCTAATCCTGAGTTTACAAGCACTGGGAGGGGAGCTGTTTATTCCACCTGACCAGGGTATCCCACCTCTGTCTTCTGATGTACCATCATCCCCAGTCCTCAGTAATAATGGGACACCTCCGAGTCAGCTTAGTGACCTTATTAAGCAGATTGGTTTAGAGATAGGAGAATCTATCAGAGCGAGTTTACTGCAGCCTGGGGCTTCAAGTCTTTCTCCTGCCCATTCCCCTCATCAACCCCAGCAGTTTACCCTGCCTGAGCAATGTGGGTTAACTTTTATTGATGCGTCCAAGCTGAATCTGGTTGTGAAGTCAGAAGTTAGTGGTCCACCTTTCTTTAGGGGTGATGGCTCAAATAAGTACTCTGTCCTGGAGTGGGAGGAGTTAATGGGAGTCTACTTAGAGAAGAGGGGTTACACTGGGTCTGAGCATGTTGGGGAGGTGATGTCTAGGCTCATGGGGAGGGCACGGGACGTGACCAAAGTCTGGATGCGTAACAACCCTGTTGTCACAGATGTTAAGGCAGTGTTCAGTGTTCTCAGGCAACACTTTGGGGATACTGTCTGCTCAGGTATGTCATTAGCTGATTTCTACTCAATCAAACCATATGCTAATGAGGGTCCAATAGATTTCTGGATTAGGCTTAACAAAGGTGCAGAGGCAGCTGAACAGTACCTTGTAAGTGAGGGTAGAACCTTGCCCAATCAGTGCTCAGAGTTGGCAGTCAAGTTTGTACGCAACTGTCCTGATAAAGAGTTGGCCCAAGTGTTCAAATGCAAACCCCTTGGAGACTGGACAGCCAGTGAGGCACAGGATCGTTTGGATGAACTGATAAGGGAGCGTAAAGCATGTAAAACACAACTTTCACAGCAGGTGGCTGCCGTCTTTGACTCCCCCCAGGAGGGAGTGGGTCCTGTGAACAGACCTAATGTGTCATCTTTTTCTGGATGCGGCCGTGAACCAGAACAGGCCCCATCTGTATCTGAGGGTGGGACATTAGAGAAAGTTTTGAGTATGTTAAAGAAGGCTCTTGTCAGCAATACTCCGTCTGTGAACAGAGGGCCCGTAAACAGTTCCCTAAACGTCAGCGTGAGTGCACTGTCTGTGGAAACACTAATCACTGGACCAAAGCTCACTGTCAGATGCACCAGCTGTGTTTCAAGTGCTTCTCTCCTGGCCACATGAGATTTGACTGTAGTGAGGCTGGGCAGCGACACAGCCCTGGATGTGGACAGACTGGCAGGTCTCAGGAAAACTAGAAAGCCTCCATTCTGAGGAGGGCAATGTGGGGCAGTCTAATTTTACCTCCACTGATGATGATATCCAATCTGTTTATTCTTACTTTTGTGAGTCAGTACCCAAGAACAACACAGTAATTTTTCAGAACACAATGAGAATTACTCAGAATGACAGTTTGTTTTACACCACCGTGCTAGTACAGGATAAAGTTGAGCTGAAGGGGATGTTAGATAGTGGGTCCATGGCTACTACTCTGCGTGCAGATGTTGTACCTCGTTGAGGGAGGCAGGAGTGGTAGAGGGGAACTTTCTAGCTCCTTCAGACATCATCCTGGTGGGTTGTGGTGGGACACAAACTAGCCCAGTGGGCATGTGTGACTTAAAAATACAGCTTTATGGCTTCAGTTATGTAGTCCCAGTGCTTATTGTAGATGGGCAGGTTGATGAACTCATTGTGGGCACTAACGTGTTGAAGTCTCTGATTAGGCAGTTCAAATCAAATGACGGCCACTGGTGGTGGGTACACCAGGTCCATCTGGCCAGTGTGATGACAGCCAGTTCCTGCGTCTCCTATCAAATCTGGAGAGATGGAGTGGAGACTCCATCAGTTTTGTTGGTGCGTTTAGTTCAGTAATCCAAAGGCACAAAGCGCGCTCTCAACATCCAGATGAAAAGTCAAAAAAGTACAATAGAATTTCGTAGAAACATGTCAAATGATGTTTAAAATCAATCCTCAGGTTGTTTTTGTCATAAATAATCAATAATATTTCAACCGGACAAAAGCTTCGTCAATAGAAAAGGAGAAACAAGAAAGGCGCACCCCCGATCACGCGCTGGACTCATGTCTGGAAATTTCCACTGTCCACTCATTGAAAGTGCTGTATCTCCCTCATTTTTCTGAGTAAAAGCCTGAAACAATGCCTAAAGACTGGCCACGTGTAGAAGAAGCCATAGAGATCGTGAACTGGGTCCTAAGTCTTTGTATGGTGGATAGGATTTCAATGGAAAAACAGCCTTTCAAAATAATAGTACTTCCTGGATGGATTTTCCTCAGGTTTTCACCTGCCATATCAGTTCTGTTATACTCACAGACATTATTCTAACAGTTTAGGAAACTTTAGAGTGTTTTCTATCCAAATCTACCAATTATATGCATATCCTAGCTTCTGGGCCTGAGTAGCAGGCAGTTTAATTTGGGCACGCTTTTCATCCAAAAATCCGAATGCTGCCCCCTACCTTAGTGCAGTTAAATGCCCGCACAGTAAAGGATGCTCATCCCCTGCCTCATCAGGCTGATGTACTTGCTGCGCTGGGAGGTAATGCCTTCTTCAGCACAATGGACTTTACGTCAGGGTACTACAATGTTCCACTGCATGAAGAGGATAAGAAATACACTGCCTTTTCCTCTCCTTTAGGTCTGCACGAGTACAATCGTTTACCTCAAGGCCTTTGCAACAGCCCAGCTACTTTTATGAGAATGATGCTGACCATCTTTGGTGAACAAAACTTTCTAAGTCTCCTTTGCTATTTGGATGATCTGATCGTTTTTGCTAAGACGGAGGAAGAGAGTCTGCAGAGACTTGAGATGGTTTTTCAGCGGTTGCAGGAGCACAATCTTAAACTGTCTCCGTCTAAGTGCAAGTTTTTGAGGAGGTCTGTTACGTTTTTGGGCCACATCATTTCTCAGGAGGGTGTAGCCACTGACCCTGCTAAGGTTCAAATGTGACTGAGAGTGAGATGATGGAAACTGATGGTGTCACTCCGTGTCCTAGCAAAATCCGTTCTTTCCTTGGTATGGTAGTATACTATCAACACTACATTGAGAATTGTTCCATGGTTGCCAGGCCATTGTTTCAGCTGACTACAGGTCAGAAGAAGCCTAGGAGAGGCAAGGGCAGAAAGAGGCCTGGTCCCTCTCGCAGGCTCACTGCTGTGGACTGGACTGCTGAATGTCAACTCGCTTTTGAAGATTTGAAAGCAGCAGTAGTTGACCAGGCACTGCTGGCTCATCCAGATTTTTCTCAGCCATTTTTACTTTCTGTTGATGCATCTACTAGTGGTTTGGGAGCTGTACTATCCCAAGTGCAAGATGGGAAGGCCATAGCCAGGCCAATAGCTTTTGCTGGTAAATCTCTTAATCATGCACAATCCAAGTATCCTGCTCACCGGCTGGAATTTCTAGCCATGAAATGGGCCATTCATGATAAATTCAGCCATTGGCTGCAAGGGCATAAGTTTACTGTGTGGACCGACAACAATCCACTCAAATATATTCTTACAAAGCCGAGACTTGATGCATGCGAGCAGAGATGGGTTGCAAAGCTGGCACCCTTTGATTTTGATATCAGTACATACCAGGGCCGAAGAATGTCGTTGTTGATGCTTTGAGCAGAGAGCCATTTGTCCGCTCCAAAGTTCTGCACCGACTGACAAGAATTCCATATGATGTCCTGCTGGAGGAAGCCAGAGGTCTTCGAGTGGATGATGTACAAGACATGTTCCGCCTCTCCTGTGAGCAGCCCGAGGCTGGCTGTAGAACGTCTATGGCTCCTGGGAGTGAGTTGAGTAGAGCTGGAGACGATGTTAGTGGGTTGGTTTCCTGTGAAGAGGTGTCTGCTGTCCTCCATGCTCACCGCCGATGGGATGATGGTGCGACAGTGAGGGACGTTTCACATGTGCAGCATCTTGAGAAGTTGATGTCCATGGGTCAGGGCCCTTTTCCTGTCCTTACACACAAGGAGCTGTATGATAACCAGTCACTGGATCCTATCATCAGCAGAGTCATGTTCTTTGTAGATAGAGGCCGGCGCCCATCTAGGAGAGAGTGAGTCTTTGAAGCTAAAGAAACAGTTTATACTCTAAGACAGTGGGGAAAACTCATCACGCGGTTAGGGATTCTGTATCATGTCTCAAAACACCCAGTGAGTAAGAAGAAAATATTCCAGTATGTCGTACCTGTGTCTTTGAGATGCCTTGTGCTGAAGGGAGTTCATGATGATGCTGGTCATCAGGGTCAGCAGCGCACATTGTGGCTTACGAGACAGCGGTTTTACTGGGAATCTATGGAAAAGGATGTGTAAGAGATGTGTGTTGAGTAAAGCACCTGAGCCTGAAACAAGAGCTCCACTTGTCTCCATTGTGACAACGGCACCTTTAGAACTCGTGTGTATTGATTTCTGGACTGCAGAAGATTCTAACAACAAGTCTATTGATGTGTTAGTAGTGACTGATCACTTTACTGAGCTGGCCTGTGCATATCCATGTCCAAACCAGTCTGCTAAGACTGTTGCTCGTATTCTCTGGAATAATTTCTTCTGCATTTATGGGTTCGCTGATTGTATCCATTCTGACAGGGGTGCTAACTTTGAGAGTTCACTTATTGCAGAATTACTTCAGTTATCTGGTGTTGAAAAGTCCCACACCACACCTTATCATCCCATGGGTAATGGTCAAGCAGAACGTCTGAATCGCACACTGGGTTGAATGATTAGAGCTCTGCCAACTAGGTCCAAGGCTAAATGGCCTCAGATGTTGAACACATTGGCATTCTCCTATAACTGCACTGTTCACAAGACTACTGGGTTTCCGCCCTTCTTCTTGATGTTTGGACGCACCCCTAGGTTGCCGGTAGATGTTATGTTTGAAAGTGTGCTGTTGGATGGGGACACAGTAGATGTGGATAAGTATGTCCAGTCTCTGGGTGAGGATCTGAGAGAGTCCATAACATTGGCCTAGCAGCATGCCAGTAAGCAACAAAAGAGACCAAGCCGAGGTCTACAACAGATGGTCTAAGGGTCACTCGGTGCAGAAGGGAGACAGAGTTCTACTTGCTAACAAGGGGGAGAGGGGCAAGAAGAAACTGGCTGATCGCTGGGAGAGTGTGGTGTACATAGTTGTTGCGAAGAACAGCTCACTGAACACATATTGTATCCAACACCCTACCACTGGACGCATCAAAAATGTGCATAGGAATCTGATTATGCCAGTCAACTTTCTGCCTTTGCCTTCGTGGGAGGAACCTGAGGGTCACGGATCTCTATTGAGTGGTGACGTGATCTCTGAAATGTCGGCAGAGTCCAGCCAAATGGATGGGAGTGACTCCAGGACTGTCCACTGGGTAGCAGGCCTTCCTGAGTATTCTGGGAGGATACTCCAAGAGGATGGTGAAGTCCCAGCTGATGGAAGTGAGGTGGAACAACCGTATGAAGTCCCCTTAAGTGAGGTGTGCTCAGCAGAAGTGGACCAGAGAGATATCCCTGAAGCCTACAAGAGTTCTGATTGTGAAACTCCATTCCGTGTGGATGATGCTGTGACAGATAATGTTACCTTGGTTGAAGATGCTTCGTCAGTGTGGTCTGTGACAATCTACCAGGATTCTGATCAGTCGTCTGACACTACTAGCGTTGAGTCTTTAACTGAAAGTGTGCTGGCTCCAGATATGCCGATCTGTAATACTCCCCATTCTGAGGTTAGACCTCTGAGCACGGTTAGTGCTGTCCGTGACATTCCTGCTAGGTTTTTGGGTGAGGGTGTTTGGACTAGACTAGGTAGACTTATTAAGCCAGTGAATAGGCTAATCCAAACTATGTCTACACAGGAAATTAAAGAGTTCTTGGTTTCTCAGTGACGGTAGGATATTGCCTACCTTTTCTTTTTTTATATATGTAGTAATCTAAGCGTGTCTTAGAATGATTTGTGGGTTTGTCTAATATATTTGACAATTCATCTAACTTTGTGTGTAGTCCATCAGCATAAAATGTATATGGCATTTTTCGTATACGGTTGAATAAGGGATTAGCTACCCCTTATTTTTCCTAATCCTTCGCGGGATAGCTTTTCAGCTGATCGACCATTTGTGGGTCTAGAATTAATTGACTACACTGGGTTACTCTGTCGCCCTGTGGGTGTGAATTAATTTTATTTTCTTTCTTTGCTTTGTTACCTTCGAGGTAATGTGTTTTGTTTTGTGCCTATAATCTAGTGTAAAACAGTGGGGGTGAATGTAGCAGTGTGATGTTGTTCCCCTAGATTATGCACCAAATTGCACACAAGGACCAATTCAAATAGGCCAGATCAAGAGGGGATGTTAATAATTTGATAATAATAATAATAATTCAGTGTGTTTTTTAAATTTAATTACAGCTGCATAGCTATTTTTTGGTGTACAAACACTTTTTCATATCAATATTGTACATACACGTGATTGTAAAAGTTTTATATATTTTGGTTTGGCCCATCGCGGGTTACCTGTATTTCCCTTATTGTTCTCTTTTGCCAGACCTTCGGCTAGCAAGATGCCTGAGAGCTGTGACTGCGCCAAGGGCTAAAGTATTGTGTGTTGTCTCTTCGTGTGCAGCGCAAACAAAAAGAATCCAACCAGCAGACCTCCAGTTGTGGCAGTGTCCTAATTAAAAGTACACAACGCAGAGTGAACCACGCTACATATGGACATAGATATTGGGACCCCAGTGATGACTCCACTCAACCTAGCATAAGCACCAGGTACATGACTTTTAATCTTACATTTACATTTACGTCATTTAGCAGACGCTCTTATCCAGAGCGACTTACAAATTGGTGCATTCACCTTATGATATCCAGTGGAACAACCACTTTACAATAGTACATCTGTCACGTCCTGACCAGTATAGGGGTTATTTGTTATTGTAGTTTGGTCAGGATGTGGCAGGGGGTGTTTGTTTTATGTGGTTCAGGGTGTTTTGTGTATGTGTTTAGGTAGAGGGGTATTTGATTTATTAGTCCGGGGTTTGTTAGTCATTGTTCTATGTTAGTATATTTCTATGTTCTATCTAGTCTTTTGTATTTCTATGTTTAGTTAATTGGGGTTGGACTCTCAATTGGAGGCAGCTGGTTATTGTTGCCTCTGATTGAAGGTCCTATAATTAGGAGTTTGTTTTTCATGGGTTTTTGTGGGAGATTGTTGCTGTGTATAGCTTTGTGCCTTACCGGCCTGTTCTTTGTCGTCGTTTGTTTTGTATACGTTGTTAGTGTTTTTTCCTTCTTTGTCCTTTAATAAAAGAAGATGAGTATACATTTTCCTGCTGCGTCTTGGTCTAAACCCTACGACAACCGTGACAACATCTATATCTTTTTTCTTTTTTGGGGGGGGGTTAGAAGGATTACTTTATCCTATCCCAGGTATTCCTTAAAGAGGTGGGGTTTCAGGTGTCTCCGGAAGGTAGTGATTGACTCCGCTGCCCTGGCGTCGTGAGGGAGCTTGTTCCACCATTGGGGTGCCAGAGCAGCGAACAGTTTTGACTGGGCTGAGCGGGAACTGTGCTTCTGCAGAGGTAGGGGGGCCAGCAGGCCGGAGGTGGATGAACGCAGTGCCCTTGTTTGGGTGTAGGGCCTGATCAGAGCCTGAAGGTACGGAGGTGCCGTTCCCCTCACAGCTCCGTAGGCAAGCACCATGGTCTTGTAGCAGATGCGAGCTTCAACTGGAAGCCAGTGGAGTGTGCGGAGGAGCGGGGTGACGTGAGAGAACTTGGGAAGGTTGAACACCAGACGGGCTGCGGCGTTCTGGATGAGTTGTAGGGGTTTAATGGCACAGGCAGGGAGCCCCGCCAACAGCGAGTTGCAGTAATCCAGACGGGAGATGACAAGTGCCTGGATTAGGACCTGCGCCGCTTCCTGTGTAAGGAAGGGTCGTACTCTGCGAATGTTGTAGAGCATGAACCTACAGGATCGGGTCACCGCCTTGATGTTAGCGGAGAACGGCAGGGTGTTGTCCAGGGTCACGCCAAGGCTCTTAGCACTCTGGGAGGAGGACACAATGGAGTTGTCAACCGTGATGGCGAGATCATGGAAAGGGCAGTCCTTCCCCAGGAGGAAGAGCAGCTCCGTCTTGCCGAGGTTCAGCTTGAGGGGGTGATCCGTCATCCACACTGATATGTCTGCCAGACATGCAGAGATGCGATTTGCCACCTGGTTATCAGAAGGGGGAAAGGAGAAGATTAATTGTGTGTCGTCTGCGTAGCAATGATAGGAGAGACCATGTGAGGATATGACAGAGCCAAGTGACTTGGTGTATAGCGAGAATAGGAGAGGGCCTAGAACTGAGCCCTGGGGGACACCAGTGGTGAGAGCACGTGGTGCGGAGACGGATTCTCACCACGTAGGAGCGACCTGTCAGGTAGGACGCAATCCAAGAGTGAGCCGCGCCGGAGATGCCCAACTCGGAGAGGGTGGAGAGGAGGATCTGATGGTTCACAGTATCAAAGGCAGCAGATAGGTCTAGAAGGATGAGAGCAGAGGAGAGAGAGTTAGCTTTAGCAGTGCGGAGAGCCTCCGTGACACAGAGAAGAGCAGTCTCAGTTGAATCACCAGTCTTGAAACCTGACTGATTTGGATCAAGAAGGTCATTCTGAGAGAAATAGCAAGAGAGCTGGCCAAGGACGGCACGCTCAAGAGTTTTGGAGAGAAATGAAAGAAGGGATACTGCTCTGTAGTTGTTGACATCGGAGGGATCGAGTGTAGGTTTTTTGAGAAGGGGTGCAACTCTCGCTCTGTTGAAGACGGAAAGGACGTAGCCAGCGGTCAAGGGTGAGTTGATGAGCGAGGTGAGGTAAGGGAGAAGGTCTCCGGAAATGGTCTGGAGAAGAGAGGAGGGGATAGGGTCAAGCGGGCAGGTTGTTGGGCGGCCGGCCGTCACAAGACGCAAGATTTCATCTGGAGAGAGAGGGGAGAAAGAGGTCAAAGCATAGGGTAGGGCAATGTGAGCAGGACCAGCGGTGTCGTTTGACTTAACATACGAGGATTGGATGTCGTCGACCTTCTTTTCAAAATGGTTGGAAGTCATCCGCAGAGAGGGAGGAGGGGGGGAGGAGGGGGGGAGGAGGATTCAGGAAGGAGGAGAAGGTGGCAAAGAGCTTCCTAGTGTTAGAGGCAGATGCTTGGAAGTTAGAGTGGTAGAAAGTGGCTTTAGCAGCAGATACAGAGGAGACAAATGTAGAGAGGAGGGAGTGAAAAGATGCCAGGTCTGCAGGGAGGCTAGTTTTCCTCCATTTCCGCTCGGCTGCCCGGAGTCCTGTTCTGTGAGCTCGCAATGAGTCGCCAAGTCACGGAGCAGGAGGGGAGGACCGAGCCAGCCGGGAGGATAGGGGACATAGAGACTCAAAGGATGCAGAAAGGGAGGAGAGGAGGGTTGAGGAGGCAGAATCAGGAGATTGGTTGGAGAAGGATTGAGCAGAGTGAAGAGATGATAGGATGGAAGAGGATGCAAGAGGAGAGAGTAGCAGGAGTGAGAGCGAAGGTTGCGACGGCGCAATACCATCTGAGTAGGGTCAGAGTGAGTAGTGTTGGAGGAGAGCGAGAGGGAAAAGGATACTAGGTAGTGATCGGAGACTTGGAGGGGAGTTGCAGTGAGATTATTAGAAGAACAGCATCTAGTAAAAATGAGGTCAAGCGTATTGCCTGCCTTGTGAGTAGGGGGGGACGGTGAGAGGGTGAGGTCAAAAGAGGAGAGGAGTGGAAAGAAGGAGGCAGAGAGAAATGAGTCAAAGGTAGACATAGGGAGGTTAAAGTCACCCAGATCTGTGAGGGGTGAGCCATCCTCAGGAAAGGAATTTATCAAGGCATCAAGCTCATTGATGAACTCTCCAAGGGAACCTGGAGGGCGATAAATGGTAAGGATGTTAAGGATGTTAAGCTTGAATGGGCTAGTGACTGTGACAGCATGTAATTCAAAGGAGGAGATAGACAGATGGGTCATTAAACTTTTAAATTTGCAGAATCTTCCATTGCTGAGCCTGGCTGCCACAAAATATGAGCAATCTACCATTTCCAATGAACCGGGCTAATTTGACTTCACCCATCTCTTTCTCTACGGCATTGGTTAGTTGGATAAGGTGGCAGAGACCATACACCAGGTAATAGCATTAAAGATCAAAGTGCATGGTGTCACAGATCAAGTTACATAACTGCTGATGAGGCACCTGTTTCTGGGAAATCAGATAGCACAGTAAAATGATTGTAAAATATCTAGATTATGTAAGAGCAAAGGCACCCAATCGATAACAACAAGGAAGATATCTATTCTGAGTGTGTTAACAGTGTGGGATGTGTCCCTTCAGTGAGAATGAGGGTTGTCTGGAAACAAAATGTATTTGTGTAGTAGAATGTATTGTTTGAGAGTTTGAGTTACTAATGTACTCAAGGTTTTGTTTAATTCATTTGTTTGTTCATTCATTCATTCAATATTACAGTTTAGGAGAAACAAGACATAGCCTAGTTTGATGTCAGTACAATATGTGAGACACACATTGAAATATAATTAATAGAACAGAAAAAGCAACAAGACACATAGAATTAGAATTTATGTAACTGACAACCCCATTCAAGAAGGTTTCATCCAAATTCTCTACCCTTCCCCCCTAGTGTATACAGAGATTAATAGGCAGTGGTCAGTCTAAATGTTATTGCTTACTGGTCATAAAAACTAAAACTAAAAGCAACAAAACAAGATATGATACAAAACAACTTGTCCGTATTTAATGAAAGAGAAATAAACAGAAAGTTATGCTTTTATAGCTGATCTTGTTTAATAAATAGAAATAGAACAATAGTCAAGGATGGTGAAAGCAGTCAGGGTTGGTCCAATGAAAATGCTTTATAAGTTTAAAAATAAGTGCTGATGTCAAATACAGCCATATTTCTTGCCAGTAAACTGTCTCGATCTTGGAGAGGTCAACTGAATACATGGCATAGGTGCAGTACAATAGTGCCATATTTTACCTATAAAACAATCAAAGGCTACATTACTGCCATATAAACACACTCAGCAGGTGTACCTATGCTGAAATGAGAATCGTTTTTTATCGTAAGCATAAAACTTCCATCACCACGAAGTAAAATATAAGGATGTGATAATATTGTGTTACCACATCATATTGTGAATATGTTACATTACCACATCTATAACATAATTGTTCTTTTGACATGTTTCCATTTACTTTTACCATTTGAACATAGAGTATAGTTTTTTGTGTTCTTTTTTCTGGGTAAGAATTATTGATGTATTTGATTATGTACGATTAGTATGGCTATTTGATGATACTTTACTGTTGCGTGTGATTTGACCTCCACTAATGATAAACCATGGAGGACCATAACCTGGGAGTAAGTTCTGCATTAGCAAACACTTTTTAAAATGATATTTTTTTGAGAAATTAAAATAAATAAAACACTAAACAATACATTAATTGAACTATAACGGGTACAAACGGTACTAGGGCCTACATAAAGCTGTCCCAACAGCAGAGTCCCGACAGCAGTCCCAAGTCCCAACACCTTACCACTGTTACACCTGGCAATCAGCGGAGCCTTGTCTGGAAGCAAAACAGTAAATTTACTGTCTTTAAAAAAAAACATACCTGATATGGCTGACTTGCTTAAATGAATGTGGTTTCTACTAACAATTGAGATTGAGAGTCGGGCACCTGTCGGGCGTTTCTCGCTCAGTGTTCCCTCATCATCGAGTTGCAGCCCTCCTTCTTCCCCCTCAGACCTCTCTAAGATAGCATACATCATCACGCTGATGTCCGAGAGGGCTCTCACCTGGCCTATGGCAGTATGGGAACAGCAGTCAACCATATGTGTCAGACTGGAGGAGTTCGTGGCAGAGGTAAAGAAAGTTTTTGATGCTCCATTGTTCGGGAGAGAGACTACCCAGAAGTTTCTCCAGCTTAAACAAGACTCCCGCAGTGTGACTGACTATGCTGTGGATTTCCTCATGTTGGTAGCTGATAGTGCCTGGAACCCGGAAGTGCTGTTCGACATGTTTCTGCACGGAGTATCGGAGGAAGTAAAGGACGAGCTTGCAGCCCGGGAACTAGCCCGGGATCTCGACTCGCTCATCGACTTGACCATTCGGATCGATGGGCGACTACGGAACGAAGGAAGGAGAGAAGATTTGATTTCACTTGCCCGCCCAAGGAGTCCACCTCGCCTCCGAGGCATCCCGAAAGTCACCGACGGCTCCGTTGCCAAGAGAACCCGAGGCCACCCGAGTTCCCCCGAGAGTCTCCGAAGGCTGCCGATCACCTCTTCCCGAGTCAATGCAACTAGGCAGAGCTAGGCTGTCTCCAGCTGAACGGCTATACAGGATTCAGTTAACTGTATAGCGGAACTACTGGTCATTTCGTCTCCACCTGTCCACTAAAAGACCAGACTCACCGGTAGGAGCGAATACTTTGGTGGGCCATACAGATTACTTTTCCTCTCCCCTTACTCGTACCCCTTTTCATGCCATTTTGCTGTGGGGAAACCAGTCGAAATCTCTCCGGGTACTCATCGACTCTGGGGCCGATGAGAGCTTTATGGACACTACCCTGGCGTCCGAGCTAGGCATCCCCACTCAGCCCGTCTCCATTCCAATGGATGTTAGAGCGCAGGACGGGCGCTCTATAGGCCGGGTCACTCACAATACCACCCCCATCAACCTACGGGTGCCAGGGAACCACAGTGACACGATCCAATTCTTGCTCATTAAGTCTCCTCAGGTTCCCGTGGTATTGGGATTCTCTTGGCCCCAGCGACAAAAATCCCTTATTGACTGGTCTGCTGGTGCCATCATGGGTTGGAGCCCGTTCTGCTACACTCAGTGCCTGAAGGCAGCGCGGCCTGCCCCGGGACGTCTTCCTGGGGGCTCGGAAGTTGCCCTGGACCTCTCCGTCATTCCCACAGTGTACCAGGACCTCCAAGGAGGTGTTCAGTAAGGCCCGGGCCACTTCGCTTCCGCCGCACCTACCCTATGACTGCGGGATTGACCTTCTCCCTGGCACCACTTTGCCCCGGGGACAACTGTGTTCTCTGTCAGGTCTGGAGAGACCAAGGCTATGGAGACCTACATTGAGGACTCCTTATCTGCAGGGTTCATCTAGCCTTCTGCCTCCCTGCCGGCTCAAGGTTCTTCTTTGTGGAGAAGAAGGACAAAACCCTGCGCCCATGCATCGACTACTGAGGTCTCAACGACATCAAGGTCAAGAACCGCAACCAGCTACCACTCATCTCCTCGGCCTTTGAACCGCTTCAGGGGGCCACTGTGTTCTCCAAGCTGGATCTATGGAACGCCTTCCACCTGGTGCGGATATGGGAAGGGGACGAGGGGAAGACTGCCTTCAACATGGCCAGCAGTCACTACGAGTATCTGGTCATGCCATTTGGCCTTACCAGGCTCTGGTTAATGATGTTCTCCGTGACATGTTGAACCAGTTTGTCTTCGTCTACCTCAACGACATCCTCGTCTTCTCCCGCTCCGCCCAAGAACACATGCTCCACGTCCAACAGGTTCTCCAATGCCTCATGGAGACCCAGCTTTTTGTGAAAGCGGAGAAGTGCGAATTCCATCACTTCACCATCCCGTTCCTGGGTTACATCATCACTGCAGGAAGTGTACAGATGGATCCCAGGAAGGTAAAAGCGGTGGTGGATTGGCCCCAGATTACGTCCAGGGTGCAGCTACAACGTTTCCTGGGATTCGACAACTTTTATCGGCACTTTATCCGGGGTTACAGCACCCTGGCTTCCCCCTGTCTGCACTCACCTCTCCCAAGGTTCCGTTCATGTGGTCCCCAGCTGCTGACCAGGCATTCCGGGATCTCAAACACCGTTTCACCACAGCTCCCATCTTGGTTCATCCTGACCCGTCCCGGCAGTTCGTGGCGGAGACCGACATTTCGCATGTCGGAGTGAGGGCTGTCCTGTCCCAGCGTTCTGCCCTGGACCTCAGTTTACATCCCTGCGTCTTCTTCTCCCATCGCCTCAACGCCACGGAGAGGAACTATGATGTGGGGAATCGTGAGCATCTCGCAGTGAAGATGGTGTTGGAGGAGTGGAGGCACTGGCTGGAGGGGGCGGAAAATCCATTAATTGTGTGGACTGACCACAAGAACCTGGAATATCTCCTCACTGCCAAGCATCTCAATTCCAGGCAAGCTAGATGGGCCCTGCTTTTCATCCGATTCAACCTCTCACTCTCATACTGACCGGGATCCAAGAATGTCAAGCCTGATGCGCTGTCGCACCGCTATAGCCCCACGGCTACAACACCGGAACCCAAGACCATCCTCATGCCTGGTGACGGCACTCAGCTGGGGGATAGGGAAGCAGGTTCGTGAGGCGCAGTGTTCCCAGCCGAACCCCGGGGGGGTCCCAGATAACCAGATGTTTGTTCCTGATGCGGTCCGCTCCTTGGTCCTGGAGTGGCCCCACTCCTCCAGGCTTGCCTGCCACCTGGGCTCCCATCGGCTCCCGTCGGACAACGCTTTTGGGGGCCTACCATGATTTCTGATGTCTCCGTGTTCGTCGCCGCATGCACGGTCTGTGCACAGAACAAGACTCCTTGGCAAGCTGCGGCTGGTCTCCTTCAACCTCTGCCTGTCCCTCACCGTCCCTGGTCTCACATAGCCCTGGACTTTGTCACGGGTCTCCCCCCATCTGATGCAAACACCGCCATCCTGACGGCAGTGGATGGGTTTTTCATTCCTCTCTCCAAGCTACCCTCTACCAAAGAGACAGCCCAGCTCATGGTGCAGCACGTCTTCCGGATCCATGGACTTCCAGTAGACATGGTTTCTGACCGGGGTCCTCAGTTCTCATCCCAGTTCTGGAAGGCATTCTGCAAACTCATTGGGTCGTCGGCCAGCATGTCCTCCGGGTTCCACCCTCAGTCCAACGGCCAGTCGGAGCAAGCCGACCAAGACTTGGAAACGACTCTTCGTTGCCTGATCTTTTCCAACCCCACCACCTGGAGCCAGCAACTAGTGTGGGTCGAATACGCCCGCAAAACACCCTTCCTTGCTCTGCCACAGGTCTCTCGCCCTTTGAGTGTTCCCTGGGCTATTAGCCCCCTCTCTTCCCTGAGAAAGAGGGAGAGGTCGACATACCTTCGGCCCAGATTTTTCTCCGTTGCTGTCGTCGTACCTGGAAGAGAGCCCGGTCGGCCCTTCTCAAGACCACCTCCAGGTATCGATGACAAGCGGGCCACCACCAAACCCCGGTATCGTCTCGGGCAGAAGGTATGGCTGTCCACCCAGGATATGCCCCTCCAGGTGGAGTCCCGCAAACTTTCCCACCAGTTTAACGGCCCTTTCCCCATCTCCAAGGTCATTAGCCACTCTGCTGTTCGTCTTTTCATGTGTCTAAAATCAAACTCATGTCTCACAGCCCTTTGTCTCCTGTTTCCAGGTCCACCCCTCTCCCCGTCTCATCGACGACCAGCCGGCGTATACGGTGAGGCGTCTTCTGAAGGTTCGACCTCGGGGCAGGGGATTCCAGTACCTGGTTGACTGGGAGGGTTATGGCCCGGAGGAGAGGTGCTGGGTCCCTGCTAGGGACATCCTCATCGCTGATATCCAACGCCGGAACCCCCGTCAACAAGGTATGCGCCCCTAAGGGGGGGGGGGGGGGGGGGGTGTACTGTCACACCCTGATCTGTTTCACCTGTCTTTGTGCTTGTCTTCACCCCCCTCCAGGTGCCACCCATCTCCCCCATTATCCCCAGTGTATTTATACCTGTGTTATCTGTTTGTCTGTTGCCAGTTGGTTTGGTCCGTCTAGCCAACCAGTGGTTTTCCCCTTGCTCTTGTCTTTTTCTATAGTTCCTGTTTTCAAGTTTTCCCGGTTTCGACCATTCTGCCTGCCCTGACCCTGAGCCTGCCTGCCATTCCGTACATTGTCACACCAACACATAATAGAAGCACACCAACACATAATTTCGAGGTATAACTGATCATATTTCAGAGTAAAATATTTTTTACTTGCGATTACATTTTTGTATATACAGTTGAAGTCAGAAGTTAACATACACCTTAGCCAAATACATTTAAACTCAGTTATTCACAATTCCTGACATTTAATCCTAGTAACAATTCCCTGTCTTACGTCAGTAAGGATCACCATTTTATTTTAAGAATGTGTAATGTCAGAATAATAGTAGAGAGAATGATTTATTTCAGCTTTTATTTCTGTCATCACATTCCCAGTGGGTCAGAAGTTTACGTACACTCAATTAGTATTTGGTAGCATTGTCTTTAAATTGTTTAACTTGGGTCAAACATTTCGGGTAGCCTTCCACAGCGTCCCACAATAAGTTGGGTGAATTTTGGCCCATTCCTCCTGACAGAGCTGGTGTAACTGAGTCAGGTTTGTAGGCCTCCTTGCTTGCACACACTTTTTCAGTTCTGCCTACAAATTCTCTATAGGATTGAGGTCAGGGCTTTGTGATGGCCACTCCAATACCTTGACTTTGTTGTCCTTATGCCCATTTGCCACAAGTTTGGAGGTATGTTTGGGGTCATTGTCCATTTGGAAGACCCTTTTGTGACCAAGCTTTAACTTCCTGACTGATGTCTTGAAAATTGCTTCAATATATCCACATAATTTTCCTCCCTCATGCTGCCATCTATTTTGTGAAGTGCACCAGTCCCTCCTGCAGCAAAGCACCCCCACAACATGATGCTGCCACCGCCGTGCTTCACGGTTGGGATGGTGTTCTTCGGATTGCAAGCCTATCCCTTTTTCCTCCAAACATAACGATGGTCATTATGGCCAAACAGTTCTATTTTTGTTTCATCGGACCAGAGGGCATTACTCCAAAAAGTACGATCTTTATCCCCATGTGCAGTTGCAAACCGTAGTCTGGCTTTTTTATGGCGGTTCATCCCTAGGAGACAGAAGGCGTCTCCTTCCTGAGCGGTATGATGGCTGCGTGGTCCCATGGTGTTTATACTTGCTTAATATTGTTTGTACAGATGAACATGGTACCTTCAGGCGTTTGGAAATTGCTCCTAAGGATGAACCAGACTTGTGGGGGTCTACAATTTCTTTTCTGAGGTCTTGGCTGATTTCTTTTGATTTCCGCATGATGTCAAGCAAAGAGACACTGCGTTTGAAGGTAGGCCTTTATTTCATCTGTATCAAATGATCCATTTGTCTTCAATGATGTCATGGGTTTTGAGAAAGACAAAGGCAAAGGATTGCATGAATTTGAAATCATCAAAGCACTGAAGGGACGTGTGAAAGATGGTCACAAGGTAACAAGTTCCGTGATATTGTACTTTATAGCATACCCCTTCCTATGAGAAACTCCTTCTGTAAAAAGAAAAACAAGTGACTTAGGCCATGAGACAATAAACTATCCTCAGCAAATTGAGTAGAGAACAATTCTGTATAATTGTATTTTGGCTGTGTTTAGTCCAACGAGAGTCGTCCATTGACAGAGGAGGATTTGGGCTACAACAAGTCACCCAGTTCTAGTGACAGAGCCCACTGCTTGGTCAGTCTGACTGGAGCAGATAATATTACTCTCATGGTGAACAATGTCATCAAGAATATGAGGACCATCAAATTAGCAGCTAGCGAATAGGGTGAGTGGAGACAGACTTTATTGATCAGTTTCTGTTAAACCTCCAGTGTTCTTCGCTTCTGCTTTCAATGGTGTTGCATCATTGAATTGCTAAAACAATGGGGACTTTTTTCAGGGATTCCAAAGATGTTGTTCTCACAAGGGTTAGGTTTGGATTGCCCACTGGTGAGCAAACACCGGAGGGAGGTGTACACAAGCAAGTACAATGCATTCTGAAAGTATTCAAACCCCTTGACTTTTTCCACATTTTGTTACGCTACAGCCTTATTCTAAAATTGATTAAAAAAAAATGTTCCTCATCAATCTACACACAATACCCCATAATGACAAAGCGAAAACAGATTTTTAGAAAAAACAGAAATACCTTATTTACATAAGTATTCAGACCCTTTGCTATGATACACAAAATTGAGCTCAGTTTCATCCTGTTTACATGGATCATCCTACATCCTACCAGTTTCTACAACTGGATTGGAGTCCACCTGTGGTAAATTAAATTGATTGAACATGATTTGGAAAAGCACACACCTGTGCAGGATTGTGTCGAGGCACAGATCTGGGGAAGGGTACCAAAAATTGTATGCTGCATTGAAGGTCCCCAAGAACACAGTGGCCTCCATCATTCTTAAATGGAAGAAGTTTGGAACCACCAAGACTGTTCCTAGAGCTGGCCACCCGGCCAAACTGAACAATCGGGGGAGAAGGGCCTTGGTCAGGGAAGTGACCAAGAACCCGATGGTCACTCTGACAGAGCTCCAGAGTTCCTCTGTGGAGATGGGAGAACCTTCCAGAAGAACAACCATCTCTGCAGCACTCCACCAATCAGGCCTTTATGGTAGAGTGGCCAGACGGAAGCCACTCCTCAGTTAAAGGCACATGATAGCCAGCTTGGAGTTTGCCAAAAGGCACCTAAAGGACACAGACCATGAGAAACAAGATTCTCTGGTCTGATGAAACCAAGATTGAACTCTTTGGGCTGAATGCCAAGCATCACGTCTGGAGGAAACCTGGCACCATCTCTACGGTGAAGCATGGTGGTGGCAGCATCATGCTGTGGGGATGTTTTTCAGCGGCAGGGACTGGGAGACTAGTCAGGATCGAGGGAAAGATGAACGGAGCATAGTACAGAGAAATCCTTGATAAAAACCTGCTCCAGAGCACGTGGCCCAGTCAGAGCCCTTGAACCCGATCAAACATCTCTGGAGAGACCTGAAAATAGCTGTTCAGCGATGCTCCCTATCTGCAGAGAAGAATGGGAGAAACTCCCCAAATACAGATGTGCCAAGAAGACTTGAGGCTATTTAATCCATTTTAAAATAAGGCTGTAAAATATCAAAATATGAAAAAGGTCAAGGGGTCTGAATAGTTTACAAATGCAATGTATATGAAGCAGAAGATGAGATTTGACCCAAAAATATTTATATAGCCTGTCTTGGCTGATTCTGTTGTTGTTAATGCTTGTGTGCAAGAAGTCTACGCTAACGGTTTTCCTGGCTGTGCCATACACTTTGGACAGACCGGATATACAATAGGAAACTGTATAACATTTAAATGTGGTGGAGTGCAATGCTGGGTGTACCAATGAACTGCATCCTGCCTCTGAAGAACTACCATGGGGAAACTGACATGAATGATGGCAGTGATGTTTTGGTTTTGAGAGCAGTGAGACACACTGGGGGTTTTGCAAATTTATTTTCGAAAGACATCCCATTAACCGATGCTATGGCTGTGCTGTTCCCTCTATGGTTTCCGGGTTCTCAGGGGAGGTAATCAGGGGAGCCTACGGGCTACTGAGAGATTGGAACTCTGAACCAAACCTTGAGTCTGCACAAAAACATGCTGCAAGCCAATATAATCAAACTCAATTTTACAGTGATCCTGAGCATTGTTTGGATTGTTATGCAGAGCTGATCCCAAGTAGTTCAAAGTATGACTTTGAAGGCATTTAAAACTGAGATGTGAGCTTTTATGTGCAGTTTCCCATTGTTTTAGGTCTCCCCTGGTTGAGTTGGCATAACTCTGTTATTTCCTGGTCTGAGAGGAGACTGCTGGGTTGGTCACAGGAGTGTCAGGGGAGGTGTCTCGTGGTCTGTCAACACCACTATGGTGGAAAGTCCGGACCAAGCCCCTCAAGTGGATTTATAGGATGAGTACCAGGATCTGCACTGGGTTTTCTTGAAGACCCAAGCTACACGCCTGCCTCCTCATCGCCTCTGGGACTGTGCCATTGACCTGCTGTCTGACCCAGCCCTAGCGAGATGACACGTCTATACCCTCTCCTATGCGGAGACCAAGGCCATGGAGACCTACGTACAGGAGAGCCTCCAGCAGGGTTTTATCCACCCCTCCACATCACCAGCCTCCTCAAGCTTCTTTTTTGTTAAGAAGAAAGATGGGGGACTGCGCCCCTGCATTGATTATCAAACTCTGAATAAAGCCACCGTTAAGTTCAGCTATCCTTTACCCCTCATTCCAACCATCATCAAACAAATGCACGAGGCGCAGTACTTCACGAAACTGGACTTGAGGAGATGAGATGTAGTGGTTTATATAGACGACATTTTGATCTATTCTGCTGATCGCGCCCAGCATGTCTCGTTAGTCAGGTCTGTGCTGGGAAGACTGTTGGAACATAATCTATATGCTAAACAAGATAAATGTTTGTCTTTCTAGCGGTCCGTGTCCTTTTTGGGCTACCTCATATCCACGGAGGGAGTGGAGATGGAGAAGCAACGCGTCAGGTCATGGCCCATCCCCAACTCCGTGAAAGCAGTGCAGCCATTCCTGGGGTTCCCCCACTATTTCCGGAGGTTTATCCGGGGCTTAGGCACGGTGGTCGCGTCTCTTACCTCCCTGCTGAGAGGAGGTCCCCAGCGGCTTCGTTGGACGGCGGAGGCGTGAAGGGCGTTTGAGATGCTGAAGGCACGCATCACCACTGCTCCCGTACTGGCACATTCCGACCCCTCACTCCCCTTCATCGTCGAGGTGGATGCCTCAGAAGTAGGAGTCAGGGCAGTGCTTTCCCAGCGTACCAGAACCCCTCCAAAAGCTGCAGCCCTGCGCTTTTTACTCCAAGCAGCTGAGCCCCATGCAGAGGAACTACGACGTAGGGAACTGGGAACTCTTGGCAGTCAAGAAGGCTCTGAAGGCGTGGAGGCACTGGTTGGAGGGGTCCAAACACCCTTTCCTGGTGTGGACGGACCACTGCAACCTGGAGTACATCAGGGCAGCGAAGAGGCTAAACCCGAGACAGGTGGGCTCTGTTCTTCACCAGGTTCCAATTCACGCTTTCCTATAGGCCAGGCTTGAAGAACATGAAGGCGGACGCCCTGTCTCGCCTCTATGACGCAAAGGGGAGGTAGGGAGAGGAGACCCCCATCATCCATACATTCCATATCATCCCACGGTGATGTGAATGCCGACATACGGCAGGCCCTGCGTACGGAACCCGCACCTGCACAGTGCCCAGAGAACCGCGCCTACGTGCCCATGGGGGTGCGGGACCGCCTCCTTAACTGGGTGCACACGGCGCCTGTGTCGGGCCATCCTGGGATAGGCCGTACCATCGCCTGCCATACTGAGAAGTACTGGTGGCCCACCTTGGCTAGGGACGTTCGGATTTACGTCTATTCCTGCTCCAGTTGTGCCCAGTCTAAGACACCCAGACACATCCCTTATGGAAAGATCCTTCCCCTGACGGTTCCACAACGAGTATTTAGTTGGACAGTGAAGCTAAAACTGTTAATTTGGCTCTATACTCCAGCATTTTGGATCAAATGTTAAATGAGGCAACAGTACAGCATGTCACTTTTTATTTTAGGGTACTTTCATACATTTACCATTTAGAAATTAAAGCACTTTATATATCTAGTCCCCCCATTTGAACGTGTCATAAGTATTTGGATATTCACTTTGGTCCCATGTTCCTAACACACAATCACTGTTGCCTCATATAAAACATTTGATCTCAATGCTGGAGTATAGAGCCAAATAAAAAAATTGCTTCACGGTCTAAATATGTATGTAGGGGAGTGTATATTAAGTTTCACTCCAAAATGCTATATCCATAGATTTTTCACCTTTGTGTTTTTTCATCAGAAATGATCTCTTATGTGTACCATCATGTGTTTGTAAAATATTACTGTTCTCAAATGTTTTATTCATAGATTTTAAATGTGTATTAAAATGGGTTTTGTTGCAAAACGATATATATTGATTGTTTAGCTGGAATGGAATGTTCGTATCCTGTATGACTGTGATATGCAGTGCTGATTTTAGTATGTAAATCTTGGTGGGGCAAACACCCCCACTTTCTTTTAGATGTGTGCCAGCAAAGTCACAACACAACACTAAACAATACATTAATTGCACTATAACAGTGACAATCGGTGCCCACAAACTGTTAGGGCCTACATAAAGCTGTCCCTACATCAGAGTCCCAACATCAGTCCCAACACCTTACCACTGCTACACCTGGCAATCAGCGGAGCCTTGTCTGCCAGCAAAACAGTTCATTTACTGTCTTTTAAAAAAACATAGCTGATATGGCTGACTTGCTTAAACAAATGTGGTTTCTACTGACAATTGAGATGTACAAACGATGGCATAAGGGGACGACGAGAGAATAATAGGCAATCCGTAATTCCGATTAAGACATTAATGAGCGAGCTAGGACAGACGTAGTCAATATAACTATTTGTTCAGCACTTTGAAATGTACAGCAACAGAATACGGGCTGTTCTTACAGTATTCTCCCTGTACACCAAGTCAGAACCGTAGTATAAATAAAGGGGGTATATAATGTGGCAGACCAGGGGGTTGGGTCAAAACATTTACACAGATCAGACATGGACAGAGTAGGATTAGCTCAGTTTCAAAGGTGTTTATTAAAATAATAGTCCAAAAGAAAAGGTCTCCCCCAAGAGACCCTCTCCAGGATACCGTCTTCTGGGCTCCGGGTCTTACTGTATCCTGTGGGGATCAAAAACTGAACTCCCTCCTGTTACCTCTGGTATCGTCCCCAACTATACGGGAGTCAGCTTTATGGGACTTGTACAGCTGGTGAGCAATCAGCCCTTGATTACTCACAAATCCCCAATCAGCTCCAATTAGTTCTGGCCGGAGAGCCCGTCGAGACCTGGCACGTCTACTCCGTCTGTCACTATACTCCGTCTGTCACTAGGCCTCGACGAGTCTCCCCCTGGTGGCTGACCTGCTGTACGCCACAATAAGCAGACAATGAAAGTTCTTACAATATATTCGATGATGACATTTCTCCAAAACAGGCTATAGGCTACATGTGCACCACCAAGTTATTAGGGGAAAAGGGACCAAATTATTAGGGTGAGGCACATGGGTTACTAACAGCTTACTGCACAACATACACTTAGTATTACTTTCTTAGCTACAGTATACATATCTCCCTGGCATATTGTAGCATACAATACATTTTTGGACTCAGCTTGTTGTGCTCTACTCACTTGAACATGAAGGTGGCGTGGGAAAAGTGTGTCATCAAAGTTTGTCATTCTATGGATTTATGGCGCTTTCAAGATAACTGGGAACTCTGAAAAAACAAAGTAGAATCATGATGACGTCAGTGAGGTCGGAGCTCTAGAAAAAGGCCCGAGTTCCCAACATGCAATTCCGAGTTGGATGACCGTTCAAAACGTATTTTCCCAATTGGAGCTAGTTTTTTCAGAGTTCCCAGTTGTCTTGGACTCACTGAAGTCTGAGATCTCCCAGTTCCGAGTTTCCAGTTGTTTTGAGAATGGCAGAAGTCATGCTGGATTGACAGCATGGCCAATGTTGAATGTTTATAATTTTAAGCTTGGAAAAAGAGACCCTTAACCCCAGACTTGGAACACACTCCCACTCCACTGAATAGCAGGCTTGTGATTTCTTTGCTTGCAGTTAGCCACTGATTCCTACCAAACCACTCATTGTTTAATTAGCAATTTCCATCTTGTTGTGTAATATATATATGTACAATGGCTGATGAGCACCGATACGTTTTATGTATAATTTCTCTTCATATTTCAAGGATTGAAAAGGATTTGCCAGTAGATTGTTGACTTGGTTCATGATGATGACTGCTAGCTAAGATTTTGAAAGCATGATGTTGACATGATCAGTCCAATCAAAGCTACGGTAGATATAATGTGATTTGACGTCATTTTATCTGTGGCCAATGACCTTGAGCCTTCTTGGATGGGCACTTCTATGTAATTTTATGATATCACCTACTGTAAGGGGCTTGAATTTTCTAGCTCTACCGGTAGATATTGCGGTGACGTAGTGTCCCCATGAGTGACAGAACACTGAGCCAATCACGGCGTAACTCGAGAATATTACCAACCCCTACTCTCCATATTTTCCACTGGGTGCCACACCACCACCACTGAGCTAGGCTGAAACACCTGCATTTTGGAGCTGCCTTGATAAAGAAAGCAAAAAGGAGACAAAGTTGGTATGCAGCTTCATTAACTCAATGATATATTGTATATATATATTTTTTTTACATTGTTTGCAAACTGATATGTGACACGTATTAATGCCAAAATAACATGCAAAACAGGCCCTACCTGTCCTGAATGACGGGTCGCCATTGGTAATATGTGATTTTCTCACATATCTATCTTAAGATGAATACACTAACTGTAAGTCACTCTGGATAGGAGCATCTGCTAAATGACAAAAATGTTAAATGTTCATTTTGTACATACATTCCAGCTGAGCTGTAGAATTTGATGTGACTGTGTTAGCTTTAGCGGCTAGTTAGCAAGGGAGAAGAACGTTAACCAGCCTGCATAGCAACCATTTTTGTTAGAACTAGTAATGGCAGTGTTTCTGTCCAGCAACACTGCAAATACAATTAGTGACTGGGTTTTGGTCCAGACTATATTGTCTGGTGGAAGGATGAAATAAAATAAATGTACTAATTCAAATAATGTTTTCAATGAAAACATGTCATTAATCTTTTTTTAAATACACTATATATACAAAGGTATGTGGACACCCCTTCAAATTAGTGCATTCGGCTATTTCAGCCACACCCGTTGCTGACAGGTGTATAAAATTGAGCATACAGCCATGCAATCTCCATAGACAAACATTGGCAGTGGAATGGCCTTACTGAAGAGCTCAGTGACCTTCAACGTGGCACCGTCATAGGATGCCAACTGTAGCTCAGTTGAGCTACAGCCTTCCCTGTAGCTCAGTTGGTAGAGCATGGTGTTTGCAACGCCAGGGTTGTGGGTTCGATTCCCACGGGGGGCCAAGTACGAAAAAAAAAATGTATGAAATGAAAAAAATGAAATGTATGCATTCACTACTGTAAGTCGCTCTGGATAAGAGTGTCTGCTAAATGACTAAAATGTAAATGTAAATGCCACCTTTCAACAAGTCAGTTCATCAAATTTCTGCCCTGCTAGAGCTTCCCCGGTCAACTGTTATTGTGAAGTGGAAAGTCTAGGAGCAACAAGGGCTCAGCCGAGAAGTAGAAGGCCACACAAGCTCACACAAAAGGACCGCCGAGTACCGAAGCGCGTAGCATGTAAGAATCGTCTGTCCTCGATTGCTACACTCTCTACAGAGTTCCAAACTGCCTCTGGAACCAACGTCAGCACAAGAACTGTTTGCCGGGAGCTTCATGAACTTAGTTTCCATTATCAAGCAGCTGCACACAAGTGTCAGATCACCATGTGTAATGCCCAATGTCAGCTGGTGTGGTAAAGCTTGCCGCCATTGGAGTCTGGAGCAGTGGAAACGCGTTCTCTGGAGTGATGAATCACGCTTCACTATCTGGCAGTCCGACAAATTAATCTGTATTTGGCAGATGCCAGGAGAATGCTACCTGCCCCAATGCATTGTGCCAACTGTAAAGTTTGGTGGAGGAAGAATAATGGTCTGGGACTTTTTCTGGTTCAGGTTAGGCCTTTTAATTCCAGTGAAGGGAAATCTTAATGCTACAGCATACAATGACATTCTAGACAATTCTGTGCTTACAACTTTGTGGCAACAATTTGGGCAAGCCCCTTTCCTGTTTCAGCATGACAATGCCGCCGTGCACAAAGCGAGGTCCATACAGAAATGGTTTGTCGAGTTCAGTGTACAAGAACTTGACTAGCCTGCACAGAGCCCTGACCTCAACCCCATCGAACACCTTTGGGATGAATTGGAACGCCAACTGCGAGCCAGGCCTAATCGCCCCCAACATCAGTGCCCGACCTCACTAACGCTCTTGTGCCTGAATGGAAGCAAAACAATGTTCCAACATCTAGTGGAAAGCCTTCCCAGAAGAGTGGAAGCTGTTATAGCAGCAAGGGGAGACCAACCCCACAATAATGGAATGAGATGTTCGATTAGCAGGTGTCCACATACTTTTGGTAATGTAGTGTGTGTTGATATAAAAGCATTAAGGCACTCTAATCCATGGGTTCACATGCCTTATTGCTTAAAGTTAGACACAGCATTATGACATTGCCACTAGCAGCACACAACAGATATTGAGATGGGTGCGATCCAAGACTTCCCTCTCACACAGTCATACAGAGTATCTGCGCATGTGCATGGGTGCGCTTCACGTTGCTACAACGTGGAGAAGTTTAACATTCTTAGTTGTGGCGGAAATGTACTCGATATTGCTGTTATTAACTTTGTGCATCGCTGAGTCTTAAAATAAATCACGTTTGGAATGCAGTTTCAACCAATCAGCATCCAGTATCAGACCCACACGTTGTATAAAGTACAACAAAGTTATTTATGTATGTAGTACAGCCATAGGTTACTTACTGGCAAGAGTTGGCTATCTGATCTAACAAAGGTCGGTTGAATTGCAGATATAATTTAATTATGTTGGCTTATTGCGAAAGAATATTGTTGCTAATATAAAGTAACCAAACATTTATACCTGTGCTCATTTGATAATCAGGTTGGCAAGGTAGGTGTCAAAATATGTGTTGTTTTAATTTCAATTAAAATTGACGGAGTATAGAATACCGTACACATAATGACTAAAACCAATGGTAATAAAACTGGGCTCTAAATTGTGTTTGGATTGTGCTAGCAGACTTTATGCTGTATAGAAGTTTCGCTATTTTACAGTGTCAAATATAAACATGTATTGCATATACTGAACATATTCTGAGATAGCAATTTCTGGTGCAGTGATATAGAATGAATATAACTGAATTGTAAAGATTGCAATGACAATACTCACTTTTTCAGTTTGATGTTAACACACTCTTTAATTTTGCATATGTTATTCACACTATTTACATTGTATTTAATATTTGAACAGACTTCTGAATCACTGGACAAAGACATGGGGACGGTTGAATCAAGACAAAGCCTTTCACAACCCATTTCAGCTCTAACCAAATCTAAAGGTAAGATGTGTGTATGTGTTCAATGTATATACTGTATGTTAAATTGTGACTATTAAAGGTGCAATCTGCAATTCACACAATAACAAAGCAGATACCCGCTGTTGTCTTGGTAAACAGCTGAGGAATGAGGCATAGAGAAATATAACCACTCTCAAATTCATAGACAGAGCTATGGATGCAAGGACAAAATTATAGTTTTAACCATGGTTTGAGGCTATACAGTGTTTGTTTACAATTGTATTATTATTTTTTAAACAAGGGAGTAAAACAAGCTTATGTTTTTGGTTCTTATGGGGTGCTACAGTTCATGAGGTTCATGAGGCTAAGTTCATAAGGCATTTATAAGTAATATTCATCAAGAATGGGTATGGGTATATGTGTCATTCCACGAATAAAGGGCATTTTTAGGTAGTGTACTTTTATCAAAAATAAATGTTTTATTTTCACACATTTTTTATGTTCTGTCATAAAGAGCACATAATAATTTAATATGGTCAATTTCAGAAAATGTTATATAACATAATCATACTGTTAACAAGTAGGCTATGGTGTAATGGAATGTTCTTCCTTGTCTAGTTGGTTTTGTGGGTTTTGACACTCTTATGTAGGTGTCATAACCAGCCATAAAATAACTACCGTGGTAGGTTTTGACACTCTTAGGTAGGTATCATAACCAGCCATGGAATCAGGGGTGCAACTTTCACTGGGGACGGGGCCCCCACATTCTGAAATTGCATTTTTGGCCCCCCCAGTTTTATCATTGGAATGTGATACAAAACGAGACAACGGTGTGCTTTAGGAACATACGAACGCCTCCGAGTGGTCAGGTAGGCTGTTTGGAGTGTTTCTCCAACTGGATAAAACAAATAAAAATAATTATGTCCCCCCTACTTCTAAAACCAAAGTTGCGCCCCTGCATAAAATAATGCAATATATGTCACAACAGGTCTAAATATATGTGTCATGACAGTGTTATGAAAATCAAATCACATTTTATTGGTCACATGCACATATTTAGTAGATGTTATTGCAGGTGTAGCAAAATGCTTGTATTCCTAGCTCCAACAGTGCAGTAATATCTAATAATAGACAACAATATACATTAAAAAAGTAAAAAGAATTTATATCCAAATATTAGGACAAGCAATGTCGGAGTGGTCATGATAAGTTATGTCAGCTTTTATGACATATTATGACATGGTTATGACCGTGTCATAACTTATGAGACTGGGTGTCAAGTATACTGTTACCGATATATATCATATGATATGATATATATGATATTTCAAGTTGATGAAATTGAAATTATATAAACAACAATGCAGAAAATATAAACACTGTATATGTGACAATTATGTACAGTTGAAGTTGGAAGTTTACATACACTTAGGTTGGAGTCATTAAAACTCGTTTTTCAACTACTTCACAATTTTCTTGTTAACAAACTATAGTTTTGGCAAGTCGGTTAGGACATCTACTTTGTGCATGACACAAGTGATTTTTCCAAAAATTGTTTACAGACAGATTATTTCACTTATAATTCACTGTATCACAATTCCAGTGGGTCAGAAGTTTACATACATTAAGTTGATTGTGCCTTTAAACAGCTTGGAAAATTCCAGAAAATGATGTCATGGCTTTAGAAGCTTCTGATAGGCTAATTGACATAATTTGAGTCAATTGGAGGTGTACCTGTGGATGTATTTCAAGGCCTACCTTCAAACTCAGTGCCTCTTTGCTTGACATCACGGGAAAATCAAAAGAAATCAGCCAAGACCTCAGATAAAAAATTGTAGACCTCCACAAGTCTGGTTCATCCATGGGAGCAATTTCCAAATGCCTGAAGGTACCACGTTAATCTGTACAAACAATAATACGCAAGTATAAACACCATGGGACCACGCAGCCGCCATACCGCTCAGGAAAGAGACGCGTTTTGTCTCCTAGAGATGAACGTACTTTGGTGTGAAAAGTGCAAATCAATCCCAGAACAACAGCAAAGGACCTTGTGAAGATGCTGGAGGAAACAGGTACAAAAGTATCTATATCCACAGTAAAACGAGTCCTATATCGACAAAACCTGAAAGGCCGCTCAGCAAGGAAGACGCCACTGCTCCAAAACCACCATAAAAAAGCCAGACTACGGTTTGCAACTGCACATGGGGATAAAGATTGTACTTTTTGGAGAAATATCCTCTGGTCTGATGAAACAAAAATGGAACTGTTTTGCCATAATGACCATCGTTATGTTTGGAGGAAAAGGGGGGAGCCTTGTAACCCGAAGAACACTATCCCAACCGTGAAGCACAGCATCATGTTGTGTGGGTGCTTTGCTGCAGGAGGGCATGGTGCACTTCACAAAATAGATGGCATCATGAGGGAGGAAAATTATGTGGATATATTGAAGTAACATCACAGGACGAAGATGGTCTGTCCGAGAAGTGGTAAACGGTAGGCATGCTCTCTGCTATCCACTTTATGTTTTAATAATTATTTTTGATATAAGGGAGGGTCACTTTTTTTAAGCATTTAGGGAGGGTTTAAGTAAAATATATTTTGCTGAAGGGAGGGCAATCCATTTTCATATCGGAGAGGTGTGATTTTCTCCATGACGTTCACTCCCTTGAATCCGCCTGCTCGAGACAAATTCAGCGATTGCTTTGCCATGTCTGTGTCATGAGTCAAACTGAGGAAATGTTTTTCCAAGGACCGCCCCTTTGACGTGATGTCCAAGGGAAGTGAAATAAACCAATTTAATGACGCACCTGACCACCAGAGGGAGGCAATTCCATTAAAATAAAATACAATATAATTGTATTTGTCACATGCTTCGTAGACAACAGGTGTAGGTCAACAGTGAAATGCTTACGGGTCCTTTTCCAACAATGCAGAAAAGGTAAGATAAAATCAAATACACAATATAAATAGCGACATGAGGAATAAATTCACAGTGAATAATGAAAACAAATAAAGACTAAAAAATACATTGCAAAATATAGGGAGTTGAAAATAACATGGCTATATACAGGGAGTACCAATACCGAGTCGATGTGGTAGCTATGTACTCTACATATAGGTAGAGGTAAAGTGACTAGGCAACAGGATAGATAATAGACAGTAACAGCAGCATATGTGGTGAGTGTAAAAGTGTGTGTGAGTGTGTGTCGCGTCAGTATGCATGCGTGTGCACATTGTGTGTGTGTGTGTGTGTTGTGTGTTTTGGGGTTTCAGTGTAAGTATGTGTGAGTTTGTGGGTAGAGTCCAGTGTCTGTGCATAGAGTCAGTGCAAGAGGCGTCTGAGTGGGGCTCCTGAGTAGGGCTTCCGAATGGCGCAGTGGTCTAAGGCACTGAATCACAGTGCTAGAGGCATCACTACAGATCCTGGTTTGATCCCGGGCTGTATGACAACCGACCGTGATCGGGAGTCCCATAGAGCGGGGGCCCAGTGTCGTCGGGGTAGGCCGTCATTGTAAATAAGAATTTGTTCTTAACTGACTTGCCTAGTTAAATTAAGGTTAAATAAAAAAAGAGTTAAGTGCAAAAAATATTCAATGCAGGTAGTCTGGGAAGCCATTTGATTAGAAATCTAGCAGTCTTGTAAAGACGTTTATTCGACAGAGAACCTTTACATGGTCCTAGGAAGGGCTGGATTTTTATATTCTGACCAGTGGAGGCTGCTGAGGGGAGGACGGCTCATAATAATGGCCAGAATGGATTGAATGGAATCAAACACATAGTTGTCATGTGTTTGATACCATTCGTTCACGCCATTTCAGCCATTACACGCTATTCCAGTCATTATTATGAGCCTCCACTGATTCTGATTTATAAAACGGTGGGAAATCAATAAAATAAGTGATGTAAACATATTAATATATTTTTTCAGTAATTCTTGTGCCCAATTTCTGTTGCATCTTTTTCATTATACTATATGTTCTCAATGTATTTAGCAGCTTATAAAGAACCATGGAGGAAAACACCTTGGGGGTAAGTTTTTAATAATCAAACTCTTTTTGATGTAGTGGCAAATTAAGGACATGGTGGATTTCCGCTTTCGTACTGTGATAGCCAAGTCTTGCCCGTAATCTATCTGATCTGATCTGACAATGGTCGGTGGAATTGCAGATATTATTTAATGAGTGTTTTGCTTATCTCGGAAGCCTACAGTCTGTCACAAAGGACTATCCTGATGACAATATAATTTAACTAAACAGGTATACTGTTTTTCGTGTCAAAATGTTTTATTTTTTATTTTTGAAAAATTCTAATTGACAGAGTATAGAATAACTTACACATTATAGGATAGTCTAGGATGAACTTTAATGTTACCAAGGGGGAAATTATATTAGACACACAGTACTGCTGTATCCTGACACATTCTGTTAGTGGCGTACTAACACAGCTCAGCTTTATTGGTGTGTAGGTATTTGATAGACATGAAAATTACTAATGATACCAATGGTAATAAAACTGGGCTCTAAATTGTGGATTGGGCTAGCAGACTTGATGCTGTATAGATGTTCTGCTATTTTCAATGCAATATCCCCGAACCAAAGACATTTGCATCAAATATAATGCATGCATAAAGCATTGCATATACTCTGTTATGTATCTTGATATAGCCATTTCTGGTGCTAGTCAATTATTCTATCAATTTATTGTAATTTTGCAACATTACCTTGCAATCAGGACACTGAACTTGCTTTTCACCAACAGTGGGAGAGAAGAGTTGTTGACAGGACTGAAGGCATATGTTCCACGTAACGCTGACATTGAACATGTTAGAATTCTGCTCGATGGACCAGTTGGAGCTGGCAAATCTAGCTTCATCAACTCTATCAATAACATCTTTCAGAATAAAACTACGTCGAAAGCTCTGGCTGATTCTGCTATGGCTGATCAAAGCTTCACCATAACAGTGAGTTATTTTGCACACATTATATACATTCAGCGTAGCAACCAGAGATACAATAAATAATAGCAACCAGGGTTAGGGTAAATTAATTTACATAAATTCAGGGAATAACTAATTCTGCATCACAATTCAAGTGGATAACAGCACAATCAAGTGAGTTGACTGTGGAAAATAAAACGTAGACCGTAGTTTACGAACATTAGTGTAATATGAGTTGGATTGCCGTTTTATGTAAACCGTTGGAAAATAACCAGCTAAACAATTTAAAAACAACAATGAAACATCAACACAGGTAAGTTGAAAACAGCTCAAAGTACAAAAAATCATCCCTTTGGAATATGGAAATAACAATACAATTGTTCTATTTATTTTAAAGGCAAATTACAATATTGACTGATGATTTCAATGGAAAAAATGAATCCACTGTCATTTCAGTACAAAACCCACAAAATTGAAAATCGACAAACTGGACTATATTACCCATTTGTCTTCAACGATGTCATGGGCTTTGAGAAAGCGAGTGGAAAAGGAGTGCATGGAGATGACCTCAGCAAAGCACTGACGGGACATGTGAAAGAGAATCACAAGGTATCTCGAGTCCAACACCTCGGACAAGCTCACATTTGACGTGAATGCCATTGAGGGCATTGCAAGAATGGAGAGTTGTCATCCAAAAAACTATTCGTTGAAATGTCTAAATCATTCAAAAGTGCACCAGGGGTACTTGCTACTGTGATTCCTGAAATGCAGAGCCTGTTGGAGTATTTTTGGAATCATAAATAACACTTGTTACATCAAATCATGGTTTGCTAGCTCAGCTGGTTAGCTAGCTCAGTCTCATTGACCACCTAATGTAGCTAGCCAGTTAATATAAAATGTTCTTACTAAATGTATGATAGCTAGCTAATTCTCATCTGCTGTGTATATCAGGATACAATTTGAGCGCACTAGTTAGCTCCAAATGGGGTTAGTAACTTTGGCTGCATGCTGAAAGTACATTCAGTGCCATCCGGTGGCTAGTCACACTAAGACGTACATTTTCCTGTGTTACTGTGAAGCAATTGTAATGACAGTCTACCATAACATACCAGAGTCTCCTGATTAGCAAGGGGTAGTCTGTGTTTAATTTCATTGTGTATTAAAAACACAGTTTGAGATCATTGTGAGGGGATTTCGCCAGTGGTTAGAAGGGGGAATTGGGCTTCCCAGGAAAATGTTGTCCGAGGTTACAGCAGTAAATCGGAGTTTAGCGAAGAGTCAATTATGCTATTGTTCAAATGCTGGAAGTTGATTTGAACTCTCTATGTATTGTTGTTCTTTGTCTATGTCTAGTTCAATCCGATAAGTCCATTGACAGAGGGTGATAGGGGCTACAATGATAATCCCAGTTCTAGTGACAGAGCCCACTGCCTGGTCAGTCTGATGCCTGCAGATAAGATTTCTCTAATCGATGATGACGTCGTCAAGAAGATGAGGACCATCAGATTAGTTGCTAGAGACTTGGGTAAGTGGAGACAGACACAATTACTGCTATTCTGAAAGATGTGTTGCTTTAAATGCAAAGTGCTTGAAAATCCTTCACATAAATTGTATTTTGACTTTTTTTGGTTTAAAATAGCCCACTTATTTGTAAGTGTTACTTTTTATGTACGTGACATTACGCTCAATGTATTTTTGTTCATATTTCTTCTTTGTTATACTGAATAAAGGGGGGTGCTGAGAATTTTTTCTCCTTGTGCTGCTGACTACTGTTTTGGTCCGCTCATACAGGATTAATAAATGCCCAGTGCACTACTTTTGTAAAAAAAATAACCAAAAAATATTGTGATTTATTAGGGAGTGCTGCAGCACCCTCAGCAGCCTTACTTCCCATGGCTATGGTCATAAGTAACATTTATACAAATTATTTTTCATAATTTAGTGACTATCTTGCAGGAGGATGTTTTCAAAGAATTCCATACACTCTCTAAACTTCATAATACCTGCCCCAATGTTATCTACTTTATGTGTACTTAACATATACTCAAATCTATACCGTTCTACTTATACCCAATGCCTTGATATACAGGATTGGATGGAGTATATTTCTTTAAATGTCACAACTATTTCATTATGTCAACTCCTGTATGGTAAAATGTACTTTTTGCTGGCTGGCTTTTGAAAATGGTAATTGTTCAAGTAAGGTTCACTTCTGTTACTATGGTTCACTTCTGTTACTATGGTTAACTTCTGTTACTATGGTTAACTTCTGTTACTATGGTTAACTTCTGTTACTATGGTTCACTTCTGTTACCATGGTTCACTTCTGTTACCATGGTTCACTTCTGTTACCATGGTTCACTTCTGTTACTATGGTTCACTTCTGTTACTATGGTTAACTTCTGTAACTAGGGTTTGCATCTGTTACTATGGTTTGCTTCTGTTACTATGTTTACTTCTGTTATTTGTGTTGGAACTTTTAAATTACCTATACTCCAAGTAAACTTTTTGAGAGTGTAGTATTAGCATTATAAAAGTGCAATGTGTGGATGAGTATACAGTAAATATGTACAAAACATACTTTTATAGAAACAATTGTTATATTTTAATTCATTATATAAACTCAGCAAAAAAAGAAACGTCCTCTCACTGTCAACTGCGTTTATTTTCAGCAAACTTAACGTGTAAATACAGTGCGGCAAAAAAGTATTTAGTCAGCCACCAATTGTGCAAGTTCTCCCACTTAAAAAGATGAGAGGCCTGTAATTTTCATCATAGGTACACTTCAACTATGACAGATAAAATGAGAAAAACAAATCCAGAAAATCACATTGTAGGACTTTTAATGAATTTATTTGCAAATTATGGTGGAAAATAAGTATTTGGTCAATAACAAAAGTTTATCTCAATACTTTGTTATATACCCTTTGTTGACAATGACACAGGTCAAACGTTTTCTGTAAGTCTTCACAAGGTTTTCACACACTGTTGCTGGTATTTTGGCCAATTCCTCCATGCAGATCTCCTCTAGAGCAGTGATGTTTTGGGGCTGTCGCTGGGCAACACGGACTTTCAACTCCCTCCAAAGATTTTCTATGGGGTTGAGATCTGGAGACTGGCTAGGCCACTCCAGGACCTTGAAATGCTTCTTACGAAGCCACTCCTTCGTTGCCCGGGTGGTGTGTTTGGGATCATTGTCATGCTGAAAGACCCAGCCACGTTTCATCTTCAATGCCCTTGCTGATGGAAGGAGGTTTACACTCAAAATCTCACGATACATGGCCCCATTCATTCTTTCCTTTACACGGATCAGTTGTCCTGGTCCCTTTGCAGAAAAACAGCCCCAAAGCATGATGTTTCCACCCCCATGCTTCACAGTAGGTATGGTGTTCTTTGGATGCAACTCAGCATTCTTTGCCCTCCAAACACGACGAGTTGAGTTTTTACCAAAAAGTTATATTTTGGTTTCATCTGACCATATGACATTCTCCCAATCCTCTTCTGGATCATCCAAATGCTCTCTAGCAAACTTCAGACGGGCCTGGACATGTACTGGCTTAAGCAGGGGGACACGTCTGGCACTGCAGGATTTGAGTCCCTGGCGGCGTAGTGTGTTACTGATGGTAGGCTTTGTTACTTTGGTCCCAGCTCTCTGCAAGTCATTCACTATGTCCCCCCGTGTGGTTCTGGGATTTTTGCTCACCATTCTTGTGATCATTTTGACCCCACGGGGTGAGATCTTGCGTGGAGCCCCAGATCGAGGGAGATTATCAGTGGTCTTGTATGTCTTCCATTTTGTAATAATTGCTCCCACAGTTGATTTCTTCAAACCAAGCTGCTTACCTATTGCAGATTCAGTCTTCCCAGACTGGTGCAGGTCTACAATTTTGTTTCTGGTGTCCTTTGACAGCTCTTTGGTCTTGGCCATAGTGGAGTTTGGAGTGTGACTGTTTGAGGTTGTGGACAGGTGTCTTTTATACTGATAACAAGTTCAAACAGGTGCCATTAATACAGGTAACGAGTGGAGGACAGAGGAGCCTCTTAAAGAAGAAGTTACAGGTCTGTGAGAGCCAGAAATCTTGCTTGTTTGTAGGTGACCAAATACTTATTTTCCATCATAATTTGCAAATAAATTCATAAAAAATCCTACAATGTGATTTTCTGGATTTTTTTTCTCATTTTGTCTGTCATAGTTGACGTGTACCTATGATGAAAATTACAGGCCTCTCTCATCTTTTTAAGTGGGAGAACTTGCAAAATTGGTGGCTGACTAAATACTTTTTTGCCCCACTGTATTTGTATGAACATAACAAGATTCAACAACTGAGACATAAACTGAACAAGTTCCACAGACATGGGACTAACAGAAATGAAATAATGTGTCCCTGAACAAAGTGGGGGTCAAAATCAAAAGTAACAGTCAGCATCTAGTGTGGCCACCAGCTGCATTAAGTACTGCAGTGCATCTCCTCCTCATGGACTGCACCAGATTTGCCAGTTCTTGCTGTGAGCTGTTACCCCACTTTTCCACCAAGGCACCTGCAAGTTCCCAGACATTTCTGGGGGGGAATGGCCCTAGCCCTCACCCTCCGATCCAACAGGTCCCAGACGTGCTCAATGGGATTGAGATCTGTGCTCTTCGCTGGCCATGGCAGAACACTGACATTCCTGTCTTGCAGGAAATCACACACAGAACGAGCAGTATGGCTGGTGGCATTGTCATGATGGAGGGTCATGTCAGGATGAGCCTGCAGGAAGGGTACCACATGAGGGAAGAGGATGTCTTCCCTGTAATGCATAGCGTTGAGATTGCCTGCAATGACAACAAGCTCAGTCCGATGCTGCTGTGACACACCACCCCAGACCATGACGAACCCTCCACCTCCAAATCGATCCCGCTCCAGAGTACAGGCCTCGGTGTGACGCTCGTTCCTTCGACGATAAACGCAAATCCGACCATCACCCCTGGTGAGATAAAACCGTGACTCGTCAGTGAAGAGCACTTTTTGCCAGTCCTGTCTGGTCCAGCCCACTGTGGGTTTGTGCCCATAGGCGATGTTGTTGCCGGTGATGTCTGGTGAGGAACTGCCTTACAACAGGCCTACAAGCCCTCAGTCCAGCCTCTCTCAGCCTATTGAGGACAGTCAGAACTGATGGGGGATTGTGCGTTCCTGGTGTAACTCGGGCACCTGTCCCGGTGTGATGTTCGGATGTACCGATCCTGTGCAGGTGTTTTTACACGTGGTCTGCCACTGCGAGGATGAACGGCTGTCTGTCCTGTCTCCCTGTAGAGCTGTATTAGGCGTCTCACAGTACGGACATTGCAATTTATTGCCCTGGCCAAATCTGCAGTCCTCATGCCTTCTTGCAGCATGCCAAAGGCACGTTCACGCAGATGAGCAGGGACCCTGGGCATCTGTCTTTTGGTGTTTTTCAGAGTCAGTAGAAAGGCCTCTTTAGTGTCCTAGATTTTCATACCTGTGGCCTTAATTGCCTATCGTCTGTAAGCTGCTAGTGTCTTAACGACCGTTCCACAGGTGCATGTTCATTAATTGTTTAAGGTTCATTGAACAAGCATGGGAAACTGTGTTTAAACTCTTTGCAATGAAGATCTGTGAAGTTATTTGGATTTTTATGAATTAGCTTTGAAAGACAGGGTCGTGAAAAAGGGACGTTCCTTGTTTTGCTGAGTTTAAATATATAAACATTCATACATATACACATACACTACTGGTCAAAAGTTTTAGAACACCTACTCAGATGTTTCTTTATTTTTGCTATTTTTTACATTATAATAGTGAAGACATCAAAACTATTAAATAACACACAGGGAATCATGTAGTAACCAAAAAAAAGTGTTAAACAAATCTAAATATATTTAGTATTTGAGATACTTCAAATAGCCTTCCTTTGCCTTGATAACAGGTTTGCACACTCTTGGCATTCTCTCAACCAGCTTCACCTGGAATGTTTTCCAACAGTCTTGAAGGAGTTCCCACATATGCTGAGCACTTGTTGGCTGCTTTTCCTGCTTTTCCTCCACTCTGCGGTCCGACTCATCCCAAACCATCTCAATTTGGTTGAGGTCAGGGGATTGTGGAGGCACTCCATCTCTCTCCTTCTTGGTAAAATAGTCCTTACACAGCCTGGAGGTGTGTTGGGTCATTGTCCTGTTGAAAAACAAATGATAGTCCCACTAAGTGCAAACCAGATGGGATGGCGAATCACTGCAGAATGCTGTGGTAGCCATTCTGGTTAAGTGTGCCTTGATTTTTAAATAAATCACAGACAGTGTCACCAGAAAAGCACCTCCACACCATACCACCTCCTCCTCCATGCTTTACGGTGGGAAATACACATGCGGAGATCATCCATTCACCCACACTGCGTCTCACAAAGACACGGCGGTTGGAACCAAAAATCTCCAATTTGGACTCCAGACCAAAGGACAGATTTCTACCAGTCTAATGTCGTGCTCGTGTTTCTTGGCCCAAGCAAGTCTCTTCTTCTTATTGGTGTCCTTTAGTAGTGGTTTCTTTGCAGCAATTCGACCATGAAGGCCTGATTCACGCAGTCTCTTCTGAACAGTTGATGTTGAGATGTGTCTGTTACATGAACTCTGTGAAGCATTTATTTGGGCTGCAATTTCTGAGGCTGGTAACTCTAATGTACTTATCCTCTGGAGCAGAGGTAACTCTGGGTCTTCCATTCCTGTGGTGGACCTCATGAGAGCCAGTTTAATCATAGCGCTTGATGGTTTTTGCGACTGCACTTGAAGAAACTTACAAAGTTCTTGAAATTTTCCGTATTGACTGACCTTCATGTCTTAAAGTAATGATGGACTGTCGTTTCTCTTTGCTTATTGGAGTTGTTCTTGCCATAATATGGACTTGGTCTTTTACCAAATAGGGCTATCTTCTGTATACCCCCCGACCTTGTCACAACACAACTGATTGGCTCAAACGCATTAAGAAGGAAAGAAATTCAACAAATTAACTTAAGGTGGCACACCTGTTAATTGAAATGCATTCCAGGTGACTACCTCATGAAGCTGGTTGAGAGAATGCTAAGAGTGTGCAAAGCTGTCATCAAGGCAAAGGATGGCTATTTGAAGAATCTCACATGTAAAATATATTTTGATTTGTTTAACACTTTTTTTGGTGACTAGATGTTTCCATGCGTGTTATTTCAGTGTTGATGTCTTCACTATTACTCTACAATGTAGAAAAAAGTAAAAATAAAGACAAACCCGTGAATGAGTAGTATATATATACTGCTCAAAAAAATAAAGGGAACACTAAAATAACACATCCTAGATCTGAATGAATGAAATAATCTTATTAAATACTTTTTTCTTTACATATTTGAATGTGCTGACAACAAAATCACAAAAATAATCAATGGAAATCCAATTTATCAACCCATGGAGGTCTGGATTTGGAGTCACACTCAAAATTAAAGTGGAAAACCACACTACAGGCTGATCCAACTTTGATGTAATGTCCTTAAAACAAGTCAAAATGAGGCGCAGTAGTGTGTGTGGCCTCCACGTGCCTGTATGACCGCCCTACAACGCCTGGGCATGCTCCTGATGAGGTGGCGGATGGTCTCCTGAGGGATCTCCTCCCAGACCTGGACTAAAGCATCCACCAACTCCTGGACAGTCTGTGGTGCCACCTGGCGTTGGTGGATGGAGCGAGACATGATGTCCCAGATGTGCTCAATTGGATTCAGGTCTGGGGAACGGGCGGTCCATAGCATCAATGCCTTCCTCTTGCAGGAACTGCTGACACACTCCAGCCACATGAGGTCTAGCATTGTCTTGCATTAGGAGGAACCCAGGGCCAACCGCACCAGCATATGGTCTCACAAGGGGTCTGAGGATCTCATCTCGGTACCTAATGGCAGTCAGGCTACCTCTGGCGAGCACATGGAGGGCTGTGCGGCCCCCCAAAGAAATGCCACCCCACACCATGACTGACCCACCGCCAAACCGGTCATGCTGGAGGATGTTGCAGGCAGCAGAACGTTCTCCACGGCGTCTCCAGACTCTGTCACATCTGTCATGTGCTCAGTGTGAACCTGCTTTCATCTGTGAAGAGCACAGGGCGCCAGTGGCGAATTTGCCAATCTTGGTGTTCTCTGGCAAATGCCAAACGTCCTGCACGGTGTTGGGCTGTAAGCACAACCCCCACCTCTGGACGTCGGTCCCTCATACCACCCTCATGGAGTCTGTTTCTGACCGTTTGAGCAGACACATGCACTTTGTGGCCTGCTGGAGGTCATTTTGCAGGGCTCTGGCAGTGCTCCTCCTGCTCCTCCTTGCACAAAGGTGGAGGTAGCGGTCCTGCTGCTGGGTTGTTGCCCTCCTACGGCCTCCTCCACGTCTCCTGATGTACTGGCCTGTCTCCTGGTAGCGCCTCCATGCTCTGGACACTACGCTGACAGACACAGCAAACCTTCTTGCCACAGCTCGCATTGATGTGCCATCCTGGATGAGCTGCACTACCTGAGCCACTTGTGTGGGTTGTAGACTCCGTCTCATGCTACCACTAGAGTGAAAGCACCGCCAGCATTCAAAAGTGACCAAAACATCAGCCAGGAAGCATAGGAACTGAGAAGTGGTCTGTGGTCCCCACCTGCAGAACCACTCCTTTATTGGGGGTGTCTTGCTAATTGCCTATCATTTCCACCTGTTGTCTATTCCATTTGCACAACAGCATGTGAAATTTATTGTCAATCAGTGTTGCTTCCTAAGTGGACAGTTTGATTTCACAGAAGTGTGATTGACTTGGAGTTACATTGTGTTGTTTAAGTGTTCCCTTTATTTTTTTGAGCAGTGTATATATGTATACACATACACATACACATACACATACACACACACACACACACACACACACACACACACTTTTTTAGAATATACCTTCATTTATGATTCCCCGCAAACCCCACCATCACTCCCCCAGTTGGAGTATACTCATGAATAATAACACTTAGACTTCTACTTCCAGGTTATTCGTACTATACACATTTTACAGACACAATCTATTTTACAATAGTTTTATTTAGTTTGTTTTTAATCCTGGCCTTCCTCTATTTCTGATGTCCATCCAGTTCGATTTCTGTTTGCCATATATTTGTAAGTGTGCTATTTCAAAAGTTCTGAACCTATTTACATTTTATAGAAACAATTGATATACTTCCTAAATTCACAAATAATACATGTTATTTTTTTTTGCTTTTAGTTATAACTGACCATATAATGTATATTGTAAAGGTGTAGTTAATCTCGTTCCCAGCCACTTCTGCTTTTGTGTGATAGCCTGGGAACGAGAATAGGGTGTAGTTACCATTTTATGCACAAAATCACTGGAGACTCTTTTTCAGGAATCCCCCAAGTGGTCATCCTCACCAGGGTGGATCTGGCTTGTCCGTTGGTGAAAAAAAACTTGAAAGAAGTGTATCAAAGCAAGTATATCAAGAATATGGTGAGACTCTCAAATTTAAGGTATATAGGGTCATATACTGTATAGTGGCGCAGTGGTCTAAGGCACTGCATCGCAGTGCCAGAGGCGTCACTACAGTTCCTGGTTCGGATCCAGGCTGTATCACATCCGGCCGTGATAGGGAGTCTCATAGGGTGGCGCATAATTGGCCCAGCGTCGTCCGGGTTTGGCCGGGGTAGGCCATCATTGTAAATAAGAATTTGTTCTTATTTAAAAATGTAAAATAAATAACACTTCCCATAATGGATTCAAACTACACATTGAACTGGAATTTAGATTTTTCAAATTGATGGAGTATAGATCCCAGATAAAATGTGTTTATATCACTAACCAAATATTTTTGGAGGGCACTGTGTATTTGTGTGTATATAAAGCTTATTTTATGTTTTTGTTGAAGATGAAGACATGCAGTATAAGGCTCGGCGTCCCAGTGAACTGCATCCTTCCTGTGAAGAACTACCATGAGGAAATCGACTTGGACAAAGACATGGATGTGCTGCTATTGAGAGCACTGAAGCAGATAATTGACTTTGGAGACGATTTCCTGAAGGAGATGGCTGTGCCTGTGTTAACTATAACATCTGTGTGCACCATGTCAGTTACAGTATAACATGTAATGTGATGCTAGCCATGCTCTATATTTGTCAAAGCGTTTGTAATGTGTTATGTCATTATTTGTCTTTGCAGTTTACCAAACACCCTTGTTCAGGGAAATTACCTTCTCAGTTTTTCCCCAACAAAAATTTGCTAAAATAAATATGCATTCAATAAAGATGAGATCAAAACTTCCGCTAGTTAATCTTTAACACTATGGAAGTATACCTCTCCAAAGTGTCTCTCCAAAGAATTAGAAGGAATTCAGAGATGATGCTGCCGCATCATTGGCACTCCCTACAACTCACATCCCAGGAGAGCAAGCGGGGCAAAGCCACAGTCAAAACTTATCAAAGCGCTCCTTCACAACCACACAAATCCTCTGTACAAGTTTCTAATCCCTGCATAGAGACAGTATGATCTGAGGATAGTCCACTGTGACAAGCCTTACTATCAGACACCAGAGGTGTGCCCCTTTCTGTCCAATGAAGTAATTGTGTACAATCCATTACAGGGCATCATAAAAAAAGGTCACATACAAAAGATAACACAAGTCATAACACTAAATCAATACATAGGCATTATTGCTCATGAGTATGAGGAGGTCTGTCCCTTCCTGTCCAAGGAAGTCATTGTGGACAGTCCATAATAAGGGGTCCCTTTTGTTTCAAGAGCACTTCCAGAGGAAAAAGTTATGTAGAGTATCTAAAACCTTAAAACTCAACCCTGGACCTTGAAGCCAGTTCCACTACATTTTTTCATTGTTCCCCTCTAATCAGGGACTGATTTATACCTGGGACACCAGGTTTGTGCAATTAATTATTAGGTTGAACAGAAAAGCAGCAGGCTCCGGACCTCATAGGTTAAGAGTTGAATGCCCTTGATCTATAGGATACATTTGTGATGTGTTAAAACAGTATTTATTTTCCCTTAAAACCTCTTACATCTAGATGTTCCGCTAGCGGAACGCCTCGCCAATATCCAATGATAGAGCGTGGCGCGAATTACAAACACCTAAAAAATCCAAAAACGTCAATTTTTCTAAAATATGACTATTTTACACCATTTTAAAGACAAGACTCTCCTTTATCTAACCACGTCCGATTTCAAAAAGGCTTTACAACGAAAGCAAAACATTAGATTATGTCAGGAGAGTACCCAGCCAGAAATAATCACACACCCATTTTTCAAGCTAGCATATAATGTCACAAAAACCAAAACCACAGCTAAATGCAGCACTAACCTTTGATGATCTTCATCAGATGACACTCCTAGGACATTATGTTATACAATACATGCATGTTTTGTTCAATCAAGTTCATATTTATATCAAAAACCAGCTTTTTACATTAGCATGTGACGTTCAGAACTAGCATACCCACCGAAAACTTCTGGTGAATTTACTAAATTACTCACGATAAACGTTCACAAAAAACAAAACAATTATTTAAAGAATTAAAGATACAGAACTCCTTTATGCAATCGCGGTGTCCGATTTTAAAATAGCTTTTCGGTGAAAGCACATTTTGCAATATTCTGAGTAGATAGCCTGGCCATCATGACTAGCTATTTTGACACCCACCAAGTTTGGCATTCACCAAACTCAGATTTACTATAAGAAAAATTGGATTACCTTTGCTGTTCTTCGTCAGAATGCACTCCCAGGACTTCTACTTCAACACCCAATGTTGTTTTTGTTCCAAATAATTCATAGCTATATCCAAATAGCTGCGTTTTGTTCTTGCGTTCAAGACACTATCCGAAGGGTGACGCGCCGGCGCGTATCGTGACAAATAATTTCAAAATATTCCATTACCGTACTTCAAAGCATGTCAAACGCTGTTTAAAATCAATTATTATGCGATTTTTCTCGTGAAATAGCGATAATATTCCGACCGGGAGACCTTGTTTTCGTTCAAACACTGAAAATAGAAAATGGAGTCTTCACATGCACGCGCGCACCCATGTCATTGTTCTCAGAACGACCACTTTCCAAAACCCCTACTGTTTTTCGGCCAGGGACTGCAGAGTCATCATTCCCCGTTCTGGCGCCTTCTGAGAGCCTATGGGAGCCTTAGAAAATGTCACGTTACAGCAGAGATCCTCTATTTTTGATAAAGAGGCTATAGAAGGACAAGAAATGGTCAGACAGGGCACTTCCTGTATGGAATCTTCTCAGGTTTTGGCCTGCCATATGAGTTCTGTTATACTCACAGACACCATTCAAACAGTTTTAGAAACTTTAGGGTGTTTTCTATCCAAATCAAATAATTATATGCATATTCTAGTTTCTGGGCCGGAGTAATAACCAGATTAAATCGGGTACGTTTTTTATCCGGCTGTGAAAATACTGCCCCCTACCCTAAACAGGTTAAAATGAGCACCACTTCTCAGCAAGAGAGGACTTGGTCTCCATCTTCTGGACAAGTTCTGTACTTATATAAACCATCCACCTCAACTCTACCCAACATCTCAATGCAGAAACGGACTGGCCTTAGGGCAGTTCAAGTGAATGTCTATCTTTAGCACAGTGGGCCTGAGTAGTTTAATTGAGTTCGGTTTAAGAACATTGATAACTTAATTCACTTAACAATTGGTCCTTTGAGCCGGGATCCAAAATCTGTCCCTGTCTTCCTAAGGTAACATGCCAAAAACCGTGCATGGGCGGGTCATTGACTCGTAAATGAAAGACCTGTCCCCTGAAATTGGGGTTCCATAACAGGCCGGTAAATATCTAAGGTTGACAGGGATGGTGACGGAATCCAACCTACATCCAACCTACATTGCTTTACCCAGCCTACAAGACAAAGATCAGTAAATCTTTATTTATGCGGATTTGGGGAATAACACCTGTATGATTGCATGGAGTGGAGAAGGAAGTTAGTGTAGTCTAGGTGTTAAACGCCAAAATATCCGTTCCCGGTAGGGCATACTAACCTGGTGACCTGTCTTCAGAATATGGTATAGAGAACCCTGATATAGGCAGTATTCTATACAATTGGAAGAGAGGAATTGGGTGTAGAGCCATCCTAGTCAACGTGGGGTCCGTAATGACCCCAGGTATCTGTGGTCACTACCAAAGTAAACTATCTAATGTTGAGGCCTAACTGTTAAACTGGTCAAGATGCATTGGACGGGCTAATGTTGAGGCCTAACTGTTAAACTGGTCAAGATACATTGGACGGGCTAATGTTGGGGCCTAACTGTTAAACTGGTCAAGATACATTGGATGGGCTAATGCTCTGAGATCTAACGGATAACTGATCTAGAGTATATTAGCGGGAGGGGGGTAGTCAAGATCTGCGCAAAAAACAGGTCTGACTATTCCATGGAAGGAGGAAGCACACACACATAGATAGAGGAGTGACAAAAACACAGATTGTGATACACACAGAAGTTTTAAATTCAATTCTAGGTTAAGTTTTAAAAGCACACACATAGAATAAGAAGATAATTATTTGCGTGTGAGATAGATATATTGATCAGTCAAGAAAGGAGGGGGGCCAGCAGGAGTAGATAGGAAGAGAATTTGGTTCACTTAGCTTTAGAATATTAATTAATGGAGAGACTATCGGCTCCGTTGGCAGGCATGTATTTTAATTTTGATTTTAAGTTTGTGTTTGGTAAATTCGCTAGGAGGAGATATGATCATTTTGTTGAAAGTAATTGTTACCCTAACTAAAAGGGCAATGAAAGCTTAGTTGGTTTCAGGTGTTAGACACTGAACCATTGCCCAGACACTATTCTGCACAGTAGGCCGAAATAGTAGCATTGACTAGAACCGGTGAAACAAGAAAGGAGAGAAAAGTTACTATTTACACAGACAAGCACATAGACATTTAAAACCATACAAAGCAGCACAGATAAATCTTAAAGAAGATCAAACACTTGACAGAGAATTGTCACAGAGTAGCTAAGGATGAATGCCCAAGGGAGAATTGGACATGTGGAAAATGAAAGGGGGCAATCCTACAAGAGATGGGCTGACATAAGGATAATTTACTAACCTTACCAAAGACATTGTTTAGAAATGCAGCAATACTGATACATGGCTTGAGCCATGTATAAATAGGGGGAGTATGGTAGAGCAGGCGATAGAACAGATTAGGATAATTACTTAAACAAAAACATTTTTTGTAGAATATCCATTCCAACATTTGGAAATGGACATTTGGAAATGGACAATAACAGATAAGTATAGCAAATGGGTAGAAGTGTTCCCAACTTACTTGGTGGACATGATTATGGTAGCTAGAATATTAGGTCAAGATATTATCCCTAGAGTTGGTTTACTAGGATCTATCTCTTTAAATAATGGATTACATTTTAGCTGATCAGGTAAACCATATAGAATGCCAGAGTTAGGGAGGCCAGAACAGGTAGACATAGAAGTTGAAGATATACTAACAGAACACATGAGAAGACTGTTTGTTAACCAAACCCGTATGTCCGAAACTTTGTGTCCAACAGGTGAATTACAGGAGAAGGTGATCCACTCAATCCAACCAGGAGACTGGGTGTTGATCCAGTCCCAGAGGAGAAAAGAACTGGAAGCACCCACGGTGGGAGGGGCCATACCAAGTGCTCCTGGTAACTGCCTTCGCGGTGGGAATAGTTGAAAGAGCTACCTGGGTTCATATCACACATTGAGGGAGGGTAAGACACACTGACACTGTCGAACAATCACAGAGTTAGGAGAAGAACCGAATACCAATAAGGTTCGGGGGTTACCTCTCTAACGAAGATTCCTTAACCCGCCCGATCCTCACTGTGTGCGTTCATAGAAGTGAAAGTGTGGGTTGGCCTCTAGCCAGTGATATGTTCTCCGGGAGGGGGTGGGGCGTTACAGGGGTACTGGTCAGTCTGAGCTGTCTGATTGTGGGAGCCATATTCCTAATACACCATGAACCACTCGAGAAGTCAGAAAGTGGTAACTTGACCCATAGTGTAGAAGATGAGGAGTTTTTATGCCCTAGGTACAAAAGGTCACTCGATCTGGATAAAAAGGAAGTGAGAGTAGAGTTAGGGAAGGATGTCTCAATAGAGTTCTATGCAGACCAAATGGGGTCCCTAACCACCTGGCAGTCTAGGACTGACTTCATGGGGAAGATATCTGTGTAGATCCCTGTGTAACTCATGGAATCAGGTCATAGCTCACACAGGGAGAGAAGGCTATGTCAATCCACACACCCAATATAGAAACAGATGGAGTATAGTGAAGGCCAGGGTTTTTGACTGCAATCCAGAGCAAGGGAAGTATTGCTTAAAGGTATGAATTACCATTAAAAGCGTAAAGAAAGAGGATTTAGGGTTATGGTATGTTGGCCTTGACCAGACCAGTGTCGACACTACGGTACCATTCCGAATAGTAGAGGTTAGGACAGGAGATAGTTCTACCGCCAGCCAGAATACCAGTTATACCCCTGATAAAACGGACATTACTCGTGTAGTCATCCAGAGCCAAGGACCGGTGAGGATAGTTCAGACGAAAGATCTTAAGGAAGTGACTGAGGTGGAGACTTGGTTTGGGGATTCCAACCTATGGCTGGAATGGATTCAGTATACAGCTACATCAGTAGCTAAAGAAGAATGTTATGCCTGCGCAACAGCCAAACCTCAGTTGACAACCATCCCCTTTCCACTCGATGGAATTAATTTACCAAGGGGAATGGCCTGTATGGTAAAGCTGGTCATGAAGGCAGGAAAGCCAGACAATAACAGTTGCACTGATCTGCATTATCTGTATCCTATGTGCCCATTAGATCCAGACTTCCTCCTTTCACAGTCGCAGGAGGAGACTATTATTGTATGGCTCGAGACAATATACACGGACGGGATGTAGGGGAAGTGAGAACACACAATAGAACCGAGAGAGAGGAGTGTTCCGTCTGGGTCCTTTGACAATAGAGTTTACATTGATAGCATCGGGGTTCCAAGGGGGGTGCCTAATGAGTTTAAAGCTAGGAATCAGATATTGGCTGGATTGGAATCAAGCATCTTCTGGTGGTCAACCCTCAATAAAAATGTAGATTGGATAAATTATATTTATTATAACCAACAGCAGTTCATCAACTATACTAGAGATGCGATAAAAGGATTAGCAGAATAGACAGAGGCAACTAGTTTGATGGCTTGGTAGAATAGAATAGCATTGGATATGTTATTGGCGGAGAAGGGTGATGTGTGTGTGATATTCGGATCAATGTGCTGTACTTTCATCCCAAATAACACAGCTCCAGATGGATCAGTGGCCAAGGCCCTGACAGGTTTAACCACATTGGCTAGCGAGTTAGTAGAGAACTCTGGGGTGGATACCTCACTGACTGGGTGATTCGATAGTATGTTTGGAAAAATGGATTTTTTTTATAATCACTGTGTTGTGGGCTTCTTTCACCTGTATGAGTGTGTTGATATTGTGTGATTGATGAGTATATGCCAAGTATGAAAGGTTTAATCACCAGAATTCTGGAGAGATTGATAACGGAGCAGATGGTGAGGTACGGACCGAGTCCAAGTTCAGACCAGTGGGACGGCTGCCTGTATAATCCCTTGCTTAAGAAAGTCTCTTACAGATGTTGTTAAAACAACCGGAATGATGCCCTTGATGGAAGTGACCCCAGAGGACACTGAATCCAGCTCTGGGCAAAAGATGGGTCTGTCTGAGGATGATCCTTGGTTTGCTGTTGAGGAAGTGGTTGAATGAAGCCTATCCGAAATGTTCTCAATGTGTCGAATGGAGCGGCAGGTGGATGTGAAGGTTTTAAGTTCTGGGACAAAGAGTCTGTCCCACACATGTTAGGTGTAGCCACTGACGCAAGAAGGTCTTCTTTTTATACGTTTTTAAATAATAATGTTCTGAATTTATCCTGTGTACTATTTGTCTTTCCTTATGTGAAGGTTTGAAGTTCCTGGGTGGCTGGTAGACAACCAAGTACAAGTTAGGTGTAGCTGGAGGACTGAAGGTTTTTTGTTATCGTTATTGCCTATTAATAAAAGTGTTTGTATTGTATTTTAGTGAGTGACACCCTAGTGGGTGTCAAAAGGGGGAATCCTAAATTTCTCTGAAATTTCTTACTGGGAAATGTTCACACACAGAGGGTGTGAAAAGGGGGATTGTTGGGTTATATTTTCTTAAACTAATTGTGGTGCATAACTTATGAATACTAATGCTAAACATAAGAGGTTTATATTGTATTAACATAGATTGAGCAACATATAATAGACATGACTAACTGGAGGGTTGTTGGCAAGTAGTGTAGGCTGAGTAGACTCGTGACACACACACACAATGCCTGGTTGTGGGGCCGCTCAAGGACAGGTGTATGTGAGGAACTGATAGAGGGGAGAATGGAACAGGCACTGTCCTTGGGTGTCTGACTCTTGGGTACACACACGAAGATAAGCTAGAAGACAACTATGCTTGGCAACAAAGATGCGTCTAGAGGCTGGGACCAGCCTGCACGCCAACGATAGGCTGGAGTAAGTCTAAACCACACCCAAGCCTCTACTATGACAGGCCCTCAGGGAGAGGGAACTAAGTCTGTCAAGAAGTATTTAAAGAAAATCTTGTGATGTCATTCCAGTTCTCTGTCTGCCCTGCGTGGTGTTACAGGGAGCCCGTATATACGAACATCATATTTACCATTCAAGTGTTTGCATTAATTAAAGTACAAAGAAATCAGAAGTTACTCTGTGCTGACTATTTTTGTTCTGATACCAGATTCGAATTGACGCGACCCAACAATATAAATATGAACTTGATAGAACAAAAAATGCATGTATTGTCTAACATAATGTCCTAGGAGTGTCATCTGATGAAGATTGTCAAAGGTTAGTGCATAATTTTAGCTGGTTTTCTGCTTTTGGTGACGCCTGTCTTTGCATTGAAAATGGCTGTATGTAATGTTTTGTCAATTTACTGTCCTAACATAATCTAACTTTATGCTTTCGCCGTAAAGCCTTTTTGAAATCGGACAACGAGGTTCAATTAAGGAGATGTTTAGAGGTTAAAGTGACTGTGCATATATGATAAACAGAGAGTAGCAGTAGCGTAAAAGAGGGGTTGGCGGGTGGTGGGTGGCGGGACACAATGCAGATAGCCCTGGTAGCCAATGTGCGGGGGCGCCGGTTAGTCCGGCTAATTGAGGTAATATGTACATGAATGTATAGTTAAAGTGACTATGCATATATGATAACAGAGAGTAGCAGCAGCGTACACAATGCAAATCATCCGGGTAGCCATTTGATTACCTGTTCAGGAGTCTTATGGCTTGGGGGTAAAAGCTGTTGAGAAGCCTTTTGATCCTAGACTGGGCTGGCTGGTGTCTTTGACAAAATGTAAGGCCTTCCTCTGACACCGCCGGGTATAGAGGTCCTGGATGGCAGGCAGCTTATCCCCAGTGATGTACTGGGCCGTACGCCCTACCCTCCGTAGTGCCTTGCGGTCAGAGGCCGAGCAGTTGCCGTACCAGGCAGTGATGCAACCAGTCAGGATGCTCTCGATGTTGCAGCTGTAGAACCTTTTGAGGATCTGAGGACCCATGCCAAATCTTTTTAGTTTCCTGAGGGGGAATAGGTTTTGTCATGCCTTCTTCACGACTGTCTTGGTGTGTTTGGACCATTCTGGTTTGTTGGTGATGTGGACACCAAGGAACTTGAAGCTCTCAACCTGCTCCACCACAGCCCCGTCGATGAGAATGGGGGCATGCTCGGTCCTCCTTTTCCTGTAGTCCACAATCATCTCCTTAGTCTTGCTTACGTTGAGGGATAGGTTGTTATTCTGGCACCACCCGGCCAGGTCTCTGACCTCCTCCCTATTGGCTGTCTCGTCGTTGTCGGTGATCAGGCCTACCACTGTTGTGTCGTCTGCAAACTTAATGATGGTGTTGGAGTTGTGCCTGGTCACGCAGTCGTGGGTGAACAGGGAGTACAGGAGGGGACTGAGCACGCACCCCCTGAGGGGCTCCAGTGTTGAGGATCAGTGTGGCAGATGTGTTGCTACCTACCCTCACCACCTGGGAGCGGAAGTCCAGGATCCAGTTGCAGAGGGAGGTGTTTAGTCCCAGGATCCTTAGCTTAATGATGATAATTGAGGGTACTATGGTGTTGAACACTGAGCTGTAGTCAATGAATACCATTCTCACGTGGGTGTTCCTTTTGTCCAGGTGGGAAAGGGCAGTGTGGAGTGCAATAGAGATTGCATCATCTGTGGATCTGTTATGGCGGTATGCAAATTGGAGTGGGTCTAGGGTTTCTGGGATAATGGTGTTGATGTGAGCCATTACCAGCCTTTCAACGCACTTCATGGCTATGGACGTGAGTGCTACGCGTCTGTAGTCATTTAGGCAGGTTGCCTTACTCATCTCATATGTATATACTGTACTCTATACCATCTACTGCATCTTGCCTATGCTGTTCGGCCATCGCTCATCCATATATTTATATGTACATATTCTTAATCATTCCTTTACACTTATGTGTATAAGGTAGTTGTTGTGAAATTGTTAGATTACTTGTTAGATATTACTGCACGGTCGGAACTAGAAGCACAAGCGTTTCGCTACACTCGCATTAACATCTGCTAACCATGTGTATGTGACCAATAAAATTTGATTTGATTTAGTGTTCTTGGGCACAGGGACTATGGTGGTCTGCTTGAAACATGTTGGTATTACAGACTCAATCAGGGACATGTTGAAAATGTCAGTGAAGACACCTGCCAGTTGGTCAGCACATGCCCGGAGCACACGTCCTGGTAATCGGTCTGGCTCCGCGGCCTTGTGAATGTTGACCTGTTTAAAGGTCTTACTCACGTGGGCTACGGAGAGTGTGATTACACAGTCGTCGGGAACAGCTGATGCTCTCATGCATGCCTCAGTGTTGCTTGCATCGAAGCGAGCATAGAAGTGATTTAGCTTGTTTGGTAGGCTCGTGTCACTGGGCATCTCACGGCTGTGCTTCCCTTTGTAGTCTGTAATAGTTTGCAAGCCCTGCCATATTGTAACGACGGTTGTCAGGAATGGACCAAGGCGCAGCGGGTTGAGTGCTCATAATTAACTTTAATGAAAACACTTCTACAAACAAAACAAAACGATGGACGACGAAGACAGACTTGAAGGCACAAGACAGCAATTCAAATGACACCCTCCCACAAACCACAAACACACCCTAATATATAGGACTCTCAATCAAAGGCAACTAGACAACACCTGCCTTCAATTGAGAGTCCACACCCCAATGAACTAAACATAGAAACATACTAACTAGAAAGAACATAGACTAACAGAACAGTGACCAAAAAACCCCGGAAACATAAATCAACTACCCTCTGAGACATAATACACACACCCCGAACCACATAAACCAAATACCCTCTACCATGTCCTGACCAGCCTACACTAACAAAATAACCCTCATACTGGTCAGAACGTGACATTACCCCCCCCCCAAAGGTGCAGACCCCGGATGCACCTCACACACAAAAAAACCCAACAACAAATAACCCCCAAAACACTAATAAATCCAAAAGTACATGGGAGGGAAGGGACGGTGCTCCTGCAACACCCCCCCCCCCCCAACCCCAATACTCCCCCCTCAGGAGGTGGCTCAGGAGCCGGACGCAGACCCCACTCCACCCCTGGCTCACTCCCCTCATAAACTGTCTCTACAGTGATGTCCCTCTCTGTCGACCCCGGACTGTAGGGTGACTCTAGGAGCTCTGGACTGTAGGGTGACTCTCGGAGCTCTGGACTGTAGGACGACTCTAGGAGCTCTGGACTGTAGGAAGACTCTAGGAGCTCTGGACTGTAGACTGACTCACTTGGTTCTGGACTGTAGCCAGACTCACTCGGCTCTGAACAGTGGGCCGTCTCACCTGGGTCCGAACAGTGGGCCGTCTCTTCGAGGCACTGTCGCCGGAAGCTCTGGACGAGGCACTGTTGCCGGAAGTTCTGGATGAGGCCCTGTTGCCGGAAGTTCTGGACAAGGCCCTGTTGCCGGAAGTTCTGGACGAGGCACTGTTGCCGAAAGTTCTGGACGAGGCACTGTTGCCGGAAGTTCTGGACGAGGCACTGTTGCCGGAAGTTCTGGACTGTAGCCAGACTCACTCGGCTCTGAACAGTGGGCCGTCTCACCTGGTTCCGAACAGTGGGCCGTCTCTCTCCGGGGCACTGTCGCCGGAAGCTCTGGACGAGGCACTGTTGCCGGAAGTTCTGGACGAGGCACTGTTGCCGGAAGGCCTGGTGCGTGGGGCTGGCTTAGGACGTGCCAGACTAAGGACACGCACCACATGGCTAGTACGAGGAACATGGACAGAACGTGCTGGACTGGGCTGACGCACTGAAGCCTGGTGCGTGGTGCTGGTAATGGAGGTACCATAGTGGAGACACGCACCTTAGGGCTAGTGCGTGGAGCGGGAACAGGACGTACTGGACTGGGCTGACGCACTGGAAGCCTGATGCGTGGTGCTGGTACTGGATATGCCAGACTGGAAACACACACCTTAGGGCTAGTGCGTGGAGCGGGAACAGGACGTACGGGACTGGGCTGACGCACTGGAAGCCTGGTGCGTGGTGCTGGTACTGGATATGCCAGCCTGGAAACACACACCTTAGGGCTAGTGCGTGGAGCGGGAACAGGATATATTGGACCGTGAAGGCGCACTGGCAGTCTCGAGCGCAGTACTGGGTCCACCCTTCCTGGCTGGATGCCCGCTTTCCCCAGACAAATGCCAGTGCGCTCGAGACCGGCCTGTGAATACTAGGCCTCAACGCCGTGCACCTCACTCCAACGCACGGAACCTGACTAATACTAGGCTGCCCCCAATAAGCACGGGGATTTGGCTTGCGGCTCAATCCTGGCCCTGCCAAACTACCCGTGTGCCCCCCCCCCAAAAAAAATATTGGGGCTGCCTCTCCGGTTTAATAGCCAGTCGTGTTCCCCTGTAGCGTTCCCGGTCTTCGCTCCATTTTTTCCATGGGCCCTCTCCGGCCATAATCTGTTCCCATGTCCATTTCTCCCGTTGGTCCAACTCAAATTCCCTTTTCTCCTCAACGTCCACCTGTTGCTCCTTCCTTCGCTGCTTGGTCCGGACTTGGTGGGCGGTTCTGTAACGACGGTCGTCAGGAATGGACCAAGGCGCAGCAGGTTGAGTGCTCATAATTAACTTTAATGAAAACACTTCTACAAACAAAACAAAACGATGGACGACGAAGACAGACTTGAAGGCACAAGACAGCAATTCAAGTGACACCCTCCCACAAACCACAAACACACCCTAATATATAGGACTCTCAATCAAAGGCAACTAGACAACACCTGCCTTCAATTGAGAGTCCACACCCCAATTAACTAAACATAGAAACATACTAACTAGAAAGAACATAGACTAACAGAGCAGTGACCAAAAAACCCCGGAAACATAAATCAACTACCCTCTACATAATACACACACCCCGAACCACATAAACCAAATACCCTCTGCCACGTCCTGACCAGCCTACACTAACAAAATAACCCTCATACTGGTCAGAACGTGACACATATAAGACGAACGTCGGAGCCGGTGGAGTACGATTCAGTCTTAGCCCTGTATTGGTGCTTTGCCTGTTTGATGGTTTTTCAGAGGGCATTGCTGGATTTCTTATAAGCTTCCGGGTTAGAGTCCCGCTCCTTGAAAGCAGCAGCTCTACCCTTTAGCTCAGTGCGAATGTTGCCTGTAATTCATGGCTTCTGGTTGGGTTATGTACGTACAGTCACTGTGGGGACAACGTCCTCAATGCACTTATTGATAAAGCCAGTGACTGATGTGGTGTACTCCTCAATGCAATCAGAAGAATCCCGGAACATGTTCCAGTCTGTGATAGCAAAAGAGTTCTATAGTTTAGCATCTGCTTCATCTGACCACTTTTTTTATAGACCGAGTCACATGTGCTTCCTGCTTTAATTTTTGCTTGTAAGCAGGAAACAGGAGGATAGAATTCTGGTCAGATTTACCAAATGGAGGGCAAGGGAGAGCTTTGTACGCGTCTCTGTGTGTGGAGTACAGGTGATCTACAATTTTTTTTTTACCTCTGGTTGCGCATTTAACATGTTGATAAGGATTAGGTAAAACTGATTTAAGTTTCCCTGCATTAAAGTCTCCGGCCACTAGGAGCGCCGCCTCTGGGTGAGCAGTTTCTTGTTTGCTTATTTCCTTATACAGCTGACTGAGTGCAGTCTTAATGCCCGCATCCGTCTGTGGTGGTAGATAAAACAGCCACGAAAAGTATAGATAAAAACTCTATTGGCATATCGTGTGGTCTACAGTTTATCATAAGATACTCTACTTAACCTGTTAGGGCTAGGGGGCAGTATTGACACGGCTGGATAAATAACGTACCCGATTTAATCTGGTTACTACTCCTGCCCAGTAACTAGAATATGCATATAATTATTGGCTTTGGATAGAAAACACTCCAACGTTTCTAAAACTGTTTGAATGGTGTCTGTGAGTATAACAGAACTCAAATGGCAGGTCAAAACCTGAGAAGATTCTGTACAGGAAGTACCCTGTCTGACCATTTCTTGGCCTTCTTTATCATCTCTATCCATTACAAAGGATCTCTGCTCTTACGTGACACTTCCTACGGCGGCCACAGGCTCTCAGAAGGCGACAAAAATCTGAATGACGTAATTCAAAGCCCTGGCTGAAACACATTATCGCGTTTGTCAAGTGACCGATCAGGGGACAGTGGGCTTAGGCGCGTGCACTGGCCACCCCCGTCTTTCTGTTTTTCCCTCTTTTTACCGAAACTCAGATTCCCGGTCGGAATATTATCGCTTTTTTACGAGAAAAATGGCATAAAAATGGATTTTAAACAGCGGTTGACATGCTTCGAAGTACGGTAATGGAATATTTAGAAATGTTTTGTCACGAATTGCGCCATGCTCGTGACCCTGATTTACCATTTCGGATAGTGTCTGGAACACACGAACAAAACGCCGCTATTTGGATATAACGATGGATTATTTTGGACCAAACCAACATTTGTTATTGAAGTAGCAGTCCTGGGAGTGCATTCTGACGAAGACAACAAAGGTAATCAAACTTTTGTAATAGTAAATCTGACTTTGGTCAGGGCTAAACTTGGTCGGTGTCTAAATAGCTAGCCGTGATGGCTGGGCTATCTACTGAGAATATTGTAAAATGTGCTTTCACCGAAAAGCTATTTTAAAATCGGACATATCGAGTGCATAGAGGAGTTCTGTATCTATAATTCTTAAAATAATTGTTATGTTTTTTGTGAACGTTTATCGTGAGTAATTTAGTAAATTCACCGGAAGTGTTCGGTGGGAATGCTAGTTCTGAACGTCACATGCTAATGTAAAAAGCTGGTTTTTGATATAAATATGAACTTGATTGAACAAAACATGCATGTATTGTATAACATAATGTCCTAGGCGTGTCATCTGATGAAGATCATCAAAGGTTAGTGCTGCATTTAGCTGTCTTCTGGGTTTTTGTGACATTATATGCTAGCTTGAGAAATGGGTGTCTGATTATTTCTGGCTGGGTACTCTGCTGACATAATCTAATGTTTTGCTTTCGTTGTAAAGCCTTTTTGAAATCGGACAGTGTGGTTAGATTAACGAGAGTCTTGTCTTTCAAATTGTGTAAAATAGTCATATGTTTGAGAAATTGAAGTAATAGCATTTCTAAGGTATTTGAATAACGCGCCACAGGATTCCACTGGCTGTTACGTAGGTGGGACGATTTCGTCCCGCCGGCCCTAGAGAAGTTAAGAGGCTCCTCTGTCCTCCACTCGTTACCTGTATTAATGGCACCTGTTTGAACTTGTTATCAGTATAAAAGACACCTGTCCACAACCTCAAACAGTCACACTCCAAACTCCACTATGGCCAAGACCAAAGAGCTGTCAAAGGACACCAGAAACAAAATTGTAGACCTGCACCAGGCTGGGAAGACTGAATCTGCAATAGGTAAGCAGCTTGGTTTGAAGAAATCAACTATGGGAGTGATAAGAGAATTATCTAATAAAGGTAAATGAATCAATAAACCATGATGAATTATTAGTCATACAGCATGGTTAATGAATAATCAATGTAATGATCAATGTAGGGATCGATTGGTCTGATTAGTTCCGGAAAGTCCAGGAACCACTGGAGAGGGAAAGAAATGTGTGTATGCAATTAGTATAGAGAGCTACAGAAGCAGATGGTCAAGGGAGTAAAACTTCAAAGAGTTCCTAACCTTGAAGGAAAGGAACAGGCTGAGCCAGAATGTGATAAACAGAGTGAGAAGTCAATGGGGGTTGCAGGTCACCAACAGATTGTGTGTAAATGCATGTGCGTAAGTAAGCAATAACTATATAATGACTGTTTTGTTATCCTGACGCCAGAACGTTCTCATGAATAAAGCTACAGAAACCTTTTGCAGAAAGCTGAGTCCTTGCCTAATTATTTTAACCCATTGTCTTACAAACCTTGGGCATTAGTCAAGGTGAATTGATTATTGATTATTATCATTAAGATATAAAATTCCTTTAACAGGGAGCAATTATTAGGAAATGGAAGACATACAAGACCACTGATAATCTCCCTCGATCTGGGGCTCCACGCAAGATCTCACCCCGTGGGGTCAAAATGATCACAAGAACGGTGAGCAAAAATCCCAGAAGCACATGGGGGGACCTAGTGAATGACCTGCAGAGAGCTGGGACCAAAGTAACAAAGCCTACCATCAGCAAGGGCATTGAAGATGAAACGTGGCTGGGTCTTTCAGCATGACAATGATCCCAAACACACCACCCGGGCAACGAAGGAGTGGCTTCGTAAGAAGCATTTCAAGGTCCTGGAGTGGCCTAGCCAGTCTCCAGATCTCAACCCCATAGAAAATCTTTGGAGGGAGTTGAAAGTCCGTGTTGCCCAGCGACAGCCCCAAAACATCACTGCTCTAGAGGAGATCTGCATGGAGGAATTGGCCAAAATACCAGCAACAGTGTGTGAAAACCTTGTGAAGACTTACAGAAAACGTTTGACCTGTGTCATTGCCAACAAAGGGTATATAAGAAAGTATTGAGATAAAGTTTTGTTATTGACCAAATACTTATTTTCCACCATAATTTGCAAATAAATTCATAAAAAATCCTACAATGTGATTTTCTGGATTTTTTTGTCTGTCATAGTTGAAGTGTACCTATGATGAAAATTACAGGCCTCTCTCATCTTTTTAAGTGGGAGAACTTGCACAATTGGTGGCTGACTAAATACTTTTTTGCCCCACTGTACATCTGGCCCTTCTTTGGACAATGTGTTAACAAACCTCCAAAGGAGCTTCAATGCCATACAACACTCCTTCCGTAGCTTCCAACTGCTCTTAAATGCAAGTAAAACTAAATGCATGCTTTTCAACCATTCGCTGCCCGCACCCACCCGCCTGATTAGCATCACTACTCTGGACGGTTGTGACTTAGAATATGTGGACAACTACAAATACCTAGGTGTCTGGCTAGACTGTAAACTCTCCTTCCAGACTCATATTAAATATCTCCAATCCAAAATTAAATCTAGGATGGGCTTTTTATTTCGCAATAAAGCCTCTTTCACTCTTTCACTTTAAGATTTAAAATACCCTCGTAAAACTGACTATCCTACCGATCCTCGACTTCGGCGATGTCATTTACAAAATAGCCTACCAACATTCTACACAGCAAACTGGATGCAGTCAATCACAGTGCCATTAGTTTTATCACCAAAGCTCCATATACTACCCACCACTGGGACCTGTACGCTCTCGTCGGCTGGCCCTCGCTACATATTCGTCGCCAGACCCACTGGCTCCAGGTCATCTATAAGTCGATGCTAGGTAAAGCTCTGCCTTATCTCAGCTCACTGGTCACGATAACAACACCCACCCGTAGCACACGCTCCAGCAGGTATATCTCACTGGTCATCTCCAAAACCAACACCTCCTTTGGTCGCCTTTCCTTCCAGTTTTCTGCTGCCAATGACTAGAACGAATTGCAAAAATCTCTGAAGTTGGAGACTTATATTTCCCTCACTAACTTTAAACATCAGCTATCTGAGCAGCTAATCGATCGCTGCAGCTGTGCATAGCCCATCTGTAAATAGCCCATTCAATCTACCTACCTCATCCCCATATTGTTTGTATTTACTTTCCTGCTCTTTTGCACACCAGTATTTCTACTTGCACATCATCATCTGCACATCTATCACTCCAGTGTTAATTTGCTAAATTGTAATTACTTCGCTACCATGGCCTATTTATTGCCTTACCTCCTCATGCCATTTGCACACACTGTATATAGACTTTCTTTTTTTCTATTGTGTTATTGACTGCACGCTCGTTTATTCCATGTGTAACTCTGTGTTGTTGTTTGTGTCACACTGCTTTGCTTCATCTTGGCCAGGTCGCAGTTGTAAATGAGAACTTGTTCTCAACTGGCCTACCTGGTTAAATAAAGGTGAAATATATATATATTTTAAATCTGAATCAGGGTTAGTTTGGCAGATGGGGTGAAAGAGGAGTGATTACAATAGAGGAAACCAAGTCTAGATGTATCCTTACCCTGCAGCTTGGATATGTGCTGAGAGAAGGACAGTGTACCATCTAACCATACTCCCAAGTACTTGTACGCTCTCATATTTTGTACACATATTTGTTTACATCCCTGTTAGTGAGCATTTGTCCTTTGCCAAGATAATCCATCTGCCTGACAGGTATGGCTTATCAAGAAGCTGATTAAACAGAATGATCATTACACAGGTACACCTTGCACTGGGGACAGTAAAAGACCACTCTAAAATGTGCAGTTTTGTCACACAACACAATGCAACAGATGTTTTAAGTTTTGAGGGAGCGTGCAGTTGGCATGCTGACTGCATGAATTTCCAACAGAGCTGTTGCCACATCATTTTATGTTCATTTCTCTACCAGTAGGTAAAGCCGCTTCCAACATCGTTTTAGAGAATTTGGCACAAGAGCAGACCATGTGTAACCATGCCAGCCCAGGACCTCCACATCCGGCTTATTCACCTGCAGGATCATCTGAGACCAGCCACCCGGACAGCTGAGGAAACTGTGGGTTTGCACAACCAAGGAATTTATGCACAAACTCACAGAAACCGTCTTCAGGGTCTTGACCTGACTGCAGTTCGGTGTTGTAACCCACTTCAGTGTGAAAATGCTCACCTTCGATGGCCACTGGCACGCTGGAGACGTGTGCTCTTCACTGATGAATCCCGGTTTCAACTGTACTGGGCAGATGGCAGACAGCGAGCATGGCTTCGTGTGGAAGAGCTGTTTGCTGATGTCAACGTTGTGAACAGAGTGCCCCATGGTGGCGATGGGGTTATGGTATGGGCAGGCATAAGCTACGGACAACGAACACAATTGCATTTTATCGATGGCAATTTGAATGCACAGAGATACTGTGACGAGATCCTGAGGCCCATTGTTGTGCCGTTCATCCGCCGTCATCACCTCATGTTTCAGGCCCCATATCGCAAGGATCTGTACACAATCCTGAAAATGTCCCAGTTCTTCCATGGCCTGCATAATCACCAGACATGTCACCCATTGAGCATGTTTGGGATGCTCTGGATCGACGTGTATGACAGCATGTTTCAGTTCCCGCCAATATCCAGCAAGTTTGCACAGCCATTGAAGAAGAGTGGAACAACATTCCACAGGCCACAATCAACAGCCTGATCAACTCTATGCGAAGGAGATGTGTCGCGCTGCGTAAGGCAAATAGTGGTCACACTAGATACTGACTGGTTTTCTGATCCACGCTCCTAACTTTTTTTTAAGGTATGTGTGACCAGATGTATATCTGTATTCCAGTCATGTGAAATCCATAGATTAGAGCCTAATTAATTTGTATATGTTGATTGATTTAATTATACGAACTGTAACTCAGTAAAATCTTTGAACTTGTTCCATGTTGCTTTTATGTTTTTGTTCAGTGTACATCATTGGTCTGAGCGGTATAAAAAGGAATGTCAGTCTTAACCGTGACACTTATTTAGGACCTCATCCTGAGTGTTACTGTAAGGGCTGTCTGAAGAGAGAGTGGACCAAAATGCAGCGGAGTTAGTGTTCATCATATTTAATTATAAAATGGAACACTATACAAATACAAAATAAGAAACTGACAGCCAACAGTCCTGTCAGGTGAAACACTGAACAGAAACAATTACCCACAAAACCCCAACGGAAAAACATGCACTTATGTGTGACTCCAATTCAACCACAACGAACTTCAGCTGTGCCTGATTGGGAGCCACACACGGCCCAAAACAAAGAAATACAAAAAAATAGAAAAAGAACATTGAACGCCCACCCAATGTAACACCCTGGCCTAACCAAAATAAAGAACAAAAAACCCCTCTCTATGGCCAGGGCGTTACAGTACCCCCCCAAGGTGCGGACTCTGGCCGCAAAACCTGACACTGAAGGGGAGGGTCTGGGTGGGCCTTCTTACGGTGGTGGCTCAGGTGCGGGACGTGGCCTCTGCCCCACCCTTGGCGTCGCCCTCTTAGGTGGCGCACCTGGCCGCGCCGAAGGTCTGGTGGGCGACCCTGACTTCGCCCGCCTGGCGGGCGACCCTTGTTGCGCCTGGCTGGCGGACGACCCTAGCTGCGCCCGGCTGGTGGGCGGCGATGGCTGCACCCGGCTGGCGGGTGTCCCTTGCTGCGCCCGGCTGGCGGGCGACGATGGCTGCGCCCGGCTGGCGGGCGACCCTTGCTGCGCCCGACTGGCGGATGACCCTGGCTGCGCCCGGCTGGCGGGCGACCCTTGTTGCGCCTGGCTGGCGGACGACCCTGGCTGCGCCCAGCTGGCGGGCGGCCCTTATTGCGCCTGGCTGGCGGACGACCCTGGCTGCGCTCAGCTGGCGGGCGGCGATGGCTGCGCCCAGCTGGCGGGTGTCCCTTGCTGCGCCTGGCTGGCGGGCGGCGATGGCTGCGCCCGGCTGGCGGGCGACCATGGCTGCGCCCAGCTGGCGGGCGGCGATGGCTGTGCCCGGCTGGCGGGTGTCCCTTGCTGCGCCCGGCTGGCGGACGACCCTGTCTGCACCCGGCTGGCGGGCCATTCTGGCAGATCCGGACAGGCGGCCACTCTGGCAGCTCCGGACAGGCGGGCCACTCTGGCAGCTCCGGACAGGCGGGCCACTCTGGCAGCTCCCGGACAGGCGGGCCACTCTGGCAGCTCCGGACAGGCGGGCCACTCTGGCAGCTCCGGACAGGCGGGCCACTCTGGCAGCTCCGGACAGGCGGGCCACTCTGGCAGCTCCGGACAGGCGGGCCACTCTGGCAGCTCCGAACAGGCGGGCCACTCTGGCAGCTCCGAACAGGCGGGCCACTCTGGCAGCTCTGAACAGGTGGGCCACTCTGGAGGCCTAGTCCTGGGAGGTGGCACCGGACGGACCAGGATGGGGAGACCCACTGGTGGCCTGGTCCTAGGAGGAGGCACAGGACTGACTAGGATGGGGAGACCCACTGGTGGCCTGGTCCTAGGAGGAGGCACAGGACTGACCAGGATGGGGAGACCCACTGGAGGCCTGGTCCGTGGAGCAGGCACAGGACTGACCAGGATGGGGAGACCCACTGGAGGCCTGGTCCGAGGAGGAGGCACAGGACAGACCAGGATGGGGAGACCCACTGGAGGCCTGGTCCGAGGAGGAGGCACAGGCTTAACCAGGATGGGGAGACCCACTGGTGGACTGGTCCGAGGAGGAGGCACAGGCTTAACCAGGATGGGGAGACCCACTGGCGGACTGGTCCGAGGAGGAGGCACGGGCTTGACCAGGATGGGAAGACATGTAGGAGGCCTGGTTCTGGGTGTAGGCACAGGACGTGCAGGGCTGGGAAGACATGCAGGAGGCCTGTTTCTGGGCGTAGGCACAGGACGTGCAGGGCTGGGAAGACATGCAGGAGGCCTGTTTCTGGGCGCAGGCACAGTCTTCAACAGACGGCCAGCACGCACCTCAGGACGAGTATGGAGAACTGACTCAGGTGACATCAATTCACTGACACGCTCCATAGAATGCCGTGCCTTATGCACCAAACCAGCAGGTCTCTCATCTCTCTCTCCTCCAATCTCCCCATCAACTCCTTCACTGTCTCTGCTTTCCAGCCTTCGCTCACCTCCAACGTCAACCCGACTGGCTCTGGTTCTGACCTCGGCACCGCCGACTGTCCCGTGTGCCCCACCTCCGTGTCTGATCTCGTAAACGTTTTGACCCAACCCCCTGGTCTGTCACAGTACATGTTTTATGTACTGTGACACACTGTGGGTGGGTAGTCTGTTTTATGTACTGTGACACACTATGGGTGGGTAGTCTGTTTTATGTACTGTGACAGACCAGGGGGTTGGGTCAAAACGTTTACGAGATAAGACACGGACAGAGTAGGATTAGCTCAGTTTCAAAGTTGTTTATTAAAAATAATAGTTCAAAAAGAAAATAATAGGTCTCCACCATGAGACCCTCTCCGGGATACCATCTTCTGGGCTCCGGGTCTTGCTGCATCCTGTCGGGATCAAAACTGCACTCACTCCTGTTACCTCTGTAACCGTCCCCAAATATATGGGAGTCCTTTCTTCCCCTACTCTCCCTGTGTGCTGCCCTTCTGGCAGCTTTATGGGACTTGCAATCAGCCCCAATTAGTCCTGGCCAGAGAGCTCACCGAGACCTGGCACATCCAGCAAATGGAGCCATCGCCTCATGATGTATACTCCGTCTGTCACCAGGCCTCGACGTGTCTCCCCCTGGTGGCTGAGCTGCTGTACGCCACAGTACAGTAATTATATTGGACTTTGTCTATGAAGAGGTGGCTGTTTATATCACCTGCACCACCTTTGCCTTCTATAGGTTAGTTGTGTAAGGTTCTGTATTTATTTTCTTAGTCAACCTTGTGTTCTGTTATGTTGTGTTCTTGAAAGTAACCATGTTTCTTTGTGTTCTTGAACGTAGCCCTGTCTTTCATTTTTTATTTATTGATTTCACCTGTATTAGTTTCTCACCTGGTCTCATCAGCTCCTTATTTAGTTCAGTTCATTCTGTTTGTGCCTTTGTGAGGTATTGTTCAGTTTGACTCTACTAAGCCTTTTCCTGGCTCGTTTGTGAGAACCAGTTATAGCCTTCAGTCCTAGTTTTGGTTCACCTGCCTGTTTGCTTACTTATGTATGACCATTGCCTGCCTGTGACTACGATTCCTGCCTTCTGCGAAATAAACACCTGCTGCACTCTGTGCGTGAATCTACACCTTTTTCTCCCTGAGTACTTATTAGAAGTTGTAGTGTGTTTGTACTTACAGTAGGCGATGGACTCGTTTTTGATAGATATCTAATCACTCTGGTGTCTCTACTGTTTTGGTTGAACTCAGTCTTATGTGTCATGTGTGTCATAGCAGCTCGGCACAGGATTTTATGCCCCCCTTATTAGCCCACACTCAATATTTATTTGTAGCAGTATCAAAATAAGAAACTAACAAATAAACATAATTTTTTTTTAATGACACATAAGGAAGAGCTATATGATCTAAGTTCATAGTAGTTAATCATAGTATGTTGATTGCATTTATTTCAACATACACGACCGGTCAAAGGTTTTAGAACACCTACTCATTCAAGGGTTTCTCTTTATTTTTACTATTTTCTACATTGTAGAATAATATTGAAGACATCAAAACTATGAAATAACACTTGGAATCATGAAGTAACCCAAAAAGTGTTAAACAAATCAAAATATATTTTATATTTGATATTCTTCAAATAGCCACCCTTTGCCTTGATGACAGCTTTGCACACTCTTGGCATTCTCACAACCAGCTTCAGGAAGTAGTCACCTGGACGTGTGGCGTTTGAGCCAATCAGTTGTGTTGTGACAAGGAGGGTTACCTCTGCTGCAGAGGGTAAGTCCATTAGAGTTACCAGCCTCAGAAATTGCAGCCCACAAAGTTTCAAGTAACAGACGCATCTCAACATCAACTGTTCAGAGGAGACTGTGTGAATCAGGCCTTCGTGGTCGAATTGCTGCAAAGAAACCACTACTCAAGAACACCAATAAGAAGAAGAGACTTGCTTGGGCCAAGAAACACGGGCAATGAACATTAGACCGGTGGAACTTCGGTGCGGAGTCCAAATTTGAGATTTTTGGTTCCAACCGCTGTGTCTATGTGAGACGCGGTGTGGGTGAATGGATGATCTCCGCATGTGTATTTCCCACCGTAAAGCATGGAGGAGGAGGTGTGATGGTGTGCTTTGCTGGTGACACTGTCTGTGATTTATTTAGAATTCAAGGCACACTTAACGAGCATGGCTACCACAGCATTCTGCAGCGATACGCCATCCCATCTGGTTTGGGCTTAGTGGGACTATAATTTCTTTTTTCAACACACCTCCAGGCTGTGTAAGTGCAATTTTACCAATAAGGAGAGGGATGGAGTGCTGCATCAGATGACCTGGCCTCCACAATCCCCCGACCTCAACCAAATTAAGATGGTTTGGGATGAGTTGGAAAGAAAAGCAGCCAACAAGTGCTCAGCATATGTGGGAACTCCTTCAAGATTGTTAGAAAAGCATTCCATGTTAAGCTGGTTGAGAGAATGCCAAGAGTGTGCAAAGATGTCATCAAGGCAAAGGGTGGCTATTTGAAGAATCTCAAATATAAAATATATTTTGATCTGTTTAACACTCTTTTGGTTACTACATGATTCCATATGTGTTATTTCATAGTTTTGATGTCTTAAAAATAAAGAAAAACCCTTGAATGAGTAGGTGTTCTAAAACTTTTGACTGGTAGTGTATGCTTGTTTAACAGTTTTTGATAAGGAATGATCACACCCTGGGGGTACGTTTGAAAATGAATGGGAGAAAAATATATTTTAAAATCATTTTCAGTTGAAAATGCTGTGTACACGGACCACCTCCCATGAAAATTATGCAATAAAGTAAATGGCATCATTCCAAGTCCATTGCTTTTTTTTATTCACTTAAAGGTACACTCCGTGATGTGACAGCATCATGCAAAGTGGGGCGACAAACACGTCAAAAAACAGATTACAAATCACCCAAATTATGTGGCAGTCTTGGAAGATTAGAATTTTGTTTTTTTGTTTTCTGTAAGCCTGCTGTGACATGATATCATATCGCTGAGTCTACCTCTCTCAACCTGTCCTCTACTGCCCTCTGACAGTCAGGAAGTGGAAATGCTTAAGGAACTGAAAGACTATGTGCCTGAAAACCCTCAAGTAAAGACTATCAGAATCATCCTCCACGGACCAGTCGGAGCGGGAAAATCCAGCTTAATCAACTCCATCAATTGTGTGTTTCAGGGTCACATTACAAATATCACCTTGGCCAACTTCGCTGCTGCAGGTGAAAGCATTACCAGAAAAGAAAGTTAGTTCAGTAAGTTATAAGCAAGTGTTATATGAAACCCATTGAGTGAAACCATAACATATTAAAGCAAATGGATGTGAATACTCATCAAATTGTATAATTCATTAGAAATGCACATCCTATTTTACAGTACGAAACCCACAAAATCTAAAAAAGAAAAACATGGAATCTATTTCCCATTGGTGTTCAATGATGTCATGGGTCTGGGGAAAAGTGTCAAAGGTGTGCATAAGGTTGACATCATCAAGGCCCTAAAGAGCCATGTAAAAGAGGGCCACAAGGTAAAGTAAACAAAGTGAAACACAATATCACCAACAAGGAATCTCTGTTATAGTCAGTTAGTCAGTATTGATTAAAACACATTTTTTAAATTTCACTCTTGTCTAGTTTAATCCCATATCACCATTATCAGAAGAGGATCCTGGCTACATAAATACCCACAGTTCGGAGGACAGAGTTCACTGTCTGGTCAGTGTCATGCCAGCTGATAAAATGGCTGTCTTGATTGGTGTCATCCAGAAGATGAGGAACATCAGAGTAGGAGCCGCTGATATGGGTGAGAGTGAAAATGTTAGCGTCAGACCTGTGTTCAAATACTATTAGGGTATTTCAAAAGTCATTTGGAAGTTAGTATTTTGATATATTTCATTTGAATGTACCAGTAGTTGTATATTGGAATATATTTGGAAATACACTTGGAAAGTATTGGCATGTATTTTAAAATATACAAATATACTTCTATACTACCATGCATTGGAACCAGGTCTGGTTGGTATTTGAAATAATCTATTTGGAAATAAGTATTTGAAAATACTTTCATAGTATAAGGTAAGGGTATGGGTAAAGGTTAGGGTAAGGATGTCCCAAGGAATCCTGGAGAGTGTCAGGAATCCCGCTTCCTGAGTCTGTTTCTGCCTGAGATGACTGTTTTTGTTTACGTGTTGTCTAAGGTTCCTGAACGCACCCTGTCTGGTTGCCAGGCAATGAGGTTAGGCGGGAGATCTATTTATTACCCGCACCTGCATCTCATCAACCTTCTGCACACCTGGTCCTGATCTTCACCTCTTCATATGCCCTGACCTGACATCCATTCCCTGCCGGATCGTTAGCAACGAACAGTATGTTGTGCCAGCGTATCAGCCTCATGTTTCCTGAGATAGTTTTGTTGTTTGGTGCTTGTTACTGGTTACTCACTCCCGTTTACTCTGTCTACAGTCATTCTCCCGGAACATTCAACTCCCTTGCCTGGCCGTCGGTGGATACAGTGACTTCATTGGATCAACCCATTTACTCTCATCAACTCACCTCCGCTGCCGCTCCGTCTCCTGGATCACTCAAATTACACATCAAGACTACCAATAAATACTCACCTTGTCCTGGTTTGCTTCTGGGTTCTGTCTTAGAGAATCGTGACAGGATAGCACTGACTAAAATGGTGCGTTGGGATGCTATCGAAAACTTTAACATTTGAAACAAGCATGGGAACAAGCATTAGTTGTTACACCTCTGTAATTACAGACTGCAATTACCGCCAGTTACATGTTGTTATCACAGTGTAACTATGAATTATTACAATTCAATCCAATACTTGTAATGAATTACACTGTAAGTCCTTATTACAGCAATCACACTGTAATAATGACCCTTAAAATGAAGTGTTACGCAATCATTTGAAAAAACGTTCAAATACTTCCAATAGAAGTAGTTGATTTGGGCCACATTATTTGAAAATACTCAAATACACAGTAAATAAGTATTAAATATAAAATGATCAAATACACATATATTTCAACCCAGGTCAGAAAATTACTGTACATTGCTATTATTTTGATGGTCACACAAACTAATAGTATTATAGGTGTACTATGTCTTTGAGTAGGCGCGTCATCGCATTGCCTGGAGAGAAAAAGGACTGCTGGATTAAATCAGTTTGCTCTGGCAGGGATTCCCCAAAAAGGTTATTCTCACCAGAGTGGATGACGCCTGTCCATTGGTGAAGAAACACCTGAAAAACATCTATCTGAGCAAGTACATAAAGGAGAAGGTGAGTAAAAAAAGCATCTGATTGTATTATGAAAGACTGTAAGATTTGTTAACCATCAAAGGGTGGCTAGCCAGTGTCCCTAATACATTGTCATGACGTTGGCCTGTGGGTAAGGTTTATGACCCCCCCCCCCCCCCATAAATACCTTTCTCCCTTCCCCTCTCCAACCCTACTGAAGGACTTGAATAGCCTGTGTTAAATATAGAGAGTCTGGGAACATCAAACAAATGGGGAAAGGAACCATATTTTGGTAATAAAACCAGTTAGAAATATGCTTGGGAACGTAATGAGTATGTATGTAAGGTTCAGTTGTCATCTGAGACATTATGACTGATGACAGGACGACATAAACTGTACCTGAGAAAGTATACACCCTCTAGTTATCAGAGTAACATGGAATTGTTATGCAATTGAAATGTTTGATATTGAAATTGTTTGTTAGGAGATTAAATGTAATTTTAGCTTCCAAATGAGAGAATTGGGTTTTCATAAGGAAAGTGCCCTGCTTGATCAGTGGCCCACCCCTATGAAGAGGAGGGGTTATAAACGATGAAACACATCCACCCCCTCTCCACTATATAAGCCTTTGACGAAAAGATAACCAGGTTGTTCCAGTACGTGAGGTCTGCAGCCTCTACGTTAGAAGGACACACAGGTCAAGGACAGAACTAAGCCAACCTCGGCGTGAGCTATGGTATGAACTGGTATGAACTTTGAGCTTATTCACTACAGAAGTGCTACTTCCTAGCCGTTGAGTTAGCAGCGGCCGCTGTAGACGTGGGCTAGGAAAGGACGGACGACGGATCCAGTCTAACAGACGGACGAAGATACCACCACGTATCCAATTCACCATCAGAGACATTCTTCCAAGTACAGGGAGATCTGTTGGCCAACCCGGCCAGCATCTACGACCAATCTACCAAAGCGCAGCTCAGAGTAAATATTTATTGCATTTTCCTTTTCCAAATGGGCGGTAATTTAGAATGCATAAGATCATGTATTTACGATAGCATAGCTGCTGTTTCTTTATTCCTAAGTCTTCCCGCTCTTTCATTCAAGCCCAACCCCCTTTCCTTTGTGTAACCAGCCGTCATATCTGTTCCGTCTACCGGGACGTTTTCTGTATGACATCATTTGTATTCTGTGTATATGTAATTCTGTGTGATTAGGTATGTAGTAAAGAAATAATTAAACCCAATTTGGTATTGCTGATTCAACTTGTTAGCCAGGGTTCGTGAAGATAGCCAAGAATTTACAACTTTCATTATGAGACTGAAAATAAGATAAGGGTTAATATTGACTGCTACTGATGTAAAGTATTACTAAGTATTTTAAGAGTTTATTCGGAAGATAACGGCTCTATAAACGTTCTTCCGTGGTGCCCCGACTTTCTAGTTAATTACATTTACATGATTAGCTTAATCAGGTAATATTAATTAGAGAAAGAATTTTATAGGTTAGCATGTCATATCACTTAATCCGGCATAGCCAAAGACACGACATATAACGCCCCGTGCGAGGAATCTAAAATAGGATGAAGCTTTCATTTTGATTCAGCCTATTTAAAATTGAAAAGCAGATTACATAATATACCAAGTTTATTATATACATTATGGGAATTGTAGACCGGAATTATTGGTGCGTGTGTGCTCTGGAGAATCGCCTCCGTGTTGTGCTCTGACATAGTCAGTGGCGAGCATAAGCTATACAGTTCTGTATTTGGGCTGATAAAGCTATCTGAGAAATAGCGCGTTTGGCCAAACGCTGGGCTATTTCTGCCTCGCGCGTTTCAGACGCGTGTTGGCTAGGTCATTATTAATTTCTCGAGCGAGGACAAAGAGCCAGCCGATTGAAATTTAGGAGAGATTAGCTTGACCAGCGATAAGTATCTCTCTGTCTCTCTCGCATTTCGATGCGAGTAGACCATGGTGCATTTTGTTGTTTGCCGCGAGTTCCGGTTAAAACATCGTCAAATATCGCCAAAAAGGGTTTGAACATAATACGTTATAAGTAAAACCTTTCCCTTGCCAAGGGAATCCTATGTTGAGCATTTTTCCGGCATCAAGTAGCATTAGCTTGCTCGAGATGCTAAGCTAACAAAAGGGAAAACAGCCATTTTGTTTTGTGCCACATTGTAATTCATCCGACTTGAGTTGGATTTCAGAGTGTGCCAGCAGGGACCTCTGAAGAGTCACCAGTACTTTTCTTCAAGAATAATTAGTCAGGTGACACTCAAGTCGTTACTCATGATATCCAGACGGATATCGATGTCTTATTCAATTGAACTAATAAGTGAAATTGCCAGATTTACATTCTCAAGTGGATCTTTAAAAAAAATATCCAAATTGATGAGTTTTCTAAATGAGACATTGTAATTTTTCCCACATTAACCTAGATGAATAAACCTCTCAGGTTAATTAAAGTTTATATCCCAAATAGCCTATACAGGTTTGATTTATCATTAAAATTGATCAATCAGTAAAATTAGGTTTTTGCAAAACCCATTCACTAATCCAGTACTGACAGAAGTCCCGCCCCCGCGGGAATCCCATGTGGCTTCAGCCCAAGGAAGAAGTGTACCATAGTGGGGAGTGTTCCCAACATTTGATCGACTGTTTACACTTATGAAATCCAATCAATGGAGATTGTATGGATTATCGTCTCATTCAATTTAATAAGTTAAATTGTTGAACATACCTTAATGTTCTTCCAATCAAATGAGACACTTTTAAAACTTCTCATATTAACCTGGATGAAGCAATCTCAGGTTAATTCAAGTTTAATACCCAGATAGCCTACCCAGGTAGGATTAATCATTGGCATTGATTAATTAATTCAATTTGCTTTTGCAAATTCATTCACGTCCAACTTCCACATTACGGGTACAGTACTGATGGTTCGTCAACATCTATAAATAGATTAAACTTGTCTATGCAGCTTCCAATGAATTCCAAACCCAAACATTGAAAAAAATTAGGAACATTTTTCCTCTAAATTTTTCTAATAATGTGCAAGCTACCAAAGGAGGTGGTCACCACTCCTCCACTAATTAGTGAACCTCAACCCATAAAAGGATCGATCTCTGACCTCAGCAGGGATACCAACCCTAATTATGACATTAGCGAAAACACAGCCGAAATTGCGAACGCTCTCCAAAATCAACCATCAAACACAGGCTTTGTGACGGTTCTCTCCACTTTAGCACTTATGTATCGCCATCAAAGGTTGGCATCGATCCAATACCACAGTGCACAGCTGAAGCACGTGCAAGACATGGCTAACATGAGGGCAAAGGTGGAGAGAACTGAGCAACTATTGACAAAAGCAGGAAATGAAAACATTCTGCTAGTCGAGGAACTGCGTTTGAAATCGGAAGAATTAAAAGTAATTGCAAATACTTATGACGATGAACGAGTACAAACTCTCCAACAAAATCATCATCTGCAGGAACAACTCGATTTAGCCAAAACTAAATACGATGTAGTCCAATCCAAATTAGATAAATCTGTCGAGTTATCTATAAACAGGAGCGCACAATTTGATAACATGCAGGCAGTTTTGTTGAACGTTACTCAAGGTAACAATGTTCTACTCCAAATTCTGCAGACCAAAGACGATCAGTTGATGAACACAATGACAAAGTTGGATGACAAATCAGCAGAACTTATTGAAGTTGCTGACCAAATGAATGATGAGAGAACTCAGGTGATGAGGATGGAAATATTGATTTCTAAGCAAGCAGAGGAAATCTCATCACTGAATCTCTCGCTCCGTACTCGAGACCTCTATCTGCAAACCATGACAGATAAGTTTGAGACCGAAAGGAGCAGGTGTGACACTCACGTGTCCAAAAGTGGTACTCTAAGCGCTCAAGTGGACTCTGCAATGCAGCAGAAGACCACCCTTAGGTACCATCTGGAGGAAGTCCAGAATGGTCACGCTCTACAGCATGACTACCCATCCAAGCAACCGGAGTCCGGGACTCAAAGGAGTGAAGACGATAGGTTTCAGACATTGCCTCCATCATGTGTCCCTCAGTCTTCTCCTCTTGGCCATTCGGCACTGAGTAATATGGAGCCTCTTGGCCAACAAAGCCAAAGCTTGGCTTCTCCTCTTGGCCTGTTGGCCCCAATTTCTCCACAGGATGAAGCCAACCCTCTCCGCCCGCTTGGCGCGGAATACCTTGACAAACTCGTCAAGAATTTCCCCACCTTTGACCCCGTTCCAGGTCAGCCAAACGATACTGAGACGTTCCAAGCTGACATAGAGGACGCGTTGGGTGGCTACCCGAATGCTACGGGTTCTGACAGGGTTTACCTGTTGAAGCAAACGTCGAATAGACACGTGACAAGGTTCATTCGTCTACAACAGCAACACGTGCTAAATGACTACGCTAAACTTGCCACAGCTTTGAAATTAGAATTCAGTGGTTCTGCGACTCGCAAACACGATAGCTCACTGGCTAACACGGTCAAACAAGCTCGGAACGAACACCCACAAGCTTTCTATCATAGGCTTCGTTCAGCTTACGTTGGCCTACTCACAGAAACAGGAATGGAAGAGCTGTTACCATTCAAACAAATGTTTCTGTCGAACATGTATCCCACCTTCATTACCTACTTGGGCCCTGCAGCCCACGTTGGCTTGCCTATCTTACAACTCAGAGAGCTTGCAAGCACAGCTTTTGAGGCATCAAAAGCTTGCAACACTAAGAGCCCTGACCACTCGGTTTTGAAGTTTGACCAGGAGCACTCACTCCAGTTAGAGGGTGCATTATCAGGTATTGGAGCGTCGAGAGATGACGCACAACAACAGTTCCTACCATGAAACCATGATTCCAATAACCGCCGCGGTCTAAATAACTGTAAAGTACGTCGCCTTCAAAACGACTACAATCAACCTGTTCGCTACGTTCCTGCACCCAACCCCCACAAAGTGTCAGAGCACAAGGGTAACAAAGGGTTGAAGGACGATCAAAACGTAGACCAATGTTCTCCAGAAGTCCCACTACGGGAAGAACTAAAGCGAGAACAATTTGAGAAAAGGGTAAAAGATAAGTCACAAGGACTAGACGGGGAATTACCGGACACCAGGTCCGCAGAAATTAACACCCATAGCAAGGACGTTAAAGTTCAAATTTCTCCCGCTCTCATTCAAGACCCTATCCAGGGCCCGCTTGATCAAGAAACAAGCCCCTGGGCTTCGTCTGTAGACTCTGATACAAAAGTTGCGAAGAAAAAGGTCAAATGCTTCGTTAAAGCCAAGCCCACTCAAAATCGGAAAAGTCAATCTGCTTCCACCTTGAACAGAAATGGCATATCACGTCGTTGCGAACGACCACTCCACTTTGTGGGGAATATGTCCACTAACCACGAATCTAAACGGCCATACCTGGAAACAGTCCTGAAGGATTGCTTAACTTGTCATGCGCTAATTGATTCGGGTGCGACAATATCACTCATCTCTCAAACATTGTTTGATGATCTCAAAAGGGTTTTGAAGCCAACTAAACGTTGGTTAAAAGTGGAACGATGCGAAACTACACTTCGAGGGGTCACTCAGACTACCTCGCCTCTCACATTGAGAGTCATGCTGAAACTACAGTTCAAGGACATATCGCTCGTTCACCCTGTGTATGTTACCAGCCTCGAAACTGTACCCCTGCTACTTGGAGCAGACTTGATGGATCGATTACTCCCATTGATGGATTGGAAAACCAACCAGGTATGGTCACAGGCCACAGTGCCTTCCCCACTGACCACACTGTCTTCCCCTAACGCTAGCTGCAACGCAGTCATTCACGAGGGGTATCTGTCGAAAGCACCCCTTGGGAAAAATACGTTTAGAAACCTCTTGGTGCAGAATCCGATCCAAGAAGATATTACGATATCTCAACACATTCCATCAGCCAATCTGATTGACCATTCTTTTCATGATTTCGAGCCAGCTGTCTCTGTGAATGAGCAACTTCCCTCCTCCTTGCAGTCGTGCAATACGGTAGTTGAGATGAACATTGATGTGCAGAGTACACTCTGCTTCTGATGATACACCTTCTGCTTTGTTGGGGACTGTCACCCCTTACAATGACACTAATGGCGTCAGTCCAGCAACTGACCCGATGACTCCCACTGGTGAAACACTTTGCGATATCACAGACCGATATCCTCGTCTCAGTTTGCAGGTACTGAAGAGGTTGCCACACGCGGACGCGGTGGTGACTGACAGACCTCGACAGCCACTGAGGGTGTGGAAGCACAAACACCAGGAGATTTGGTTGAAAGGTTACAGCCATTCTCATAATAACGCGGCCACTGACAACTCATACATAGGGTCCAACCTTTTCGTTTGCGCCTCGGACACCAACACCACCTGCTGGTGGGGGGGTCCCGAGACACAAAGAGGGGGAATAGTAGCCCAGACCCATGATGAGCCTCATCGAGGCCGGTGGGGGGGTCGAGACTACGGACAACACCGTACGAGGCCGCCAGAGCATAAATCAAATCTAGTTGTAAACTCCCCTATGAGAACAGTGAGGAGCAGACAGGCCCCTAGACGGGGATTATCTTAGAACACATCTAAGATAGTACTGAGGTGTACCACACTGGTCGTAAAGGAAGTCCAATGGACTTGTCCACCTCCAAAACAAATGGCAACAATAATCATTCCTTGCCATGTGTAGGTTCAACTACAATACAACTAGTAATATGCTCCAATCATGTGTTCCGGTAGATAATATTTCAGAATAAATCGGTAGGACAACTGGACCCCTTGAATACCAGTACCAATACCACAGTCAGTCCAGCAACACTCAGTAAGAGGATTAGTAACCTCACAAGTTAAATTGCTATTGATAATAGCGACATAGGAGTCACTCAGAGTGCAACACGGGGAAGGGAATCTCCATTGCACTCTTCCAATGGTTAACACATGCCACTAATAAATAGAACCCTCCATTCAGGAGAAAATTATTAGAAGTCATGAACCATGATCACACCACGTACGACTGGTCTAATACTTAGAGTACTTCCGTCGTGAGGTTAGCTCCTACGTGGATAACATAGCTATGAAATAGACTTCATACCTACTGCCACTACAATAGTGAAAGACACAGTGACTTGTAGAAAAACTACTACAGACTCCCTTGACACCAATTCTGACTGACCTCCAGGCACTGACCTGAAAATTACCTGACTACGTCACACTCATTCTGAACAAGTTGTAATCTGCCAGGATACTTGGTTTTCTTCCCTTGACATGCGTGATTGTGTAAGCATAATCCCGGCCAGCATCTACGACCAATCTACCGAAGCGCAGCTCAGAGTAAATATTTATTGCATTTTCCTTTTCCAAATGGGCGGTAATTTAGAATGCATAAGATAATGTATTTACGATAGCATAGCTGCTGTTTCTTTATTCCTAAGTCTTCCCGCTCTTTCATTCAAGCCCAACCCCCTTTCCTTTGTGTAACCAGCCGTCATATCTGTTCCGTCTACCGGGACGTTTTCTGTATGACATCATTTGTATTCTGTGTATATGTAATTCTGTGTGATTAGGTATGTAGTAAAGAAATAATTAAACCCAATTTGGTATTGCTGATTCAACTTGTTAGCCAGGGTTCGTGAAGATAGCCAAGAATTTACAACTTTCATTATGAGACTGAAAATAAGATAAGGGTTAATATTGACTGCTACCGATGTAAAGTATTACTAAGTATTTTAAGAGTTTATTCGGAAGATAACGGCTCTATAAACGTTCTTCCGTGGTGCCCCGACTTTCTAGTTAATTACATTTACATGATTAGCTTAATCAGGTAATATTAATTAGAGAAAGAATTTTATAGGTTAGCATGTCATATCACTTAATCCGGCATAGCCAAAGACACGACAACATGTTCCATGGTAGTTACATACACAGGTACAGCTCATTCAATTGAATTCCAACTTTATTCTTTCATTGCAGATGGAGCAGCGCAGTACTAAACTGGGAGTACCAGTAGGCTGCATCCAGCCTGTGAAGAACTACCATGAGGAAATAAACTTGGATGAAGACATGAATGTGCTGCTATTCAGGGTACGGCTCAACTTTACAGATTACTTCATCAGAAAGCCCCCACAAGATATCAAGTGTTGTGTTCAAGACCACCTAAAGGGAGACCGATTCAAGATCGAGACCGGAGCAAATCCAGTCAGAGTTGAGACCAAGACTGGAGGGTGGAAGAGACCGAGACAAGACCGAAACTAGGAAAATGTGAGTCCTATTCAAGAAGACCATGGTAGCCACTAGGGCTGTACCAAGTACTCGGACAAAACGAGTATAGTAATGGATATGGAGAATTTTCAGAATATGACTATGACACAAGTATTTTTTTTTATTATCCGTAATCAGATTTTGTTTTTAAATACGTAATCTGATTATTCGTAATTTTTGCTGCCAACACGCATCTCTCTTTCACTCAAAGTGTAAAGCTCTGTGTTCTCTAAACAACTATTGGCTAGTTCTTCTGTCTTAAGTGAAACAATATATGGGGCAAGTGAATTAGCCTACCTTCATCTAAATCTGTCTGGAATAAATGCAGGCAATAGTAGCCAGCCATGCATTAGGCTATTTATTAGCCTTTTCCGTTGATAATTGAATAAGACTAAGTAAGTACATCATGTGCATTTTGATCTGTCGGGGTCATTTACCTTTGAACAATGTGTGTGAATGAGTGAATGAACATAATGATGCTCTCTGAGAAGCGCTTTGAGTGATGGCACAGTAATTCACACTTGAGGTATAAGCTTTACCGGCATTTAAAGCACACTCCAAGGTTTCTGATCAAGAGTAATCAAGAGTAAATCCGATTATGTTGGCGCACCCCTAGTTGCCACCATAATAAGAGTTCAAAATGGCCACTGTGTTCATTCAGTATTTAGGAAGAACATATGAATTCTTTAGACATTCAGAATGGTGACAAATGCATGTTGAGGGAAAATAGAGAGCCAGTCTACAAATGATCACTAACTCCAACAGGTCTATAACAGATAAAAATATAAAATATGTTCCAACTTCCCCCGGTCTCCCCTTACTAATAGTGAGCGAGCAACTTTCAAACAATGATCCCCACTCTTCCTTACCAGAAAATCAAGGAAATGATGAGGAGCACTACAAAGTTTTAGGATATTTTTCAATGAAAGTAAAGGACAGTAATGTTAAGAGTACAGTAGGAAGACCAGAAAATAGTCAATAAGCTATTAATGTGTCATGAAAGGAGTGTGGCTATTTAGCCTGGCAAAGCGGTTTTATGGGATCTGACAATTATGAGTTTTTCACTTCCCTGGTATTGGTTGGTCTCGGCAAGAAATGATGAGTAAAAATGTATCTGACACCAAGACAAGACCGAGACACTCCTAGGCCGGACTCGAGTAGGCTACTACAACACTGAAGAGAACTGAGGGATGCATACATTATCCAGAGTCACTAGCCTATACTAGCTTACACAATCATAATACAAGCGGGTCTGTCATACAGCCACATAAAACCCCACAGAATAGTGAAGGCTACTTCTTCCTGTCATTCATTCCTTTCACATTGTTTGTTTATAACTGACAACCATGATCCCTCTTGAGTAGGACAATTTTGCCACTTGTTTTTTCTTTTTGGTTGTTTTAGTCTGTTGTTTAGGTCTTTGGGTTTGTGAGATAGTGGGTTACAAATACAATGTATAATTTATTGAAGAAATATGTTATTTATTGCATATATTATTTTAATATTTAATTAATTTATTATTTAGCTACTTCATTGAGGAAAACTTTACTTACCATGACTGATAGCTATCATAAGATGAATGCACTAACTGTAAATCGCTCTGGATAAGAGCATCTGCTAAATAACTTAAATGTCATCATTATTAGAGCAGGATCTTAAAGTATTTTGAGGACAATGGAATTTAAATAAAGATGCCTTTATTGACAGTATACTGTCCTATTACTTTGTTACATAGTAGGCTACAAATATTCGGTAAAACTACATTATCCACGTTAAAATATGACGTCATCACGTGATACTCAGCTGGGCTGCATTCAGTAAGTTTTTACGTTCTGGAACGTTCAATTGAACGGAAACGGTACTGAACGACCAGTTGAATAACGGGGAGGTTGTGGGCTGGGGGAACGCTGTCAGCATAGTCACTGCCCTTTAAATACGTCACTCGTTGCTTCAAGTCACACCTCACCACACCTACCAAACGGGAGCAAACGTACCTCAGTCTGTTCAAAAACGTTTTTTGAAAACGTGTCGTTCAGTACAAACAGTTCTGCAAAGTAGCAAACGTTCAAGTGAACTGAACGCACCTCTCTTGCGAGAAGACGGAACTGGAGGAAAACAATTATCCACGTCTATCGAACGCTTCCAGGGAGGGACAATTACACGGATATTGCCATTTAAATTCAAGCTTTTAAAGGGAATACACATTCGATTTTCTTAAAGGAAATAACGGAATTCATAGTGGCGGGGTAAGTGTAAACCCTATTCACAGGACCGATTTGTTCAAGGAAAGCAAGAAAATGGAGTTGGAGGACGGAGTAGTGTATCAGGACGACCCGGGGACATCGGCTATGATGTCGGAGCGGGTATCGGGCCTGGCCAACTCCATCTACCGCGAGTTCGAGAAACTGATAGGAAAATACGACGAAGATGTGGTGAAAGAACTGATGCCGCTCGTCGTGGCTGTGCTGGAGAACCTGGATTCGGTGTTCGCGGAAAACCAGGAGCATGAAGTGGAGCTAGAACTGTTAAAGGAGGACAACGAACAGCTCATCACGCAGTATGAACGGGAGAAAGCGCTGAGGAAACACGCAGAGGAGGTGAGTCCGGGCAGCGAACGAGGGAGAGAGATGGAGGACATTGACAGAGGATTTGAAACGCTGCCTCTCGCTGCAAGGCCACGGAGCCAGTGTTTTTCACCATCAAAGCATCCATACCGATGCCCATGTGTTGTGTAGAACATGCACGTGGTGCAACGTTGTCAACAAGGGATGCCCACGAGGCTAAAAATCTTATATTGTGCAAGGAGAGCCACGTTCGTAATATCAGTTCCCCAGTTAGATGAGTAACTGTGTGACTAGTTTAGCATCATGCTAACAGTATCATACCCATCCATTGTGGCTTGATTCACAGTAGCCTCAATTTCATCACGCACTAACACACAGAATGCCTGCGACCAATATGTTTTTCTCCTCCAAGTTTATAGGTGCGCGTTTGATGTTGCCATGAGAGGATGTAGCCCCCAGTTACAATCAACCATCCATCCTTTTTTGTCAGACTGTTTGCCTGCTTGGCTATTGTGGCCTGCAAAAACAGCTGTCAGCCTCTTATCACTTTGCATGCAAATATCTTTAGTATATTGTTTATTCTCCAAAAATAAACAGAGACACTGGGAGAACGGTCTTCCTGTCACGGTAAATCCAGTCATGGCATCAGAAACATCCCACCTGTGTTCTGCTCTCACAGCCATTAGCTCCTGTCTAGACCAGTGATGTGTATAAACTCTGGATGACTGACAGGGGGTGCTGTATTTAAACCACCTAGCAGTCATCTTGGTACTTGGCACTTGTAAAAGAGACTACAAATGTTACTGACCCCTACTTAATTCCATGTAATTTTGTTCTCTAAACATTTAATTGAAATACTGTAGAATTCCATTAATTCCAATGGAGGACTGCTCCTACTAGGGAGTACCAATATGGCCGACCAGTGGCTTCAAAGCCTCTCAATGAAGTGATAATGCTCGAGATGCCGGTGTTTGGAGGATATATTGGAATGGGTGTTATTACCATGCCAATATATCCTCAAAACACTGGCTTTGAATCACTTTTATACAATGGGTTACCAACATAATTAAAATAATGATTGACATATTATTATTCCGTTATTATTAGAGGCTTGTCTTTTTTAATATGAAGGGATATTTAACTTTCTCTGGTCATAGGAGTAACAACATGAATTGGTGCAGAAATAATGCAGTGCAACTTAAGTTTCGCCATCAGCTGGAAGACTGTTCTCTTTTTTCAGTGAAGGGAGGGAGAGAGGAGGGACGGTAAGTCAGGTGAGGAAGCTTCACCGCTGCTCCCTCCCTCCTCTCAGAGTGAGACACTTTCAAACAATGATCCCCACTCTTCCCTACCAGCAAATCAAGGAAATGATGAGGCACATATTTTTCAATGAAAGTAAAGGACAGTAATGTTAAGAGTACAGTAGGAAGACCAGAAAATAGTCGATAAGATATATATTTTTTTTCCTGTTGGAAAAGTGTTATTATTACATTTCCTTTAAAAACAGCTCATTTATATTTGTACAACATTTATACACGTAAAAACTGCATAAAAGCATAAAAACAGCATTTGAATATTACATTTACATTTGTTAAAAAGTGCATGTTGTTAAAAACAATAGAAACAACCATGAATAAAAGTACTTTTTCTTGTAAAACATCCAATCTGTAAAAGCCATTTAAAATGTATACAAATGATTTAACAAAAGTAACAACAAGATATTAATGTGTCATGAAAGGAGTGTGGCTATTTAGCCTGGCAAAGCGGTTTTATGGGATCTGATATGAGTTTTTTCACTTCCCTGGTATTGGTTGGTCTCGGCAAGAAATTACGAGTAAAAATGTATCTGACACCAAGACAAGACCGAGACACTCCTAGGCCGGACTCGAGTAGGCTACTACAACACTGAAGAGAACTGAGGGATGCATACATTATCCAGAGTCACTAGCCTATTGTCGTGTCTTTGGCTATGCCGGATTAAATGATATGACATGCTATTCTATAAAATCCTTTCTCTGTAACTAATATTACCTGATTGAGCTAATCAGGTAGATAATTAACTAGAAAGTCGGGGCACCACGAAAGAATGTTTATAGAGCTGTTATCTTCCAAATAAACTCTTAAAGACCTAGTAATCTTTTACATCAATAGCAGTCAATATTAATCGTCACCTTGTTTCAGTCTCATCTGAACATTGTAGAATTCTTGCTTATCTTCACGAACCCTGGCTAACAAGTTGAATCAGCAATACAAACTTTGGTTTAATTATTTATTTACTAAATACCTAAATAATCTCACAGAATTACATATACACAGAATGGATCATACATTGAATATTAATTATGTCCTACAAGAAAACGTCCCTGGGGGACGGAACCTGTATGACGGCAGGTTACACAAAGGAAAGGGCGTTGGGTTTGAGTGAAAGAGCGGGAAGACTGAGGAACAAAGGGAGAAGCTATGCTATCGTAAATACAGTATCTTATGCATTCTAAATTACCGTCCATTAGAAAAAGGAGAATGCAATAAATATTTACTCTGAGCTATGCATCGGTAGGTTGGTCGTAGATGCTGGCCGTGTTGCCCAACAGAGATCTTCCTTGTCCTTTGAAGAGTATCTCTGGTGGTAAACTGGATACTTGGTAGTATTGTGTTGTTTGTTAGAAGAGTCCTTTGTCCGTCCTTTCCTAGCCCACGTTTACAGCGGCCGCTGACAACTCAACGGCTAGGAGGTATCACTTCTGGAGTGAATAAGAGTTCAAAGTTCATACCAAGTTGCCATACTTTTAGCTCATGCTATATTCTGGCTGGTATAGTCGAATTTCATCCTTCTGGCATGGAGGTCGTCACCTTCACATTGAAATTTGATGCTAATTTCGTTAGGTTCTTGCTGAGGTTGGCTTAGTTCTGTAGGTGGTCTATGTCCTTCTAATATAGGGCTCTCACCCTAATGTACCCGGAACAGCTTATTATCTGAACACTTTCAACATAGGACTGTCACCCTAATGTCATCAGAACAGAAAGTTATATTTTCGTAAAGGGCTTACAGTGGGGGAAAAAAGTATTTGATCCCCTGCTGATTTTGTATGTTTGCCCACTGACAAAGAAAGGATCAGTCTATAATTTTAATGGTAGGTTTATTTGAACAGTGAGAGACAGAATAACAACAAAAATATCCAGAAAAACGCATGTAAAAAATGTTATAAAATGATTTGCATTTTAATGAGGGGAAATAAGTATTTGACCCCCTCTCAATCAGAAAGATTTCTGGCTCCCAGGTGTCTTTTATACAGGTAACGAGCTGAGATTAGGAGCACACTCTTAAAGGGAGTGCTCCTAACCGCAGCTTGTTACCTGTATAAAAGACACCTGTCCACAGAAGCAATCAATCAATCAATCAATCAATCAGATTCCAAACTCTCCACCATGGCCAAGACCAAAGAGCTCTCCAAGGATGTCAGGGACAAGATTGTAGACCTACACAAGGCTGGATGGGCTACAAGACCATCGCTAAACAGCTTGGTGAGAAGGTGACAACATTTGGTGTGATTATTCGCAAATGGAAGAAACACAAAAGAACTGTCAATATCCCTCGGCCTGGAGCTCCATGCAAGATCTCACCTCGTGGAGTTGCAATGATCATGAGAACGGTGAGGAATCAGCCCAGAACTACACGGGAGGATCTTGTCAATGATCTCAAGGCAGCTGGGACCATAGTCACCAAGAAAACAATTGGTAACACACTATGCCGTGAAGGACTGAAATCCTGCAGCACCCGCAAGGTCCCCCTGCTCAAGAAAGCATATATACATGCCCGTCTGAAGTTTGCCAATGAACATCTGAATGATTCAGAGGACAACTGGGTGAAAGTGTTGTGGTCAGATGAGACCAAAATGGAGCTCTTTGACATCAACTCAACTTGCCGTGTTTGGAGGAGGAGGAATGCTGCCTATGACCCCAAGAACACCATCTCCACCATCAAACACGGAGGTGGAAACATTATGCTTTGGGGGTGTTTTTCTGCTAAGGGGACAGGACAACTTCACCGCATCAAAGGGACGATGGACGGGGCCATGTACCGTCAAATCTTGGGTGAGAACCTCCTTCCCTCAGCCAGGGCATTGAAAATGGGTCGTGAATGGGTATTCCAGCATGACAATGACCCAAAACACACGGCCAAGGCAACAAAGGAGTGGCTCAAGAAGAAGCACATTAAGGTCCTGGAGTGGCCTAGTCAGTCTCCAGACCTTAATCCCATAGAAAATCTGTGGAGGGAGCTGAAGGTTCGAGTTGCCAAACGTCAGCCTCAACCTTAATGACTTGGAGAAGATCTGCAAAGAGGAGTGGGACAAAATCCCTCCTGAGATGTGTGCAAACCTGGTGGCCAACTACAAGAAACGTCTGACCTCTGTGATTGCCAACAAGGGTTTTGCCACCAAGTAGTTTTAGTTGTCGTTGTATCTACCAGGGCCGGACTGACTCATGTTTCAGCCTGACCGTTTAAAGACGAGAGAACTCGAGAGGTTATTTCAGAATGACCAGTAGCTGATCTGTTATGATTAGGAAGTCATGTTTTGCAGAGGGGTCAAATACTTATTTCCCTCATTAAAATGCAAATGATTTTAGAACATTTTTGACATGCGTTTTTCTGGATTTTTTGTTGTTGTTATTCTGTCTCTCACTGTTCAAATAAACCTACTATTAAAATTATAGACTGATCATTTCTTTGTAACTGGGCAAACGTACAAAATCAGCAGGGGATCAAATACTTTCCCCCCCCACTGTATATAGTGGAGGGAGAGAAGGGTGTGTTTCATAGTTTATAACCCATGTCTCTTCACAGGGGCGGGGCACTGATTGAGCAGAGCTTTAACCTTATGAAAACCCAATTCTCTCATTTGGAAGCTAAAATTACATTTCATTTTTTCACAAATAGTTTCATATTTAAACATTTAAATTGCACAATAATTCCATGTGAATCTGATAACTATAATGTGTAGACTTTCCACGATAGTGTGTCATCCTATCATTAATAAGAATGTCTCAGATGACAACTGACCTCATATTCCTTAAGTACAAACACATATTTTCAACTGGTTGGATTACCGAAATATGGTTCCTTTCCCCCCCCACCTTTTGATGTTCCCAGACTCTGTATGTTTAACAAAGGCTCTTCAAGAGTCCTTCTGTAGAGTCAAGAGAGAGAGGGAAGGGAGAAAGGTATTTATGGGGGGGGGGTCATAAACCTACCCCCAGGTCAACATCATGACACTATACTAACCCACACTGAATCATAATACAAGCGGGTCTGTCATACAGCCACATAAAACCCCACAGAATAGTGAAGGCTACTTCTTCCTGTCATTCATTCCTTTCACATTGTTTGTTTATAACTGACAACCATGATCCTTCTTGAGTAGGACAATTTTGCATAGTCAAGGATAGTCAATATGCAGTGATGATGTATTGGGTCTATAGTCTACTGCACAAACCTCATTGTTACAGAACTGTTTTTAATTGCTTGACGTTGCATAGGTTCAGGTTAAAAAAAAAATCTGAGCGGTAGATCTCGGATTGCATTTTGACTCAAAGTGATCTTGAATCAGTTGGTGACCACTGCTCTAAACTAAAGCATCAGTAATCAGACAAGAGTATAGACAAAAACAGTCAGGCTATTATACAGCGTCCATAAGTGGGCTGCAATTACCTATTGTAGTCTAGGAAAAACCCTTGAAACTGTTTATGAATGAGTAGTTACACATTTACATTTATGAGAAGTGAATCAGACAAACATTCCTAATCGGGAAAGGTACATTGGACACACACAGACACACACACACAGAGAAGATGCTGTATTCTGCCTCAGAAGCAGCAGGTTTAGTGACTCAGCAATTTATCAAGACTGCTCATCGGATGGAGAGAGGAGGGGAGGATGAGGTGAGAAAGGACAGAACAGAATTAAGAGGACAGGACAAGCGAGTGGAGAAGAGGAGAAGAGGGGAGATAAAACAGAACTGTGTTTTACTGGCACTTGCAGTATGAAGGGCTTTCATGCTATTTCTGTAGTCACACCTTTTCTCAGTGTATCATCCTGAATGAGTTGTTACTTGAGTAATCATGACATTACTACTCAAATATGTATTTTCTAAAATAATCCGGAGTGTATAATACTGTGAGAATAAAGTTCCATCCGTCAGTCTGCATCGTTTCAACTGCTTTGGATATGCATCTTAAGCTCCTCCCTCTAGTAAAGGTAACATATTAAGCCCCTCCCTCTAGTAAAGGTAAAGAAATAGGCATCAGGAATAGAAGAGGAATTTAGCATCTGTCCAGGCCCGTACACAGAGTCATGACCCTACCACAGTGGGCAGAACGATCACCATAGAGCTAAAGGTTGCCTTGCCCCTACAGCAGACCTAGGATAAGCTTATCCTACCACAATTTTTACCACAGCCATTTGGGGTCAAAATGACTAAACTGAGCTTTGATCAGTGGTTCCAGACAACTTCGTCCAAGACTGCGGGGCTTCACTTGCAGCACTGCCCAGTCTGGTTTGACCTATTTCTGTGTGTGTTTTGGTTTGTCTCCAGGTGTGTGTTTGTTGGACCTCTTGCTGCCTGGCCCTGGGTCTTAGTGAGGGAGAGTTGGATGTGACTCGGACCATTTGTCTCTCTGTAGTCCCATTGGAGCAAACTCAGCGTGTGGTGCTGTTTTAGGCCCCTCCGCTCTGTCCAGGCTGTGACACAGAAACATTGAGACACACACTCCTCCAGCCTGCCTTGGGTTTCTTCATCCCAGGAAACCCTGTGTTCCCCAGAAAATATGCAGATGAGGAGGAGGAGCGGTGGGGACCGAGGTTTTCGTATAGTAGGCTGTGCGGGTTATGATTTTCAGGTCATGTGATCCTTTGTGATGGCCAGGGCTCACTGAGAGGGAGAGACTTCCCTCTGCCTTGGCTTCTATTACATACTCTTGGGCCTGGTGATGCACCATAAACCTTCCCCATTTTACTCAATATTGACCTACTCCGTTTCCAAGGGAATGGTTTGTCAAACCCTCTTGGATTTTATCCAGGAGAAAATAAAGAGCAACATCTGTTCCCCTAATGTCTTATAGGCCACTCTGAAATATAAAAAGGAAAACGCCACATTGCTGCTCATGTTCCCTGGTGATGTTATTATATCAACGTTTCCACCCTTAGGTCTTCATCAGCCAAAAGTACCTGGATGTGCATGTGTTCTTCAGCTTTTATAGGCCACTCTGCCACGCATTGATTCTGTTGTCAGTATTTAACAGATCGCTCAAATCGAAAACACAAACCTAGAAAAATAAAAAAGGGTGTTTGGGTGTGTGCATCTTCTCACCACTATGAGGAATAAAGTCTCCATGATATAGTAGTTTATCACGCAGTTCCCTTTGTAAAAATGATTGATACACTGTTTGACTGTTTATAGAAATGTGAGTGAGCGTAAGTAGGTTTCACTCCAGTTCGACATTCATCCCTATGGTGTAGGGATAAACTGCCACTTTACAGACATGTGGCAAGTAATACTTCATCCTTAGCCAATGTTTTGAATCACTATGAATCCACATGGATGCAAACAATGTCCGCTCCCTCAGAGGTGGCACCACCAGTTCAAAAGCGGTGTGGCAAAATGTGTCTTTTCTGGGGCCTGGAGTTCTTCCTGATCATGACCTGGTCAGGTAAAACTCTGGGTCCTATTCGTAGGCTATGACAAAATATTATTATTATACATAGCTTCCCTTTTCATCTGTGTTATGACTATAGGCCTGTGGTTTTAATTGTCTGGTCATGTGAATTGAGAACAATCTTGACCTAAGGTGGCTCAAACTATCACAAACCTGGTTGTTATTCATTCTGAATATAATATCAAAAGAGCCAGAGACAACAACTTCAGTGGACAACATACTCTGTAGTTTAGTGAACTACTATAGCAGGGCTGAGCGTTCTGCAAAGAATGGTTACAATTACTTTAAATATTAATTACACTCTACACACACAATGTTAACTTTGAAAAATAAATACAGACAGGTTTCAATGTAGAAAGTATACATTTTATGTCATCTGAGTTAAGATGCTCTTCTGCAATTAATTCTGTAAGCTTTATGTAAGGCAGGGTTACATTTAACACTATACACAGTAGACTTTGTAACAGTTTTTTTAATGTGTAAGTTATAAAACCACTAACCTTGTGTTGTTGTCTAACAATGTTGTTATTATCATGGCTGGCCAGCCTAGTGAAGCAAAGACACAGCCAAGGCTTGTTCATCAGAGTAGTGACTGACTCATCTACAAATCTCCTTGCATCATATGTAACTAGGCCTACTCATTATTATTTGTAAATTAGTCAGTCACCATTTACCCACAATGCATCACATATAAACCCAGCAAAAAAATAATCTTCCCTTTTTCAGGACCCTGTCTTTCAAAGATAATTCATAAAAATCAAATACTTCACAGATCTTCATTGTAAAGGGTTTAACACTGTTTCCCATGCTTGTTCAATGAACATGCACCTGTGGAACGGTCGTTAAGACACTAACATCTTACAGACGGAAGGCAATTAAGGTCAGTTATGAAAACTTATGACACTACAGAGGCCTTTCTACTGACCCTGAAAAACACCAAAACAAAGATGTCCAGGGTCCCTGCTCATCTGCGTGAACGTGCCTTAGGCATGCTGCAAGGAGGCATGAGGACTGCAGATGTGGCCAAGGCAATAAATTGCAATGTCCGTACTGTGAGACGCCTAAGACGGTGCTATAGGGAGACAGGACGGACAGCTGATCGTCCCCGCAGTGGCAGACGACGTCTAACAACACCTGCACACGTGTAACAACACCTGCACAGGATCGGTACATCCGAACATCACACCTGCAGGACAGGTACAGGATGGCAACAATAACTGCCCGAGTTACACCAGGAACGCACAATCCCTCCATCAGTGCTCAGACTGTCCGCAATAGGCTGAGAGAGCCTGGACTGTTGTAAGGCAGGTCCTCACCAGACATCACTGGCAACAATGCCGCCTATGGGCACAAACCCACCGTTGCTGGACCAGACAGGACTGGCAAAAAGTGCTCTTCACTGACGAGTCGCGGTTTTGTCTCACCAGGGGTGATGGTTGGATTCGCATTTATCGTTGAAGGAATGAGCGTTACACCGAGGCCTGTACTCTGGAGCGGGATCGATTTGGAGGTGGAGGGTCCATCATGGTCTGGGGCGGTGTGACACAGCATCATCGGACTGAGCTTGTTGTCATTGCAGGCAATCTCAACGCTGTGCGTTACAGGAAAGACATCCTCCTCCCTCATGTGGTATCCTTCCTGCAGGCTCATTCTGACATGACCCTCCAGCATGACAATGCCACCAGCCATACTGCTCGTCCTGTGCATGATTTCCTGCAAGACAGGAATGTCAGTGTTCTGCCATGGCCAGCGAAGAGCCCGGATCTCAATCCCATTGAGCACGTCTGGGACCTGTTGGATCGGAGGGTGAGGACTAGGGCCATTCCCCCCAGAAATGTCTGGGAACTTGCAGGTGCCTTGGTGGAAGAGTGGGGTAACATCTCACAGCAAGAACTGGCAAATCTGGTGCAGTCCATGAGGAGGAGATGCACTGCAGTACTTAGTATCTGGTGTGGCCACCAGCTGTATTAACTCTTACTTTTGATTTTGACCCCCCTTTGTTCAGGGACACGTTATTCAATTTCTTTTAGTCACATGTCTGTGGAACTTGTTCAGTTTATGTCTCAGTTGTTGAATCGTGTTATGTTCATACAAATATTTACACATGTTACGTTTGCCGAAAATAAACACAGTTGACAGTGAGAGGATGTTTCTTTTTTTGCTGAGTTGAGATGTTCTCGACCATGGACAGTGAAAACATATTTCACCCTTCGAGACTCTGCTTGCTTAGACTCACTGCACGGCTTCCAACAACACATTGTTGGGACATGAGACGGTCGATAAAACACCAACGTTTCAGATGACACAAACTGACACTGGTAGTACTCCAAAACAAATTATGCAATTTTAACCATCGGTTCAAGAAGTATCTCTGGGTAGGCCAAGGGGCCTCGTTCAGAAGAACAACATTAGATAACTAAAGTGCTGCAGTGGAGAGGATGACAAGGCAGCCTGTGTCCCAAATGGCACCCTATTCCCTATATAGTACACTACTTTTGACCAGAGCCCTAAGGGCCCATTTGGTGCACTACATAGGGAATAGGGTGTCATTTGGGACGCAACCTAACTCTTGAACCGCATTAACCAGAGTCCCGATGAGGGGTGTTATGAATCATGGGGATTTGGAATGTTCCACGCTGTGATTCCTCATATGCATCCTCTCCTCTTTATTGTGTCCATCCTTCCCTGCATAGGTTGGTTCCCTGGTGCTCACAGTAGGAACTGATTGCCAGTCAAACCCATATTCAATTATTAAATCAACTTTCAACATTTTAATTGAAAATAATGTACCCCTTTTCATGAAGTAGATTTTATTGAGAAAAAAAATCACTCTTTATGGTTGGACAAATGTGGGTTCATATTGTCTGTAGACTGCTCTGTGGTGGAATTTGTAGGATTTTTACTTTTAAGACAGTGAAATTTGCAAAAATGTGAATAATCACCAGCATTGCAAATAAAATATGTCAACGAACATTACTGGACTAACAAACTGTCTGACTAACCTTTCCAAGCACTTCCGTATCCATTGTCCTTGGGTAGCAGCAGCAGATCGTTTCATCTTCTTTATCCTGTGCCAAACACATTTATTCAGTGAGTCTAAATCATAATGTTAGCTACTGGCTGCATGATTGCATCAACCTAGCTAGCTGACGTTAGCTAGCTAGCTAGCTATCTAGGAAGGCTACTCTAAAGCTAACGTTAGTAGTTTTGTTTACTAGCTAGCTATAGACTGGATCATTCTATATAGTTTTAGATGACTAAACTGCTTTTATTAACTGCTTTTATTCACACATGCCTTGTTTTCCATGAAATTGTGTGTTCGCTCTCTCATGAGGATGGTTTCCACTAGATAACACGACCACAAAGTCAGATTGCTCCAGGATTCCACACTGGAGAGGAGCGTGAGCGAAGAAATAAACCAAGTGCAGAGTCAAAAAACAACGTGCTGGTGCAACCAAACTAGTTGCTGAGAGGCGTGGTTGATTAGGCTCTGTAGGCTGTAGCTAGGAGACCACTGTGACTGACAAGTGAATCCACCTGTCACAGCGAGCATGGGGGTTACCACGTGAAATCCCAGGGACAGGGTTTTTTTATTCACTAAAACATGCAAAAAGGCTGAAATTGGGGGAGGTACTATGTCAACTAGTCCAATAAGAAATGCCTGCTTTCTTTTCTGTTGCAAAATGTTTTTCTATGACGTGAACTATTGAATTTGTCTGGTAAACGTGTTCAATGCCGCTGCATTCACACCAGATTGAAGTACTGGGGCAAATGCTGTCTTGCCACACGTTTTCCAGCGGCTCTGCGCTCCCTGGTTTGTTCTTGTAGGGGAGAGGAGTACAGAAGGCCTGGATAATACAGTATGGTGGCCAGATGATTAGCTGCGGCCTTTCTAGCTGTGTTGAACGTTACAGGTAGAAATGTATTCTATAGAATGTCATGGCTTTGTTTAATGATGAAAAAAGATAATTATCTGATGTACTGTAGGTAGCTCTAATTTCAATGCATCTATAAATGTGAAAACAGAAAAGAAGAAAGGAGAGTACTGAAGAGCAGGCTAGAGTAAAGGATTACAGCTGGCAGGATGTGGAAAGCACACACACACACACACACACACACACACACTGGCTTTCTTTCCAGGACACACTTCTCTGACACACCAGGAGGATGTGGGAGGGGAGGGGACCTGCATTTCCTGGTGAACAGAAGACTTCCAGATCCTGGTCTCTCTATCCTGTGGGAGTGTAACGTAGTAGTAGACATCCTGCTTCTTAGAGTGTAGTCTAGACTATGTTGTGGCAGTAGATACACATGTACCCCTCTGCATAACGTACAGGGTGGTCCTGTATTTGGTCAAATAATAATTCTGCTTCCTATATTCACAGTGTCTCTTTTAAACTGTTACGCAATGTGTGGCGTGTGTGTGTGGTGTGAGAGAGTGGTGTGTGTGTGTGGTGTGAGAGAGTGGTCTGTGTGTGTGTATATATGTTACTGATGAGAGAGAGTTACTGAGAGTCCTCTGTGTGTCTCTGAGCAGAAGTTCATGGAGTTTGAGGACAGTCAGGAGCAGGAGAAGAAGGACCTTCAGAACCATGTGGGCAGAATGGAGTCCCACTCCCGCCAGCTTGAGCTCAAGATCAAGAACTATGCAGACCAAAGTAAGTTTACACACCACTCACTCTCACTCACTCACTCACTCACTCACTCACTCACTCACTCACTCACTCACTCACTCACACACACACACACACACACACACACACACACACACACACACACACACACACACACACACACACACACACACACACACACACACACACACACACAGAGGCTGAATCCCAAATCAACCCCTTACCCTCCACTTGCGCGTTCACACGCACCTCCACCATTTGCACAAGTGTCCTAAAGCTGAGTGAGTGAAAACTATCGAGGGTGTAGGGGCTTATTAGCCCCTCCGGTAGGCACTTCGACTGAGCCTGCAACACTGCCTGCTCCATAGCAAAGTGCAATCCCATAAAGCACTGTGTTATTTTTGAGTTTGCCCAATTTCACACAAAAGAATGGAGAGACGTGCCTTATGCATTTGTTTATGTCTAATGTCGAGACTTGACACATGTAAAAGATGAAATACCTCCCAAATTAAATGTTTAACTGTTGCTGAGGTTTAGATTTTGTAAAACGACAGGGTGGATTTGTTCATTTGAATTTCATGCTTGTTTTATTATTTAAAAGTGGAACATGAATTGCATAATTTAAGTCAGGAGTGAGTCCTGACGTTGATGGGTTTATTGATCCCCTCGCCACTCTCTGGAAGTCACCCTCAGAGTTTCGTCAGCAACACGTGACAACGGAGTGATTTGGATAGGGGCGAGGAGGTGGTTTGGGATTCACCATCTCACTCCTCTTTCTCCTCTCTCCCTCTCACACTGAATCCACACATACATTACCCACCCACCCACACACACACACACACCTACATGCATGCATTTCACATCATTTTGCACACAGCAGTCCATATATAGCATCTCCATGGAGCCCAGTGCAAATGTATTTCCATGGTATTCTCTGCCTCCGCTTTTCTCGTCTCCCATTAATCCCTCTGATAATTAATTAGACACACACACACACACACACACACACACACACACACACACACACACACACACACACATTCATTCACACTCTTTTTGGGTGACAGTAATGGGATTACAGGATTACTGTTACTCCCATCCTCTTTAAGTGGCATCCTTTAGGGAACACATGCATCCACAGTCTGATGTGATAGCTCAAACCTCTGTTAGCAATGACTTATTGAGGAGGAGAGGACCATAGCTTCATAAACTGACATACTGCTGTTTTTCTTCAGTCTTAGGAAAATGACAATCTGACTGCCAGTTCCTGCTTCAGCCATTTCTTTTATTGTTGTCATGCTAAACAGTTGCTAAAGCAGAAACACACTGGCAATCCAGGACTGGGAAATGCAGATCGTAACGGCACACACCCTGTGTGTATAAACAGTCACGAGTCCCATCCGTGTAGTTAACCATCTGTAGAGCACGCTTCCCTGGCTGCTGCCACACCCAGTCTGTGGTGAATAATTCATGGGTCATTATGCTGTTCCAGACAGGCGTTCTCCGACCAGGGCAGAGTCCACAGCTACTCTGTGTAGAGTAGCCCACAAGCTACTCTGTGTGGATAGTCTTAAACTGCAGGCATCTTCTCTTACTTGCCCTCCTACTTCAATTGGGAAGCTTGTATGAAAGGAGAAGATGAGTGGACTTTCAGATCCGTGGTTACTTTGCAGGACAATGGTACACTGGACTGCTGTTTAGACATGGTGTGTATCTGCAGCAGGGTTGTGGTCAATTCCAGTAAATTCTGGAAGTACACTGAAATTCCAATTATTTTCAATGCTTTTCAGTTATGAAAATTGGATTTTGGTTTGCTTTCTGAAACCCCAACCCTGATCTGCAGACACAACTCTTGGTTTCTTTAGCAATGGCGTTCATTGTATTTTGTCAAAAGAAGCAGAATATTGCATAGATGCAGTTCTTCCTCTCACCCAGTCCACCCAACAGAGTGAGCCAACGTTCTAAACACACTAACTCGGTCTACATCATACCCACTCTCGCCACTCCTCAGAGAAGGACCGCATAGCTGTCCTGCGGATGCCTGTAGGGCAGGCAGAGAGAAAGGCCCCTCCCATAGCTGGCCACAGTCACTGTGGTTCGTATGAATGGCTAGGAAGTATTTCCACCACAATGTGTATGTTAATGTAATACACTGCACTGATGCTTAAAAAATGTGATGAATCAATCCATCCATATGGTGACGGTTAGGCACCAGGCTAGACATGTACAGTATACATGGTATATGAGTGCAGTTGTATAGCACATACAGTATATGGCTCTGGCTAATTAGACCTAAGACAGGGAAGACCTGAATGGAGATCAGAAGACAGTTAGCTAGTATTCAATAATGCAGTATTTACATAGCCTATACTCTTACATACAGATCTGAGAGCCGATCTAACCTACCTACCTACCAACCTACCTACCTACCGTGAGGGGAAAAAAGTATTTGATCCCCTGCTGATTTTGTACGTTTGCCCACTGACAAAGAAATGATCACTCTATAATTTTAATGGTAGGCTTATTTGAACAGTGAGAGACAGAATAACAACGAAAAAATCCAGAAAAACGCATGTCAAAAATGTTATAAATTGATTTACATTTTAATGAGTGAAATAAGTATTTGACCCCCTCTCAATCAGAAAGATTTCTGGCTCCCAGGTGTATTTTATACAGGTAATGATCTGAGATTAGGAGCACACTCTTAAAGGGAGTGCTCCTAATTTCAGCTTGTTACCTGTATAAAAGACACATGTCCACAGAAGCAATCAATCAATCAGATTCCAAACTCTCCACCATGGCCAAGACCGAAGAGCTCTCCAAGGATGTCAGGGACAAGATTGTAGACCTACACAAGGCTCGAATGGGCTACAAGACCATCGCCAAGCAGCTTGGTGAGAAGGTGACAGCAGTTGGTGCGATTATTCGCAAATGGAAGAAACACAAAAGAACTGTCAATCTCCCTTGGCCTGGAGTTCCATGCAAGATCTCATCTCATGGAGTTGCAATGATCATGAGAACAGTGAGGAATCATCCCAGAACTACACGGGAGGATCTTGTCAATGATCTCAAGGCAGCTGGGACCATAGTCACCAAGAAAACAATTGGTAAAACACTACGCTGTGAAGGACTGAAATCCTGCAGCGCCCGCAAGGTCCCCCTGCTCAAGAAAGCACATATACATGCCCGTCTGAAGTTTGCCAATGAACATCTGAATGATTCAGAGGACAACTGGGTGAAAGTGTTGTGGTCAGATGAGACGCAAAATGGAGCTCTTTGGCATCAACTCAACTCGCCGTGTTTGGAGGAGGAGGAATGCTGCCTATGACCCCAAGAACACCATCCCCACCGTCAAACATGGAGGTGGAAACATTATGCTTTGGGGGTGTTTTTCTGCTAAGGGGACAGGACAACTTCACCGCATCAAAGGGACGATGGACGGGGCCATGTACCGTCAAATCTTGGGTGAGAACCTCCTTCCCTCAGCCAGGGCATTGAAAATGGGTCGTGGATGGGTATTCCAGCAGGACAATGACCCAAAACACACGGTCAAGGCAACAAAGGAGTGGCTCAAGAAGAAGCACATTAAGGTCCTGGAGTGGCCTAGCCAGTCTCCAGACCTTAATCCCATAGAAAATCTGTGGAGGGAGCTGAAGGTTCGCGTTGCCAAACGTCAGCCTCGAAACCTTAATGACTTGGAGAAGATCTGCAAAGAGGAGTGGGACGAAATCCCTCCTGAGATGTGTGCAAACCTGGTGGCCAACTACAAGAAATGTCTGACCTCTCTGATTGCCAACAAGGGTTTTGCCACCAAGTACTAAGTCATGTTTTGCAGAGGGGTCAAATACTTATTTCCCTCATTAAAATGCAAATCAATTTACAACATTTTTGACATGTGTTTTTCTGGATTTTTGTTGTTGTTATTCTGTCTCTCACTGTTCAAATAAACCTACCATTAAAATTATAGAGTGATCATTTCTTTGTCAGTGGGCAAACGTACAAAATCAGCAGAGGATCAAATACTTTTTTCCCTCACTCTACCTACCTACCTACCGACCGTAATTTCCGGACAATAAGCCGCAACTTTTTTCCCATGCTTTGAACCTCGCGGCTTAAACAATGACGCTGCTAATATATGGATTTTTCCCGCTTTCAAATTTTTTTCATTCTGTGACATGCTCAATTTTTGGGCGGCATGAAGCTTTTATTAGACCAATGAAATTGCCGAACGGGTTAAGGTCAAATAACTTTTTTGTTTACTGTTTAGATTAAATTGAGCGCTCTCAAACTTCCCATCTGATTACGGTAGTCATTTTGGCACCCTCATCATGGCAAAGACACGGAGAAATGCATATGATGCAGCTTTCAAGTTGAAGTCGATTGATCTGGCTGTTGGAAAAGGAAATAGAGCTGCTGCACGGGAGCTTGGTCTTAATGAGTCGATGATAAGACGATGGAAACAGCAGCGTGAGGAATTGACTCAGTGCAAAAAGACAACTAAAGCTTACTGCTAATTTATTTTTTGTTACAAGCCGTGTTTCAGCCGTGTTTCGTTAAAGCCTATTTATTTTTGTTACAAGCCGTGTTTTGTTAAAGCCTATTTATTTTTGTTACAAGCCGTGTTTCGTTAAAGCCTGTGTAAAGTTCATTTGTTTCAATGTACCGGTAGGCACCTGCGGCTTATAGACATGTGCAGCTTATTTATGTTCAAAATAAAAAATAAAAAAAAAAAATCAGTGGGTGCGGCTTATATTCAGGTGCGCTCAATAGTCCGGAAATTACGGTACCTACCTACCTACCTACCTACCTACCTACCTACCTACCTACCTACCTACCTACCTACCTACCTACCTACCTACCTACCTACCTACCTACCTACCTACCTACCTACCTACCTACCTACCTACCTACCTACCTACCTACCTACCTACCTACCTACCTACCTACCTACCTACCTACCTACCTACCTACCTACCTACCTACCTACCTACCTACCTACCTACCTACCTACCTACCTACCTACCTACCTACCTACCTACCTACCTACCTACCTACCTACCTACCTACCTACCTACCTACCTACCTACCTACCTACCTACCTACCTACCTACCTACCTACCTACCTACCTACCTACCTACCTACCTACCTACCTACCTACCTACCTACCTACCTACCTACCTACCTACCTACCTACCTACCTACCTACCTACCTACCTACCTACCTACCTACCTACCTACCTACCTACCTACCTACCTACCTACCTACCTACCTACCTACCTACCTACCTACCTACCTAACTAACTAACTAACTAACTAACTAACTAACTAACTAACTAACTAACTACCTAACTAACTAACTAACTAACTAACTAACTAACTAACTAACTAATCTGGAGTCAGAACAACCTGTCCTCCTCTATGTGATGTGGAGTAGTGGTCCCTCATTCAGGAGATGTGTAATGGCTTCATATAATATCAATAACACCACATGGAGATGATGTTAATTAGGGAGATGGGGATGGGGCCCTTATCATGTAATATACAGTCAGATAGAATTAATTCATTGGTCCCTGCTATGCTGATCAAAGGGAATTCATCCACCAAAGAGGATCTGATCATGCTGTAATGAAGACCCATGAATAACGACATGCTGCACCCACTACTGGACTGCACTGCACTGCCAGTCCGATGACCTCATCATAAATGGCCCCCACCACAGCCTTGTGTGACATGCATTCCTAGTGCCAGTAGGCTACATCATGGAAATGGTACTGTTGACCATGTTGTAGTGGTGCCATGTTCCCATGTTACATCATTCTCCCAGTACGCAATGATCTGACTTTACAGATTATTGTAGGGTTACCCCTGTACCAGAACATCACCATGAAAACCTCTAGCCGCTTCAACTCCGTTTCATTTAGACACAGAGTTGAGATGCTCTGTTTCATCTAGACACAGAGTTGAGATGCTCTGTTTCATCTAGACACAGAGTTGAGATGCTCTGTTTCATCTAGACACAGAGTTGAGATGCTCTGTTTCATCTAGACACAGAGTTGAGATGCTCTGTTTCATCTAGACACAGAGTTGAGATGCTCTGTTTCATCTAGACACAGAGTTGAGATGCTCTGTTTCATCTAGACACAGAGTTGAGATGCTCTGTTTCATCTAGACACAGAGTTGAGATGCTCTGTTTCATCTAGACACAGAGTTGAGATGCTCTGTTTCATCTAGACACAGAGTTGAGATGCTCTGTTTCATCTAGACACAGAGTTGAGATGCTCTGTTTCATCTAGACACAGAGTTGAGATGCTCTGTTTCATCTAGACACAGAGTTGAGATGCTCTGTTTCATCTAGACACAGAGTTGAGATGCTCTGTTTGATCAGTATACATCAACAGCACATATCAATTCATCACATGAAGTTACCCCGCCCTTATTTTCCTTTCACATCAGAAACAGACACAGAATCCCTCTAGAATAGTCATGGCATTTTCAATTCAAACATTACCATAACATCACAGCAGTATTTTCAATTCAAACATTACCAGTGTCCCAGCAGCGTTTGAAGAGTGTTAATGTCAGTGTAATTGATAGTATCCCTGTGCTGTGCTCTGGCTGTTGTGCTGCTCAATGCCAGGTTTAGGCTAAACCAGACAGACTAATGGGAGGATTAGGGTTTTTTGTTACGTCTTAAATCGGGCCTATTTAAAATCATTTGAGAGAGATTACCTCCTCTCAGTACTGTGAGTTCCCCGCCCCATTGGCGTCACACAGCATTCTAGTGTCTGATGGCTTATTACTGTTGAACTGAGGACACCTAGTGGCAGATCATTGTCATTACAGGGAGTAGAGTATAGCTAGTCCCACATCTTTCCATGTTGGGCTGCTTTTCATTGATGTTGATAATGTGGGCTGGCTGTAGTGGCTATAACAGCGTTGATAACAGACACAGTCTTCTCTCTGGAAACACAAGAATATGAAAGTATTTTATCTCAGTTCAGAGCAGTTCTATTTGTGTGGTCATTGAAGCTTTACCTTTTGTCACAATATGGTGTTACTAATGACTCATTGGTTAGCCTCTATGTCTGTGTGTTTCCTTATAAGAACAGCTACTCATTAAACAGCTGACTAGACTGGCGTTGGATAAGACTGACTGACTGACATCATCTGACTGACCGACTGTCTGTATGACAAACTGATCATCTGACTGACTGTCTGTCTGACAAACTGATAATCTGACTGACTGTCTGAGAAACTGATACTCTGACTGATTGACTGTCTGACAAACTGATACTCTGACTGACTGTCTGTCTGACAAACTGATAATCTGACTGTCTGACAAACTGATGTTCTTCTCTTCTCCTTCAGTCGGCAGGATGGAAGAGCGAGAGTCTGAGCTGAAGAAGGAGTTCAACTCACTCCATCAAAGACACACAGAGGTAAAGAGAGAGGTAGAGAGAGAGGTAGAGAGAGAGGTAGAGAGAGAGGTAGAGAGAGAGGTAGAGAGAGAGGTAGAGAGAGAGGTAGAGAGAGAGGTAGAGAGAGAGGGGGTAGAGGGAGAGGGAGAGGTAGAGAGAGAGGAAGAGAGAGAAAGAAAAAAGAGAGGGAACTCTTCCAATCTGTGTTTGTCTAAGAATAAGATTTCAAGTACCAAAAGTAAAACTAACCTGTCTGTTCTGTCCATTACAGATGATCCATAACTACACGGAGCATGTAGAACTAACCTGTCTGTTCTGTCCATTACAGATGATCCATAACTACACGGAGCATGTAGAACTAACCTGTCTGTTCTGTCCATTGCAGATGATCCATAACTACACGGAGCATGTAGAACTAACCTGTCTGTTCTGTCCATTGCAGATGATCCATAACTACACGGAGCATGTAGAACTAACCTGTCTGTTCTGTCCATTGCAGATGATCCATAACTACACGGAGCATGTAGAACTAACCTGTCTGTTCTGTCCATTGCAGATTATCCATAACTACACGGAGCATGTAGAACTAACCTGTCTGTTCTGTCCATTACAGATGATCCATAACTACACGGAGCATGTAGAACTAACCTGTCTGTTCTGTCCATTACAGATGATCCATAACTACACGGAGCATGTAGAACTAACCTGTCTGTTCTGTCCATTACAGATGATCCATAACTACACGGAGCATGTAGAACTAACCTGTCTGTTCTGTCCATTACAGATGATCCATAACTACACGGAGCATGTAGCACTAACCTGTCTGTTCTGTCCGTTACAGATGATCCATAACTACACGGAGCATGTAGCACTAACCTGTCTGTTCTGTCCATTACAGATGATCCATAACTACACGGAGCATGTAGAACTAACCTGTCTGTTCTGTCCATTACAGATGATCCATAACTACACGGAGCATGTAGAACTAACCTGTCTGTTCTGTCCATTACAGATGATCCATAACTACACGGAGCATGTAGAACTAACCTGTCTGTTCTGTCCATTACAGATGATCCATAACTACACGGAGCATGTAGAACTAACCTGTCTGTTCTGTCCATTACAGATGATCCATAACTACACGGAGCATGTAGCACTAACCTGTCTGTTCTGTCCGTTACAGATGATCCATAACTACACGGAGCATGTAGCACTAACCTGTCTGTTCTGTCCATTACAGATGATCCATAACTACACGGAGCATGTAGAACTAACCTGTCTGTTCTGTCCATTACAGATGATCCATAACTACATGGAGCATGTAGAACTAACCTGTCTGTTCTGTCCATTACAGATGATCCATAACTACATGGAGCATGTAGAGAGGATCAAGCTCCACCATATGAGTGTAGTAGAGACTTCAGACTCTGGAACAGTGGGCAGAGTCAGGTAAGTCTTGGTGTTATACAGGTAACTGCCAAAATAATGGAAACACTTGATTAAATGAGGGTACAATGTCTATTGAAAACAGGTACCGTAATTTCCGGACTATAAGACGCAACTTTTTTCCCACGCTTTGAACCTCGCGGCTAATATACAATGACACGGCTAATATATGGATTTTTCCCGCTTTCAAATTTTTTTTTCTCGAAAAAAAATAATTCTGTGACGTGCTCAGTTTTTGGGCGGCATGAAGCTTTCATTAGACCAATGAAATTGCCGAACGGGTTAAGGTCAAACAACTTTTTGGTTTACTGTTTAGATTAAATCGAGCGCTCACAAACTTCCCATCATTCTGATTACGGTAGTCATTTTGTCACCCTCATCATGGCAAAGACACGGAGAAATGCATATGATGCAGCTTTCAAATTGAAGGCGATTGATCTGGCTGTTGGAAAAGGAAATAGAGCTGCTGCACGGGAGCTTGGTCTTAATGAGTCGATGATAAGACGTTGGAAACAGCAGCGTTAGGAATCGACTCAGTGCAAAAAGACAACTAAAGCTTACTGCTAATTATTTATTTTTTGTTACAAGCCGTGTTTCGTTAAAGCCTATTTATTTTTGTTACAAACCGTGTTTCGTTAAAGCCTGTGTAAAGTTCATTTGTTTCAATGTACCGGTAGGCACCTGCGGCTTAAATAGTAGGCACCTGCATAAATATGTGCGGCTTATTTATGTTCAAAATAATACTTTTTTTAAAATTCAGTGGGTGCGGCTTATATTCAGGTGCGCTCAATAGTCCGGAAATTACGGTACTTCCACACTGGTCTGTTTCCTGAGATAATTAAGGAATTAACATCCCATCATGCATAAATATTCTGGCCAGGTCATAATTTTGGCTACCATGGCTATGCCCCCATAGGATGACAATGACCCATCCACAGGGGATGAGTGGTTTGATTATTTGACTTTTTTTTATTTAACCTTTATTTAACTAGGCAAGTCAGTTAAGAACAAATGGTTATTTACAATGACGGCCTACCCCGGGCAACACTGGGCCAATTGTGCACTGCCGTATGGGACACCCAATCACGGCCTGATGTGATACAGCCTGGATTCAAACCAGGGACTGTAGTGATACCTATTGCACTGAGATGCAGTTCCTTAGACTGCTTCGCCACTCGGGAGACAGAGTTGATGAGCATGAAAAAGTACTTAAGTAAAAATATATTGAAGTGCTACTTAAGTCATTTTTTTTGGTATCTGTGCTTTACTATTATTATTTTTGACAACTTTTCAAAGAAAATAAAATTGTATTAGTCACATGCGCAGAATACAACAGTGAAATGCTTTCTTACAAGCCTTTAACCAACAATGCAGTTTTAAGAAAATACCCCCCCCCCCCCCCCCCCCCAAAAGTAAGAGCTTAGAGCAGCAGTAAATAACAATAGCGAGGCTATATACAGGGGGTACCGGTACAGAGTCAATGTGGAGGCTATATACAGGGGGTACCGGTACAGAGTCAATGTGGAGGCTATATACAGGGGGTACCGGTACAGAGTCAATGTGGAGGCTATATACAGGGGGTACCGGTACAGAGTCAATGTGGAGGCTATATACAGGGGGTACCGGTACAGAGTCAATGTGGAGGCTATATACAGGGGGTACCGGTACAGAGTCAATGTGGAGGCTATATACAGGGGTACCGGTACGGAGTCAATGTGCGGGGGCACCAGTGTCGAGGTAATTGAGGTAATATGTACATGTAGGTAGAGTTATTAAAATGACTATGCATATATAATAACAGAGAGTAGCAGCAGGGGGGGGGGGGGGGAAATGCAAGGAGTTTGATTAGCTGTTCAGGAGTCTTATGGCTTGGGGGTAGAAGCTGTTTAGAAGCCTCTTGGACCTAGACTTGGTGCTCCGGTACCGCTTGCCGTGTGGTAGCAGAGAGAACAGTCTATGACTAGGGTGGCTGGAGTCTTTGACAATTTTTAGGGTCTTCCTCTGACACTGCCTGGTATAGAGATCCTGGATGGAAGGAAGCTTGGCCCCGGTGATGTACTTTTACTTCACCTCATTCCTAAAGAATATGATGTCCTTTTTACTCCTTACATTTCCCCTGACACTCAAAAGTACTCGTTACATTTTGAATGGTAAGCAGGACAGAAAATGGTCAAATTCGCACACTTATCAAGAGAACATCCCTGGTCATCTCTACTGCCTCTGATCTGGCGGACTCACTAAACACACATGCTTTGTTTGTAATGATGTCAGAGTGTTGGAGTGTGACCCTGTCTATCCGTAAATAAAATAAAAAACAAGAAAATTGTGCTGTCTGATTTGCTTAATATAAGGAATTTTTTTATTATTTGTACTTTTACTTTTGACACTTAAGTATATTTTAGCAACTACATTTACTTTTGATACTTAAGTATATTTAAAACCAAATACTTTTAGTCTTTTACTCAAGTAATATTTTACTGGGTGACTTTTACCTTAGTAGTGATTTTCTATTAAGGTGTCTTTACTTTTCCTCAAGTATGAGAATTGAATACTTTTTCCACCACTGCTTATGGGAGATTCTGAAGCGGCGCCTGAGACAGCAATTCCCACCACCATCAACAAGACAACAAATTATGGATTTTCTTGAAGTAGAATTTGGTCACGTTCTTCCAATAGAGTTCCAGACACTTGTAGACTCTATGCCAAGGTGCATTGAAGCTGTTCTGGCTCGTGGTGGCCCAACACCATATTAAGACACTTTATGTTGGTGTTTCCTGTACTTTGGCAGTTACCTGTAGATGATTATAACATCTGTTATTTATAGCAGGTGGAATTTGATGACTTGGAACATTCTAAAAGTATATATTTTTAAATGTTTTATTTAACCAGGGGAGCCCATTGAGACCAAACATTAACATTCCAATAAAACATTTCTAAAAACTACAGGTTACAATTTAAAAAACTACAACTTCAACATCAGATTAAATGTTGACATTTAATCAAGACAAATGCAATTCCTATTTAACCAATTCAACATTAGACTCCTAAACTGCCCTAGTGGAACCAGGTAATCAGGACACCAGGAGTTCTGCAGGTTATTCCAAAAATGGGGGGCATTAAAACCGAAGGCGGATTCACCTAATTTGTTTAGTAGAGCTTTGTAAACAAAAAGGGAATAGTGAAGTGATCTATAGGACTTTAATGAGTACCAGCCAACCTTTTGATACAGGATGCAGTGAGGAGTATTAAAACTGTCACCTGTGATAAAGCGAACGGCGCTGTGGTAGACGGCATCCAAAGGTTTAAAGAGTAGTGGCTGCTGCATTCTGGTAAATGGTGTCACCATAGTCAACAACTGGCAGTAAAGTTGACTGTACAATCTGCTTCCTACTGTTTTTTATTTATTTATTTCACCTTTTATTTAACCAGGTAGGCAAGTTGAGAACAAGTTCTCATTTACAATTGTGACCTGGCCAAGATAAAGCAAAGCAGTTCGACAACATACAAAAACACAGAGTTACACATAGAGTTACACATGGAGTAAAACAACATACAATCAATGATACAGTAGAAAAAAAAGGGAGACGCAAGATCTGTTTCTAAAAAATAAGCCCACTTTAAGTCTTAGCTTTTTAACTAGCTCATCAGAATGTTTTTTAAACGTTGTCAATACGAATGGCCAGATATATTTATAGTGTAGTTAGTGTAGCCAGTCATGCTCAACATGCCCCTCACACTGTATAATCTGACTGACCCTCTTCTGTCTCTCTAGGAAAGAGCGTCCCATGTCTCTGGGTGTCTTCCCCATCTCAGGAAGGGGGTCAGTTCTGACCCCTGACCTCCAGGCCAGTTCTGAGACGCCGGGCGCAGAGGCCTGGAGGTTCAACGACCTGGAGCGTCCGCGCTCCAATGCCAGCCTCAAGGTGGGAAATGGGGACGGCTCGATAACAGATACATGGAGATGTGATTGGCACAGCCTAGAAAAAAAGGGGGGGAATGAAACTGTCTATTTGAATGATCAGATACATTTGAATAAACCTGAGTCTGTTTATTTCTGCCTGGGTGAGGCTATAGGGCCCTGTTCAAATACATTTGAAATGCCTCTTTCTGCAAGAAGGGGGGCTTTGGACTAATCACGCACAATGTGAGAGAGCAAGGGTGCACCTCAATAGTCTGAAGTGGCTGCCTCCTATTGTTTCCTCCCCCTCATGTGCTTAGAGCACAGGGCTCTGGACAAGGCACGCTTAGCATGCCTAATGAAGAGGTCTTTGGAAAGGGCTCTGAGAGGGGAGAGAGTTGGCACCCCTCTGTGATGTCTTCTAGAAGGATCTGACAGGGGCTTCTGTGTATTCATACAACCGCCCTCCCCTCCTCCTCAGTACATATGCAAATGAACCCCCAAACCAGCCATTCAGAGCATGTTTCAGAGGGCCAACTTTATGAATATGCATAACTTAGCAGGATAGAATGCTCCTTATTTAGTCATTTGTCCTCATCCTGTTAGATGTCTGTCAGATGGTAACATAATGACATCATCGCTCTCTGGCACTGAATGAGATTCTCAGTAGTATACCAAATGCCGTCACGCTCCCCCACAGACCCACAGTCACAAAGACTTACAGTGTGTTATTGTACCGTCCTGAAAGGGGCTTTGCACTTCCTTTACATAAGCGGTAGGAATAAGCATCACCACTTTGAATATTACTGCATGGAGTCTGTATACATATCTATTTTTCTCTTCAGTGATGGTAAAATACCCTAAGGGTGCCTGTGTTATTTCGGCTGCTGCTCCGCTTCGTTCAGAAGTGGGGCATGGTCTCGGTGACGAGGGGTAGATGGTCTGTGCCGTGGTACATTCTGGGATAGAGGCTGCTGGCAGGCACCCAATCACTGGGGGAGAGAGAGTGCAGGCCGGCACGTGATTGGATGTTTTGACTCTTTGTAAATGAGTAGTTGTATTGATTGTCAAAATGTTCTACTACATAACATTTTATGGTATGGCCAACCTAGAAATAGCTTTTTCTTTATGGAATCGTCTATTGTTGATCTGTAAGTGTAGTGACAGTGGTATCTCTTATAGACTGTATTGGTTTTCTTTATATAGGCTAAAAATACTCAGTCCCAGTGGTCAAAGCTGGCTGAAATTATGTCATTAGAACCAGTTGGGGGCTATGTGCAAACCCCATGTTGACATGACCATAGTTTTCTGACGTATTCTCTTCAGATGAACTGCTCTGAGTTCATTTAACAAATGCCATCGGTCACTCACTACCATTGATTGAGCACTGCTCTCTCGTCCAGCTGTCAATTCAAACAGCAAACATATGTCTTGCAGCCATGAACCAAATGCTGTGTGCCATTTCAACCAGATTACCACTGCTTCTGATGCCTGGACTTTTAGAATAGTATCGGAATCATTCATTGCAATAACCTGTTTCTTACCCATACAGAAGAACCTAGAAAAGGGAGATAGCAGCCACCAATGAAAGATGTGAACATATGTATTTTCAGATTTAGTTTGGAATTCGAGTGTGTTCAGGGTTTTTGGGTTCTCCCATAAATAAGGGCGACCTCATAAGCGTTCAACCCCAAGAGTCAGTATGTGAGTAACTCAAACCCTAAACTTCATTGACACAATAATACGGTTCTTCTGTACGGTTCAGTGACTGGACTTCATAGGCTTCAGTCAGCTGTGGTGAGATGGCTTCAGTCAGCTGTGGTGAGATGGCTTCAGTCAGCTGTGGTGAGATGGTAGTCACTGGGCTAGTCGGTCACCTCAAAACCTCTGACATGTTGAATCTAAAAACCTTGACTTTCAGCCAAACATCACCAGCTGTGAGCAATGTAGACCGACACGAGCACTCACACACACACGCACGCTTGGCAGTGTGTATTGCCTCAGTGCTTCTGCAGAAATGCGCTTCTTCATTGTAACTCTCTTCCCAAGCAGTTGGATGCAGACGACCCCCCAAAGAAAAGGGATGGTTACAGTACGCTGCAGATCTCTTGGGGGAATTCACGCCCAGACGACTGCAAGGTAGTTGTCTCTGTGGTGGTGGATAAGAAAACCGTCACTGCAAGCCGCTTGTACATGCCATGGGGAGCCCCATGTTGTGTGTGTGTGTGTGGGCTTTAGTAGTTGTCTTCAGTGTGCTGTTTCAATTTTTCAGAGCAAGCAGCATCCCTTTGCGCATTATTCAAAGTCCCTCACTTCACAGACCACCTGAGCCCAATGCAACCATGTCAGGTTTCCCTTCAAATCCTAGATGGATCCTCTTCAGTGAGCTAAAGGAACAATCAATGATCACCTCCATTTAGTTTCCCCCCTAAAATGAGCTGTTTTGATCAGTCAGTGGTCTGTAGAGTGGGGAAGGCGTGGTTCCATTCAGCTTCTATGTTGTCGTGTTTCATTTTGCCAAACTGCATGGTACTAGCTGTACTTCTTTCACACGCTGTTGCTGTCCTAGCTCCGTTTCATTTTTTTCACATGAACTTGGAAGTAAATTGTCTCACAGTATGTGGTTATCTCACAGTTTTAGCATGTATACCACTCTCCGTAGTTAAATAAGTCTTCGTAGTTATAACACTCTGTAGTTTTACACAGTAGAACTACACTCTGTAGTTTTATATCTTATTGTACTCTATGTAGACTAACATTGTAGATTAGATCACTTATTATTGTGTTGTCATTCATAGTGAATCTTGTGTTTTGTTTCTGTTATGAGCTGAACTTTGAGTTGTGTGTGTGTTCTGTGTTGTTGTCTCTCAGGGAAGGAATGGCACTCCCCACTGGGCCCATGATTGGTTTATGTTCTTTGTTGACCTCTGACCGCTTGTGAAGTCCATGTGAACCCTGTGATCTGATGTGAATTAGTGTGTATTAGCTGTCTGTTGACTGTGTTCTACCCTTCCTTGTCCCAGTCAACGTCCTGGTCCTGAGCTCAAACTACAGAAAATAGATAATCTACGATCAAATTCTTTTTTGATTATTGTACAGAATAATGGATACCAATTTCAGTTTTTTAGAGCTTCTCCCAATGAAAAAGTCATCACTTCAAAGAAATACCCTTAAGAAATGTTATATATTAAAATGAAAGATCTTTACTCCCGAGTGGCGCAGTGGTCTAAGGCACTGCATCTCAGTGCAAGAGGCGTCACTACAGACCCTGGTTTGAATCCAGGCTGAATTACATCCAGCTGTGATTGGGAGTCCCAATGGGCGGCACACAATTGGCCCAGAATTGTCCGGGTTTGGCTGTGGTAGGCCGTCATTGTAAATAAGAATTTGTTCTTAACTGACTCATAATAGAATACATTTTTTCTGGAAGTTGATGGGAGTCACAGGCCATGGGTTTCTGTCTGTACTACTTGTATCCTCAATGTCTGTAACTAGTGCTTGTTTAGTTTTGTCCCCAGCTCCAGTGTGATTGCTTTAAGCCAGGCGGTGTTGTGGTGTCTCCCCTGTCTGACCTGTTACCATGGTGACGTCCCTGTGTTCTTTAGTTCCTGTCCTGTCTCTACTGTACCTAGCACTAGAGACAGGAGTTTTTCCCCCGCACATGACCTTACCAGGAAAAACTCCGGGCCCTAGTTCAGGAAAATGTTATCCCTTAATGGGTCAAGGTCAGGGTTAGGGTTAACCTTTGACTCTTGACCTCTCTATGACCTCTATGATGACCCTATCGGTTGTGGTTGCAGGACGAGCTGTCGGACCTTGGCCCGAAGTCGGTCACTCCCATGTCCACCACAGCCTCGGACGTCGCCATGGAAGGGGAGAGGCCAAACAGTAAGAGCATGGAGTTGCTGGCGGCACTGGGGAACAGGTCAATATCAGTGGGTATGAAATGTTACTCACGATACTGCAACGAAGTCCTCACGACAAGTATTACAATGGTAGATGACAGAGAGATTTGTCTTTGTAGCCATTCTTGATGATCTAATAGCACATAATTAAGTTCTCTTTGATTTGATTCTATTCTGTATTATACGTGTCCTGTAGGTTTGCCAGAGAACGAGGATAGCTCAGAGGTGCATGACATCATTGAGTCCACCCCTGAACTGGACATGGACCTCAGTGGATACAAAGCATCCAGGTAACCCCTACAAAACCATAACCATATAGTCAACTTGGGATAAATCGTCTCTTTCATTGACAAATTGAGACTACAATTTAGACCTTGAAATACATTGGGTATTACTCCTGTACAATCTGCTAAATGCTAACTGCTAATCCCTCCACTATGCAGCACCCCGACCAAAGGAGGCATTGGCATTGAGAACATGGCGTTTGACCGCAACACAGACTCTCTGTTTGCAGAGCTGTCGTCTGCAGGCATAGGGGACGTCATCGGAGACGTGGACGAGGGGGCGGACCTGCTGGGTAAGTGAGGGAAGGAACTCTTTCCTATAGCAGCAAAACACCTCCAAGGATGTGTAGCGTTTAGCATTGTAGTAACGTTGTTATAACGCTGTAGTGACTTTATGGTAATGAAATATAACACCTTTAACGATCTGTTGCTATTAGCATATTAGTAATGTTGTAGTAACATTGTAGTAACGTTATGATGAATTACAACACAAGGATCGATTTCTATATAAGCTATACTGTAAGAACTAAATTAAGCCTGACACCTTCAAGGAACAGTATTTATTTCCCCCCAACATTACAGCAACTTTTGGGAAGATTTATCTATTCAAAAAAATGGACGCACAAACTGTGACACTGTCAACTACAAAGTTCAACCATTGGATTCATTTAAAAGTTTATCTTTGGAATGTCTCTTGACAGATGGAGTTTAACTAGTTTTGGAATATCTTTTGACAGATGGAGTTTAACTAGTTTTGGGATGACTTTTGACAGATGGAGTTTAACTAGTTTTGGGATGACTTGTGTTAACCCCTTGTGAGTGTCTAAGTGTGTTGTTTACCCAGGTGACCTCCCTACGTTGTTCCTGCTCCTGTCTTCAATACATGCTAACTCCTGAATTACTATAGTAGCAGGCCACTGAGTTAGACAATAAACTGACACTATTTTACTACATTCAGCTCACTAATACACACTGGCTGTTGCACTGAAGTGAAATAACCGTTGCTGTTAGGTAAAAACAAAGCTAAACTGGATTTAGAAATTCTGCTTGTATAAGTTAAAAGTCATTCTCTGCTGTTAGCTCCATCAGTGTCTAACCCGCCTCTCTCTCTCCTCATTGTGTCCTCTCCTCTGGCTTTTGTCCCTAACCCCAGTGGAGTACTCTGGTGTGTATTATGACCTCAAAACCTCTCCTTTGCTCCTTCTCCTTTGTTATTTCTCCTCCGATACCTCTCTCTATGCCCTCAGAGAAAAAACTCTATTCCAGGGATAGGTATCTGCAGTTGTGTGTGCAGGATTTTGCTCCACCCAAACACACCTGATTTAATTAAAGCAAACATGTTCTATATTGGAAAACCATGGCTAATTTATTAGGCTTTGTGAATCTGGTGTGTTTTAATGCTTGGCTGGAACAAAAGCCTGCCTGTATACACTATGTCCCTTCAGGACCAGTTGCCCATCCCTGCTCTACATTCGCCCTCTCACCACCTCATATCGACAGCTCATAGCTCTACTACTACTGCCTTGACCTGCATTTGACCCCCGCTCCTCGCTAGCATTACAGTGGCAACAAAAGTTGGATCACAGGATGAAACCGGACATATGAAAGCTGTTAGAAGGGCTAAATGCATTTGGAACATTTTTGTTCTTCATATAACTGCTTTGGTTATACTGATTTCTGTCTAACATGCACTATAAGCATGAAGAATAACTCTAACAGCTTTAATAACACATTTTTACTTTACAGCTTAAATAGTTTTAGTTTGTGTGTTTGTTTTTATAGCTTCTCTAGCTTTCCCAACTGTCTCTCTACCCTAGAACTGTAACTCATTTCTTTCCCCACTAGCCTGTTAGGAGTACCCTAGCTCTCATTCCTCCGTTGTGTTTCTCATACATACCTCATGTCTCACTCTCTCCACCTCTCTCTCGTTCTCTTGCTTGACTTGGATTGCATGGTTTTCTCAGATCTTAGCTTGCTTGGTAAGACCTCACCCGCTCGCTCCATCCTTCTCTGTTGCGACATGTAACATGTTCTGTTTGGTGGCTGTTGGGGTTGTCCCTGTTTCGTATTTCTTAGAAATATCTCACTATGATATTTAACAACCTGAATGGACTGATTCTTTATTATATCTATATGAATATTTAAGTCAGTCAATATGACTGTGTTCATCCATTGAAGTAAATGCACCTCCATAAATATAGATTTATTTTGGATAAAGATTGAAAAACATAGTAGATTAAGAACTATTTGATAGATAAGAGAATCTATCCAGGCCTTCTATACATGCTGTTCTATAAACTCCAGTTGTATGAACACAAAGCAGAAAACGAGTTCATTTCTCGGTGTTGCTCCTTGTTTACAGGTATGGGTCGTGAGGTTGAGAACCTGATCACGGAGAACACACAACTAATGGAGACAAAGTAAGAAAACCACTACTGAGAGTGGTATAGTTTTAGATTTATTTGACATTTATACTGAACAAAAATATAAACGCAACATGCAACAATTTCAAGGATTTAAGTTACAGAATTCCATCAATTCATTAGGTCCTAATCTATGGATTTCACATGACTGGGAATACAGAAATGCATCAGTTGGTCACAGATACCTTAAAAAAAAGGTAGGGGCATTGATCAGAAAACCAGTCAGTATCTGGTGTGACCACCATTTGCCTCATGCAGCACGACACATCTCCTTGCATAAAGTTGATCAGGCTGTTGATTGTGGCCTGTGGAATGTTGTCATAAGGATGGGACCAAGGCGCAGCGGGAATGTGAATACTCATCTTCTTTATTTTGAAGAAAACCAAAATAAATATTTAAACAAAAACAACGACGAGAAACAGTCCTGTAAGGCACACATCTACACATGGAACAACTACCCACAAAAACCCATGAAAAAACACCCCTACTAAATAGGACCTTCAATTAGCGGCAACGAGGAACAGCTGCCTCCAATTGAAGGGCAACCCAATAAACTAAACAGAAATAGAAAAACTAGGACGAACATAGAAATATACTAACATAGAACATTAACCAAAAAAAAACGAAACACATAAAACAAACACCCCCTGCCTCGTCCTGACCAAACTACAATAACAAATAACCCCTTTACTGGTCAGGACGTGACACACTCTTCAATGGCTGTGCAAAGTTTCTGGATATTGGCGTGAACTGGAACACGCTGTCCTACACATCGATCTAGAGCATCCCAAACATGCTCAAAGGGTGACATGTCTGGTGAGTATGCAGGCCATAGAAGAACTGGGACATTTTCAGCTTCCAGGAATTGTGTACAGATCCTTGCGACATGGGGCCATGCATTATCATGCTGGAACATGAGGTGATGGCGGCAGATGCATGGCATGACAATGGGCCTCAATATGTCATAATGTTATCTGCCCATACCATAACCCCACCGCCACCATGGAGCACTCTGTTCACAACGTTGACATCAGCAAACTGCTCGCCCACCCGATCCCATACACATGGTCTGCGGTTGTGAGGCCAGTTGGCTGTACTGCAAAATTCTCTAAAACGACGTTGGAGGTGGCTTATGGTAGAGAAATGAACATGAAATTCTCAACAGCTCTGGTGGACATTCCTGCAGTCAACGTGGCAATTTGAGACATCTGTGGCATTGTGTTGTGTGACAAAATATGACATTTTAGAGTGGCCTTTTATGTGTAATTAGCTTATTGAAATGCCACACCTGTCAGGTGGATGAATAATCTTGGCAAAAGAGAAATGCTCACTGGAATGCTATATACTGGAAGCACAACATAACACAAACATCTTGCATACAGTGTTGTAAGGTGTCACATTCATTCCTTTCCCCCCTTGTTTCCTGTAGGAACGCTCTGAATGTGGTGAAGAATGACCTGATAGCGCGGGTGGATGAGCTGTCGTGTGAGAAAGAAGTGTTGCAGGGGGAACTAGACGCCGTGACACAGACCAGGAAAAACCTGGAGGAGAAGAACAGAGAGCTGGAGGAGGAGCTCAAGAAGTGGGTCAATAAGAACAACGCACGATAACACACCACACACAACTGATCATGTAAGGTGTTGTATTCCTGTTGTATTCCGCGCATGTGACAAATCAGATTTGATTTGACAACAGCAACACAACATATTAATATGGCCACCAATTAGGGAAATCACCAAGAGTAAACTCTCAACATGAACACATGCCATAGAATATTGTTGATGAACCTGATTGAACCAATTCTTCTGTTTTTCCAGAGTGCGTGTGGAGATGGAGGAGGTGAAAGGGAAGCCAAACGAGGAAGAGGATGTGAGTGCCTCTTACCATATGTATAACATTGTCCTGTATAATGTGACTGTACCTCTTCATGTCCTATAGTGGTACCCCTTTCTATATTGTAATCACTATTAAATGTATATTTTTATCATATTGCTGCAAAATGTACCTTCCTTAAAATTCAGCTTGTTACTATGATTGGTGCGTTGTATGTCTGACCAATAAAAACACCCTCTCTCTCTGGTGTTCCAGAGTGACGTTCCTACAGCCCAGAGGAAGAGGTTCACCAGGATAGAGATGGCTAGAGTCCTCATGGAAAGGAACCAGTACAAGGAGAGACTGATGGAATTACAGGAGGCTGTTAGGTGGACAGAGATGATCAGGTGAGGAGGAGAGGAGAGAGTAGGATTGAAGGGAATAGAATAGAGCCAGTATACAATGCAATCCCTCAGCTAACCATGTATTTTTAAACAATATGGCCAATTAAACAATTTGGTCAATTATATCGCCACATTTTCCACTAAACAAGGATTGAAACTAGGCCACTGCTATACACTTGAGTCAGTGGTGGTCGGTGCCATTTAAGATCAGGGAGGACAATTTTTTTTAAATGAGCATGGCCTTATTTCTATTACAGCATATTGGATAAATGTCATTCACATTCCCCATTCTTTTCTGCTTGCTTCCGTTTAAGATTTGTTTTTCAACAGAATCGGCAGAATGAATACACCCCTGATCACCCGCAAACACAGGTTACTTTCATAGAAGCCACATACAAACAGCATAATCACTTTGTTTGTTGTATGATTCCTTCTCACATCCACGCTCTCTCCTCTTCTCACCTTTTCCCTTCGCTTGTGGACTTCATTGCACAGCACAACAGCTGTCTGTGACCAGGCGCAAATGATCGCTAACCACTACACCAAGCCTACATTGTTGTCACCATGTTAGCTAATGTCATAGTCAACATATCTACTAGAACTAATGTGTTAGTAAACCTGCTACAATCATGCAGTACGGTGTACAGTCAGTAAGCAGTTTAGCAGTTACACTGGTGAGCCCAGTGGCAATACATTTATTAAACCAAAAGCTTACCTTGACATGGAAGAGTTCCAGTGTTGGATAGCCATAGCTAACGAGAGAGAGAGGCTCTAAATGTATATATTATTATTATATTTCTTTTTTTTCTTCTCTAGAATCAGATACCTATATGAAGGAATAGGCAAAGGATTATGGACACAACATATTAATCCTTTCCCCAGTTGTTTCCATGGCCTCTGCTGTAGTAATATGCTGCAGTTGCTTAATAACTGGTTCCCAGAGTGACGTCAAAGTCCATTGTTTCAGAACACCAAACGTCCAGAATGTTCAAAAGTAAATAAACATTTTTGGAGATCAAATGTTAATAAATAGAATGAAACATAATACTATGTTGCCTAGTGAAGGGTTTCCTTCTCCACAACCCCTTTCATATACACTCTTTAATCTCCACTCTGAGACTCCACTGAAATCATCCTTCTGCTCTATCCTTGCTCTACCAATTTAAATGAATGAGTTGAAGGGATAGTTCAGAGAAATTACATAGTTATCTAAATATCTCTTTACTTAGAAGGCATTTTATGGACAAGGAGTGACTGCAATCAACACTTTGGTTTTGTTAAATTAACCAATGTCGTAAGTAATTCTGCTGAACTGTCTCTTTAACATGATGTTGTGTTGTCTTACCAGAGCCTCCAGAGAAAACCCTTCCCTTACTGAGAAGAAGAAATCCAGCATCTGGCAATTGTAAGCAGTCTCAAATAATCTTTCCTTCAATGACTACCTACCTGTACGAATTAACTCATAGGAATTATATACATTTCTGATATGATGTATCCAACACTATCAACATGATATCATATGCTAACATTCTGGAAATTCCATCCCTGTTTTCTTTCTTTTTGGATGTGCTATTAAATGTTCAGTCTTAGGTAAATGTTTTAAAAGTCATAGCCATCCCTCTCTTGCCCCTTGGTACAGTAACTACAGTCTAGCCATGGGTTTAAATACTATTTCAAATCCTTTCAAATCCTTTAGCTTTGCTTGATTGAGCTTGCCTATTGCAACGGAACCAATAGAAAATTCCCTACTGCGTATATCCCGCCACCTGGCAGTCCATGCAGGATAAAGCAAACGTTCAAAGTATTTGAACAATTTTAAATAGTATTTGAACCCAGGTCTGCTACAGTCCCCTGAACAATAGACATATCCTGGATGTGTACTACTCTTCATGTTTTCCATCCAATCCACAAACAAATCAGTCCAATGTGATTCTCTTGCCCTCCCTCCCGCCTGCCTCTGTTGCCTTACGTTGTCCTGCTAGTCTGCTTAAAGACTGCTGAGAGGGAGAGGTCTATGTCAGCTGATTGTATCTCCTTCATGTCCTCTCAGAAGTTTTATTTGTTAAGAGGACAATGTATGGACAAGTGCTTCATTCTGCAATAGGCCTATAACCTGCTGTAATGCAGAGATTTAAATATGTCCAACTCTTTATTAATGCGCACTCTTGTAAGATCTACTGTCCATTACAGTATGATGTGTAGACATATGAAGAAAATAATACAAATATAATTGCATGCTTCTTTTGATCAACTGACAGAGGTGTCCTCCTTCATCCCTGTGAGTTTTACTGTGACTGACTGTCTTAACATGGGACTCTTTCCTCTTACTGTGCTGTGGAGCTCATTGTAATCACATGTTATGCAGTTTATTGAAATCTATCTGCTTGATTACCATCTGTCCCACACCACATTACTATCTGCTATTAACATTCAGATAACATATGCCAAAACGTATATACAAACACAGAAATACACAGGTGTAGGTGTCCTAATGTACAGTACTAATGTACTGTATGTAGGCTTATAACACTATATTAATATGTATGACTCCCGTTCAGTTAAGGGGCCACGAGTGGTATTGTGATGGGTGGGCCTTGGCTCTGTTAATCAACATTCCCAAATCCCCAGCATGCTTCACTTCACTATACTTGAGGTGATGGTGGTGGTTGTGGTGGTGGTGGGTGACTGTTTACTGTTGGTTGGTGGTTGACCCCCGGCCTTGCTCCTCCCTATACCACCCCCCCCCCCTCCCCTTCGCATCCCTATGGTTTCTCTCTCCCCTCGCAGTTTCAGCCGCCTCTTTAGCCCCTCCTCCTCCAGCACAGCAGTGATGAAGAAGGCGGAGTCCCAGGCGAGGGAGGTGAAGTACACGCCCCCTGCAGGAGGGGGAATGAAGAAGAGGAGCAGCACCTTCTCCCAGTTCCCCACCGAGAAGTCCAAGGCCTTCGACTTCCTCAACGAGGAGTGAGTAGTGACAGCACTCATTCTGTCATGTGTTAGTACTGTTGTAGCTCTCCTTATTCCTCTCTTGACCTCTGCCATGATGAGCCATGGTCATTCACTCCATGTATTACACAGCACTTATAATATAATCATGGATATGTGGGTCAACTACTTATGATGGTTAGAACTGTTCATAACCTGTTCTATTTTACAACTGTTCATGACCTGTTCTATTTTACAACTGTTCATGACCTGTTCTATTTTACAACTGTTCATGACCTGTTCTATTTTACAACTGTTCATGACCTGTTCTATTTTACAACTGTTCATGACCTGTTCTATTTTACAACTGTTCATGACCATGCTACACAAACGTTCACATACTCCTAGGGCTTGTTTCTCATGACCCATATTGGGCATATTTCTGGACCTCAAAGCCTTTTCATTGGAGAATCTCATTTGACAGTGCTTTCTATTCCAGGATTCAGCAAACCAGCCCATAATGTAATTTTTTGTAATGAAATTCCCTTTTTGTCTTGTCTCCCTGTCAGAATGGACCCATTTGCCTCTCCGTCCCGTAGGGAGCAAAAGAGGGCCCAGTACAGACAGGTCAAAGCCCACATGCAGAAGGAGGATGGACAGGTACAGGCCCATGGATGGAGTCTACCCAGCAAATCTAAGGTAGGAGAGGAGGGGAGGGGAGGGAGAGAGAGAGGGAGAGAGTTCACAATAATAACCATATCCAAGTTTTTTTTAATTTTTTATATGACATCTTGTGTGTCCTTTCAGGTAGTGAACGGGGGCCCAACAGAGAACAATCTACCTGTGCCAGTCTACCTGAGGCCCCTGGACCAGAAAGATGCTTCTATGAAGGTGAGCACAGCACACACTGGGATTAAGTTAACTTCATTTTGATCTGTGAAAACATACATTACTTTTGTGCACAATGCAACATTTGAATACCAAGTTGTGATACACAAGTATAATACATGTTTCGCAATGGAGGCTGCTGAGGGGAGGACAGCTCATAATGGCTGGAATGGAGCAAATGGAATGGCATCAAACACATGGAAACTTTGTGTTTGATGTTGTTGATACCTTTCCACTAATTCCGCTCCAGCCTTTACCACGTGCCCGTCCTCCCTAATTAAGGTGCCACTAACCTCCTGTGGTGTATTGAGCTTTTTTAAATGCAATGTCTATAAATGTTACGCTGTTTGATTGATTGATGTGTCTGCAGCTGTGGTGTGCTGCGGGTGTGAACCTGTCAGGAGGGAAGATCAGAGAGGGAGGGTCCATGTTGGAAGGACAGAGCAGGAAGGGCTCTGTGAGCAGCCTGGATAATTTAGAGACAGAGAACAAGGTAAGGGGGAGGTGTTTTGAGCATGTTGGCCAAGGGGGGTTTACCCGTACCTTAAGCACCTTGACATAAGGAGGGTGTCTCATCAGGATCACAGGACAGTATATGGAAACTTCTGTTTTTGAGAGCTTGTATATCAGTCAACAAAAGTACTATATGCTGGAACTTTACAATATAAGTGTGTTTAAAACAGCTTATTACTGTTTTTGAGAGCTTGTACTGTAAATTACTGGAGAAAGAAGACTGGATAGTAATACATACAGATACAAGTTAAAGCTCTCATATTTACGAGCACTGGCCTCAAGCCATCATGACAGGGCTCAGTCAAGTCAACATTGTTAGCCCTTACACATACTAGTCCTGGTATAATGGAGCCCTTACACATACTAGTCCTGGTATAATGGAGCCCTTGCTCATGATCAGTCTGTCCTGTCCTTGCTCATGATCAGTCTGTCCTGTCCTTGCTCATGATCAGTCTGTCCTGTCCTTGCTCCAGGAGCAGGAGAAAGGTGACCAGGAGAAGGAGAAGGAGCTGCGTCTGCAGGATGAGATGTCCTGCAGGGTGTGGATCTGTACCAGTACCCACTCCTCTACTAAAGTCATGGTGCTGGAGGCCAACCAGCCCTCTGACCTGCTGGACAGCTTCTACGCCTGCAACTCACACGTCCTCTGCATCGCCAGCATACCAGGTTTGTGTGTGATGTTTGTGTGTAGTGTGTGTATGTTTGTGTACAGTTTATGAGGAATTTATAGTATTAAGATGGGTCTGTATATGTCAGTGTTGACTGGTGTTACTTTCAATCAGATGAAGGGGTCATTGTAATGTCTGAATGGAATGAATAAAACGGTACTGTGTGTGTGTGCTCACTTCTGTGTGTTTTCACATGTCTGTTTCTCAGGTGTGTTGGAGACAGACTACCCTGCAGGGGAGGAGCTACCTGTACCCCAGGACCAGGTGTCCGGGCCAGTTGATGGCGTGTCGTTGACAGGCAGCGTGGCCAGTCTGGGCTCCACTGGCAGCGACGGCGCCTTGGCAACAGAAGGGACCACCGCCGTCCTCCAGATGGCCGGGGCAGGGCTCAATGACCTCCCGGCTCAGCACAGCTCAGGTAACACAGACACAGGAACTGGCCGTGGTTCAGGACATTATAGCAGTGGTCACCTCCATCACTAGTCCTGGAGAGATACAGGGCTTGAAGACGTTTGTTCCTGCCCAGAACTAACCCATTTGATTCAACCAGGAGTAGTTGAATGAGGGGTTTTAGTGTTTCACACACAATAAAACTGGGGTATGCCCTGGGTTCCACCCTGAATCATCCTTTTGTATCTAATGCATACTTACTGTAATATTTTCTCTCTACATATTCCCCCTACCTCCACCCAACAGTGGATCTGTCCAGAGAGCCCAGTCCTGCAGAGGATGGGGTCCCCACGGCGGAAGAGGCCACAGAGGCTACAGAGGAGGGGGAGGAGAGCCAGGGGCTGGTCGTCAGTCAGCCAGGCACCTACACAGAACACGTGTTCACAGACCCTCTGGGAGCCGGCCACCATGAGTCCTCCACTGCAGAAACACAGAGGTGAGACTGTCTGACCTAGTACTAGTTAGTAGTGACCTGACCAGGGAGAACTCTGGTCCCTTGTTTAAGGCACTGGGTTATATACATGAGTAATTAATGAATGTATGACTTTCTTAATGTGTGTTTGATACACTAAAGCTCACCAGCCTTGTTCTTTCTCTCTGTCTCTCAGGGACCAGGAGGGGGTGGGCGAGGCTTCTCTTCCCGACGACATGCTCCCTGCTGGGGAGGACGTCCAGAGGATGAGCAGCGCCCTGCCCACCATGTGGCTGGGGGCCCAGAACGGATGGTGAGGACAAGGGAGTGGTCACCAGGGGCCACTAGGGCCACACAGAAATAAATGAGTATGGAATATACAGTAGAATCTCTTTGGTCAAGAAAAGAAAAATGCATTATACATTTTTAGTAATTTCTCTGTTAATCTTTATTTTTGTTTATGCATCCTGATCTGTATAATTATCTGTAGAAAATCATCCCCATTTATTTTGGGATTGTGTTTTTTAATCTTTGTCTCCTCTCTTGTCTCCTCCCTCTCTAGTTTGTATGTGCACTCGTCTGTGGCTCGGTGGAAGAAGTGTCTCCACGCCATCAAGCTAAAGGACTCCATCCTCAACATAGTGTGAGTACTCTGAGGACTCCACTCGTACTCAAGGTCATTTATATACAATACCAGTCAATAGTTTGGACACACCTACTCATTCAAGGGTTTTTTCTTTATTTTTACTATTTTCTACATTGTAGAACAATAGTGATGACATCAAAACTATGAAATAACACATATGGAATCATGTAGTAACCAAAAAAAGTGGTAAACAAATCAAAATATATTTTATATTTCAGATTCTTCAAAGTTGCCACCCTTTGCCTTGATGACAGTTTTGCACACTCTTGGCATTCTCTCAACCAGCTTCAACTAGCCTGTACCCCCGCACACGGACTCGGTACCGGTACCCCCTGTATATAGCCTCGTTATTGTTATTCTTGTTGTGTTACTTTTTATTTTAGTCTACTTGGTAATTGTTTTCTTAACTCTTCTTAAACTGCAGTGTTGGTTAAGGGCTTGTAAGTAAGCATTTCACAGTAAAGTCTACACTTGTTGTATTCGGCGCATGTGACAAATAACATTTGATTTGATGAGGAATGCTTTTCCAACAGTCTTGAAGGAGTTCCCACATATGCTGAGCACTTGTTGGCTGCTTTTCCTTCACTCTGCGGTCCAACTCATCCCAAACCATCTCAATTGGGTTGAGGTCGGGTGATTGTTGAGGCCAGGTCATCTGATGCAGCACTCCATCACTCTCCTTCTTGGTCAAATTGCCCTTACACAGCCTGGAGGTGTGTTGGGTCATTGTCCTGTTGAAAAACAAATGATAGTCCCACTAAGCGCAAACCAGATGGGATGGCGTATCGCTGCAGAATGCTGTGGTAGCCATGCTGCTTAAGTGTGCCTTGAATTCTAAATAAATCACCGATCAGTGTCACCAGCAAAGCACCATCACACCTCCTCCTCCATGCTTCACAGTCGGAACTACACATGCGGAGATCATCTGTTCACCTACTCTGCGTCTCACAAAGACACAGCGGTTGGAACCAAAAATCTCAAATTTGGACTCATCAGACCAAAGGACAGATTTCCACCGGTCTAATGTCCATTGCTCTTGTTTCTTGGCCCAAGCAAGTCTCTTCTTATTATTGGTGTCCTTGAGTAGTGGTTTCTTTGCAGCAATTCGGCCAATTCACACAGCCTCCTCTGAACAGTTGATGTTTGAGTTTTTTTTTTTTTTACAGGGACAGTGCACATTAATCAACGTTTCAGTAAAAGTGCCGGTTTTAGCCAGCCGACTAATTTTCAACCGCAGTCCCTGGGCAGGTTATGTTGAGATGTGTATTTTACTTGAACTTTGTGAAGCATTTATTTGGGCTGCAATCTGAGGTGCAGTTTACTCTAATGAACTTATCCTCTGCAGCAGAGGTAACTTTGGGTCTTCCTTTCCTGTGGCGGTCCTCATAAGAGCCATTTTCATCATCGTGCTTGGTGTTTTTTGCCACTGCGCTTGAAGAAACTTTGAAAGTTCTTGAAATTTTGCGGATTGACCGACCTTCATGTCTTAAAGTAATAATGGACTGTAATTTCTCTTTGCTTATTTGAGCTGTTCTTCCATAATATGAAATAGGGCTATCTTCTATATACCACCCCTGCCTTTTCACAACACAACTGATTGGCTCAAATGCATTAAGAAGGAAAGAAATTCCACAAATTAACTTTTAACAAGGCACACCTGTTGATTGAAATGCATTCCAGGTGACTACCACATGAAGCTGGTTGAGAGAATGCCAAGAGTGTTCAAAGCTGTCATCAAGGCAAAGGGTGGTTACTTTGAAGAATTTAAAATATTAAATATATTTTGATTTGTTTAACACTTTTTTGGTTACTACATGATTCCATATGTGTTATTTCATAGTTTTTATGTCTTAACTATTATTCTACGTAGACAATAGTAAAAATAAATAAAAACCCTTGAATGAGTAGGTGTGTCCAAACTTTTGACTGGTACTGTACATGATTGATATGATTTTTTTTATTATTTCACACACAAAGGTTCCCAAAGAGAGACAGACAGTACTTGTAGTGAGTATTCAGGCCATGTATATCTCACCAGACATGTCTTGTAGTGAGTATTCAGGCCATGTATATCTCACCAGACATGTCTTGTAGTGAGTATTCAGGCCATGTATATCTCACCAGACATGTCTTGTAGTGAGTATTCAGGCCATGTATATCTCACCAGACATGTCTTGTAGTGAGTATTCAGGCCATGTATATCTCACCAGACATGTCTTGTAGTGAGTATTCAGGCCATGTATATCTCACCAGACATGTCTATGTGTGCTCTCTGTCTGCAGGCATGTGAGAGGAAGAGTCCTGGTTGCCTTGGCGGATGGCACGTTGGCTATATTCCACAGAGGCCTGGGTAAGGATGCATTGATTCAAGCCATGTTGTGATGCAGGTTACTGTTTTTGTAATGAATCTTCTAGCTGGCCAAGCCACAAAGTAATACAATATTATTTTAAACCTAACCATAACCTTAACCACACTGCTAACCCTAATGCCTAACCCTAACCTTAAATAATGACCAAAAAGAAAATGTGTGTTTCATATGAATTTTCACAATATAGACAATTTTGACTTTGCAGCTGGCCTATCTAGCGGAAATCGCTCAGTTCTGCCTCCAAGACCAGACTCTAATAAATGTCAACCTGCTATTGTGATGCTCCCTGGAGTAAAACGGCTTGGCAGCCATTTTGTGTCACAGGCATGTCATTTCTCTGTGTGTTTCTCCCTATGCAGATGGACAGTGGGATCTGACCAACTACCACCTACTAGACCTGGGCCGGCCGCACCACTCTATCCGCTGTATGACAGTGGTGCATGACAAGGTGTGGTGTGGCTACAGGAACAAGATCTACGTCATCCAACCCAAGGCCATGAGGATAGAGGTACATCATCTGACATGGTTTATACTGTAAACCTTCTGATGGTACAAGGGGGGACAGTGTAAAGCGATTTGTGTTTCGGAAAAGTGCTAGATAAATGTGAATCCTTATGACTTTCCCCACAGCCGTTAGAAGTCTTTTCCAAAATTCACAAAAGGAAGTTTCACAAAATGACACTAAGTTATTGTATAATCTCCCTTTTGGTTTGAAGATGTTTTGTTGTCCTAATTGTTGTAGTTCTACTTTTAAGTCTTTCATCCATGAAATTGATAAAGCCCCTCTGGTGACTTATTCCACATAGGTTAGAATAACTCCAGCCCACTTTGACCTTTTGAGATCAGTGTCTTATGTTTCTTGTGATCTAACATTTGTGTATTCTCTCAAATGTACAACCACAATTAAATAGAGTATACACTGTATATCAGCCCATGATGTCTGTGCAATATCTAATAGTGATATAGTGTGGTTTAACATGGTTATAATGCTAACTTATCTATTTCCTCCTGTGTAGAAGTTGTTTGACGCCCACCCCCGGAAGGAGAGTCAGGTGCGTCAGCTGGCCTGGGTGGGAGATGGGATCTGGGTATCCATCCGCCTGGACTCCACCCTCAGACTGTTCCACGCCCACACCTACCAGCACCTCCAGGACGTCGACATAGAGCCCTACGTCTCCAAGATGCTGGGTACTGTACATTGACTCACTGTTCAAATCAATACAGCTTTATTGGCATGGGGTACTGACATTGACAAAGCAGAGGAGTTTTAGGATGATAGATGTAAAAATAACTTTGTTTCAGTAGAATGCATGGGGAATACATGAATGATGGTGCTTAGGGCTGTTGCGGTTACCGTATTACCACCACACCGGCGTCATGAGTCATGACCTCAGTCAAATTCCACATGACCGTTGATTCACAGTAATCTCCTCTTATGCACTCTGGACATGCGTTGGTACAGTTTGATTTGATTTGATTTACAGTAGTACCCAACTCGCTAACGGCCGTCAGGTCGCTAATGGTCCGGTACTCAGGGCTCTATTGTCCCTCTAACCACTCTGACATCAATGCAAATGAAAATCACATCAAACACTTATCATCAAAACAGTACCATGCTTACATTTCTTGTCTTTCCCATTCACCCTCTGAATGGCACGCATACACAATCCATGTCTCAATTGTGTCAAGGCTTAAAAATCCTTCTTTAAACTGTCTCTTCCACTTCATCTACACTGATTTGAAGTGAATTTAACATGAATAATGGATCATAAATTTAACCTGGATTCATCTGGTCAGTCTGTCATGGGAAGTGTTTTGTACACTCAGTGTACGTTACCCTGTTACACTGTCAATTTAGCATGAGTTTATGCAGTGTTATGACCCTGTTCTCTCTTCTCTCCCCTTCTCTAGGTACGGGTAAACTGGGCTTCTCCTTCGTCAGGATCACAGCCCTCATGATATCCTGTAGCCGTCTGTGGGTCGGAACAGGAAATGGTGTCATCATCTCCATCCCGCTGTCAGAAGGTAAGTCCATACGAGCTACATCTCAGTCATCTAAGATGGCCTCCTCTCCTCACCTTCCCTCATTCATTGTTCCTTTCCCCTTGAAAAGGTTCACGTCCCTCAAAAGACCAAGTTTTATAACAACGTAACGATCAACAAATATTTTTCAAGCCACTGTATGAAGTTGTTGGATGGTGAAAAGGTGTATCTACTTAACTTGGCCCATTCATTCACGCAGGTTGACGTTTATTGAGTGATTTCCACTTGATGGGCCAGCTGCAAAGTCAAAATTGGCTATATTGTAAAAAGTCATGAAAACAGAAAAGAGCTTTTTGGTCTTAATTTAAGGTTAGGCATAAGGTTAGCAGTGTGGTTACAGTTAGGGTTTAATGTCTGTGGCTGAGCCAGCTAGTGGCTGTCCTGCTGAGCTGCCTCAGTACACCTGCTTAATTAACACTCATACAGTGAATGAACCAGCTCCAATTAGCTGTCTGTAAAGGAGAGAGTGGGTATTCATAGACTCTCTACTCCTCCACTGCCCCATATATCCCTCCTCCTCTCCTGCCTCTTTCACTGAAGCTATAGGTCCTCCAGCATGGAGTCTTACTGAGGGGCCTCAGGGGTGAGTCTCCAGCACACAGCAAGCTTAACCAGACTTCTCTCTTTCTTTACTACTCTGTTTCTCTCCCTCTGTCCCTCTATCCCTCCTCCTCTTTCCTGCTGTCTTGCCCTTTCTATCTCTAGTGCTTCTATTCCTAGTCAGTTCCATATAGCTGCATCTTCTCCTCTTTTCCTCTCTACCCTTCTCTCTCTCTATCCTCCTCTCTGTGTATTTGGGCCTGCTTTGTGCTCTTTGGTCAGTTCTGGTCTCTCCCTGCCTGTTGTTTCTGATCCTAGTAGTGGATCTCTGGTCTCTCCCTGCCTGTTGTTTCTGATCCTAGTAGTGGGTCTCTGGTCTCTCCCTGCCTGTTGTTTCTGATCCTAGTAGTGGGTCTCTGGTCTCTCCCTGCCTGTTGTTTCTGATCCTAGTAGTGGATCTCTGGTCTCTCCCTGCCTGTTGTTTCTGATCCTAGTAGTGGATCTCTGGTCTCTCCCTGCCTGTTGTTTCTGATCCTAGTAGTGGATCTCTGGTCTCTCCCTGCCTGTTGTTTCTGATCCTAGTAGTGGATCTCTGGTCTCTCCCTGCCTGTTGTTTCTGATCCTAGTAGTGGATCTCTGGTCTCTCCCTGCCTGTTGTTTCTGATCCTAGTAGTGGGTCTCTGGTCTCTCCCTGCCTGTTGTTTCTGATCCTAGTAGTGGATCTCTGGTCTCTCCTTAAGTTAGTTTTCTGCTTCTCTCAATGCAGCTAGACAAACAGACAGACAACAGTTAGTTTTCTGCTTCTCTCTATGCAGCTAGACAAACAGACAGACAACAGTTTGTTTGTCTAGCTGCATAGAGAGAAGCAGAAAACTAACTGTTGTCTGTCTGTTTGTCTAGCTGCATAGAGAGAAGCAGAAAACTGACAGACAACAGTTAGTTTTCTGCTTCTCTCTATGCAGCTAGACAAACAGACAGACCCAACTGACTGCTTCCTTGTCTGTGCAGGGCAATCGCAGTCATTGTTGCTCTGTTGACGACCCATAACCTGTCTTTTAGTTTTAACTTGTCTGTATTGTTTCTAAACGTTTCACTCCATTCATTCATTTCATAATGACTCCTTCCTTTCCAAGTGTAGCATGTTTACAGCGTGACCTTGGCTTTGGGTCGACTGTATGTGTTTTCAGGATGGCCTTGCAGTTACTGACACATTTCACAATCTACAACATCCTTTCCATTAACCTTCTCTCTCTCTCTCTCTCCTTCTCTCTCCATCGCTCTCTCTCTTTCTCTCGCTCTCTCTGTCTCTCTCTCTCTCTCTCTCTCTCTCTCTCTCTCTCTCTCCATCGCGCTCTCTCTCTCTCTCCTCTTTTCAGTCTTCTTCCCATCTTCACAATCACTCTTTTCTTTCTGTCTGAGTCATGTTTCACCCCCTTGTTCCATATGACACATGCTGTCATCTGTCTGTTTACTCCAGGCAAGAGCTGGGCTGTGATGTCATCATAGTGCACCCATGGCCTTGTGGTATATTTACACAATAAGGCCCAAGGTGGTGTGGTATATGGACAATATACCACAAACACCCAAGGTGCCTTTTTGCTATTATAAACTGGTAACCAACGTAAATAGAGCAGTACAAATATTTTTTTTGTCATACTCGTGGTATACGAACTGATATACCATGGCTGTCAGTCGATCAGCATTCAGGGCTCGAACATCCAGTTTATAATGGAGGCTTTGTAGTGTGCCGCTTGCTATGGATGGATAACAAGCTAAATGGATTCACTTCGCAAAACATTACAGTTAAGAAATTCTTAATTTAAGGCCAGGAGTTTTTCCTGACATCATTACTCTATAGGTTTTGTTTTTAACTCTATAGTTGTCTTCTTGTTGTTGTGACGTTGTAGCCAACAAGACAGCGGGTGCAGTGCCAAATCGCCCTGGCGGTGCCGTGCGGGTGTTCAGTGAGGAGGGCACGGAGAGCACTTTGCCAGGCAGCTTCGTGCCCTACTGTTCCATGGCACAGGCACAGCTGTGTTTCCACGGACACAGAGACGCAGTCAAGTTCTTTGCAGCCGTCCCAGGTAAGCAGCAAGGGGTAGTGATCATTAGGGTGTGCAACGAGAAACATTTTGAAACAGAAAATTCAAATGATTGTGCGCAGGTAGTCCCTACCTGTTTCATTCAGTTTTCTTCCTGAACTTGACCTAGAAAGTACTCAATACTTAACTTCCTGTTCCAGGTCAGGTGATCCCGTCCCCCGGACCAGGAGGGGATTCTGGGTCGGATGACCCCGCCTGTGAGTCGTCTGACATGGCGACCTCTGAACCTGCCAAAACCTTCCTGGTCATGAGTGGAGGAGAAGGCTACATCGACTTCAGAATGGGTGAGTTGTGTGTGTGTGTGTGTGTGTGTGGGGGGGTGTGTGTGTGGGGGGGTGTATGACGTTATATGACGTATCTCTCCTCAACAGGTGATGATGTAGGAGAGGTGGATGGCAGCCTATCGGAGCCCACCATGAAGCAGGCCACCCCCGCCAAACCAGAACGCAGCCACATCATCGTCTGGCAAGTCACTTCCTGCCAGGAGTGAGCCAATCACAGACTAGACTGCCACATCACTACTGGGTCGCACAACCCCCCCGCATGCCCCTCCCTTAGGGTTTAAGTTGTTATTATTGATATTATTATTACTACTGTGGATGACTACATTGTTGCTAAGGATTCTTTTAGTGTCTGTTTTAAATGTATCCATGAATTTGGGGCCCTAATGTTTGCCAGGCAAGGTTAAAGTGAAGTAGGGAAGTCAACTCCTCATAAGTGCACATGGGATAGATAAGTGCACTCTTTTTAAATGCAGTGCACTTCACCGGGCCCTTTTCAAACCGTTGTTTTCACTTGCTCCAGATATCTGCAGGACATTCTAGAAGTCGACTGCGGTATAAATGCAGCTCAGTGTTTTAAAGTAACTGTCCAGTGAAAATCTCAGTTTTAGAAGTCTGTTAACTCATACTCAAATAATGTTGTTGACACTTCAAAACCCCCCACCTCAAACTTGTGTCTCAAACAGACCGTTTCAAAAATGCTTGCTATTTCCTCATTGAGGATGATGTCATCCTCCTGAGGAGGATGAGCTGGCCAATCAGCGGTCTACTCACATAAATATTTTTAATGACCGGTATATGCCCACCCCACTCTGTTGTTGGGGTAAGCCCACACCATTCCATAGGAAAGCAGCATTTTTTTTTTAACATATTTTAATTTTTAAAACTAGGAAAACTATTTCACTTGTATTGTCATTAATTATAGGTCATATTTCATTGAAATCTGGAAACACTGGACAGTTACTTTAAAGGGACAGGCTTATTATGCCAGGTTATTACATATGTACTGTACCACCATGTGTAGGTGCTACGTAATTCCCGTAGTTGAATAAGGATCAAATAATGTCATTTTCCTGTGAGGCAAACTTCTTATATGGTATTTACTGCACATACAATAATGGCACAGGATGAACAAATAATTAAAATAACAGTACAGTCAACAGAGATGAGGAACTGCATTATGTAGATTTAAGATTACATTAAATAAGGGAACATCAGTATTGTATGTTTAGAAACAGAAGACAAAAGGGAATGGTTAAGTGGTTTTTACTGAATTGATGACATCTTATTTTGTAAAGTTATGATATGGGACTGTATGTGTGTGGGTTCACTGTCGAGCATTTTAGATCGTAACCTTTGAACTAAACAGATTTATTTTTGCTACCTTTGTGGTGTTGGTAATGTGAGCAATGTTTGGGCACCTATGTGTGTAGAAAGGACTGTGAGATGTAATGTAGGGCCCTGTTCCAATACTTTAAAAAGCCTTTCTTATTTCCTCACTTTCTTGACGTAATCGGGGAGAAAAGATCCATTTTGAAGTATTGTAACGGTGCCAAAGTTAGTATCAGCCTGCATGGGGAAGTCTTGTACTGTATCTCCGTCCAAATGTCTGCTTGCTCTGCCATTTTGGGCCAAACTCTCTGTTCTGCCATTTTGGGGAAATGTGCTCCTGCTGCAATTTAGGGTCTTCCCTCATGCTAGAGCTCCCTGGCACTTTTAAACATAATGTAGGCCGCTTGAAGTAGAACACCCGTCCGTGGTAATGTACACTTATACTAAAAATGTGCTAACTATTTTAGGGGAAAAGGGTGTAACGGACTATTTATTTCTGTCAAGGTGTACCCAGTTACCAAAGGACAAAAAAATTAAGTATGAAAAGAATATTAAAATGTCATTCGTATCTAACATTATCCATTTGCATCTTCTCTGGGGGTTTTAAGTAAAGTCATAATAGCAAGGATTTGATGATGAATATATATTTTTTAAGGTTTCATCTCTGAAAAATTGTATATTTCACAGGGAATTTATTAATGAACGGAAGTGTTTACGTTGCACCTTAAAAATCATTGTCCACACAGAACTAAGTTTGCTTTGTGTTTCATTTGTTTTTGTGTTTTTACAAATGCATTCAAATAACTTTTTTTACTTTTGATTTTGTGCTCTTTGTACTTGTTGTCTGTGAGACACTTCTATAAATGAATCTGTATTCTGATGGTGTCTGTAACCTGAAAGCAGAAAAACCGATAGACAAGTGTTTCATTTTATATATTTGAAGAAAACAAACTGGGTTGGGATTGGTTAGGCCTTGGCCTGTTTATTTTCCAATTCAGAAGAAATAACGTTCATATCGTGTTGTAGCCATTCCAGTATTTATTTTTCTTATTGAGCCTCGGTGGTTCAGAATGTAACTTTCTACATGAAAAAAACATAATAGGAGAATATTCAAACTGATCAGTAATAATGGTGCCATAAAATGAAACCGTGGTCAATAGAAAATGGAAAATACACAAGGATCAAAGCTAAACAGTCCAGTAACGTCTGTGGACTGATCAGGAGAACAACACATTCATGGTACTAAGCTATGCATGTTTTTTTTAAAGAACACGGCTATGTATTACTTGGTTCAAATCCCTGTTAACTGCCACCGTTTTGGGTGGGTGGATGTCTGCATGTGTGTGTGGCTTGCATTTGAGTGTGTGCGTGCGTGTGTGTGCGTGTGTGTGCGTGTGTGTGTGTGTATCTCCAGTACCCCAGAGGATGGTCTGTAGTATGTACCAGGCCTTTCTCTGGGCCCCTAAAGCCGTATGGCCATAACTGTGGTTTCTCCTGGTAAATGTTTGCTAAAACAGCATCATAACCTTATTTTTAACAATCTATTAAACTCAATTTCATTGGGAATTCATGACTATTGATTCAGCTGATTGATTCATTGATTGTTTGTTTGACATTTAGAAGTCAAGTTAACATAGCAGTTGTGCTTCAATGCATTCCACAGCTGACAGCCAGGAAGCAGCATAACGTCACACACAAATACTACTTATCTGATTCAGAGGGGTTGGGTTAAACGCGGAAGACACATTTCAGTTGAAGGCATTCAGTTGTACAATTGACTAGGTATCCCCCTTTCCCTTAATATATTATGAATTATTATGTGACCTTAAACCTAGTGATAACCTGTTTCAAATGCAGAAGTTAAAACAATACATTCTCACTTTTATCTCAATGAGACAAATGTGTTGTAAAAATTGGAGTGAAAATGGATAGATGAATGGCACAAATCCATTAGCAGCATTCAATGTGGCATTTGCATTTTTAACAGCTTAGAGCCATGCATGTCCCATTCTCTACCAGTAGGGGGCAACATTATTCTGCAAACAGTCAAGGGCTACAGCACCTTCAAAACTACTTCCATGAAATTGTATTGTGATGTAATTTTACCCCTCCTCCCACTCCCTGCTCCACCCATCTCCTCATAAGCCATGCAGGGGCTGTGCCCAGTCTATCCTACGGACATATGTACACGCATGCTGACGTGCTTGGGTGTCTGATGTCACGCATAACCAGAGAGGGGATTCTGAGTCTGTCATGTAGCCTAGCGAGCTACTGCTACTGTTGCCATTCGTTCAGCCTCAGAGGGATGATGGTACTCTGTTAGAAAAACACCTCTGATGTTCAATAGCCTGGTCTGCATCGTTTTAATGCTGTTTATGCAGAGAGACACAGTTATGGTACACAGTGTGTACACCTCTGGCATGCCAGCTATAGCTAGTGTTTATGTAGATACATCTGTGTTTTTGTGTTCCACCCCGTCACCTCTTTCCCTCCCTCCCTCTCCTCCCTCTCCTCCTCCTGCCTGTAGGTCCAACTGCTCTCCAGGTGATGACTCCACAGCAGCAGCAGGGTAACGGTATACTTGGTTATCAGGTGGATTTCACGGATCGTCTCCCACACACGTTACACAGAGGGAGATGGGGGGGGGGGGGAGGTGTGAGAGAGAATAAGAGACTGTTCTGGTGGGACATGCAGAGATACAGAGATAGAGATCCTGTGTACTAGGTAGTATGGTGCTCTGTGGTAGGCTGTCATTACAGCAGTCAAGGGGTAGACTAGCCCAGTCTATCCTCCCCTATCTCCCAGACTAGCCCAGTCTATCCTACCCTATCGCCCAGTACAAGTATTACATTACCAGACCAGCTGTTCTCTCTGTGTTTTCCATTTCTTTCTGTCTCTCTCTTCCTGTCTGTCTAGTGGTCTCACAGAGGCTAGGGTGGGATGAGGCTCTGGTGCCTGTGCCTTTCTCTAGTCCACCCATCCATCCAATCTGTCTGTCTAACCCTGCCTCCAAACCAGCATAACTCTCTCACCCTGACTGAGCCCTAAGGATGAGGGAGTCAGATGAGGGTGGGAGAGGTGAAAAGTGAGAGACAAGGGAGAAGAGAGAGGGTGATGACATGTGACAGAAGAGGGACTTGGCCCTGCTGCCAGAGAGGGGAGTGTCACAGGGCAAATAGCCAGGTCAGAGAGAGAGAGACGGTGGAAGAGGGGGAGGAGAGAGGGCAGATGAGAAAATGAGAGGGGGGAGAGGGAATAGGAGAATAGATTGGGTGAGGGGAAGATTTTCAAGGAGATAGGGGAGGGGCTGGGCAGATGACAGGAAGGAGAAGAGGAGAGAGAACTTCCTGTGTATGTACAGCAGCCTGTGTTTGCGAGCATGCCTACGTAATTCTGTGTGTGAGCACATGCACAAAATGTCTCCCCACAAACTGTTCAGCCACAGCTATTGTTATTAATGTGTGTATAGATGCCCACGTGTCCCGGCAGACATTTAACACTGTCTACTCCACAGAGCCTGACCAGACACAAAACACACACATACAACCATGTATTGAACTCTGCCCCCATAGAGGAATTCATGGACACCCATGTCCAGCTCAGTCCAGCAGTGACTGATTCCCTCTCTTCAATTACTGACCCTCACTCTCTGTGTTTCTGTGTCCAGGATGTTCAGGTGCAGGGAGGGCCTGACCATTAACGGGGACAGGAGGACAAGAGGACCATAAAAATCACCCTCTCACCTATTCTGCAGTGGGGATGTGTGTGTGTGTGTGTGTGTGTGTGTGTGTGTGTGTGTGTGCGTGTGTGTACCTCCTCCAGTGCTGTGTGATTTAAAGCCCCTGAATGAGGAGTGTGTGCCCTTGTCCGCCCGTGGAAGCGTGCAGTATTTCACAGTCACGGCTGCAGTAAGCATTTTCCTAGACAGCGCAGCACAGTACAGCACTGTCAGGAGGCACACAAATAAACAGAAAACACAGGACTGGGCGGGGCTTGGACATGATTGACAGCTCCATATCGACCAATAAAAGGTCACGAGGGCAGGTAAACAATGATTAACATCTCTATCGACCAATGAGAAGTTGTGAGGGCATATAAACAATGCTGGGGGGTGTGGCTGTGTCTGGGAACCCTGTGAGTTTTTATTTTTATTTTTTATTTTTTTTTGTAGAGTGTGACGGAAGCGCTGAGGGGTTGAGAGGGGGACGGTATTCAGCGTAACACCATGTGCTCCGTGAGTGAGGGAGGTAATGTCCGTATGGGTGCAGTGGAGAGAGACTGGTTCCTTCTATATTTATGCTGGGTATAATGCACAGTCCTGTCAGTCCTATCTATCTGTCTACGTGTATGCATTGGGGTTGTTGTTCTGTGGCCCACTTTTTCATGTTTTCTGAGCAAGAGAACATGGAACTGTTTCTCTCTCTCTCTCTCTCTCTCTTTCTCTCTCTTCGTCTCTCTCTTTCAATTTAAAGGCTTTATTAGCATGGGAAACGTATGTTCACATTGCCAAAGCAAGTGAAATAGATAAAAAAACAAAAGTGAAATAAACAATAAAACATTAACAGTAAACATTACACTTACAAAAGAATAAAGACATTTCAAATGTCATATTATGTATATATACAGTGTTGTAATGATGTGCAAATAGTTAAAGTACGAAAGGGAAAATAAATTAACATAAATATAGGTTGTATCTTTCTCTCCGTCTCTCTGTCTCTTTTTCTCTCACTCCTCTCTCCATCTCTCTCTCTTACTCCTTCTCTCTCCGTCTCTCTCTTACTCTCTTTCTCCATCTCTCTCTCTCTTTCGCTCTCTCTCTGTCTCTCCCTCTCTCTGTCTCTCTCTCTCTCTCTTACTCCCCCCCTCTGTCTCTCTCTCCATCTCTCTCTCCGCAACTCTCTGTGTCTCAGATCATTCCCTCTTGTCTTTTCATCCTATCTCTAAGCAGTGTTTCTCATGTGCCCTAGGGAGTGAGATCGCTAGGAGAGTATGAGGATGTGAGTGAAGCAGAAGACAGGACTAGGGGGTTATACACTAGAGAGTGGGTGAATGAAGAAGTGAATAGGTGAGTTAGTGAGAGAGTGGTTTAGTGAATATGTGAATGAGGGAGTAAGTGTTGTTGAAAAGGTGATGAGTGTCAGAGGGTAGGAGACCTGCGTGTGTGGGGGTAAAAGGGATGTGAGGGCGTTGGATTGTGAGTATGTGAGAGTGAGTTGCCCACATGAAAAAATACTACAGTTTATTATAGAATACCACAGTACTTACTACAGAATTCTAAACTGTAGTATACTATAGGATACTATACTACACACTGTAGTATCCCTCAATCATGGGTAATACTTACTATAGCATGTTGTAGTATACTGGAGAATACTACAGTAAAAACTACAGTATTACAGTGCATTCGGAAAGTATTCAGACCCCCTAACTTACAGCCTTATTATAAAATAGATTCAATTCAAAATGTTCCTCATCTATCTACACACAATAACCCATAAAGTGAAAACAGGTTTTAAGATTTGTTTGCAAAAACAGAAATACCTTATTTACGTAAATATTCCGAACCTTTGCTATGAGACTCGAAATTGAGCTCAGGTACACTTGATTGGAGTCCACCTGTGGTAAATTCTTGATTGGACATGATTTGGAAAGGCACCTGTCCATCTACAGTGGCTTGCAAAAGTATTCACCCCCTTGGCATTTTTCCTATTTTGTTGCCTTACAACCTGGAATTAAAATAGATTTTTTGGGGGGTTTGTATCATTTGATTTACACAACATGCCTACGACTTTGAAGATGCAACATATTTTTTATTGTGAAACAAACAAGAAATAAGACAAAAAAAACAGAACTTGAGCGTGCATAACTATTCACCACCCCAAAGTCAATACTTTGTAGTGCCACCCTTTGCCGCAATTACAGCTGCAAGTCTCTTGGGGTATGTCTCTATAAGCTTGGCACATCTGGCCAATGGGATTTTTGCCCATTCTTCAAAGCAAAACTGCTCCAGCTCCTTCAAGTTGGATGGGTTCCGCTGGTGTACAGCTATTTTTAAGTCATACCACAGATTCTCAACTGGATTGAGGTCTGGGCTTTGACTAGGCCATTCCAAGACATTTAAATGTTTCCCCTTAAATCACTCGAGTGTTGCTTTAGCAGCATGCTTAGGGTCATTGTCCTACTGGAAGGTAAACCTCCGTCCCAGTCTCAAATCTCTTGACGACTGAAACAGGTTTCCCTCAAGAATTTCCCTGTATTTACCTCCATCCATCATCCCTTCAATTCTGACCAGTTTCCCAGTCCCTACTGATGAAAAACATACTCACAGCATGATGCTGCCACCACGCTTCACTGTGGGGATGTGTTCTCTGGGTGATGAGAAGGAAAGCTGTTTCAGTCTTCAAGAGATGATGAAATTATGATTATGTTTATAAAGAAACAGATCATTTGTGCATAGGCATACCTGGTCACGGACATAAAGGCCACTCGGGTCTTCATTGAAGAAGTAGGGTAAGAGAAGGATCACTGCAGGTGTACGGTGTTTCCTCCGACACATTGGTGCGGCTGGCTTCCGGGTTAAGCACGTATTGTGTCAAGAAGCAATGCGGCTTGGCGGGGTTGTGTTTCAGAGGACGCACGGCTCTCGACCTTCGCCTCTCCCTAGTCCGTACAGGTGTTGCAGCGATGGGACAAGACAATTGGATTTGACGAAAAGGGGGTAAATGTATTCCAACATTTTTTTGTGAATGGGTATAATGTGTATGTGTAAAATGTATACTAGTAATTTTTTAATTACTAAATTGGGTAATTTTGTATACATTTATATAAAATTGCATTGCGGCGCTTCTGGGGTGATTCTGGTAAGATGGCTGAATTCCGGTAGACGGAAACGGCCCGATGTACTTGGGCCGATTCTGGGCAGTCATTCATTTTGAGGACGTCCTCTAGGGTGTCGATGTTCTCCCCATCAAAGGCCATTCCGGGCCATTCAAACAGTTCCAGCCCCCCGGAAGAGCGCTGCTTCTGGGCCAATTCCTCATTGCTAGCTGGTGTGTGTGTGTGTGTGTACAGTATGTCAGTAAGTACATTTGTGCATGTGGGTCTGATTCTGTGTCCTTGTGTGTGTGTGTGTGTGTGTCGTAACTATGTGCATGCATCCGTGTCTTAATGTGTGTGTCTGAGTGTTGGGACGTGAGTGAGTGACATCAGCACCTAGTGGAGCGTGACGGTAGCTGGGGGCAGCAGGAGAACATGGGTAATATAACACTCCTTCTCTCCTTTATAGATCCCCCTTGGCCCCTTAGCCTTGGCTACTGTTACACAGATGACAAACACACGCCTGCTGTTCTCACTCTCTCGCTTAACTCTTTCCCCTATGTCTGTAATTCTCTGTCTGTCTGTCTGTCTGTCTGTCTGTCTGTCTGTCTGTCTGTCTGTCTGTCTGTCTGTCTGTCTGTCTGTCTGTCTGTCTGTCTGTCTGTCTGTCTGTCTGTCTGTCTGTCTGTCTGTCTGTCTGTCTGTCTGTCTGTCTGTCTGTCTGTCTGTCTGTCTGTCTGTCTGTCTGTCTGTCTGTCTGTCTGTCTGTCTGTCTGTCTGTCTGTCTGTCTGTCTGTATCTCTTCTTCTCCCCCTCCTCTCAGTTGACGTACCACACATTCCCATTGCTCTGGTGTGCGTCACATGTCCAGTAAACACTCGCCCAACGTCACCTGTCCCTCAGAGACCTGACCAACTGCTGGGCAGTGGGTGGGAGGAGGGGGTGGACAGGTGGGGTCCTCCTCTCCTGTCACTTGCCTTCTTGTTTTCAACTTATCTCTCATTCCTTTTGCTCCCACCTTTCTCAATTCACCCTTTACCCTTTTCTCAGTTCGACCCTATGGTTCTTCTTCTCTACCCTGTTTTCCCCACAACACTTCCTCTCTCTGCTCTCCTCTCCCCAACCCTTCCTTTCTCCCTCTCTCCTGTCCCCAACCTGCCTACCTCTTTCCATCTCTCCCCTCTGTCTCATCCCCATTCCCTCTCCCGCACCTCTCTCTCCCACTGGACCTAAAGCTCCCCTGACCTTTCCCCAGCGCCATGGCCTGCCCACCATCGCCCCCTCACTCTGATCACACTGACGACCCTTGAAGCCTCAGCCAGGGGGAAATACTGACTCTGTTGCATCACATTCTCCATTACTCTGCCAAGCTGTAGGGCATTATGTGTATCTTTGTGTATGTCTCTGTGTTGGCTCTTTGTGTGTTTCCTCATGTGCATCTCACCCCCCTTTGTTTTGTCTGTCATCACCCTTTGATGAGGAGGTGACATGAAAGCTTCCTCCTGTTCCTTTCAGCACCTCTCAGACGTGTGTGAGTATACGTAAACAGCACGACCAACAGCTGAAGAGTTTTTTTTTTTTTACGTTTTTGCCCAATTGTTTACACACTAAAACTGGCCCACGAGACACAATGACCCACACGTTTAACTCGTTTAGCAGAACCAGACACCAGATCTACAGTACTACTGACACATGTTTTACTTTACACTCAGATTGCAATTCTATAACAAACACTTGGCAAAACACAACACACAGTTCTCAATCTTTAGCACAACCTTCACAACTAGGTGATTGGCAACACTACCATCTTCCATAGCATCAGAGGGAGCTTATCAACCACAGCCCCCATCCTTAAGAAACACCAGCTCCGGGTGAAGCAAATCTACACTCCCATTTGAAAGGAATTCCCCGAGTGAAGGATAAACGGTGTGCAAGTAAGTAATGTAGTAGTATTACACTCTTGAAACATTAGAGACTCATTGATGTTGCCAGTGAACTTTACTATACAGCAATTACAGTATTTACTGTCATTTCAGAGAATCATGGAGTTGGATACAAGTCCCATCCCCCAGGAACTGATATTCATAGATGAGGCTGGATTCAATTTAGCAAAGATGAGGAGGAGAGGAAGGAAGATCATTGGTCAACGCACCATTATTGAGGTAATGTACCTGGCCAGCGCGGGGGAAATGTCACCATATGAGCAGCTATGAGCCTCAATGGGGTTCTCCACTGCCATGCCACCCTTAGACCATACAACAACGCCCATCTCCTTCATTTCCTGAACACCTTTTCAGGCAGAGCAGAGAGGGCCAGGTGATCCTGAGCAGCAAATGTATGTTCTAATTTGGGACAACGTTTCCATCTGGCTGCTCAGATCCGCAGCTGGTTCCATGACCATCCCAGGTTTACAGTTCTCTATCTTCCACCATATTCCCCATTTCTCAACCCCACTGAGGAGTTGTTTTCAGCATGGCGGTGGAAGGTGTATGATCGCAAACCCCATGAACGTTCTCCAGGCAATTTAGGAGGCCTGTGGTGCCATTCCAGCAGAGTCCTGTCAGGGGTGGATGCGTCACGCCAGAAGATATTTCCCCCGCTGTCTGGCAAAGGAGAATATTGCCTGTGATGTTGATGAAATTCTGTGGCTGGAACAAAACAGACATTTCGGATTATGATCTTGATTTTACTGTATTTTGACAGTTTCTTTATCTATTCCATACAATTGATCTAACATACAGTATATTATTCCTTTGCGTATGCAAAATATATTTACTGTATGTGTGCTTACAGTATGCTGTTTGCCTTGTTGAAATATAAAACAAAAATTGTTGTATTTGTGTTTCTTTCTTTTTGGAGTACACACAAACAATATACAGTATAACAACAAAGTCGTAGTCTTTACACTGAAATAGGTTCTGATCGTAGTGTTTTGTATATGTCACATTAGTGTGATCTCGTTTGTCACTAAGTTGATACGTGTGTGTGTGTCTCATTTGTATGCGGAGTTTCATTTTGAGCAGGGAGTACATGATTTTGATTGCTGTGTTTCATTTTGCAAGATGTCTGTGGGGTTTGGGGAAATTGGCTAACTGTTTTGTTTTTAGCGTTTTGAGTACCTGAGCTGTAGTTTCAGCAAACGTGTGTTAACAACTGGGAAAAACTGTAAGTCAGGAGGCGTGAAGTGAGTTGCGAGCCGCTGCAGAAAGACGGGCAGTGTGTGTGTGTGACGGGCAGTGTGTGTGTGTGTGTGTGTGTGTGTGTGTGTGTGTGTGTGTGTGTGTGTGTGTGTGTGTGTGTGTGTATATAACGTCTGTCGTTAAAGGTAGACCAAGGCACAGCGTGGGTTGGGTTCATCATATTTTATTTAACGGTGAACCAGCAAAAAACAATAAACAACACAACGAACGAAAAGTTTTGCATGCTACTCACAGCAATACAAAAACAAGATCCCACAAACACAGGTGGGGAAAAGGCTGCCTAAGTATGGTTCCTAATCAGAGACAACGATAGACAGCTGCCTCTGGTTAGGAACCATACTCGGCCCAACACAAAGAAATACAACACATAGAATGCCCACCCCACACTGACCTAACCACATAGAGAAACAAACCCTCTCTCTCAGGTCAGGGCGTGACAGTGTTTGTGTCATGCATCGGAGAAAAGCGGTGAGCTACTGATTAGTTCCGACCCCAAAAAGATGTTACCCTCGTGGGTTAAAAATCTGTCAGCCTTGGGGGTAAGCTAACTCAAGCCCCATAACACCTTGAGTACGAGCTATGGTGGGAAGTGGAGAAAGAGGGGCAGAGGGGGGTGGAGGGGAGAAGTGGACTGTGAAAACAGGCCTACATTTGGAGAGGGGACCCAGTCAGTGTGGGTGGTCCTGTTTAAAAGATGTACAACCTGAGACCATGAAAGTGTTACTCACTAATATATACATAGACAGTCTATAGATACAGAATATGTGCTGTATATATTAGTCTACACATTCTACCTATACATGGTTTATGGAGTGTCTTTCTATACAACTGATGAGAATATACGGCTTATAATAGAGCTTAAGCACCGCATCTTTTACACAATCACCAGTTGTGAATGCCCACACGTGATTCTGATTAAATGGGCCACTGGAGAAATGTAATTTAATAGATGGTGTGGGTTCTTCCAACAGATCTGTTTGATGATGCATGATGATGAGATGATTCATTAAAATGTAGATAACATATTTTACAGCTATGAGGATCGCTCTGTCCTTGACTGCGACTTCTAAACTGAGGCGGTCTATTATTTTGCTGTGTTCACAGAATACATGTTCCCAGAGATTGTGTTCACATAAATTGTGTTCACAGGAAAACATCTTGGTAGCATGTGGGCACGAGATAAGGCAAATCAAATAATCTCAGACAGTTACACAGACACTCAGTCCTATCTGTAACTGTTTTTGAGGGAAGCTATGAGATGTGAAAAAAGGAACAAGTTGACACCTTGTAATCAAATCAAAGTTTATTTGTCACATGCGCCGAATACAACAGGTGTAGTAGACCTTACAGTGAAATGCTTACTTACAGGCTCTAATCAACAGTGCAATTAAAAAAAGGTATCAGGTGAACAATAGGTAAGTAAAGAAATAAAAACAACAGTAAAAAAGACAGTGAAAAATAACAGAAGCGAGGATATATACAGTAGCGAGGCTATAACAGTAACGAGGCTATATACAGGCACCGGTTAGTCAGGCTGATTGAGGTAGTATGTACATGTAGATATGGTTCAAGTGACTATGCATATATGATAAACAGAGTAGCAGTAGCGTAAAAGAGGGGTTGGCGGGTGGTGGGTGGCGGGTGGCGGGACACAATGCAGATAGCCCGGTTAGCCAATGTGTGGGGGCACTGGTTGGTCGGTCCAATTGAGGTAGTATGTAAATTAATGTATAGTTAAAGTGACTATGCATATATGATAAATAGAGAGTAGCAGCAGCGGGTTGGGGGGGCACACAATGCAAATAGTCCGGGTAGCCATTTGATTACCTGTTCAGGAGTCTTATGACTTGGGGGTAAAAGCTGTTGAGAAGATTTTTGGTCCTAGACTTGGCGCTCCGGTACCGCTGTCATGTGGTAGTAGAGAGAACAGTCTATGACTGGGGTGGGTGGGGTCTTTGACAATTTTTAGGGCCTTCCTCTGACACCACCTGGTGTAGAGGTCCTGGATGGCAGGCAGCTTTGCCCCAGTGATGTACTGGGCCGTACGCACTACCCTCTGTAGTGCCTTGTGGTCAGAGGCCGAGCAGTTGCTGTACCAGGCAGTGATGCAAAAATGCAGACGACCAAAATAAGAAGGCCAAAATAGCTACATGAGGACTAGTGGTATACTGTAGCTCATTTAAAGTGCACCATGAAAACATACAGATTATTATTAATATATATCCTAAATAATAAATCACCAACCCTAAATGTTCTGACATGTATGAGGTGTGTACTGAAGTGACCAACAGTTTGTTTTTCCTCAACAACAGGAGTCCTGAAGTTCCCATCTGGAAAACAGTCTGGTGTTAGTTGGAGGTGTTGGCTTCCTCTTTTATTTGAAGGTGTGCGTGAGTGCGTGCATGTATCACCCTCAGAACCCTCAGCTGTAACCTACGTCTGTTTGTATTGGGCTACTTTACAGACACGGGCAACTTGACTTTCCATGTAGGGCCTACAAGGAGTGAGAACACAATGTGTTGTTTATAGTATGAGTAGTCTGCCAGTGGATGCTATGTATGGCATGGTAATAGAGATATGGCAGTCACTATGCTACAGTCTGGACTATGGAATGGGCTGACGTCATATCATTAGTAGGCAGAGATAAGGGATATCAGCAGGCCTGAGGTCACCAGCCATTAGCCCTGACAGAGGGTTGACATGGAGCAGGAGACGCCCAGCCAACCCAGTGTCACACTGCCACACTGACATGTCAACACCTAGGGATGTGGCTGGAATGTTAATGTGTGGATTGGACTGAGGGTGTGACTCTTTCTCTATCACGATGTTTCTTACCCTATCTCTGTCACACTCAGTAATATAGAACACTTTCACTCTTTCATGTATATTATGGTGTGGTTGTGTCATAGAGACACTGCTTTGTGGTAACATCTGCTAGTCTGCATTACCCCTGGAATGGATATGAAGTTTGTACACACCCGCACACAAACACTGTAGAGCAGTGAAGAGTTCAATCTCACCGTCCCTCCCATGCAACCGTGTGCTGTTTGGGAGATATCATATACATATCCAACTCCAAGGAATGCAGAACATTGCTGACTACATCTATTTTTTCAACACAGGCTTGGATCATATTGGAAAATGCAATTCAATATATGCAGACTAAAAGCTGAGGCAACTGCTTAGACTAAAAATACGTACAAGGATTTAAGAGGAAGACTGTATCAGAATCCGTTCGGCTCTAAGCTCATACAGGAGGCCTGATATCCCTGGCTTCTGAATTTTATAAAAATACACGTGGAAGGTGGACCCAAATGTGAGCACAGACACACATAGAGAAACACACATGCAAACAATCTTAGCCCTAACACAATCTCTCTCTCTCTGTCTATATGGCCTATGGTATGATGTGTTTAGTGTGTAGTGTTGAGTGCTGTGTAGTGTACTTGTGGTGAGACTGTGTGATAAATCTCTGACAGGGAGGCAGACATGAGAGCAGAACGCCTGAGTCTGCAAATAATTTACCTTAAGACTTTTTGCCCCTTACTGTACATCATTCTCACTACTACAGCAGGAGAGAACTATACATCATTCTCACTACTACAGCAGGAAAGAACTTTACATCATTCTCACTACTACAGCAGGAAAGAACTTTACATCATTCTCACTACTACAGCAGGAAAGAACTTTACATCATTCTCACTACTACAGCAGGAGAGAACTTTACATAATTCTCACTACTACAGCAGGAGAGAACTTTACATAATTCTCACTACTACAGCAGGAGAGAACTTTACATAATTCACACTACTACAGAAGGAGAGAACTAGGTAACTCAGACTTGGATGTAAATGCCACTGTTATGTGGAAGCTACGGGCCATGTGACCTGACCAAGATTAACACTGGTTTGTTTTGAGAGAGAGACAATCAACATGCCAAAGCCACAACTGTCTGATGAGTTTTCATCCTGGCCAATCACTGTCACTGTGAGTAGACTCCCTTGCCTCGTCTCCTTGTTGTTCCCATGACAACCTTCATACAGCATCAGGGACGTGAAGCATTGTCAGAAAGTATTAATGGGAGTGTGCAAAGAGAGTTCAGGTGGGCTCAGAGTTTTCTGAAGGCTGTTTCAGTCTCTAGTATCTATACTGCAACAGTTTATGTGCTGGGGGCTAGTGTTCTGCTGTCTTATCTGGTGTCCTGTGTGATCTTAGGTATGCTCCCTCTAATTCTCCCATCTCTCTCTCTCTCTCTCTATCTCTCTCCGGGGACCTGAGCCCTAGGATCATGCCTTAGGGTTACCTGGCCTGACAACTCCTGGCTGTCCCCGTCTCCAGTCCACCTGGTCGTGCTGCTGATCCAGTTTCTGCTGTTCTGCCTGTGGCTATGGAACCCTGACCTGTTCACCGGACGTGCTACCTTGTCCTAGACCTGCTGTTTCGACCCTCTCCCCTCCCTCTCTCTCTTTCTCTCTCTCCATCCCTCTCTCTCTCTTTCCCTTTTTCTCTCTCAACCGCACCAACTGTCTCAACGTCTGAATGTTTCGCTCTGAAAAGCCAACTGACATTTACTCCTGAGCTCCTGACCTGTTGCACCCTATATAACCACTGTGATTATTATTTTACCCTGTTGGTCATCTACAAACGGTTATACATCTTGAAGATCAATCTGGCCTTAATGGCCATGTGCTATAATCTCCACACGGCACAGCCAGAAGATGACTGGCCACCCCTCAGAACCTGATTCCTCTCTAGGTTTCTTCCTAGGTTCCTGCCTTTGGGGATTTTTTCCTAGCCACCGTGCTTCTACTGTACATCTGCATTGCTTGCTCTGTGGGGTTTTAGCCTGGGTTTCTGTATAAGCACTTTGTGCTGATGTAAAAAAGGTTTTATAAATACATTTGATTGAATGTGATTGATTGTAGACAATGAATATGGAACGTACATGGAGTTTTGATGTTCAAATGTTATGTGGCGTATGTGAGTGCAAATGTGTGTGTGCTGATATGGACAAGTACATACTGAACTATGTGTATACAGTTGAAGTTGGAAGTTTACATACACCTTGCTAAATACATTTAAACTCAGTTTTTCACAATTCCTGACATTTAATCCAAGTAAAAATTCCCTGTCTTAGGTCAGTTAGGATCACCACTTTATTTTAAGAATGTGAAATGTCGGAATAATAGTAGAGAGAATGATTTATTTCAGCTTTAATTTCTTTCATCACATTCCCAGTGGGTCAGAAGTTTACATACACTCAATTAGTATTTGGTAGCGTTGCCTTTAAATTGTTTAACTTGGGTCAAACATTTCGGGTAGCCTTCCACAAGCTTCCCACAATAAGTTGGGTGAATTCTGGCCCATTCCTCCTGACAGAGCTGGTTTGTAGGCCTCCTTGCTCGTACATGCTTTTTCAGTTCTGCCCAGGGCTATGTGATGGCCACTCCAATACCTTGACTTTGTTGTCCTTAAGCCATTTTGCCACAACTTTGGAAGTATGCTTGGGGTCATTGTCCATTTGGAAGACCCATTTGCGACCAAGCTTTAACTTCCTGACTGATGTCTTGAGATGTTGCTTCAATATATCCACATCATTTTCCATTCCTCATGATGCCATCTATTTTGTGAAGTGCACCAGACACTCCTGCAGCAAAGCACCCCCACAACATGATGCTGCCACCCCATGCTTCACGTTTGGGATGTTCTTTGGCTTGCAAGCCTCCCCCTTTTTCCTCCAAACATAACGATGGTCATTATGACCAAACAGTTCTATTTTGGTTTCATCAGACCAGAGGACATTTCTCCAAAAAGTACAATCTTTGTCCCCATGTGCAGTTGCAAACCGTAGTCTGGCTTTTTTATGGCTGTTTAGGAGCAGAGGCTTCTTCCTTGCTGAGCGGCCTTTCAGGTTATGTCAATATAGGACTCGTTTTACTGTGGATATAGATACTTTTGTACCTGTTTCCTCCAGCATCTTCACAAGGTCCTTTGCTGTTGTTCTGGGATTGATTTGCAGTTTTTTCACCAAAGTACGTTCATCTCTTGGAGACAGAACGCGTCTCCTTCCTGAGCAGTATGACGGCTGCGTGGTCCCATGGTGTTTATGCTTGCGTACTATTGTTTGTATAGATGAACGTGGTACCTTCAGGCATTTGGAAATTGCTCCCAAGGATGAACCAGACATGTGGACATGTCTACAATTATTTTTCTGAGGTCTTGGATGATTTCTTTTGATTTTCCTATTATGTCAAGCAAAGAGGCACTGAGTTTGAAGGTAGGCCTTGAAAACATCCACAGGTACACCTCCAATTGACTCGAATTATGTCAATTAGCCTATCAGAAGCTTCTAAAGCTATGACATCATTTTCTGGAATTTTCCAAGCTGTTTAAAGGCACAGTCGACTAAGTGTATATACATTTCTGACCCACTGGAATTGTGATACAGTGAATTATAAGTGAAATAATCTGTCTGTAAACAATTGTTGGAAAAATTACTTGTGTCATGCACAAAGTAGATGTCCTAACCGACTTGCCAAAACTATCGTTTGTTAACAAGAAATTTGTGGAGTGGTTGAAAAACTAGTTTTAATGACTCCAACCTAAGTGTATGTAAACTTCCGACTTCAACTGTATGTCTCTTTCACACAGATAGAATCACATATACACCAGAGGAGGCTGGTGGATGTCTCATAATAATGGCTGGAATGGAATGGTATCAAAAAACATGGAAACCAAATGTTTTATGTGTTTGAGACCATTCCATTTATTCCGTTCCAGCCATTCCTGCATGTGTTGCTAGATCTCTAACAGTAAAGAGCTCTCCCTGAGAAATGGCTATAAGAGGCCACAACTGAATATTTAATGCCAAATAAAGAAATTAAATACAATGTAGCTTACAAAGCTGGCCCAGTGAGAATTTGGATTTTTACACACATTATATTCCAATACAAGGACCCTACACATGCATGTTTGTATGCATGTATAGTATATTGTAGTCAATGTTCTGTATGGTACAGTATGCAAACTCTCCCAAATGACCCCTTATTGGTTGCATTGACATGTGGAGACATGTTAGAGACTTGCCTGGACATGCTCTGATTTAGTGTGGACTATGTGATAAGACAGAGAAAATACAACTCCCTCTCGCTCTTTCTCTTTGCTCCACTCCCTCTCTTAAGAATTTCTCTGTATTGTCTTTCAGATTCCTTGAACAACAATTACTTCACTAGAACCAAACTATTCCAAGTAGTCTTCCACCTCCGCGTATCTCCACCACTAGCACCACCACTCTAGCACAAGCCCCAACACATCCACTTTCAGACAAAACCACCGACAGCTTCTTGAGCTCTTTGAGATACAGTCTCCTCTGTAACTCCAATTTATTAGGCTCCCTCCCCAGAGACGTGAACCCTGCGGCTCGTAAATATTCCACTAAATGATAGTCTTCTTTCTTCCAGCACGCCCTGACACGTGAAATACAGCAAGGCTCCCTCCCTCTGCTTCCTGGGGCCCTCCTCGCCCTCCTTCTTGACTTTTTGGGTACATCCCAAATTGCATACTATTCCCTATGTAGTACACTGCTTTTGACAAGATCCCTATTGGGGAAAGTAGTGCACTATGAAGGGAATAGGGTGCCATTTGGAACACAACCTTTGACACCAGTACCTGTGCAGATGCATACATCTCCAAATGTATCGAGGTGAATCAATATCTACTAATATATCGGGGTGAATCAATATCGACTAATGTATTGGGGTGAATCAAATCTGCTAATGTATCGGGGTGAATCAAATCTGCTAATGTATCGGGGTGACTCATATCTACTAATGTATTGGGGTGAATCAAATCTATAAATGTATCGGGTGAATCAAATCTTCTAATGTATCGGGATGACTCATATCTTCTAATGTATCGGGTGAATCAGATATTCTAATGTATCGGGTGAATCAGATCTTCTAATGTATCGGGGTGACTCATATCTTCTATTGTATCGGGGTGACTCATATCTTCTAATGTATCGGGGTGAAACAGGTCTTCTAATGTATCGGGTGAAACAGGTCTTCTAATGTATCGGGTGAAACAGGTCTTCTAATGTATCGGGGTGACTCATCTTCTAATGTATCGGGGTGACTCATCTTCTAATGTATCGGGGTGACTCATATCTTCTAACGTATCAGGGTGACTCATGTCTTCTAATTTATCGGGTGAAACAGGTCTTCTAATGTATCAGGGTGACTCATGTCTTCTAATTTATCGGGGTGACTCATATCTTCTAATGTATCGGGTGAAACAGATCTTCTAACGTATCGGGTGAAACAGGTCTTCTAATGTATCGGGTGAAACAGGTCTTCTAATGTATCGGGTGAAACAGGTCTTCTAATGTATCGGGGTGACTCATCTTCTAATGTATCGGGGTGACTCATATCTTCTAATGTATCGGGGTGACTCATATCTTCTAATGTATCGGGGTGACTCATATCTTCTAATGTATCGGGTGAAACAGGTCTTCTAATGTATCGGGTGAAACAGGTCTTCTAATGTATCGGGGTGACTCATCTTCTAATGTATCGGGGTGACTCATATCTTCTAATGTATCGGGGTGACTCATATCTTCTAACGTATCAGGGTGACTCATGTCTTCTAATTTATCGGGTGAAACAGGTCTTCTAATGTATCGGGGTGACTCATATCTTCTAATGTATCGGGGTGGGGTTGGAAACCATAATCTGTGGCCAACAGTAGTTCTAGTTATTCATGTTCTCGGTGACAGTGAGAGAGAGCGTTGAGAAACATCATTCACTTTGATGGCTGATGGGTGAAGCAGTGATGTATCGTGGGTTGGGAGGAATGCCACTTTTGAGTTAGCGAACACAACATCGGGTACGTTTTTATTTTATGAGACTTCCCTTAGTCCTTGAAAGGAAGTGGCTTTCATGTGAATCCCAGCGACTGTGGTGTGAAATAGATGATAAAGTAGGAATCAATAGGCCAAGGTGATATGGCAGGATTGTTTTTTTATTTTACATTTTACCTTTATTTAACCAGGTAGGCTAGTTGAGAACAAGTTCTCATTTACAATTGCGACCTGGCCAAGATAAAGCAAAGCAGTGCGACAAAAAACAACAACACAGAGTTACACGTGGGATAAACAAAAGTACAGTCAATAACACAATAGAAAAATCTATATACAGTGTGTGCAAATGGAGTAAGGAGGTAAGGCAATAAATCGGCCATAGTAGCGAAGTAATTACAATTTAGCAAATTAACACTGGAAGGATAGATGTGCAGATGATGATGTGCAAGTAGAAATACTGGTGTGCAAAAGAGCAAAAAAAAGTTAATAAAAACAGTATCGGGATGAGGTAGGTAGTTGGATGGGCTATTTACAGATGGCTGTGTACACCTGCAGCGATCGGTAAGCTGCTCAGATAGCTGAGGCTTAAAGTTAGTGAGGGAGATATAAGTCTCCAACTTCAGCGATTTTTGCAATTTGTTCCAGTCATTGGCAGCAGAGAACTGGAAGGAAAGGCGGCCAAAGGGGGTGTTGGCTTTGGGGATGACCAGTGAGATATACCTGCTGGAGCGTGTGCTACGAGTGGGTGTTGCTATGGTGACCAGTGAGCTGAGATAAGGCGGAGCTTTACCTAGCAAAGGCTTGTAGATGACCTGGAGCCAGTGGGTCTGGCGACGAATATGTAGCGAGGGCCAGCCGACGAGAGCATACAGGTCACAGTGGTGGGTGGTATATGGGGCTTTGGTGACAAAACGGATGGCACTGTGATAGACTGCATCCAATTTGCGGGGTAGAGTGTTGGAGGCTATTTTGTAAATGACATCGCCGAAGTCGATGATCGGTAGGATAGTCAGTTTTATGAGGGTATGTTTGGCAGCGTGAGTGAAGGAGGATTTGTTGCGAAATAGGAAGCCGATTCTAGATTTAATTTTGGATTGGAGATGCTTAATGTGAGTCTGGAAGGAGAGTTTACAGTCTAACTAGACACCTAGGTATTTGTAGTTGTCCACATATTCTAAGTCAGAACCGTCCAGAGTAGTGATGCTAGTCAGGCGGGCGGGTGCGGGCAGCGATCAGTTGAAGAGCATGCATTTAGTTTTACTAGCATTTAAGAGCAGTTGGAGGCCATGGAAGGAGTGTTGTATGGCATTGAAGCTCGTTTGGAGGTTTGTTAACACAGTGTCCAAAGAAGGGCCAGATGTATACAGAATGGTGTTGTCTGCATAGAGGTGGATCAAGGAATCACCCGCAGCAAGAGCGACATCGTTGATATATACAGAGAAAAGAGTCAGCCGGAGAACTGAACCCTGTGGTACCCCCATAGAGGATATGGTCCAGAGGCTCTGAACCAGTGAACCAGACCACCGTTGAGCCCTCTCAGATTCAGTTTCATGTGATACATTTGGACACTATCACAAGCTAACACAATCAAACGTTCACAGGCCCAACACACAGGTCATGCATAATGATGAGGGAAATTAGATTGCATGGAACTGTATCTGTGTATAATTTGAGTGTTGAGGAAATGTGATATCTAATCACAATGACACAGAGAGATAATGATGACGTTGGAGTGAAATTATAAAACAGTGGAATGGACAGTGTAATTACATTACAATCAAACCCATAAAGCCTTGGAGTTGTGTGTGTGTGTGTGTGCAGAGCTATGAATCATAGGTTGAAGTGTTTGACAAGCTTTCACTCTAAAAAAGGACCTAGTCAAAAAGACTGAGTTCCATTTACTTGAGCACACACACTTGTATTGACACCTTTTCTCATGACACAGCAGTCACTTTCATGAGAAAGGAAAAATGTATTGCATATATTTTTTATCCATATTTGATTGAATATATCCACTGACAAATATATCGTCTGACAAATATATCGTCTTACTTTTATATACCAAAACAAAATTGTTACTACCCAATTGCTATTAGCTTTCAACCCTGCTAGAAAATCCTCGGATTGGTCTCTATAATGTTAGTACTGTGTCTAAAGACCAGACCATGGCACTGTTATCTAACGTGTTTTGTGCAGGTTGACATTTATTGTCATGAGTCTTGTCCTCAAGGCAGAACTGAGCGATTTCCCCTTAGATAGACCATCTGCAATGTCAAAATTGGCTAAATTGTAAAACTTCATGAAAACAAAAATTTGCTTTTTGGTCTTAATTTAAGGTTAGGGTTAGGCATTATGGTTAGCAGTGTGGTTAAGGTTAGGCATTATGGTTAGCAGTGTGGTTAGGGCTAGGCATTATTATGTCCCTCCCCAGTCTCTGTAGAGGCCTGATCTCTCATCTAACCCCTCTGTGTCCTGTTGGCATGCTACACAATGCCCTTTTAGTACAGGAGAGTTGGCTGGGCGTAAACATTCCAATGAGTGTGGCCCGTTGTGGGCACTGAAGTGACTGACTGACTGACTGACTGACTGACAGCTAGCTAGCTTGTTTTGAAAATGGCAGAATAAGGTGTTATGGCCATAACTGCAGCTACATATTTTATTTCTCCTACATGAGCAATTCTGTTTAAGGCTCATATCAATCAAACCTTATCATGTTTCTATATTAGGGGTTTTCCTGATAGGTCATTACTCCTCATGTCTGTATAGTGTCATCTTATGTTATGACATTTAAGTCTGTGTGTGTGTTCGCCAGCCAATGCAGTGTTGGAAGGTGTAAACCAGGCTACTCCCTTCTAGGCTGCTGTGTGAACTCAGGTTTGATGGATTCATACACCCTTGAGGCTATAACTGGTATTTGGGTTGATTGTGTAAACTTGTGTTCATCCACTATTCCACACAGATGTGAAGGGTTGTTTGTCTGCCAAGCTATTTATTTTTGGCCAGCTCTTCCCACGATGATTGAAATGCTGACACAACCATTTTGAAATCCCCAAATCAACAAAGGCGGTACATCCAGAGAATGATTGCTCAATACATTATGGATGACTAAGGTCCTATCATGGTCCATACACACCAACACAGTCGTGAAGAGGGCACGGCAATGCCTATTCCCCCTCAGGAGGCTGAAAAGACTTGTCATGGGACCTCAGATCCTCAAAAGGTTATACAGCTGGACCATCGAGAGCATCCTGACTGGTTGCGTCACCGCTTGGTATGGCAACAGCTTGGCAACCGACCGCAAGGCGCTACAGAGGGTAGTGCGTACGGCCCAGTACATCACTGGGGCTGAGCTTCCTGCGATCCAGGACCTATATACCAGGCGGTGTCAGAGGAAGACCCTAAAAATTGTCAAAGACTCTAGCCACCCAAGTTAAAGACTGTTCTCTCTGCTACCACACTGCAATCGGTACCGGAGCGCCAAGTCTGGAACTAAATGGCTCCTTAACAGCTCCTACCCCCAAGCCATAAGACTGCTGAACAGTTCATCAAATGGTTACCAGGACTATTTAATTTTATAATTATCTATTGTTATCTTTTGCACTGACTCTCTTGCACAGGATCAATGTACACTCACCGGTCTAACCACACACACACACTTACTACACTGACACTCCAACACACACACGCACACACACACACACACACACTATATTTGTATTTGATTAACACTTTTTTGCTTACTAAATGATTCCATATGTGTTATTTCATAGTTTTGATGTCTTCACTATTATTCTACAATGTAAAAATAGTAAAAATAAAGAAAAAACCTTGAATTAGTAGGTGTGTCATAACTTTTGACTGGTGCTGTACATATTATCTCATTTACCTCGTACCCCTGTACATTGACTCGGTACCGGTACCCCTTGTATATAGCCGAGTTATTGTTATTTTATTGTGTTACTATTTTTCCTTTAGTTTATTGAGCACATTTTTCTTACTTTTTAAAAATGTTGCATTGTTGGCTAAAACCTCTTGGGGATCGAGGGTAACCTAATCCCACTGACGGATTGCTAGCATGGCGAGAAATTCAAAACATCAAAAATCTAATAATTTCAATTTCTCAAACAATCAACTATTTTACACCATTTAAAAGATAAACATCTCCTTAATCGAACCACATTGTCCGATTTTCAGAGGCTTTACGGCGAAAGCATAAAGTTAGATTATGTTAGGAGAGTACATAGCCAAAAAAGTACACACATCCATTTTCAATTCAAGGACAGGCATCACCAAAAGCAGAAAACCAGCTACAATTATGCACTAACCTTTTGACAATCTTCATCAGATGACACTCCTCATCAGATGACACTCCTAAGACATTATGTTAGACAATACATGCATTTTTGTTCTATCAAGTTCATATTTATATCCAAAAACAGCATTTTACATCGGCGCGTGGCGTTGAGAAAATGTGTCTCCCCAAAACTGCCAGTGAATTTACAAAAAAATACTCATTATAAACGTGATTAAAGTATTAAACTGTTATTCAAAGAATAACGGTCGCATTCTCCTGAATGCAATCGCATTGACAGATTTCAAAATAACTTTACTGGGAAAGCATACTTTGCAATAATCTGAGTACTCTGGTCCGAAAAATACACTACGCAATACAGGTAGCTGCCATGTTGGAATCATCTAAAATCATAAATAACATTAGCAATATTCCCTTACCTTTAATAATCTTCATCAGAAGGCACTTCCAGGAATCTCAGGTCCACAACAAATGTTGTTTTTTTCAATGTAGTTCATAATTTATGTCCAAATAACTCCATGCTGTTCCGTGTTGTTAGTGCGTTCGGTAGGCTACTCAAAATGTAGGGCACAGGAGGGAAAAGTCACGACGAAAAGTCCCCAAAAAAAATCTGTTTACGTTCGTTCAAACATGTCAAACGTTGTTTAGCATCAATCTTTTGGTCCATTTTTAACGTGAAACTTCAGTAATATTTCAACCCGACCTCTCCTGTGTCTTGAAAGACGTTTTGAAAAAGGTCTCGCCTCACATGAACGCGCATGTGCGCGCAATAATGAAGTGACGACATCCCAGGGACGTCAACTTCCCTTCCTTCTCATTCGGTCTCTGTTCATCATAGACGCTTCAAACAACTTTATAAAGATTGTTGACATCTAGTGGAAGCCATAGGAAGTGCAAAATGAATCCTTTGTCACTGTGTGTTTTATTGGCAATGACTTGAAAATAGTACAGCCACAAAATTTTCTTCGAGACACCATTCAAACAGTTTTAGAAACTTCAGAGTGTTTTCTATCCAAATCTACTAATAATATGCATATTCTATTTTCTGGGCCGGAGTAGTAACCTGTTTAAATTGGGTACGTTTTTCATCCGGCCGTGAAAATACTGCCCTCTAGCCCCAAGGGCTTGTAAGTAAGCATTTCACGGTATGGTTGTATTCGGAGCAAGTGACAAATAAAAATGTATTTGATTTTAGGATTTTAACTTTACCTACTTTGAAAAAAATTGTATTCAGCCTGTTACATAGAAACTTAGTCTATATCTCAGCTTTTTGATGGATTTGTCACGACTTCCGCCGAAGTCGGTCCCTCTCCTTGTTCGGGTGGCGTTCGACGGTCGACGTCACCGGCCTTCTAGCCATCGCCGATCCACTTTTCATTTTCCATTTGTTTTTTCTTTGTTTTACACACCTGGTTTCAATTCCCCAATTACATGTTCATTATTTAACTCTCTGTTTTCCCCATGTTTTTTGTGCGTGTGTCACAGGCGTCGTAAGGATTGGACCAAGGTGCAGCGGGTAAAGTGCTCATCTTCTTAATTTATTAGAAATAACACTTAAACAAAAGAAACAAACGACGAAACAGTCCCATAAGGTGCACAGACTATACAGGAAATAACCACCCACAAAACACAAGTCAAACAAATCTCAACTAAATATGGCCTCCAATTAGAGACAACGACAACCAGCTGCCTGTAATTGGAGGTCCTACCAAAAACCCAAAATAGAAATAGAAAACTAGATTTAAACAGAAATAGAAAACAGAACCTAAACCAAAAACACCAAAACACACAAAACAAACACCCCCTGCCACGCCCTGACCAAACTACAACGACAAATAACCCCTTTTACTGGTCAGGACGTGACAGTGTGATTGTTTTATGTATGTTCGGTCTGTTATTGTGGACTCGGTATTACGACATGTTATTGGAATATTTGAGTAAAGTTACTTGTGTTACTCATCTCTGCTGTCCTGCGCCTGACTCCTCTGCACCAGCTACACCCAGACCACTACAGGATTAAGGATCTGTAAGATGTTTCACCCTCAAGGCGTTACGGTTTTAAGCTTTGATGACGAGGAAAATAGGCTAAATCTTTATCTAAGCGTTGAGAATGGTCGATTCCACTTCCAAGAAAATCCAAACACCCAATAAAAATGGACCCTTCTTACAGTAGATGACCCCATACATTTTTTAAATATGTGACTGAATTGGAAAATGCATTACTCACCATCTTATATGGACATACAGATGTAGAGATTTTAGCATGGAGGCACTCCTCTCTTCAAGTCATCCTCCATAAATGTTTGATCCCATATTGACTTATACCTCCAATACCCCTGTTACCAAGAGAGGTTTTAAAATGCATGAAGTGTATGAGTATGGCTAAACTGAAAATATGAGAGCTGAGTTTTCTAAAGCCCCCAGAAATGTATTCAAATAAAAATACAGGTGGCGTTACTTAATATCAAACTGAATACTGCCACATTACGTGAAAAGCTATAGTTGTATTGATTAAATACACTGAAAGCACTGTGAAGGTATGCGTGTCCTGTACTGTACTGGAGGAGCACACCAGCCTCCCGGGCTGCAAAGTGAGTGAGCTGAACACTGATTTAAGGACAGTTTTCAATTGAACTTTCATGGTTAAGGATGGGATTTGATGATGGTAAGGTGATCATAGATATTTTCAACTTCTACCCGCTATATAGAGTCAATGTGAGTGATGTTGTTCTATTTGCTGTCAGTGCTCTCAGACAGATTCTCCCTCTCCCCTCCCCTCTCCTCCCACCTCATCTCCCTCTCCCCTCTTCCTCTAAACCTCTCCTCCCACCTCATCCCCCTCTCCCTCATCCCTCCACCCAGAGTACTCTTATACCTTCACATTAATTAAACACGGCAATCAGCCTCATACCTCAACAGCCAACAGCCATAAACCACAACCAGAGAGGCTAATAAACTTTATAAAGTTTCAAGCTCCCCAATTTCTATTCAGATAAAATGAACCAGATGCACATTGGAATGTCAAACAGTTTGTGGACAATGTGGCTAAACACTCATTATGATCAAATATGAAGATCACATATTCTTATTTTTAATTTAAGATGGGGGATCCCTGGTCAAGATGTAACATCATAATACATATAAATAACATTTTAATGATGATAATTGGTGGCGTAGTCGGCTGAATATTAGGCCCACTAGAATGCTGGGTCACAGCTAGCAGGAGGCATCAGTCAGTCGGCAGCGCTATTAGTGACTATCTAAACTGCTACATATTAGCAATTAGCTACTGTAGAGGCTTGGGCAATAATCACCTTGGGTAAAAGTGTTTTCCTCTTGCTTTTCACAGCTCTCTCTCCCTCTTTCTTTCTGTCTCTCTCTTTTTGTGTCAGTCTCTTTCTCTCACCCTCCTTCTCACCCTCTCTCCTTATCTCCCTATCTCTTTCTCACTCTCTCTCCTTATCTCCCTCTCTCTTTCTTTCCTCCATAATTTATCTTTCCTCTCTCTCTCTCTCTCTCTCTCTCTCTCTCTCTCCTTATCTCCCTCTCTCTTTCATTCCTCCATAATGTATATTTCCTCTGCTTTCTCACTCTCTCACCCACTGCTCTCTCTTGGTCTCTCAAATCTCTCTTTTCAGCTTTTGCTCTCTTTTCTTTCCACCTCTTTGTCTTATAGCTTCCACACCTCACAGAGACAGCACTGGATGAGAGATTTTGAAAAAAGCTGTTGATAATGTAACAATCTCAGTGTTGGAAACATGCATTATATCTCCAGTACTGCTCTTTATAAGTACTTCACTGTAGAGTAAACCATTCCACAATACATGCTGATAGTGTAGCAATAAACTCACATAGCTTTCTCTAGCATCTCTTGTCCTTATTTTAGCTGTCCAGAGTGTTGTTGTGTTTACACAGTAAACATGGAGGTGTTAGGCAGGCAGGCTGGGTCGCTGTTGTCTAAATGCCATGGACATGCTGCTAATTCCCAGGAGGCTTACTCAGAGCATGCACAGGCCAGCTGGCAAGTGTCTTCACTGACATTTTCCTCTCCCTGACCCAGTCTGTAATACCTAAATGTTTCAAGCAGGCCACCATAGTCCCTGTGCCCAAGAACACCAAGGTAACCTGCCTAAATGACTACCGACCTGTAGCACTCACATTTGTAACCATGAAATGCTTTGAAAGGCTGGTCATGGCTCACATCAACACCATCATCCCAGACATGAACAAATAACGCAATATCTATTGCACTCCACGCAGAAATTTCCCACCTGGACAAAAGGAACAACTACATGAGAATTCTGTTCATTGACTACAGCTCAGCATTCAACACCCTAGTGACTTCCAAGCTCATCACTAAGCTAAGGATCCTGGGACTGAACACCTCCCTCTGCAACCGGATCCTTGACTTCCTGATGGGCCACCCCAAGGTGGTGAGGATAGGCAACAACACATCCTCCACGCTGACCCTCAACACGGAGACCTCTCAGGGGTGCGTGCTCTGTCCCTTTGGGCACTCCCTGTTCCCAACGACTGTGTGGCCACGCATGACTCCAACACCATCATTACATTTGCAGATGACACAACGGTGATAGGCCTGATCACCGACAATGATGAGACAGTCTATAGGGAGGAGGTCAGAGACCTATCAGTGTGGTGCCAGGACAACAACCTCTCCCTCAACGTCAGCAAGATAAAAAGAGCTGATCGTGGACTACACACCCCCATTCACATCGACAGGACTGTTGTGGAGCGGGTCGAGAGCTTTAAGTTCCTCTGTCCACATCATTAAAGACCTATCATGGTCCAAACACATCAACACAGTTGTGAAGATGGCACGACAATGCCTCTTCCCCCTCAGGAGGCTGAAAAAATGTGGCATTGGCCCTCAGATCCTCAAAAAGTTCTACAGCTGCACCATTGAGAGCATCTTGACTGGCTGCATCACAGCTTGGTATTGCTCCCTGCCATCCAGGACCTCTATACCAGGCGGTGTCAGAGGAAGGCCCTAAGACTCCAGCCACCCAATTCATAGACTGTTCTCTCTGCTACCGCACGGCAAGCGGTACCGGACTGCCAAGTCTGGGACCTAAAGGTAACTGAACAGCTCACACGCTCACACATGCTACACTGACACTCCAACACACACACACACACACACACACACACACACACACACACACACACACACACACACACACACACACACACATAGACACTCTTTCATACTCTTCACATACGCTGATGCTACTCTGTTTATTATCTGTCCTGATTGCCTAGTCACTTTACCCCAACCTACATGTACCGTACATATTATCTCAATTACCTCCACTACCTTGTACCCCTGCACATTGACTCAGTACCGGTACATCTTGTATATACCTGCGTTATTGTTATTTTGTGTTACTATATCCTTTTTTTATTTAGCAATATTTTTGTATTTTTTAACTCTGCGTTGTTGGGAAAGGTCTTGTAAGTAACCATTTCACGGTAAAGTCTGCACCTGTTGTACTCGGAGCATGTGACAAATAACATTTGATTTGCTGAGCTATGTGATGTAAACGAATGATTGACATGAAATATATGATGTAATATCCAACAAATTAAAAATGCATCCAAATGCCTATTAATGTGTAACTTAGACTGGCTGACTCTCAGCTCAGTCAAAGGCACACTCAGAGTGGTAAAGGGCATACTTCACTGTTTGCAGTGTACTTGCTGACATTGTTGTTTTTAATCATAAGTCGGATCATTTTATGCAGCGTAGCCTAGGCTGTAGACTGTGCAAACATTAGCGAAATGATTTATCATCACTGAGTAAACATTTGCTGAATATCTAGAAGGAGAAAAACAGAGCATATCTCCTTACACCAGCCAGGCTGTATAATATCAGCCAAGCTAGAGGAGACACTGGGAATGTGTGACCAGGACTAGGTAGATATTTAGACCAAAGGGCTGGCCTTTAACCCCGTAAAGGCATGTAAAGAGTGTGTGTGTGTGTATGTACTACATGCATACATCAACATACCAGTGTGTGTAACTCACGTCCATGTCCTGATCCCACTTTACTCTGTGTAATAAGTCTGTCTCCATCCCACCATCCTCTGTGCCGAGGCGTCAGTGTGTGTTTTATGGAGGAGAGAGCACATCAGCCGACACGCCTTCACACCCCTGAAGATCACCACAATAGCTCTGTGGCTTTGACCCAAATGGCACCCTATTCCCTATAGTGAACTACTTTTGATCAGTGCTCTATGGCACTTGGTCAAAAGTAGTGCACTAAAGTAGTGCACTATAAAGGGAATTGGGTGCCTTTTGTGATGCAGCCTCTGTGTCACACTAAAACAGGCTTACCCCGTACATCTGGCTCCTAACAATCTAAAAATATAAACTCTTCAAATCCTTCCGCTCAAAGATTAAAATGGCTACCAAAACAGCCCAACATTTGCCGGCAATAGCCTTGTGTTAGCCTGTCTATTGACAAAAACATTAACGGGACATGATATTATTTGGAGTGGAGTCGTGGTAGATGGGATTGGAGAGTGTGAAGGAAAGGGGGGAGGTTATTCACACATTTTTATTTTCATCATCAGCAGCATGTACCCGTGGATTTATGCCCCCTGTCGAATAGCGCTCTGCCCCAATGCTTTATGGGTCTAATATGAATCACGGCGAGGAGAGGAAAGGAGATGGGGGGGGGGGGGGGGGACAGGTACAGGGAACAGTACAGTACATGTGCCCACTTTCACACCTCACAGGCAAATCTCTATGTATCGCTAATACAGTAATGCATCCTTTAATATAGGGACCTGCCTTTATTGGCTACGTATGAGAGACAACAGAATTACTGCTTTTTTTCATCAACAACCTTTATTCATGTTCTGTTGCTGTGGCCTGTGGATTCGCTTTCAAACTGTTGAGCCTCTGTGTGTTGGGGGTAGTATTGCTCATATGTCGGCTAATGTATGATCTAATTGAATGAGAGAATATAGCTATTTATCTTTAATGTACAGTACCAGTCAAAAGTTTGGACACACCTACTCATTCAAGGGTTTTCTTTATTTTGACTATTTTCTACAATGTAAAATAATAGTGAAGACATCAAAACTATGAAATAACACAAATGGAGTTATGCAGTAATCCAAAAAGTGTTAAACAAATCAAAATATATTTAATTTTTGAAATTCTTCAAAGTAGCCACCCTTTGCCTTGATGACAGCTTTGCACACTCTTGGCATTCTCTCAACCAGCTTCATGAGGTAGTCACCTGGAATGCATTTCAATTAACAGGTTTACCTTGTTAAAAGTTAATTTGTGAAATTTCTTTCCTTCTTAATGTGTTTGAGACAATCAGTTGTGTTGTGACAAAGTAGGGGTGGTATACAGAAGATTTGGTAAAAGACCAAGTCCATATTATGGCAAGAAGAGCTCAAATAAGCAAAGAGAAATGACAGTCCATCATAACTTTAAGATGGACCGTCAATCCGTAAAGTTTCAAGAACTTTGTTCAAGTGCAGTCGCAAAAACCATCAAGCGCTATGATGAAGCTGGCTCTCATGAGGACCGCCGCAGGAAAGGAAGACATAGTTACCTCTGCTGCAGAGGATAAGTTCATTAGAGTTACCAGCCTCAGATTGCAGTTCAAGTAACAGACACATCTCAGCATTAACTGTTCAGAGGAGACTGCGTGAATCAGGCCTTCATGGTTGAATTGCTACAAAGACACCACTACTAAAGGACACCAAATCTCAAATTTGAGATTTTTGGTTCCAACCGCCGTGTCTTTGTGAGATGTAGAGTAGGTGAACGGATGATCTCCACGTGTGGTTCCCACGTGAAGCATGGAGGAAGAGGCGTGAGGGTGTGGGGGTGCTTTGCTGGTGACACTGTCGGTGATTATTTAAAATTCAAGGCACAGCATGGCTACCACAGCATTCTGCAGCGATACGCCATCCCATCTGGTTTGTGCTCAGTGGGAGTATCATTTGTTTTTCAACAGGACAATGACCCAAAACACACCTCCAGGCTGTGTAAGGGCTGCTTTACCAAGAAGGGGAGTGGTGGAGTGCTGCATCAGATGACCTGGCCTCCACAGTCACCCGACCTCAACCCAATTGAGATGGTTTGGGATGAGTTGGACCGCAGAGTGAAGGAAAAGCAGCCAACAAGTGCTCAGCATATGTGGGAACTCCTTCAAGACTGTTGGAAAAGCATTCCTCATGAAGCTGGTTGAGAGAATGCCAAGAGTGTGCAAAGCTGTCATCAAGGCAAAGGGTGGCTACTTTGAAGAATCTAAAATCTAAAATCTATTTTGATTTGTTTAATCATTTTTGGGTTACTACATGATTCCATATGTGTTATTTCATAGTTTTGATGTCTTCACTACTATTCTACAATGTAGAAAATAGTAAAAAATGAAGACAAATCCTTGAATGAGTAGGTGTGTCCAAACTTTTGACTGGTACTGTATATATTTTCATATGGACATTCAAAATGCTGCAATAACACACAATCCCTTCGACGCACTGCTGTAGTATGCCACAGTATTATGAGATGTGTATTTCATTGGGTAATACACTGTCATTCACATAGACTGCACATGAGCAGATCATAGACAGGTGTGGTCTTACAGTATATTAAAGACTGCCTGTCTTCAAGTAGGCCCACGTTGGATATATTGTACATCAATAGTGTTTTCAGTTGTCTGTACAAAGCCAACCTAGGGAGATACTCCCTGAACTTGTGCAATAATGCTATTTTTTTATCGTTTTAAAACGTTATCTGTTTCATGCCAATCGACCACGACCCTGATGTCACCGTAAGGTTTAGCGTCAACTAAGGTTCAGAGAGAACTCTTTGAAACCCTCTCCTGTTGTCAAAGTCAGTTTCCAAAGCATCTGTACACAAAAATCTCTGCAAGACTATATCTGCTTTGAAAAGTGCTGTTCCAGGAACTGAGCACCTCTAGAGGGTCTAAGTATCCATAATTCACCAGCTGGGTTGGTAACGATGAGGGGTTAGAACAGGAAATAGTCCAACGCCACCTGTCACACAGTTAGCCAATCACCAGCTTCTCTGGCTTGTTACCCGTGGCACAAAAAAAAATGTCACCAGTGTGTTTTGACTTAATCAAAGATAAAAGAAGGACTGAGCTGGTGAGCCATCTGTTTTGGATGTGCGCTCTCTCTCTCTCTCTCTCTCTCACGTTCCTCCCCGTCTCCCTCCCCATGGAGCTTTTAAGGGATTGGGAGAGATATTTGTACAGAATGCGTTCATATGTACTGTAGAGAAAGCATAACTCAGCACAGGCTTTACCCAGAAATCTAAACCTAAAGAGGAACACAGAGGGAACGTTCTCCCTGATTGGTTGAAGTGGGTCTGACAGTAAAATATTACAAACAGGCCAGTTCAGACGGAAGGACTTATGTCAGGCAGTAGAACATGAGACTTGCACTCGCTCTCTGATATCTGCTGCCGTTTGCGACTGGGGAGCCTTTAGCTGGATGATTTTACCAGATGGCTCCTGCTGTTTTCTATCATCTATTCCTCCATCTTCTCCTTTTACTGGTTTACCTCAGCAGGTTCCCTCTAGGGTGAATAGGTTGAATGACGAGCAGGGGGGTGTATGTGTGTTGTAGGTGTGTGCACGTTCACTTGCTTGTGTGTCTGTGCACGCGTGCATGAGCATTTGCGTGCTGGCATAGATGTGTGTGTGTTAGCCTGTTTGTCAGAAGGCTATTAGCCTCCATAAAGAGCAGTGCTTGTGTCCTGATCCTCAGGCCCAGGGAGGTGAGTTGTGGCTATTTGTCACATTAGAGTGGGGGAGACATGACTCCTGTCCCAGTATAGACTCCCAGCTGTGTCCTGTGACAGGAGCTGTCTGAGGGCCTCAGAGGACATGACAGGCCTGGAAGGCTGCTGCTGTCAATGACATGCACATACACATGCAGGTGTGCACACAAAAAAAGTACTGATATTTACACACTCGCACACAGGACAGCCTGCAGACAGTCATTAGGAGGTTGCCCTTTCTCTCACTACTAAGGGAGGGGCGCTCCTTTCTCTCTCTCTCTCTCTCTCTCTCTCTCTCTCTCTCTCTCTCTCTCTCTCTCTCTCTCTCTCTCTCTCTCTCTCTCTCTCTCTCTCTCTCTCTAACACACACTTATATTTCTCTACTTATCTCTGTCTCACCCTCTCTCCCCTCACTCTTTCTCAGCCATACAGTAGATATGGAATGTATAGATTTTGTTTTGAATAATTTTCTGAATGTTTGAAACATTACAGTCAAGTTTGCTCTCTTGACTTACTGCAGTAGTTAGGCAACACTTGATTACAGCGTCATGAGTACTGGCATTACTAGTTGTTTTTGCTCCTTCCTATAGCACCATGAAAGAATACACAGGCTGAGTCTCAAATGGCTCCCTATTTCCTATGTAGTACACTGCTTTTGACCAGGACCCATGGGGCTTTGGTCAAACGTAGCGCACCCTGTAGAACAGGGGTGCCATTAGGGACACACCACAGTTAGTACACAACAGAGGGGAGTTTTTACAATGTGGAAACCTAAACCACAGAGTGTTTTTCCAGTCTTAAATTAAACTGACAAACAAACTGAATTATCCTCAAAGTGTTAGCCTCTCACCACTAATACAGAGATTGGAGAGATTGGAGAGTGTTGCTAGTTTGAGCTTGCACATAGGACTGTTTCTGGTTGATCAGGATAGCCAGAGGGAAGCTTTTGGGTGGAAAGCTATGTGGTTCAGGCCTTAGGCAGTAGGGAGCTTACAAGAAAAACATCATCAAGGAGCTCTGTGTGACATTCAAGGTCAAATATGAGATACTGTACCAACAGAGTTAGGAGTAAAAGTTGATGGTAAACAAGCTATTTTACCTGTTATTATCCTATCTGTTAGCTAATTGCACGAACACATCAGACACGTACACACACGTACACACACGTACACACACGCACACACACACACACACACACACACACACACACACACACACACACACACACACACACACACACACACACACACACACACACACACACAGCTGAGGGGAGTCACTTGTGTTTATGGCCGTGAGCTGGATGTCCACCTGTGGCTACCCTCTCCCCTCAGCTCTGAGCTCATGTTTTATTTTGAACCCCCCATAACCTGTCCACCAACTGTACCCCTCTATGTCAGCTTCAGTGGTAGGGGTTGGTGAACTCAAATTGAAGATAACAACGATAACATGCTAATTTAAAGCTGAAAGCATTTCAAGTGGATTGGCACTCTAGGTCTTGCAAATTCTTGTTTAACCCGACAACACCAACACCAGCAAATATATTGATTGTATAATCACTAACCATGTATTCAAAGATACAAATTCAATTCTCTGAGTAACCGCACAGAGTTTGTGCATTTAGACCTAAGCAGAGATGATTTACATCCTTATTCTGAGGTGGTTGCGGAATATGTAAATGAGGTGGAGAGAGGACCAGCTGCTCTGCAGGGTTGTATTCCTATACAAATCACTTAAATTCTGCATAGAATGAATGGTAGAATGAGGTGACCAGACACACACACATAGAAGCAGCAATGCACACGCGTGATCACGCATGGTCACAAATACACACACACACACACACACACACACACACACACACACACACACACACACACACACACACACACACACACACACACACACACACACACACACACACACACACACACACACACACACACATACATACATACATACATACATACATACATACATACATACATACATACATGCACACATGCTCATCACGCAGCCATTGTGTTGACACTGATAGGCAATCAGTTTGTGGGTAGTAAATAGCCTGCTGTAAAAAGCCCTTCAAAGACAGCCTCAATGCATTCCCTCTCTCTCCCCACTGTGCTCAACATACAAAGCAAACATCGGTTGCATTCTCTCCCCGTGTGTGACAACATAACACTGCCATACAACAAAAACGCTGATTGCATGTCTCATGTAAAATACATACATCTGATTTCCAATTCTAGCAACGAGTGGCATCAGTGCTCCGGGTCAGGGCCACTTCATTAACACACAGAATATAAACACAGGGGTCGTCACCTCTGCGTATACACTGAGTGCACAAAACATTAAGAACACCTGCTCTTTCCTTGACAAAGACTGACCTGGTGAATCAAATCAAATGTTATTGGTCACATACACGCAGATGTTATTGTGGGTGTAGTGAAATGCTTGTGCTTCTATCTCCGACAGTGCAGTAATATCTAACAGTTTCACAACATATACCCCCAAAAACATGTACATCTAAGTAAGGAATGGATTAAGAATATATATACACATATATGTCAGAGTGGCATTGGACTAAGATACAGTGGCATAGTATAGAGTACAGTTTTCACATATGAGATGAGTAATGCATGATATGGAGACATTATTAAAGTGGCTTGTGTTTCCTTTCCTTAAAGTGGCCAGTGATTCCTAATCTCTGTCTATAGGCAGCAGCCTCTGATGTGCTGGAGATGGCTGTTTAACAGTCAGTGGTGTAATATAGAATACAATACAGTCTATACATATGAAATGGGTGATACAAAATGTAAAAGTGACTAAGATACCGTAGAATAGTGTTGAGTGCAGTTTATACATATGAGATGAGTAATGCTAGATTCGGAACATCATTAAAGTGGCTAGTGATCCATTTCTAAAAGTGGCCAGTGATTTCTAGTCTATGTCTATAGGCAGTCGTCTCTGATGTGTTAGTGATGGCTGTTTAGCAGTCTGATGGCCTTGAGATTGAAGCTGTTTTTCAGTCTCTCGGTCCCAGCTTTGATGCACCTGTACTGACCTCGCCTTCTGGATGATAGCGGGGTGAACAGGCAGTGGCTCGGGTGGTTGATGTCCTTGATGATCTTTTTGGCCTTCTTATGGCATCGGGTGCTGTAGGTGTCCAGGAGGGCGGGACGTTTGCCTCCGGTAATGCGTTGGGCAGACCGCACCACCTTCTGGAGAGCTTTGCGGTTATGGGCGGTGCAGTTGCCGTACCAGGCAGTGATACAGCCTGACAGGATGCTCACAATTGTGCATCTGTAAAAGTTTGTGAGGGTTTTAGGTTTAAAGCCACATTTCTTTAGCCTCCTGATCCAGGTGAAGGCTATGATAACTTATTGATGTCACTTGTTAAATCCACTTCAATCAGTGTAGATGAAGGGGAGGAGACAGGTTAAAGGATTTTTAATCCTTGAGCCAATTGAGACATGGATTGTGTATGTGTGTCATTCAGAGGGTGAATGGGCAAGACAAAATATTGAAGTGCCTTTGAACAGGTTATGGTAGTAGGTGCCAGGCGTATCGGTTTGTGTCAAGAACTGCAACACTGCTGGGTTTTTCACGCTCAACAGCTTCTTGTGTGTATCAAGAATGATCCACCACCCAAAGGACATCCAGCCAACCTCCCACAACTGTGGGAGGCATTGGAGTCAACATGTTCTGGGGGCAAAAGGGGTGTGCAACTCAACATTAGGAAGGTGTTCCTAATATTTTGTACACTCAGTGTATGATTATCAGAACCACCAACCACTTTCCTAGATTGAATTATGAAAGTGATTGTTTGCCGTCAAGCTATAGCCCAATCAATAGACTGTTGGTCTCTGATTGGCTCCTGCAGTACCTTTCTTTGTCATTTCTCATGTATTGAGGCGAAAGGAGTGCGGTAATGATATTGACTGACTAGGATTCAACTCCATCTCATTGGGTGTGGGGAGCAAGACGTCGTTGAAATACAAATGAGAGCGTATAACCTTTAAACGGGACCTTTAAATGAACCCGAGCTGCCAAACAAGTGTTTTTCTTTCAGAAAGAGACAGAGACAGAGAGAAAGGGAGAAAATAACCTCCATCTGTTAATGATTGGTGATGTGCAGTTATCTGAATGGTCAGCATCACATTCTGTTCAGCTCGGCCTTTTCCCTGTAGAGCTAATAAAATATACTATTCCCCGGTCTGCTCGCCTGCTTTCCTGGTCCTCACTGCTTCGGGCCAGAGTGACCGTGTTTATTTTTCCTTTTTCCTCCCCCTGTTTTTTCCATGCCTTGCTATCTCTTCTCGGCCTGAGAACGAGAGCAGGAGGAGGGGAGGGCACCCGTCGTGCGATGCCAGGTGGGAGAGGGATGGAGGGGAGCAGGGGTGGAGGGACAGAAGGGTTGCCACTGGCTGGTCCTCCAGTCAGCCCACGGGAGAGAGCGGAGATTGGGCTGGCCTGTGATAAGATAGCATTGACCTTTAGAGAACTGCCATGCAGGAAAATAAGGTTGAATTTTCCAGGTCTCTGACCTTCGTCTGGTGATCTGAGCGGTCACTGCTGTCTTCACAGCTGAGACTGACAAAGGACACCAGACAGAATTCAATGATTCCCAGGGTAATGATATTGATGATGAAATTCTTGTGTTGTTTTATTAGTTTTAAATGTGTTCTCAACTAACATTGTTGATGGTTTATATGATATGATTTAGCCTTTGGAATACTGATGACCTCTCAAATGTTGATTATTGTTCATTGTCCATGTCAACTAAATGAAAGATGAATTAGTGGAGGAACCTTTGATGAGACCTTGTCTCTCCTCCTTCTTTAACTCTCTGTTGTTATGACCAAATGCCCTTTGTTTGGGATCAGCTGTTATCGCAGTAGGGACATCAAATAGCCACGCTGATAGTTCCTACTATCGTCTACCCTTTACACACAGCCCAGGCAAAGTCCATATACTGAATACTACTCAAAGTAATTCAACCCACTGTCAGAACTCACTGTCAGTATTAGTCCCTTTCGTCACAGGAGCTGGTTTGTTCTACTTTACTAATGTCTAAAGTTTACACTCTATCACCACCCTCTTTGGCCAAACAAAGTGAATGGAAGGTGAAAGGTCATGTACGTGGTGAGTTAGTTTATGACGTGCAATGCTCTGTAGCACGGGAATCAAAGGTGGATTGCTGGCTGGGTTGGAGGGTGGGATCTGAGTGTGAGCAGAGGCCACCAATCGTGTGTGACCTGCTGATAGGGCTCCTCCTCTTTTTGTACTTTCCAACGTTTTTGGCAGGACATCCCTTCCTCTCTCTCTCCTTCTTTCCTTCTCGCTCTCTCTCCCCATCTCTCCTTCTCTCCCCTCTCCCCCCTCTCTTTCTCCCTCTCCCTCCCTCTTTCTTTCTATCTCTCTCTCTCTTTCACTCTCTCTCTCTGTTGGCCCAGGAGGAGAACTGTGTTGTGTACCAGGCCAAGTGATGCAGTGCCCTTTGGAGCTCAGCCCATCTGCTGCCTGGGAGATACAATATGCATCAGCAGGGAACAACTTACACTACATCTACCCATTTAGCAGACCACGAGTGCAGAACTCGGCATAAACAAGGATGCAAAAATACACCAGTTGATAAGCGCTAATTATTAACCAGTTAGGAGGTATTCTAAAGGAAATAGCCACTAAAAAGTGCATTGATGTCAAAGCATGACTTGCTTCAAGGTTACTGTGCGTGCAAATCGTGCATGTATTTGAAGGTAGGATTTGTTCCACATCTGTATTAGCATACCATTTGAATACAGTGTGCATATGCGGCTTCCATGAGGGCCAATGAACACCCTTCTATCTACAGTACATATTTCTATCTTCCTCTCTTCCCCACACGGAGTTCCATGTCCCCTCTGACAATATTTACATCAAAAAGCCTCCTCTCTTTATCCCCACAGATCCTGCTTTCATTATTGTTTGATTTCCTGATTCATTGAGGTTTTACAACTCAGGCAAATACGAGCCCACCTTGTGCTGAGAGCTACTGGGCTTTGCAACTAGTCATAATCAAACACTGTAAGGAGAGAGTGTGCATGCATGCATGATTAGCTCTGAATGTGTCCACATGTTGTCTATATTAATCTATCCATTTCTCCAGATAGGGACGCACAATATGGAATTTGATGTTCACACTGATCCTTCATTATGATCGATAGTATCTATACTTCCCAAATGGTGGGTTTGGGACCAGTAGCATCTCAAAACTGGATTGTGGCTAGAAACACTAGTTTTGTTTGTAGTGTGGCTCACCAGAATATTTATGTCTTTCAATGGGTTCCAGAGTGCATAACACAGATAAATGACTGGAATACAAACATGACTGGAATACATGACTGGAATACAAACCCTGATTTATGAAAATTAATATGTTGTTGGCAACTCAGTCTTATTTCTAGATACTGGGAAATTCTACCATTTGCCTGTTATGAAAAAGTGTCCTTCACTCATCCTGAGATTTTTGAATATTTGGTAAGACTTGTTCCCATCCTCCCACCTCAGATACGTCATACCAGAAATAGAGGAGATCAGGAGAAAATCAAGCTTGACATTTGCGACCGTCATTGATTTGAGCTCTTGGAACCAATCATACTCACACCAACCAATCATCCTCACACCAATCAGTCATACTCACACCAACCAATCATACTCACACCAACCAATCATCCTCACACCAATCAGTCATACTCACACCAACCAATCATACTCACACCAACCAATCATACTCACACCAATCAGTCATACTCACACCAACCAATCATACTCACACCAATCAGTCATACGTCCAGGTGTAACATTGTTTATTGTCATGAACCGACTCATGTTTAAATTCATAGTGCTAACAAACCTCCGCCTTCTCATCAGAAAGGTGAGATTTTCCGATAAAGCAACCCAAACAGGTATAAAAAACATTATGTTTTTTACAAGTTATCTGCTGAGGACAACTGGACATTGTGTTCCTGTCCCTTTAAAGCTTTACTGTTGAATTATTTGTCCATTTGGAACAAGACGATAAAACTGGAAAATGAATATGATCCGCCCTGCATGCGTTTATGATGTAACATGATTATCGTCAGTATGAATCAACAGCAGCCTGTTTTAGGTGCCACTGGGGCATTACGACTGGATGTTAAAAATATGGAAATGGGGAAAGGATTTGCCTTTGACAAAACAACAACGTTAACTGATGATGGATGGAGCAGGCACGCTAAGCCCACTGATCCCATATTTCCTCTATCTGACTAGGAGTGTGTGTGTGAGATGAGGTTTTGTTGACATGAGAGAGAGAATGTGAAAGAGAGAGAGTTAGAAGAGTACAAGTGACCGGAAGCAAGAGAGAGAGAGGTCATGGTTGATTATATGCAACTCAACTCAAGTCACTGTGTTCTCTCCTCTTAATGTCAAGTGCCAATTAGCCACGTGTGTCACAGTCTAGACCCCCTGCCTACTCTAACAGCACAGTATGTGTCACTGTGTCTGCCCTCAGGGTCACAGCCACCGGAACCAAAGAACAGGGTTAGCAATACAAATGAAGTCTCGTCACTAATTTAGTCCGTTAGTCAGTCACAAGTTGGAAGCCGGTTGAAGTTGTTTCCAACCACCGATCTGGAATCAGAATAGTTTACGACCAAATCCTAAACTTAACCATCAGAGGATTACATAACATCTGACCCTAGATCAGTGCTTGAGGAAAGACATTTCTACCTACCTACCTAGTCACTCACTCAAACTGCTCTCCTCAGCAGAGACACAAGAGTTCCAAAGGGAGGGGCCACCAAGGCTGTGCTGACCAATCAAATCAAGGGGTGGAGGAGTGTTTTTACCCAGCAACAGGCATAGATGGTCTCCTATTGCTCAATATTGCTCAGGTGGGTAGTTGGAGCAGCCTTGGGCTTGCGTGGCTGTCAGCCTGTGTAGTATTCACTCTGGCCCTATCTTGATGAGTGACTCATCACTGCATGTTGAATGTTATGGCTTGGTAACCAGACTGAACTTTTTTCTCCTTTTCAAATGCTTTGCTTTCCCTTGAAACTTATAAAGGCATTGAGAATGCCTTGGATATTAGTTTGCAGCAGAGCTGTGAATATTGAAAGGAATTCTGAAGTATTATTTGATGGAATGTTATGCAGAGTGGCAGAGTTACAAACCAGAAATGGGTGTTTTGTGTAAACGGTGTTGACACTGCAAAGTGTCGGAGAGAGACAATGAAAGTACATATTTCTGCAAATCCAGTACATGGGGGACAGACATCTGAAAATGTCAGATGGGAGGGATGGAGGCAGTGAGTAAGAGAAAGAGAGAGACTTCTGCAGTAGTCCGAGTCAACATTGCATTTCTTTAAACTTGGCAGTTAACCTGGCAGAGTGAGTGAAACATTTACATTAACACTCTCCAACCTTTGTTACTGCTGTGAGGAACTGAGCTGGAGTCCGAATGGGTTGTCAATAAAATAACAGACAATCTGAAATGTGTGTGTGGTTTGTGTGTGTCAAACACGGTTCTATAGATGGGTTAGTTGTTTAGCAACAAAACCGATGTGTGCTCAACTATAGGGCAAAACAGACAGGGTTGGCTTTGATTGCTGACCAAATTATAAGCTATATTTAATCTCCAATGTTTATTGAAGACATAAATAAAGTTACACAATGCGGACTTGTTGTCTCTCAAATACGTTGTTACATTTGATGGTTAGCTAGCTAGCCAAGTTTTGGCATATTAGCATAGACGTGACGTCTGTCAAAACACCTAAAAACAAGACATGGTATCAAGAACAAGATAAAACGATCTGAAACGAGACACTTAGGATTCCCGATACGGCAGTTTTTTGTCGTTGTTGCTAGTTATCTGGCAATCCAGAATCACAACAACACACGGCCTTCTGCCTAATTAACTTATTACTCCCAAAGTCCTTAGATGAAACTAGCTGTGTGCCTGGTCGTGCTGGTCTCATTTCACGCGAACCTCTATACATGTGTGGTCTGTATGTAACTGGTGTGAAATGGCTAGCTAGTTAGCGGTGTGTGCTAGTAGCGTTTCAATCGGGGATGTCACTCTCTCTGAGACCTTAAAGTAGCTGTTTCCCTTGCTCTGCAAGGGTGCCATGGCTTTTGTGGAGCGATAGGTAACGATGCTTCATGGGAGGCAGTTGTTTATGTGTGCAGAGGGTCCCTGGTTCAAGCACAGGTTGGGGTGGGGAGAGAGATTGAAGCAATACTGTTACATTACATTGACATTGTTGACTGGATTCCCTCAGTTGGGCCCTACCCAGCTGCTGGAGTTGCTGCGGAGAAGGAGGAGGTCAAAGGGGGTGAGCGTAACTGATGTGAAATGGCTAACTAGTTAGAAAGGCGCTAGTAGTGTTTCAACCGGTGACGTCACTAACTCTGAGACATTGAAGTAGTTGTTCCCCTTGGGTATAGGTAACGATGATTCGAGGGAGACTGTTGTCAATGTGTTCAGGTTGTGACACTGTTGCATTTGTAGTCTATACATGCTACATTTGTGGGCTACAGAACGTCCTTCAGATCATGAGTCCTCTGTTCTGTGTTCTCTATTCAGCACATGAAGTCAGCAGCCATTTGTTCCAGTCTCTGACACCTGTGTTAATGCTAGGGCAGTTCATCTTGGAGAGGGTGGAGGCAGATTGACATCGCCAATTCATGCAACAAGGCAGATTGCTGAGTACACACTTTAAATACACAGCCGTCATGTTACCACAGAGTAAGGCTACTGATGAGGTTGATTTGTCCTTCATCTTCTTCTGTCTTCATCTTCATTGCTTCATGACTTAATTTCTCTAGGAAGCAATCACAATCACACCGTATCAGCACAGTGAAGAGAGTTTTGTGTTCTATTTTAAAAATCGAACTAAGCAAGTCAGTTAAGAACAAATTCTTATTTACAATGACGGCCTACACCGGCCAAACCTGGATGACGCTGGGCCAATTGTGCGTCGCCCTATGGGACTCCCAATCACGGCCGGTTATGATACAGCCTGGATTCGAACCAGGGTGTCTGTAGTGATGCCTCTAGCACTGAGATACAGTACCTTAAAACGCTGCACCACTGGGCTGCACCATAGAGTACCTAAACCCAGAGGCCCAACATCGCAAGACTTCCGGGAACACTTGCGAAAAAACTATCTCGGCAGACCAGACCGGGGTTTGGGATTTGCGAAGTCAATAAAAATGATTCCTAAATTGATAACTTCTCGATTTCTAAGGGCACAACCTAGATTGGAGCCAACGTCTTAAGTAGCTGAACATGTCATTACTCCAACCTCGTGAAAGTGACAAACTGACACGTTTCCAATTTCGTCAAAAACAACTTTATATCGAAGGAGTGCCTTTGATTTGACGGCATGTACATGAAAAGTGGAACACTGTTGATATAACCGTGTGTTACTGCAGGTTTTCAGTGAATTTATGTAAATCACAACGCTCATCTGCATTTCATGCAGGGCAGGAAAATTCTCAGCAATAAAAGTGATCAAATTTAGATCAAATGAAGATGAATTAGGCTTATCAATAAGGACTTAACCATGCACACTCTCTCCTTATAGTTTTATATTTAATGGAGGATAAATAATAAAGATGCACTACTCTCCGACTCACTATCATTAGCTCAATGCTTTGCCCTTAGGCTGCTCCAAGTATCCCAGCTCTGCTCACATTAAACATACAACACGGTTCTTCCAAGTCAATAGTTACTCAGTAAGAGTGAGAAAGTGAGGCACTCCAAACTAAGTGTGGCATTATACTGTGTGACTTCACGCCTTAAAGAAAGTAAGAGCATGAGTGTTTTCTACAGGTGTAGAAGATAATTAGGACCTTGTGAGCAGACGGGGAAAACGTCCTGTCTGTCTGGTCCTATATGTCATCTATGTAACTAAGTGCTACAGGGTTCAGCAGCAGCAAGCCAGCGGGAGGAAATAGGAGCTGCATCTACAGCTATATAGTATAAACAGGTACCATCCCAGCTAAGGTGTTGATTTGACTCAATGGCTCTTTTGAGGCTGGGCTTGTGTGTGTGTGTGTGTGTGTGTGTGTGTGTGTGTGTGTGTGTGTGTGTGTGTGTGTGTGTGTGTGTGTGTGTGTGTGTGTGTGTGTGTGTGTGTCAGGGTGTGTACTGTAGGTCAGTGCTCTCTCCCCTAGACAAACACCCAATGTAAAGCTGGGCTCTAACCATTCACAGACCTGGGATCTATTTCAGTGGACAGGATGTGGAGGGGCACTGCTACTTCCTAAACACCTCTCAGAACGCATACAAGGGTGTTTTCTTCAAGTTTTTTTTTTCCTGCTGAGGAGTTTTAAATGAGGACACTGGGGCAATTGACCTATTGGGATGTTACTCACTAGGCTAATACACAGAGTACACAACAGTCAAATCGTTTCTATGTTTCAAAGCAACGCATCCACATTGACTTTACATACAGTAGCTGTTTTACTTCCAATACAATGCCTGATCACCTTTTCTTTCTTGCTCAGTGATCTATAAAGAATGTAAACAAAAAAGGAATATTGTTGGTTAAGGGCTTGTAAGTCAGCATTTCACTGTAAGGTCTACACCTGTTGTATTCAGCGCATGTGACAAATAACATTTTATTTTATTTTATTGCACCGTTCGAGCCTTCCACACTAATTCCTCCCAGGCCAATGTGTAAGTAGTTCTAAGCAGTAAAATGAGTTTTCTGTCAGGGAGGCCAGAGGAGGAGTGGAGGAGAGTGTGTTCTGGCCACGTCGTAGGGTTAGGGATTAGCATAGCACAGTCAGGCATGTGCTGCTGGATCCAGGCAGCAGGCTGGGAGAGTGGGAGGATGGTGATGTCACTGGTCAAAGGGTGACAGATGGGAGCCATAGGCTCCTGAGGCTGTGCATGGGCGCGTTCCAGAAACAGTGACTCAGAAGAGGCGTGTGCAGAATATCAGATCTTAATATCTACAGTGCCTAGAGAAGTGTTGAACGTCTCAGGATCCACATCAATATGATGTTATGAATCTTGTAATCTACACAGGCCTGCACAGAATGTGTGTATCTGGAAGAAACAGCCAGAACGGAGAATGACGTGACTTTTTCCTGGTCAGGTCATGTGGTCTGAACGGAACTCCTGGCCCGAGGCTTGATGAATGAATCTAATCAACATATTAACAAACATCCGTTACAGATTCAATGACTAGAGTGAAAATGTTCCATTTGACACATTCTCATGCAGTTTCTGCCTGTTTGACGGTGACGGGTTAGATAACCGTTTTAGGTTGTTAGACACATTGACTTGTCACACTGGATCAGTCCGGGCCTTTTATACAACGACCTTGTCTCTCATTAGAACCACAGCTACATGGGCAGAATTCAGCTCCAACAGCCAGTGACATTGAGGAGAGCTGCCTGCCTGTCTGCCTGTGGTCGTTAGGGAAAATAAAAGGCGTTTCAAACTACTTCCGTTGCGCAATAACATTAAAGTGTTTAGCCACATTTTTACTGCAGTGTTACACTGTGTGGCATTGGGAATGTATGCTTACTTTTAAGTGATCTGTACAAGACTATACACAGATAAAGTGTTGTGTTGTGTTCTATCCTGATTGTATTCTATTGCCTGCTACACTCACAGCTTCACTACATGACTTACTTACTAGCCTGACGACTCACACTGAATTGTTCTGTTGCTCTGTCATTTGTTTAGTCTGAGACTGCCGTCATTGAAGTTGTTTGTGGTGACCAGGGGCACGAGGGGCGTCGCTTTACCCATATATGTTCTGACCAAACCCATTGGTTTCTGGACCAATCAGGAGGCTCCGAATGTGTTAGCATTCGGTAAAGGGTCAGGGATGTACTCAGATCCACACTCATTGTGGAGAAGAAACGTATATCCGTGGGTGTGGCGTAGCCTTTGACCAGTCAAGGAGTCTGGGTTGCCAGACAACTACTTACTCCCACCGACACTACAATACATCTTGACCATCAGCCTACACTGCAAAGATCCAGACAATAACATGTTTTGTTGTTTTTCAAGTTTCGTACAAACAAACTGAAGACATGCCCAGTAATGGCGACTGTCAGAGGTCATGGAAGCAGGTTGAAGCTGTGGCTTGGGTCAACCATCAACCCCCAGGTGACTTGTTGGCACTTTAACGAAGCATGAAAATGGCCCCCGCAAGCTCCCAGAAGGCTCCTGTGGCCCGAGTATTGATTATATTATGGGAAATCTTGGAGGACAAGAGTGACTAAGCTCATTTCTCAGGTCCAGTGGGCGGCCATTTTGGAACGCTTCTCTCTGTCTCTGTAGATTCTGGAGACACTCACACGGTACATTCCTTCTTGGCATCACCCCAGAAAAAGCAGGCTGAACTGCAGTTATGAGGGTTCAGTCGTCCTTCATAGACGAAGTTGGTGAATTAAGGATGAACAACAGACAATGAAATGACTGAATTGATGGAAAAAGATTCCTTGAGATTGCTGTACTAAACCTTTTGCCATCATTTCATATGACATTTTCCAAAGACTGAGCACCCTTTTTGCTGTTCATTAAATTGCTGTTAATAAAAGATGTAGGTTTGGTAGGTATTATGCAGGTGTACAGGGTGCTGTACTTTAATATATCAACCTTTTTACAGAATATGACATGCTAAATGAACACACGGTTCAGTCAAGTTGTTAGCTAGCTAGCGCTTTGAGAAGTGTTACATGGGCATACAGTGTCTTCTTCCATGAAGTTGTGCCTTCCTGTCCCTTTTCTCTGGAACAGGAGCCACTCCTCCTTGTAAGAAGCCGTGTGGCCCATGTTAGAAGCTATAGCTGTGGCTGATATATGAAAGACTGTAGCAGTGTCTGGTGTAGGGAAATGGAAGAAAGGATTTAGTGGTGATTTAACAGCCTTGTGCCTTGGCAGAATGCCATGTCTCTGAGGGTCAGGAGTTGAAATTGAGAGATGAGACCACTTTTACTTCCAGCCTCTGCTGCTGCTGCAGAGTGCATTCTCTCTCTCTGACACACACACACACACACACACTTTGATATCACAAACACACTTTCATACACTTAAGTTTTCCATTAGATATAATGATGGGACATTGTACAGAGTATGATGTGTTGAAGTATCTTTGGTCAGAGTAGAGGTCGTTGATATTGCTGTTCTCTACCGCAGGGACAAAGTGATAGGAGATCAGTGTGTGGTCAGCAGATGATAGAAAAGTGTAATAATGCCTGAGAGACTTAGAAGCTGGCACATGGGTTGTGTCATTACTCTAGTAACCCCCACACACACATACATACAAGTACACATCATAACCCTAAATCTAACCCTTAACCCTAACCTTAACCCCAAAACCTAAGCCTAACCCTTAAGCCTAAAATAGTATTTTAACCAATTTTGAACATGAAAAAAGTCCTTTTCTACCTTGTCAGGACATTCTGGTCCTGATAACATAGGAAAACATGTACACACAGCTTCACACACACAGCTTCACACACGCACACACACAGCTGGCACATGGGTTGTGTCATACATCTAGTGACACACACACACACACACACCCATCAACAGACCTCAGGACTCCTCATTGTATTTAATGGGGTCGTTAGCATGTCCTTGGAGACGAGATGGACTGTGACGGCAGAGACACTAAATTAAATAATCCCCAGCATGAATTACATTGGGGTGTGTGTGTGTTTGTGTGTGTGTGTGTGTGTGTGTGTGAATGCGTGTGTGCGTACATGCATGTGCAAATGTATGTGGGTTTATTATATGTGTACGTGTGTGCATGCATGCATCTGAAAATGTGTACGTGTGTTTTGTGCGTTGCAGCACCACAGGACAGATTACTTGGCCACGGGCATCTCTTCCCCGAGGACAGTGTTCTATGGATTTTAAACATTATCAAAAAGCTCTTTCATCAGCCAATGGTTTTATCATTAACAGCATGTCTGTGTCTGTGCGTTTATGCACACAGTCGATAGTTTAGATTGGTGAAAACAAAAGGCTTCTCTATTGAACTATTCAGGACCAGCTCTCTATTCAGGACCAGCTCTCTATTCAGGACCAGCTCTCTATTCAGGACCAGCTCTCTATTCAGGACCAGCTCTCTATTCAGGACCAGCTCTCTATTCAGGACCAGTTCTCTATTCAGGACCAGCTCTCTATTCAGGACCAGCTCTCTATTGAGGACCAGCTCTCTATTAAGGACCAATTCTCTATTCAGGACCAGCTCTCTTTTCAGGACCAGCTCTCTATTCAGGACCAGCTCTCTATTCAGGACCAGTTCTCTATTCAGTACCAGCTCTCTATTCAGGACCAGCTCTCTATTCAGGACCAGTTCTCTATTCAGGACCAGTTCTCTATTCAGGACCAGTTCTCTATTGAGGACCAGCTCTCTATTCAGGACCAGCTCTCTATTCAGGACCAGTTCTCTATTCAGGACCAGCTCTCTTTTCAGGACCAGGTCTCTATTCAGGACCAGATCTCTATTCAGGACCAGGTCTCTATTCAAGACCAGCTCTCTATTCAGGACCAGTTCTCTATTCAGGACCAGCTCTCTATTCAGGACCAGGTCTCTATTAAAATACAAAAAAGTCTAAAGCATGTTTCAGAATATTTTCTTACGTTAGGCATTGGAAAGTACGTAGAGTTTGTTCGACGATCATGATGCACAAAGTGGAATCTCATTCATACCGATGGAGCGAATATGGTGAACCCAGTTTGTAGAACAAATTTACTGGCTGCACTAGCAGATTATTTCCTATTTACCAGTAATCTTAGGAACCATCTAGTGGAGCCCAAACCCACCAATTCAATGCAAACACGAACATCATTCATTTGAACAGAGCAATGTGAACGAGATTACAGGTCTCCCTCCTATTCCTTTTATATACAGTGTATACATTATTTCTATAGTCCTGTTCCATAATACATGGTTTTCCACCATACTCGATGCCCATACAATCCAGTGGGGTTTTACAAAGCCCATAGGCCTATACCAAAGATTTTCTTACAGTACATTGGTGTCATCCAATCCAACCTTTCACAGGCTGGCTCAGTAAGCGCTGTGAAAAATATCAAATGGGTGTGACTCTCCAACACTGCAAATGGAGACCTTTCAGTGCATCTGCCTTGGCTGCAGTGCTATTGACAGATAGCTAGCGCCTTAGCCTGGCTTCCTTTCTACCAGGAAGAGAAGGAATTCAGACACTTATACTCCATGTGGTGCAACTAAGCTGTGACCTTCTGTTGCTCCTGGAGCTGCTGAGAGAAAATAAGGAATATTCTTCAACTCCTCTTATCCCCATCAGCATTTCCTTGGAAAGCTACGTGTCTGTCCTCTGAAAAGACAACAAACTGGTGATGCAGGAATTGTCCTGTCACACTATAGATGGTTATTCTTGCTATTAGAGTATTTGCTTGGATGCAGTTTGAACGCTGTGAGCTCTGTTCAACATAACTGTCCAGTGTAGACATATGTAATCTAGATGCATAATCACCATTACTATTCTGACAGCCTGAAGTACATTTATACAAGTAGTCTACTATGTTCACACAGCGGGGCTACTTTTCTTATTTTATTGAGTTCTCTCTGTCTCTCTCTCTGTCTCTCTCTCTCTGTCTCTCTCTCTCGCTCTCTCTCTCTCGCTCTTTCTCTCTCTCTGTCTCTCTGTCTCTCTGTCTCTCTGTCTCTCTGTCTCTCTGTCTCTCTCTCTCTCTCTCTCTCTCTCTCTCTCTCTCTCTGCCTTCTATATTTGCTAATGACTTCTTTCATGAATCATACATCCACAATCTAAAGAGGCTACATACTCACATTCAAGTCAACACAATCGCACACACACACACACACACACACACACACACACACACACACACACACACACACTGTTCCTCCTATCCAATGAGGCAGAACTCCGTTACTGTGCCAGAGAGCTGCAGGTGAATAATTATGGCCTGATACAGAATGCCTCATGTACATCATGTACCAGATCTAACTGCATAGAGCACTGTTAACAGGAAATAAGAGGTTCTCATTTCAGGTCTACATCAAGCCACTACATGCATGCGTCTGGATGTAAGGCGAGGCTCCTGCTGCATCAGTAAGGCGATGTGGTGATGTCAAAGCCACTAAATGTTGCTGTGTTATGGCTTTTTCTCTTTCCAGCACTCATATTTCATCTAGCTGCCTGCTTGGGTCCACATATTTTTAGCTATATTAGCTGTATTGATTGTATGGTGCTCAGCTCAATTTTTTTCGGGCAGGCGACTTGGAGGGATGCCACATTCCTGGGTCCTTTGTCCTTGAGGGGGCCAGTGTTGTTATCTCCTCATGATCATCATCCCTGAGACTATAGACTGCCCTTCCATTCCAAGAGGGGACAGGACTACATGCAGAAGATGGGATAATACATCATTGCTTACGTGATCAATGTGCACTACATTACCAAAAGTATGTGGACACCTGCTCGTCGAACATCTCATTCCAAAATCATGGTATTAATATGGAGTTGGTCCCCACCTTTGCTGCTATAACAGCCTCCACTCTTCTGGGAAGGCTTTCTGCTACATGTTGGAACATCGCCGCGGGGACTTACTTCCGTTCAGCCACGAGCATTAGTGAGTTTGGGCACTGATGCTGGGCGATTAGGCCTGGCTCACAGTTGGCATTCCAATTCATCTACAAGGTGTTCGATGGGTTTGAGGTCAGGGTTCTGTGCAGGCCAGTCAAGTTCTTCCACACCGATCTCGACAAACTATTAAATAGGACCGCACTTTGTGCATGGGGGCATTGTCATGCTGAAACAGGAAAGGGCCTTCCCTAAACTGTTGCTACAAAGTTAGAAGCACGTCTAGAATGTCATTGTATGCTGTAGTGTTAAAATTTCTCTTCACTGGAACTAAAGGGCCTAGCCCTAACCATGAAAAACAGTCCCAGACCATTATTCCTCCTCCACCAAACTTTACAGTTGGCACTATGCACTGGAGTAGGTAGCGTTCTCTTGTCATCTTCCAAACCCAGATTTGTCTGTCGGACTGCCAGATGGTGAAATATGGTTCATCACTCCAGAGAACGCGTTTCCACTGCTCCAGTGTCCAATGGGGGCGAGCTTTACACCACTCCAGCCGACGCTTGGCATTGCGCATGGTGACCTTAGGCTTGTATACAGCTGCTCGGCCTTGGAAACTCATTTCATGAATCTCAAACAGTTCTTGTGCTTACGTTGCTTGAAAAGGCAGTTTGGAACTCAGTAGTGAGTGTTGCAACTGAGGACAGACGATTTTTACACGCTACACACTTCAGCACTCGGTGGCCCAATTCTGTGAGCTTGTGTGGCCTACCACCTAGATGGTTCCACTTCACAATAACAGCACTTACAGTTGACCGGGGCAGCTCTAGCAGGGCAGAAATTTGCCAAACTTGACTTGTTGGAATGGTGGCATCCTGTGATGGTGCCACGTTGAAAGTCATGGCTACCCGGATAAAGCACTAAATAAACTTCAGTTAGTGCTAAATACGGCTGCTAGAATCCTGACTAGAACCAAAAAATTTGATCATATTACTCCAGTGTTAGCCTCCCTACACTGGCTTCCTGTTAAGGCAAGGGCTGATTTCAAGGTTTTACTGCTAACCTACAAAGCATTACATGGGCTTGCTCCTACCTATCTTTCCGATTTGGTCCTGCCGTACATACCTACACGTACGCTACGGTCACAAGACGCAGGCCTCCTAATTGTCCCTAGAATTTCTAAGCAAACGGCTGGAGGTAGGGCTTTCTCCTATAGAGCTCCATTTTTATGGAATGGTCTGCCTACCAATGTGAGAGACGCAGACTCAGTCTCAACCTTTAAGTCTTTACTGAAGACTTATCTCTTCAGTAGGTCCTATGATTAAGTATAGTCTGGCCCAGGAGTGTGAGGGTGAACGGAAAGGCTGGAGCAACGAACCGCCCTTGCTGTCTCTGCCTTGCCGGTTCCCCTCTTTCCACTGGGATTCTCTGCCTCTAACCCTTTTACAGAGGCTGAGTCACTGGCCTACTGGTGTTCTTCCATGCCGTCCATGGGAGGGGTGCGTCACTTGAGTGGGTTGAGTCACTGACGTGGTCTTCCTGTCTGGGTTGGCGCCCCCCCCCCCCCTTGGGTTGTGCCATGGCGGAGATCGTTGTGGGCTATACTCGGCCTTGTCTTAGGACGGTAAGTTGGTGGTTGGAGACATCTCTCTAGTGGTGTGGGGGCTGTGCTTTGGCAAAGTGGGTGGGGTTATATCCTGCCTGTTTGGCCCTGTCCGGGGGTATTATCGGATGGGGCCACAGTGTCTTCTGATCCCTCCTGTCTCAGCCTCCAGTATTTATGCTGCAGTAGTTTGTGTCGGGGGGCTAGGGTCAGTCTGTTACATCTGGAGTATTTCTCTTGTCTTATCCGGTGTCCTGTGTGTATTTAAATATGCTCTCTCTATTTCTCTCTTTCTCTCTTTCTGTCTTTCTCTCGGAGGACCTGAGCCCTAGGACCATGCCTCAGGACTACCTGGTATGATGACTCCTTGCTGTCCCCAGTCCACCTGGCCGTGCTGCTGCTCCAGTTTCAACTGTTCTGCCTGCGGCTATGGAACCCTGACCTGTTCACCGGACGTGCTTGTTGCACCCTCGACAACTACTATGATTATTATTATTTGACCATGCTGGTCATTTATGAACATTTTAACATTTTAACATTTTGACCATGTTCTGTTATAATATCCACCCTGCACAGCCAGAAGAGGACTGGCCACCCCTCATAGCCTGGTTCCTCTCTAGGTTTCTTCCTAGGTTTTTGGCCTTTCTAGGGAGTTTTTCCTAGGGAGTTTTTCCTAGCCACCGTGCTTCTTTCACATGCTTTGCTTGCTGTTTGGGGTTTTAGGCTGGGTTTCTGTACAGCACTTTGAGAATATCAGCTGATGTACGAAGGGCTATATAAAAATAAATTTGATTTGATTTGATGGAGCCAATATTTCTCTATGGAGATTGCATGGTTGTGTGCTCGATTTTATAGACCTGTCAGCAACGGGTGTGACTGAAATAGCCAAATCCACTAATTTGAAGGGGTGTCCACATACTTTTGGAAATGTAGGGTATCTTTGATGGTAATAAATCTCCTTTACCCTCCAAGAGGTGACTTGATTCCAGAGTATGAGTTTGATAGTATAAAAATCGTTTTATCGCAATATTGGGTTGTGACATTTGGTTTCAAGAATGCTACAGGGATCCTTACAGTGTTGTGGTTCACTAGTAGATGGCCTGGGAATTCAGTGTTGAAAAGTATGATGTCATGATTGATAAAAACTTTGAGTACAAGCCCTCCTACCTACTCTTGGGCTTGTGTCATAGGCTTCTGTATGTATTTCCTCTTTATGAGCCAAATAATGACAAGCTGGACATTCATCATGTTGAGAATTGTGCAATTCCATTTCCACCCAAAAAATATTTGTAAAATATTCCTTTCTCATTCCCTCTCCCATCAGCTGAATCATGCCTGAGTATCTATTTTGGTTTATGCTTTTCTACTGTGTCACAGAAACCGGTAGACGCAAGTTAGACGTCATGTTGCTGGGCGACATGACATCGCTCAGCAACATGACACACACACACACTGTAATGATAAGGTCCAGCAGCATCTTAAACGGTGTCCACAGATAAGAGCCCAATAATAGAAATGATAATTCTCTCTCTCTGCCTGGCTCCCTGCATTTGCATTAGTACCATCACTTGGTACATATGCAATGCCCCTCCTCCTGTGTCTCCCAGCCCCACCTCCTCTCACATTCTCCATCCCTGTTGGAAAGCAGCTTCTGCTGTGTGATGTATACGCCCTCCCTCCTCCCTCCCCCACGTTCCCCCCTGGCCCCCCTGACGTATCTGTTCTGTGATGTTGTGATAATGCTTCCTCCCTGACCGCCCCGAAGGGGATATGGCTGGATTACAAGCGCTACGCTGTGATTGGAGGAGATTAGCCGCTGCCCCTGCTGAGGAGAAACAGGAAGTACTCAGCATGACCCAGAAACAGAGTTTATGAACAAAACAAAATCTGTCCCCCCCCCCTGGTTGCTGGATCGAATCCCAGAGCCGACAAGGTAAAAATCTGTCGTTCTGCCCCTGAGCAAGGCAGATAACGCGCAGCAACAACTACTGCTCCCCGGACACCGATGATATCGATTAAGGCAGCTCCACGCACCTCCCTGATTGGGTTAAATGAGGAAGACCAATTTTAGTTGAATGCATTCAGTTGTGCAACTGACTAGGTATCCCTCTTTCTCTCTCTCTCTCACTCTCTCTTCTCCTCCTCCTCTCTTCATAGTGTTTCCCACATCAACCCCTTAATTTGAACTTATTCTCCTCTCGTCCTCCTATCCGCACAATGCTGTGACCAGCTGTCATTAGCCGTTGTCCTTGTTTATGTTGTTGTTTATCCAGTCGACCATGTCTTTTGTCTGCTCCCTCTCCTGGCACTGTCCTCTCACTTTCATCCTCTCCTATCTCTCACACATCTCTCGTTCATCTATCGTTCATCAGTCATGCACAAAGGGGTGAGGAGGGAATAGCAGTTCTACAACTTTCCAGTGCAGTGGATCCAAACAAGAACCCCATTCTACTATGTGGGAGTACGGGCCAGCGTAGCGATGAGAGACACTGGACAGACACTGGATAGGCTGGCATTTAACAGGCATTCTGTCTGTTGATCAAAGACTGGGGAGAGGACCACGGCACTGGACGCTAATGGGAATGAAATAGGGTTTTCATGAGTTGGACTCCAGTCAAGACTGTGCTGGTTCTGATTTGATTGACTCATGGTGACATTAGTGTGGTTGTACAGGGAGTAATTTAATTACTTTTATTGCATGTGGACTAAATAAGTAATATATATGCGTGTGTGTGTGTGTGTGTGTGTGTGTGTGCGTGCGTGTGCGTGTGCATGTGCGTGCGTGTGCGTGCGTGCGTGGGTGGACTGGACAAGCAGTCGCTATTGATGGAAATCTAAAGGAATGACTCACTGATCAGTAAACGTATGCTGCACATGAAGAGGTATTTACAGGACATACAGTATGCTCTGTTGAGCACACATTTCTATCATGGCTCTGTTGACTTATCAACTATGATGAATGGAACAGTTTTAGAACAGTCTCTCTCATTCTCAGTCTCTCTCTGTCTCCTATAACCACCCTTTTCTCTTTGATGAATCCCTGATGACTTCTGCTCATATGAGAGGACACCATTCAACCAGGATGAAACCCTGAGAAGCAGCGTTGTTAGACCTCTATAATGATTGACAGGGGAGCCCTGTTTCCAGTTGAACTTGGTGTGCTTGTTAGGGAGACCTGACCGCTACATGACCACTCTGACCGGTCCCCCTAACCCATGGATCGGTCATAGTAGGGAAGAATGGGCATACCTGGTCAAGGACTTGGCATCCATGGTCTAGAGTAGACAGACGTCATGGTTCTTAAAGGGACAGTGGTATTGGCACTGAATGATAACAACACGGCTAGCTAGTTATGTCACAGAAAGAACAATGAGACAGATATTTCACTGGATGTATAAATGTGAAGCATCCGGTTGGCATTTCCACTGATCACCAAATATGGTAGTGAGAGGAAGCTCACTGGTGGGCAGAGGGAGAAGATGGAACGAGGTGGATTTTATCCGACATTCTACACATTTTCTCATCGATTAAACATTTGATCTCAATGCAGTTTTCTGTTCCCAAAACTAGAATCTCTTATGAACAGAGTGGACTACGTTTTGTAGACTTTACCCTTTGCAAAAGTTTCAAAAATGTGCGCTGTTTAGAAGGAGTGCAAAGGCAAATTGAGTTACCACACTTCAGAGTAGGCGTAGCCTAACGGAAACATGCAGATGCATACTAGAAAGCACCAATAGGATATCGTTAGCGCGTTCTTGGCTCTGCCCGCCTCTTTGCTTGTTGTGCCCACTATGACCCATTGGAAACGACAAGCTGTGGCCTATCTTAGTTTAGTTGTGAAAATCTTTGGCTATGTTGCGCTACCTAGGGAATATGCTGACGTTAGCTATCTAGCTAAACATCTGACTATGGGCTGGCACTGGCAGTATGGGATTATGGAGAGGGAATTATATTGTTTCTTCGTCATCTTGCTAGGTAGTTATCGAACTGTGGCCATCTTGCTAGTATCAACAAGGGCTTTCTACAAAATAGCAACATTAGCACAGATAGCTTGGAATCTAGACCATAAGCAATACGCATGGATATGCATTGCCAAACAATGCTACTGCCACCTTCTGGTTTGGAGTATTTTAACAAGGCTGGCTGAGAACTTCAAAGGTCTTTGCAGTTTGAACACAAAAGAGATTGACTGCCGACCCAAACGTTTGACAATTCTACCGAGTTTTAAAGGAAAAGTCACAAAGGTGAGCGAAAGCAATCACACCTGCACATGTGCACACACACACACAGGTACGTGTATTAACACACACACGCACACACACACACACACACACACACACACACACGCACGCACATTCATATCACAAGCATCATTAGGTAAAAGGACATTGGGGCAGAGCCTCACACTTCATTGGACATTGTGTTTGTATGTGTGTGTTTGCGTGAATGTGCGTGCATGTATGCATGCATGTGTGTGTTCTTTCCCTCAACCTTCTCCTAGCACACAGGAGTACAGTAGTAAAAATAGCTCTCTCTCTCAGCCCACTGGCTGCAGTCTGAGCAGCAGCAGCTGGAAGAGGCCCCCTCTTCTCCCCAATCTTCCTTTCTCACTCTCCCTAGCCCTTTCTCTTGCCCCTCTCCAAATCTCTCTCCTTCCTATCTCCTTACTTCTCTGCTCCTTCCCTTCCCCATTTCTCTCCTCCCCCTCTCGCCTGCTCGCTTTCTCTCTTTCTCTCGCACTCTCTCTCTCTCTCTCTCTCTCTCTCTCTCTCCTTCCCCTTCCCTCCTGCTCTCCCTCTCTCTATGTCTCCTAGCAGAGTGCACCGTCATTGTTGCTCCTAGCATTAGAGAACAGCAAGGGGATCAGGTTGCTGATGCTGAACATGGAGAAAGTGTTTCTGTCTTTTTAGCATTTAGACTACAATCTCTTCCTTCTCTTTATGCAACGCTCACATCTGTCTGGCCTATCATCTATCACCACGGAGATACATCCCATCCATCTGAGGATACACGCCTAGCCCTCAGCCCTCACTCATAAATCATCTGTCTGGCCTATCATCTATCACCACGGAGATGCATCCCATACATCTGAGGATACACGCCTAGCCCTCAGCCCTCACTCATAAATCATCTGTCTGGCCTATCATCTATCACCACGGAGATACATCCCATACATCTGAGGATACACGCCTAGCCCTCAGCCCTCACTCATAAATCATCTGTCTGGCCTATCATCTATCACCACGGAGATACATCCCATCCATCTGAGGATACACGCCTAGCCCTCAGCCTTTTTTTTATCCCCCTTCTCCTTCCCTCCCTTTGTCCTGCCTCTACCAATCGCTGATTGTTTTTTAAACGGCTCTGAGTGAAAACGTGAGGACGGTCCCAATAGTGATGGAGTCGTTTGGAAGAATGATAAAGGGCTAAGCGATAGAGAAGTGACAGATGTGTGCCACTGACCCCTTCTTCAAAGGGAAGCTGACCCGACCCCTCCTCTTCCCCTCCCTCCCTCCCTCCCTCCCTCCCTCCCTCCCTCCCTCCCTCCCTCCCTCCCTCCCTCCCTCCCTCCCTCTCCCTCTACTTTCAGAGATCACATCACTCTCTTATGTGTAAATCCGGCTCATGTCAATAACACTATCTAGATCCCAGTAAGGAAAGACGAAAGAGACAGTCTGAATGCCACACTTGCTGTAAAGGAAAAGGGCAGGAGAGGAGGGATGGCAGGATGAGGAAGGTGATTTGTGAGAATAGTTGCCATGGTGACTCTGACATCACTGAAGCGTAGGCTTGAGTGCTCACTCAATGAGAGAGAGAGAGAGAGGAGAGAGAGAGAAGAGAGAGAGAGAGAGAGAGAGAGAGACGCGCAGCGGTCTAAGGCATTGCATCTCAGTGCAATTGGGAGTCCCATAGGGCGGTGCACAATTGGTCCAGGGACAGCCGTCATTGCTTTTTTTCTTTATTATTTCACCTTTATTTTTTAATCAGGTAGGCCAGTTGAGAACAAGTTCTCATTTACATCTGCGACCTGGCCAAGATAAAGCAAAGCAGTGCGACAAAAACAACAACATAGAATTACACATGGGATAAACAAACGTACAGTCATTAACACAATATAGAAATCTGTATACAGTGAGTGCAAATTGTAAATAAGAATTTGTTCTTAACTGGCTTATCTAGTTAAATAAAAGATCAAGACCTGTCACTCAACAGTCCAAGGATGCTGAGAATAATTTCTGCAACATCACTTGTGAGACAGCGATGTCAATACTGGGAAAACAAGTGTGGGGAATTACAATGTCAGATACTCTATACAGTTTAAATTTTGTTATTTTTTATATATTTTCTGGTATCCAATTGGAAGTTACAGTCTCGTCTCATCACTGCAACTCCTGTACAGACTTGGGAGAGGCGAAGGTCGAGAGCCATGCGTCCTCCGAAACACAATCCAACTGCTTCTTGACACAATGCCTACTTAACCCGGAAGCCAGCCACACCAATGTGACAGAGGAAACACCGTACACCTGGTGACTGTGTCAGCATGCACTGCACCCAGCCCACCACAGGAGTTGCTAGTGCGCAATGGGACAAGGACATCCCTGCCGGCCAAACCCTCTCCTAACCCAGACAACGTTGGGCCAATTGTGCGCCGCCCCATGGGTCTCCCGATTGCGGCCAGCTTTGGCAAAGCCTGGACTCGAACCCAGAATCTCTAGTGGCACAGCTAGCACTGCGATGCAGAGCCTTAGAACACAGCTAGCACTGCGATGCAGAGCCTTAGAACACAGCTAGCACTGCGATGCAGAGCCTTAGAACACAGCTAGCACTGCGATGCAGAGCCTTAAAACACAGCTAGCACTGCGATGAAGAGCCTTAGAACACAGCTAGCACTGCGACTCAGAGCCTTAGAACACAGCTAGCACTGCGACGCAGAGCCTTAGAACACAGCTAGCACTGCGACTCAGAGCCTTAGAACACAGCTAGCACTGCGACGCAGAGCCTTAGAACACAGCTAGCACTGCGATGCAGAGCCTTAGACCACAGCACCACTCGGGAGGCCCTGTCATTTCTATTTCTACAAGAACGAGGGAGGCATAAAATGGTATTGAATTGATGTTGAAGGAAAAGTACATTGTGTACACACACACACACACACACACACACACACGGTACACTGACAAGCCCCACAGCTGGACACAGTTGTAAGCCGTAACAATAGATGCAGTGATGTAACTCAAAGGACTCTTTTAATTTCCCCTCTCTCTCAACAATACAGAAATTGCAGCCATTGAATTGTCTCTGCGGGAAACCTGGGAGATGTAGTTTAATGTAGTTTTTGTGTCTCTGACTTGACCTGTGCTGAGAGGACCTTGCAGGGAGTTGACATTTTTTGTTTGAGTGTTTTGTGTCCCGTTGGTTTGGATAAAAAACAAATACATCTTCAAGAAGAGTGTTTGCTCCAAGTATAACATCTGTTCGTCCATTTATTGGAATACACAACCTGAGCTTCAACCCCAATCTGAGGACAACAGTGAATTAACCTACACCACCTTTCTCTGTTTGTTACACCCTCATCATAGAATACTGTTGCACTATTCTATCACATGCTACAGATGTAGGATTTTAATTTGAGCCAGTTTGCTACAGCAGGAGAATAATCCTGCAGCAACAGGAAATGTGAATGATTAATTTAAAAAAATTGTTGAGGTTGCTACATTTTTCATAAAGGAAATTACAGACTTCAGAAGACAAATACAGTTCAAGTTTTAATTTCCATTGCAGGAGGATCAAATTAAGATCCAACATCTGTATAACAACTGCTTGCCTAAATGTTGGTTCCCTAACTGCACTAACAAAAGGTCATAACGTTCTTCTCTTTTCCTCCCTCTTTACTGATTTCCCCCGTATCTCTTTCGCATCCCACCAGTTGTTGCCTAATGCCTATAGATACACCAGCAACACCAATGGGTCAAACTAAGATGTGTTCATGTCATGTGGATTTGCGGTCCTCGCGGGTGGAGACACTAGTGTCCCAGTGACACGGATAACACGGGCAGTGAGATGACACCATATGCGTGTCACTGGGATCAAGGGTCAGATGTATGGAAACACTGTGTCATACCAGAGCAAGGTCGTGTTCATGTGGCACTAAACAGAAGAAAAAGGAATGAAAATGCTTTTCTCTGGTGTGTCCTAATGTATACGACCCTGGTCTTGTGACAGTGTGTAGTTGTGGGCTTTCTTTAGCTGCTGCTGAGAAGATTAAGGGAGGGATGGAGTAGGGGGAGGGAGGGAGGACGGGGGTGCCGGGTCATGTGATTTGGTGGGGTACTTTTGGGGGGTGACTTTGGAACATCCCAGACTATATGTAGTAAACAAGAATGTTTGATTGATTGACTCCCCCTTATCGACGGTGAGTGAAATTCGCAGTCAATCAATACTTAGACCTTGTTGAAAACTTGATATAGTTTTAACATTCAAGCCGGACATATTTGTGTGTGTGTGTGTGTGTGTGTGTGAGTGAGTGACTTGGATAGAAGCTATCAGTCTTTCAGCAAAGAGTCTGCTATTGTGGAGAGAGAAAGAGAGAGAGTACCACTTAGTCTGCTATTTTAGACTGCTATTTGAGAGAGAGAGAGAGAGAGTACCACTTAGTCTGCTATTTTTGAGAGAGAGAGAGAGAGAGAGAGAGAGAGAGAGAGAGAGAGAGAGAGAGAGAGAGAGAGAGAGAGAGAGAGAGAGAGAGAGAGAGAGAGGAGAGAGAGAGAGAGAGAGAGAGAGAGAGAGAGAGAGAGAGAGAGAGAGAGAGAGAGAGAGAGAGAGAGAGAGAGAGAGAGAGAGAGAGAGAGAGAGAGAGAGAGAGAGCTTCTGTTTCATTTATTACCTGGTTTTGCGATTCTTATTCATAACCAGTTTAGATGCCATCTGATAATGTCTCACCTATTTGGTTCCATGAGACAGAAGCTGAATGAATGAATGAAGGGAGGGAATGTGATGTACCCATTTAACTATGCATCACCTTACCTGCAGTGATCAGGTACAGGTTTCCAAAACAGGCACAATTATTATTATGGCACGACATGCCCTGCTGGAGTCACATGGTCATAGTCATTGTCGGCGTGTGTGTGTGTGGCATGGGCTGATAAGGCCGCGAGGGAATTAACATAGACCCTTGACACTTTCTCTTAGTGTTAATCTGAGCGAGAAAGAGGCTGGAAGGTGCTGCAGACCCCCCCCCCCCCCCCCCCCCACACACACACAGAGCGAAAGGCAGAGGTTATGAAATGTCAATGTGTCAGCTCCAACGTGATAGCCCATGGGGCAAAGTGTGTCTTCCCAGAGCCTGGACACAAAAGCTTGTGTAAACAAAAATGCCTTTGGAATTAAATGTCCCACACATAGAGCTACATACCACATACATAGAGCTACACACCACATACATAGAGCTACATACCACATGCATAGAGCTACATACCATATACCACGAGCTACATACCATATACACACAGAGTTACATACCACATACATAGAGCTACATACCGCATATCTACACACAACACAGCTACACAACACTTACATGGAGCTAAATACAATAACATTAGTGTTGTGAGTTTTTATTTGAACTAAAAAATAACTGTTGCATTCATTCAAATCAAACGCCTCACTTTAGCTACAAAGGTACTGCAAAGAAATAATGCACATTTCATCTGAGAAGGTGAATGATGTGAAATCCTGGAGGAAGGAGAGAAGTGATGTGTCATGGCCGACCTGACTCAAGTCCAGTTCAGCTTGTGAGAGAGAGAGAGAGAGAGAGAGAGAGCCAGATGACATCATTGAAACCAAACGCCAGACTCTTCTGATTCTTATCTCCAGGGCAATATAACACCAGCACTGCCAAGAGGAATGGAAAAGGGACATCCAGCTGAAGTTACCAAACGGTTAGTCATTGTCAGTGACATTATTTGCAAAGTGGAGCAAGAGACCAACTGTGACATATGTTATGATAAGGTTGAGATAGGTATTATACAGTTGGACTAGATGATCAAAACCTTCTTATCCACACAATGTGAAAATGTGTCTCAATGGAGACATGATACACATCAGATTTAATCGGTATGGTGGGCAAAGAAAAAAGCTACAGATAAGATATTACATTCTCTCAGTATCTCAATATCTCAGTAGTTTGGTATTATGAAACAAATGTTCTTTGTCTAAAATAACTAGGATGGATAGAGGGCCATTGGCATGTCATCTTCTGTGACTAATACAGCAAAACAGCACTCTTCAGAAGCCTCGTTGGCAAAGACACAAAATACTACATGGACACATACTAGTGGACAAAAACAACCTAACATGAATACATAAAATGCCTTCTAAACTCATTGCATGTAGAATTGGAATAGAAATGAGCTCTTTAAAGCCATAAAACAATCCATATAATTTACTCAGGACTTTCTACTCGTCTGCCGTTCAAAGTAAATGCCAATTGCCTATAAAATGCTGATGGAATTTGAGAGGGAGAGGAAAGCCTGACTGTATTTGTCAACCTCCTCTCTCTGTGGGTGTCTTGTTAGTCACAATGTAAAACCTTGTCTAAAGCACAGTTGTTTACCAGATTTGGGGGGGTATTTACATCAGATTTACGCAGATTTCACAATTCACTGTGAGCAGCTATTCTGACATCAAAAAACCAATGTAATGTCAATTTTGGTTCTGTCTTTTTCTAGGTACATTGATAAGACTAAGTATTGGAATATTGATTGTAGTAGTAATAGAAGAGCTGCAGGATCCAGTGTTATAACCTCGTCACAAGGGATGCTAGGGAGTAGAGTAGTCAGAACACTAGGACGTCCCAAAATAATATTAGGAGTTTATGAAGCCGTCTTCATACCTCACAGTCTCCTTTAGAGATGGATGAGATAGTTGTGGGTGCTTAACCGCTCCATCTACAGTACATGGGTTAGAACACACACACGGTGTATTTTCCTCTCCTGGATGTCATTACATTGTGAGACGGTGTGAGCGATCTGTGTGTGTATGGATCTGTGTGTATGGATGAGGTAGACTATCAGATTCACTGGGTGTATTATTCCATTGCCATGAATACAAAGCAGCTTCCTCCCAGCACCACAGCCAAACAGGTGTTCATCCTCCTCTTTTCCCATCCTTCTTCTGTCCCCGTTGTCTTCTCCCATCCCTCTGTTCATCTATCAGATGCAGACAGCCTCTTTTTACTTTTCATTTCTCTCTGGTCATTTTGAATGGGTAATATGATATGCACATTAAAATCCACACTGACTTTGATAAGTAGTCTCTTCTGTTGATGCGTTTTCTTTCCTTGGTGTTCTTCATGGTCTGTTTGGTCTATTCTGCTATTTCACTGAAAAGAGACAGATATCAGTGTTGTCGTCTCTCTCTCTCTCTCTCTCTCTCTCTCTCTCTCTCTCTCTCTCTCTCTCTCTCTCCCCCTCTTCCTTTAAAACCCAGTCCTTGCTCACAGGCTACTGGACCCCCATCCCTCCTCACATTCCCCAGTTTCAGATTACTGTACGCCCATCCCTCCTCACATTCCCCAGTTTCAGATTACTGTACGCCCATCCCTCCTCACATTCCCCAGTTTCAGATTACTGTACGCCATCCCTCCTCACATTCCCCAGTTTCAGATTACTGTACCCCCATCCCTCCTCACATCCACTAGTCTCAGACTACTGTACCCCCATCCCTCCTCACATCCCCAGTCTCAGACTACTGTACCTCCATCCCTCCTCCCTCCTCATCCCTCCTTTAATTGTGCAAAGCATAGAATAGGATTTCAGATATCACATGGTTGGTGTGGTGTCATTCATTACTGTAAACAGTTCTGAGGACTCCCTGAGAGTATTTACCATAACCTAATTCTAGGAAACCTAGCTGTGGCTAAACTTGCCCTATTTTTCACTCCTTGATCAAAAAGCTATTTTGCTGCAGACAGCTTTGATCTGTCATTCGTTGGGTGATGCTGTTAGGACTAAAACTGATCTGTCATTAATTGGGTTATGCTGTTAGGATTAAAACTGATCTGTCATTGGTTGGGTGATGCTGTTAGGATTAAAACTGATCTGTCATTAGTTGGGTGATGCTGTTAGGACTATGACTGATCTGCTTTGCTGTGACAGACTATTTAACATGGAGGACAGGCCTCATTATGACATCACAGATCACATCACCTCATGCTACTGTTTATTATCTATCCTGTTGCCTAGTCACTTACCTATATGTACAGATCTACCTCAATTACCTCGTACCCCAGCACATCGACTCGGTACTGGTACCCCGTGTATATAGCCAAGTTATCGTTACTCATTGTGTATTTATTCCTTTTGTTATTATTTAAAAAATGTTCTCTCTACATTGTTGGGAAGTAAGTAAGCATTTCACATGTTGTTTATGAAGCACGTGACAAAATGTTATTTGATTTAAAACATCTGATCCCAATCAGATTTTCATGCCTCTCTCACTCTATTCCTCCATCTCTCGATCTGTTTATGGTATTCACTCCTTCTTCCTTTCCGCAGAGTCATAGGGCAAAGACAACAAGGAAAGGAACAAGGAAATACAAAAACAAAGTAATCTTGTATGCACACAAATCACTGTCACACAAAAATGTAATGTACTAGGGCCCTATAAAATCCTCGTTGCAGAGAACGCGGACGGAATCACGGATTCCAGACATTAAATCGAAATTCAGCAATATAAAAAAATATATAGAACTTAGTAGGAAATCTCCCCATTTTTCAGCTGGTCATTAAGTACAGCACCATTCCCGTTTCCATTCAATTGAACATTCCAGAACGTACAAACATACTGAACGCAGCCCAGGAAGGAAATGCCCTTCAGGTCAGTGTGTGCGCAGTCACCGTGTGTGTGTGTGTGTGTGTGTGTGTGTGTGTGTGTGTGTGTGTGTGTGTGTGTACAGATGTAGGATCTTTATTTGAGCCAGTTTGCTACAGAAGGAAAATAATTCTGCAGCAATAGGAAATGTGAATTATTATGTGGATTATAATGAATACACATTTTTTGTAGGGGTTGATACATCTTTCCTAAGGGAAAATCAAGTCTTACATTTTAAAGTGGAAATTACAAACTTCAGAAGCCTTTTCAAATACACTACAAGTTTCCTGCAACAGGGGGATCAAATTAAGATCATACATCTGTATATGCTACATGTGTTAACCTTTTGACTGTTCCCTGTCGTAACTCAGGAGGGAGCGAGACCTGCATGGAGAGCATTAGCCAGGGCCTCATGGGATTCAGTGTGTCCTGGCCTGGCTGTAGTAGTCAGTGTGTTATTACTGGAGCTGTAGACCCAGCTGCCCTACTACACTGATGCAGATGTTATGTATTCACACATCAGGAGTGTTTGTTGTGTTCTGTGAGCAGTGTGTGTGTGTTTTTAGATGTGTGTGTAAGGCCAACAGAAGCTATGACGCATAGGAATAGGGGTAGTGACGTGTGTGTGTGTGGTGTGTGTGTGTGGTGTGTGTGTGTGTGTGTGAAGTGTTAGCTCTACCTGAAAGGCAACACAAGCTATGATTGCTTACTCTGTGTACCCTTTCGAGGTCAGAGGGAAAGAGACATAATTATATATACTTCTCCATTGGGTTATTGCATGAATGCCAGATGCCTAAAAATACAGTAGATGAGGAATTCCTTCAGGATGTAATCAAAGCTATGGCAGATGAGAAGAGCTCTTAACTAAAACCTACGGTAAGATACTGTACATATAAGAGCTATTTTGTAGCTTCGACTTTCTTCTGTCACAAGAAAATCAATAGGAAGGTGACCTGCATTATTTTTGGTTGAAACTGGGCCATGATCCGTTTGTGCATTTCAGCAAGCCTTCTTTAGATTTACAGATAGGAAATGTGCCTATGTTGACTGTGTCCCAGTCAGTGCTCCGCTGTCTGTGGATGATTTATCGAAGAGGCCAAGTAATTGAATATTTTTTAACCTTTATTTAACTAGGCAAGTCAGTTAAGAACAAATTCTTATTTTCAATGACGGCCTAGGAACAGTGGGTTAACTGCCTTGTTCAGGGTCAGAACGACAGATTTGTACCTTGTCAGCTCAGGGATTCAATCTTGCAACCTTTCGGTTACAAGTCTAACACTCTAACCACTTGGCTACCTGCCGTTATAAAGGCAGCCAGCTAAGTTCTCCTGATGCTGCTGCTGTCGTGGGAACTGATCACATGACCTTGGCGTTTGCATGTTCTGTATCATGTAAGTCCTTGCAAGGCGTAAGTGTGTGTATTTAAGAGAGAGGAAGAGAGAAAGGCAGAGAGAGAGTGTGTGTGCATGTGTGTGTGTGGTTCTGACTATGCATGTGCTGAGCCTGACTGCAGACTTGTGATGTGTTCTATTTAATGAGTAACCAAACATAGTGACAGACAGCCTGTTCAAGAGGAGAGAGAAGGAAATCATTTTTTTCTCAGTGACACAGTAAAATATCAGGGTTACCCATTTTAAAAGTAAGCTTTATTTAACTTTAAAGTAACTCAGTCATAAAAGTCCAGTTGTTTATAAAATACCCTTGGCAATTAGTAGCCCTGGTGCCAGCCCTGATTCTGTATATTACCATTAATCTCATTCATATCTACAGTACCATACAATACAAACAGCTACTCTGTTTATTATCTATGCATAGTCACTTTACCCCTACCTACATGTACATATTACCTCAATCACCTTAACTACCTTGTACCCCTGCACATTGACTCGGTACTGTTACTCCTTGTATATAGCCTTCTTATTGTTATTTTACTGTGTTACTTTTTCCTTTTATTTGTGCTAATTTTCTTTTAAACTTTGCATTGTTGGGAAAGGGCTTGTAAGTAAGCATTTCACGGTAAAGTCTGCACCTGTTGTATTCGGTGCATGTGACAAATACAATATATATACAGTGCATTCGAAAAGTATTCAGATCTCTTACCTTTTCCCACATTTTGTTACGTGCCAGCCTTGTTCTAAAATGGATTAAATAAAAAAATGTCCTCATCAATCTACACACAATACCCCATAATGACAAAGCAAAAACTGGTTTTTAGAATTTTTGGTAATTTATTATAGATAAAAAACAGAAATACCTTTTTATAAGTATTCAGACCCTTTGCTATGAGACTTGAAATATAGCTCAGGTTCATGATGTTTACATATTATTGTGTCAACTACAGTACCATAAAAAGCTAACAGAATCTCAGGGATCTATTCGACTTAGGAAAGACACGACTGTGTTAGAAATAGTACAAAATGTAAATATGGTGACCTGTACTTTTGCGCAAGAGCTATTCTGGCCTATTGCCTGTTTTTCGACAGAATTACTTCAATTGTGTTTTTGTTTCCTGTACTTTAAAAACAGACCATTATGAATCTAACGCTCACAGCATTCCTCTCCCAAAATATCTGCATAGTGACATGATGGAGAGAAAGAGAGAGAGAGAGAGAGAGAAAAAGTAAAAGAAAGATAGATAGTAATAAAGGAAGAGAGAGAGGAGAGGCAGAGGGAGCAAGAGCCTCATTTAAACAGCTACAGTATCTGTTTCTCCCTCCCTCATTCTCTCATCCTCTCACTCTCTGTCTTTTACACACTCCCTTTGTCTCTACTTCAAAGGGAGCAGTGCAGTGTCTGTTGTGAAGAGCCCAGGGCTCTCTGCAGACACATGTTAACTAATAAGAAGTAGTGACGTAAAAGACTCTGTCTGGGCTGCAGGGAGGTGTGTGTGTGTGTGTGTGTGTGTGTGGTGTGTGTGTGTGTGTGTGTGTGTGTGTGTGTGTGTGTGTGTGTGTGTGTGTGTGTGTGTGTGTGTGTGTGTGTGTGTGTGTGTGTGTGTGTGTGTGTGTTTATGCATGTGCGTGTTTGATCCCATTGTCCTTGATGCGCTCCATAGCTACGCCTGTCACAGCTTAATGTTGTCATTTAGTTTTTCCTGCTACAGTAAAAAATGATGTTTCTGTTGCGCTGGTGGTGTGAGAACAGCAACATCAGAGACCATTAAGTCGTCACAGACCCAGTCACATCGTCACACTCCTAACCACTCCCCCCCACACTTCTATCACCCTATCCCAGCCGGCTGTGACGTCACAGACAGGGAGTCAGGGAGGACAGCGGTGGGCTACAGTACAACTGCCGTACAACACTCTGTTTATTCCCATCTGATTTTATTCAACATTTTTTTTAGACTAGGCAAGTCAATTATAGGAAGCACTACCACAGCCTAACCAAGAGGCAAAACACAGCAACACTATAAAAACAATGCGTCACATTGTCGTAGTTTAGCTAACACTCCTGCGAGGGACCTACACAGCAGAGGAGGCTGGAGGGAGGAGCTATAGGAGGGCGAGCTCATTGTAATGGCTGGAATGGAATAAATGGAACGGTATGAAATACATCAAACATATGGACACCACATGTTGGATCCGCTCCATTTCAGACATTACAATGAGCTCCTCCCACCAGCCTCTGATACACAGTCAGTCCATACTAAACTTGGTCTGTTGTGAGAAGCTTGATTACCTCTGCTCCCCCCTTTCCCCTTCTATTTCCCTTTCCTCTTCCCCTTCTCTCACTATTCCTGGAGGGAGGAAGAGCAAAGCGAATCACTTTGAAGACTAATTGAGGATTAAAGACCTTAAAGCACCGTGCCACTCCTTCAGGGTAACATGTACCAGAAGAGGCAGTGAGGGGAAGATACAGTATGTTATAGGGTTACACCTAAGACAGTCATGTGGCTTCTTTGTCTCAGCAAGACACACACATACTGTATACACACGTCTGCCTGACACACACACACACACCACAGGAGGCTGCTGACGGGAGGACGGCTCATAATAATGTTTGGAATGGCGCAAATGGAATGTCATCAAACACGTGGAAACCATGTGTTGATGAATTTGAAACCATTCCACTATTCCGCTCCATCCATTACCACAAGCCCGTCCTCCCCCAATTAAGGTGCCACGAACCTCCTGAGATACACATCTATAAACACACAAATTTACCACATTTACCATGTGCATGTATACGCAAACGTACCCACATATCAATTACATGATACGCAAATGTACTCACATATCAATTACATGATACTCAAACGTACCCACATATCAATTACATGATTGTTTTTGTTTAGAAACAGTCAAATAATTCAGAGTTCCAAGACAGTTGTAATTTTTGTGCGAACACAAATCAAAATGTTATTGACGGCTGTGAGGCCAACATGGAGGTAGGTTAGTATGCTGGAGTGTTATGTACGGCTGTGAGGCCAACATGGAGGTAGGTTAGTATGCTGGAGTGTTATGGACGGCTGTGAGGTCAACATGGAGGTAGGTTAGTATGCTGGAGTGTTATGGACGGCTGTGAGGCCAACATGGAGGTAGGTTAGTATGCTGGAGTGTTATGGACGGCTGTGAGGCCAACATGGAGGTAGGTTAGTATGCTGGAGTGTTATGGACGGCTGTGAGGCCAACATGGAGGTAGGTTAGTATGCTGGAGTGTTATGGACGGCTGTGAGGTCAACATGGAGGTAGGTTAGTATGCTGGAGTGTTATGTACGGCTGTGAGGCCAACATGGAGGTAGGTTAGTATGCTGGAGTGTTATGGACGGCTGTGAGGTCAACATGGAGGTAGGTTAGTATGCTGGAGTGTGTAGCTCCAGAACTTCTATGGCTCTGGTCATGGAGAGCACATGACCATGGAAACCTCTGAGCTGTTTGCAGTATAAACAGACCAGAGGCCTTGCCAAGCCAAGGCCTCTGAGCTCACTGTGCAGTACACACTCTCTCTCTGTACGCTGTATACATGCCACCAAGGTGTAGATTAAGACACTGATCGAAGCTCAGTTGGTTTTTCCTCCCTTAAAAGTTAAGTGTAGGATTCATGGAGGAAAAACTGATCTGAGATCTGTGCCAAGAAGGCCGGGGCAGCTTCTATCTAAAACCCACCTGTCAAATAATGTGTCCTCCCTTTCTATATGGTCAGACTGAGAAGCTATTGTAGACCTATTATAAACCTAATATCCAACATCCACAACCACCTTCGGATGTCTTTATGTGTTTACAGCTCCCAGTCCCCGACCTGCACTACAACATGTGATTTTGCTTGTGTTCATGCTTGGCAAACCTAAGCGTTTAAAGAATGTATAAAAGTCCACTACAAGCCAACCAGAAGACACTTCCTTCCTCTTTACAACCATATTATGCTGGCATAGGAAGAGGTTCTGTGATGTAACACTGGTGTTACTGTGGAAGTAATACTTCCATGGATTTGTGTAGTGTCTGTTATGGTAGCACGAGACTAAGGAATGACAAGCCAGCGCTACACATCATGCGAGGCTATTACACACCAGCAATAATCAACTTCTCATCAAAGTCTTTGTGTGCAGTTATAGCCTTATTGTTACCTTCATTCATAACATGAACTTTAACAGTTATCAATGTAGTTGCATTACAAATGTCACAAATGTTGACAACACCTTTTAAGGAACACAAAACAATTATTCTGGTGATGTTGATGCGCATGTGTGTAGGCCTGCTAGGCGTTACAGTACACACACCTGTTATGCGTTCCCCCACAAGGTCTTAGTCATGGTAAATGCCAGATATGTGTGGTAAAAGATTACAGTCCTGGTTTTAATATGGTAGTGAATGTGTGATAGGGTTAACAGCATGGAAAACTACTGGCCTTGGAAATCTGAGCCTGATAGGTGCATGATGTGAACACCAATGAGCAGTATGCACATTATTCTTATTGTGCATACTGCTCACTTTACATTGACGTTTCCTTATTAGAGAGTAATTACATTCAATAACAACAGCATAGAGATCGTGGAGATACCTACATGTTGTTGAATGGAAAGGGTTTGTTTTGCATTATGGCCAAACCATTGTGTAGCCATTTATACAGGGTGATTACACGTTTGTTTAGCTTTTCCTACGTGAGTTAGTGGGACAACGTACCTTACATCAACTAGAACGCCGTAACTAATATATATTTAGCAATGTCCAATTTAAACTCGAGAGTGCCTTGTCCACCCAGGTATGACATGGGCTGCTACATCAGCACCTTGGATACGGGCACACCATTCACCAAAGAGCTCCTGCCCCGTTTTCAGCCAATCAGCGGAGTGTTTTCTCGATAGGAGATCAACCCCACCCCCTTCGCTTCCAACGGTATCGTTCCGCTTTGGGAATGTCCTTTCCGACAGAGCTGTAGATTTGACTGAAATTGCCAAATGCAACCCCCGTTTCTTTTACTCATCATTTTCAAACTGCCATTCTCTGATCTAACAGTTTGCGTTTGCTCTAGCATGGTAATAACGCATGGTTATTACGGTTTCATGGGTGAGAGTGTATTCAGCTCAACAAATTGCTCGCTCATTATTTTAAAATATGTCAAATAAATAAGTCGGAAGCACTTGGCAATACCAGTTAACCTATTGGAATGCAAGTATTCCATATCATAGCCTTGTCGGGGCAATAGGGGAGATATATCTCGGCTGAAATGATTGATACGATGATCTAAATCATTTTGGATGTCAAGCAAAGGCATATAATCTATCAACCATGCATCGCTGAAAATACATAATCAAAAGATACTATATGCAAATGACATCATTTATCATATGTCTGACTTCATAATCGATGTATTTTTGTCTGCTGTCAGAGACATAGGAAAAGTGTGACGCAAATGTTCTTGTTATGGGCGTCTCTTAATTTTTATGCCTTGGATTGACAGTATAACTAACCAATACACTTTCGAGTTTGTACATTTCCAGCAGGCTGGATTCCCCAACCTGACCAATTGCAGGCCCAGATTTGGTGCTCGTATTGTTTTGACCTCTGAAACCGCATCACCGCCTACCTCGTGCCCATGGCGGAGGAAAGCTATAAATATAGGCGCATGACAGCCGACTGGGACGAAGTTGTAAAACTCCCAGGTAGAAGGGAAACATTCTGCAAGCCTGCTGAAAGGGGAAAACGCCAAACAACCTAAAAATCTAAACTAAAGCAAAATAAATAACGATAACCTATCGACGTCTACACGTATTGGAATACTTTTTTTATGTTAATATTATATTATATGTGAAGAAAGTATCTACCTTACACTTCTATTTGCACTAACGGTACTTCAAAACTACTGAGAATCTTTATTTTGTACGAAAAAGTAAGTATTGCTTTTGACTCAATTACTCTTTACATGTTCGATTGTATATCCATCAATCATCTATAGCCCAGTATTCATGATGAACTATTTACCCCAGGTTATATCGCAAGGGATTTTAATCAAGTTGATTTGCTGCGTCAGTCCCAGAAATTAGGGAGGGGTAGCCTAACTAACTGAAGCGTGTGTGTGAGAGGGAAAGAAAGACGGGATATGAGCTAAATAGTTCTCTGCATTTGCTTGACTATCAAGACTGACTGTCAAATTATTGAAAGAAGAAACTTGCGGAGGGGCAATAGGCTATGCATGGAATTGTGTCCATCTCTTTTTTTGGCCCCGTTATTAAATCTCCAGGTCGGAAAGAATAGTATATCAAGTGGTAATTTATAGGTCCGCAGAGATTATAAAAAAGGTAGCTGCTCACACTGCCCCAAACGAACAAAACCATCTGCTGTTGGCCAGAAAACCGTATATTTCGTAATGACCGAGTATGATTGTTTATTGGATACAGTTTATTTAGCGTTTTCTTCTGTACTTGGCCATATCCAAAATGAATAGACTAGTTGTTACATTTTACTAAACCGTTTGTCGACACTGTTCCGATAATCACAACACCTAACCTGTCTATCCCCTGCCTCGCCTAGTTGACGTTCACTGCTACAGTTTAATCAGCATACCAAGTAGTGCGAGTTGAGAGCCGCCAATCTGATACAATATTTACAGGGTACATTTTTCTATCGCCAGCCTGATTGCTAATATGTAACTGTTCTGTAAAAAAAGTGCAGTATGCCTTTCCGAATGTAACTGCGACTGTGACGTTGGCAACATTGTAACGAGGCTAGCTATTTATTATGTAACACGATCAGTTCTAGTGCTTCTCTATAGCTTCGTATTGAAAAAACAGCACAGCTCTTTCTGTGTGGAGATTTCTAACATTATGAATATCGTTTTCATTTACTGTGAAATCTTTAGGTTGTTCATATTGAGTTGTAGATATGCAGACAAATTCACTAGATCCCCTTGCTTGTCATGGCTATTTATAAACTAGGTCGTTCTGTTCCATAGCGTGACATTGCATTGTTAAAGATGATTCAGGCTATAGACCTTGATACTGAATAGGCATTGTTCGGGAAAGCGCTTGTAAGTAAGGGTTTCACTACTGTTTTACACCTGCTGTATCCTGTGCATGTGACATATAAACGTTGAGACTTGAAACAAGACATAGAAGAGGTGAACGCTTGATCCGTCATTGCATACTAGTTGATTTGAGTGTTCATACGGACTGCAATTCTATTCTAGATGTTTCCCTCAGGAAGTAAAGGGTTAACGTTTAAAGGGCATTTTATTGCATTCCTTTACAAAGTCTGCAGTAGTAGGCTCAACCTCAGTCAAATAGGCGAGGACATTGCCACCCACATCTTTGAGAAGTGTTGCCTGTTTACAAAATGTTGTCTAATTATACTAAATGTTACTAAATTAATGCAAATTCTTTACATGGCTTGTATCTAGTGGAGGAATGGTTCATGCCTTTTAATGTCTTACTGTCTGAACAATATGCTAATAATATTTTATTTTCTCTTTTTTCAGGAAAAAACAACGTTCAATCTGTGGAAGAACGACTAGCACTTCTGTTTTTAGAGCAGTTCCACAAAGCTGTAGTTCCTTTTGCCTGGTGTTGACCCCAACCCATCACACCCTACCCTGCCTGGAAGCACCTACGCCACCCACCACAGATACGTAAAGCAACTCAACAGGACGCAGCTGCCGACACCTCTTCTCGCACCCGGAGCAGTTCAGCAGCCAGCTATGCAGCTTGAAATCCAAGTAGCCCTCAACTTCGTCATCTCCTACCTTTACAACAAGCTGCCGCGGCGACGGGTCAACATCTTCGGCGAGGAGCTTGAGAGGCAGCTCAAGGGGAAGTATGAGGGCCACTGGTACCCAGACAAGCCATACAAGGGCTCTGGATTCAGGTGCATCCACGTAGGGGAGAAGGTGGACCCGGTGGTAGAGAAGGCAGCCAAAGAGAGTGGCCTGGACATTGAGGATGTGCGCCACAATCTGCCTCAGGACCTCAGTGTGTGGATCGACCCCTTCGAGGTATCCTACCAGATCGGGGAGAAGGGGCCCGTCAAGGTGCTGTACGTGGACGACAGCAATGAGAGCAGCCCTAGTGGGCTGGAGCTGGACAAGGAGATCAAGAACAGTTTCAACCCTGAGGCCCAGGTCTTCATGCCCATCAGCGAGCCTGTGGTGGGCCCCTCTCCGACTTCCAGCTCGCCCTCGCCTCCCTTTGGCCACTCGGCTGCTGTCAGCCCCACCTTCATGCCACGCTCCAACCAGCCTTTAACCTTCACCACCGCCACCTTCGCCGCCACCAAATTCGGCTCCACCAAAATGAAGAGCAGCAGCCGCAACAACCAGAACGGCAACGGTGGCCAAGGCGGGCAGGGCCAGAAGGTGGCCCGCACCTCACCCACCAACCTGGGCCTGAATGTGAACATGCTGCTGAAGCAGAAAGCCATCTCCACCTCCATGCACTCTCTGTACGGGTTGGGCCTGGGCCAGCAGCAGCAGGCCTCAGCCCTCAGCCCCAACGCCAAGGAGTTTGTGTTCCCCAACCTCCAGGGCCAGGGGAGCCCGAGTGCACTATTCCCCAGTGACAGCTCCCTCAGCCCGCTGCAGTACAGCAATGCCTTCGACGTGTTTGCGGCCTACGGAGGTCTCAACGACAAGTCCCTTATGGACGGCTTGAATTTCAGCTTGAACAACATGCAGTATTCGAACCAGCAATTCCAGCCAGTGATGGCCAATTAGTACACAAAGATACTACAGTACTAGTACACAGAAATGACCAGAGATATGGGGGAAAAAAAGACTAAACGCACATCAAAAAATGAAATAGGAAACAGAATTTCCAGGAAAAATTGAAAGTGACTTGTTGTCGACTGTAAGAACTGTGTACAAGTCCAAGCGCATGAGCCTGAGGGTGAAATGACTTTGCCCCCTTGAGTTATCTTTTTTTACGATGAAGCTTGTAGTACAAGATGTCCAAGCTTGGTTACCTAAACTTCGACATGCATCATTATTTCTTTTGCCAACCAAGCACAGAAATTATTTTTTACGTGACTGTTTTAAAGATAAAGAAGAAAAACAATACAAGTCATGGCCTCTTTCAGTATTTAAGACATAACTGGACATGCCAATTTTCCAAGGATTGGCATTAATAAGTGGGATTTCCTGGTCTTTTTTCTAATTGTATAATTTAATTTAGTACAGAGTTTGTAAAATATCAGAGTATATATTGTTTCTACGACATGGTACTGCATTTATATCTTTTTACTACTACAGTGATCCGTGATGGCTGCAGCGACTTTATGTTCTTTTTTTAATTGAAATTGTGAAATGAATCCCTCTAAAAAACATTGACTATTCTAAAGATTGTGTACAGAATATTCCGTAGTGGTGGGATTTAAGAATATTAGCTTTTTTGAAAAACAAGAGTTGTATTTTCTGTTAAGAGTTTAAAGATTTTTGCTATATTATGGACAAAATGTAATCGTATATTAATTTTGTACCTACATTGTGCAATACTTGATAAAACAAACGGTATAACAAAGTATTTGGAGTCAGTGTCTTACATGTTAAGCGGAACTGATCATTTATTAAGTTTGTATTAAAAAGCTTGAAAATATACACTCGTCTATGTTCTCATTGGTAGTCTGGTCTTGTTGATTGGACAATGGACAAATGTATGAAGGCGATATTATCCAGTTTTCCATATGCCATTGAATTGTTAAGTACACACACTTTTTCGTAGCCATAGGAGTCCTAGCCTATCCTTCAGTGCCTAATTTACCTCTGGTCAGCATACTCCTGGTGCACTGGCTCAAGACCTTGCTCTTGACACATGGTTCAAACCTGCAGTGTGACTTGTCATTTGGAAAGACCTCGCATAATATAAAGTACTGACATGTCAGCATGGTGCTATTGGTAAGACTGCACCGTTATACAGCAATATTCTATACATGGTAGTCTTGTAACTAGTGTTACACAAATAGGCATATCGTAGTGTTCTGTAGTCTTATTGCTGTGAATCAGGGTGAACGTTAGTGTTCTGTGCTATTGTCTACAATTACCAGTGGGGTTTTCCTTGACAAAAACAATTTAACACAGTTTTATACATTTCCATCAACATTCAAAACATAGCTATGCAAAAAGAGCCAACGAGGGTATTCCCTTTTTACCGGAGATTTGATATACCCTGCACAGGTATTCCATTCTGACTGTCTCAGAACCTTCTGCTGGTTCTGAGTCTACATACTACGGTGGAGTCAGTCCATGTGCTTCCTGGGCCTATTAGGCATCTGGATAGTGGGGTTAAGCCTGCTAACGGTCATCCCAGACCTTAGCATGTCACCTCTGTCAGTTAGCCGAGTGAGAGCTGAGGTGTTTATATTAGTGCACTGTACATGTTAGCCCTACCAGCCAACAGGCCCGCCTTTGAACGCTGCAGCCTGCCAGTTGTTTAGTCAAATAATGTTGTTGAATGCAAAGATGGTCCGGTAGGCTAGGTGATATGTTCTGTTTACAGTACCTTCATCCTGAGCATGTGTGTGGTCTCCAGAGTAAATTCAGTCACATTTATTTTTGGGATAACACTTTTATTTCCTACCTTTCATCTATACTGATTTTGTAGTGGATCTACTGAGCATTTTGGGTACTATAGAATAGCATAACAATAGCCACTTTGTAGAGGCAGTAAAAGCTTCTACACAGTGGCCAGCTGCATGCTATTCTAAATGCTCTCAATCATTTTTCACCCAGTGTCCTGAGGTGACGGATCATTGGATAACTATGATTGCTGACTTGTGATGACAAAATTAATCGGAAGGAATGAATAGAATGAGAATGACATTTTTATGGGATTAATGCTGGTCTGAAAAGGTAGTGTATGTCGCTTGTTTGCTTCGTCTTAAAGTGATCTATGTTGAGGTCCTGTTGGGACTATTCATGTACTTGGTATCATGGTTTCAACCAGAATGGATCGCCTTTTGGTTCTATTTCTCATGCTGTTGTTGCTGCCACCGCTGCTGATGTTATAATTAAGCAATAAGGCCCGAGGAGTGGTGGTATATGACCAAGGGCTGTTCTTCTGTACAACGCAACCAGGAGTGCCTGGACACAGCCCTTAGCCGTGGTATATTGGCCACATATCACAAACCCCTGAGGTGCCTTATTGCTATTATAAACTGGTTACGAACAGTAAAAATAAATGTTTTGTCACACCTGTGGTATAAGGTCTGATATACAGCATTCAGGGCTTGAACCACACAATTTATAAGTAGAACTAACATGCTGGTGGGTACACAGAGAGCACTTTAACCCTGGTGGCATACCACGATCCTCTGAGGTGAGCTCACCAAGTATCTGCGCACTGGTGTCTGTCAGCTGCACTTGGTAGATTGGCCCTAATAAAGTTCACAGATGGTTTTGGATGTACAGTACGTGTGTGTGTGCATGCACATGTACGTGAGCATTTGTGTGCACATGTGCGTGTAATAGAAATATGTGTGTTGGGGATATGTTGGGGACAAGCAGTTCTGGGGATGCCTTTGAGGGATTATCACCCTGCTCTGCTCTCCTGAGCCTCGTCCGTCTGGTCTCCCCCCCACAGGCTCTAGTATCACTGGACGTCATCACCCCCCGCTCTGATTCTAGGAGAGTGAGAGAGGGGGGACAGGGAGGGATGGGGAAGATAGGGAGGAAGAAAAAGTGACTAGGCATAGAGAGAGAGAAAAGGGGTCAGAGAGAGAAAGAGAGGGGATAGAAACCGAGAGAGAGAAAGAGGAGGGATAACAACAGAAAGAGAGTGTGAGAGAATGAGAGCTGGCGGCATCATTGATGTAATCCAGACCAGAGCCGCGGCCGTCAGAAAAACAGGTGGAGCTTTCTGTTGAAACGAGCAGACATGGAGTTATGTAAATGTCAACCATCTCAGCAGACCAGTTAATGGCTTTCCAGTTCCCCAGCTCTAAGTCATGCAGCCTCCATTTCTGGAGCCACATTAAATGAGTTGATTGAGGAATGACAACCCACCAGGTACAGTTCAAAGTATTGTTGATTTACATTTGTTTGAGTTGTCAACTAATGTGAATTCAACATGAAATCAACCAAAAATGTCACCATGTGATTGGATTTAGGTTAAAAGTCGGATAAAAAAAAGCTAAATACCCTTACATTGATTACTTTTTGCAAATTCAATCAGTTTTCCACTTTTTGCCCTAGCACTACACAGTTGATTCAAATTATAAACTAATCATCAAGCTTATATCAGCTGTGTAGTGCTACTACAAAAACCTGCTGCTACTACTACTACTACTACTACTACTACTACTACTATGTCTCTTGACACATTCATGAAAATAGTCATGGCCTCTAAACCTTCAAGCTGCATACTGGACCCTATTCTAACTAAACTACTGAAAGAGCTGCTTCATGTGCTTGGCCCTCCTATGTTGAACATAATAAACGTCTCCCTATCCACCGGATGTGTACCAAACAAACTAAAAGTGGCAGTAATAAAGCCTCTCTTGAAAAAGCCAAACCTTGACCCAGAAAATATAAAAAACTAATCGACCTTATCGAATCTCCTATTCCTCTCAAACATTTTTGAAAAAGCTGTTGCACAGCAACTCACTGCCTTCCTGAAGACAAAAATGTATAAAAATGCTTCAGTCTGGTTTTAGATCCCATCATAGCACTGAGTCTGCACTCGTGAAGGTGGTAAATTACCTTTTAATGGCATCAGACCAAGGCTCTGCATCTGTCCTCGTGCTCCTAGACCTTAGTGCTGCTTTTGACATCATCGATCACCACATTCTTTTGGAGAGATTGGAAACCCAAATTGGTCTACACAGACAAGTTCTGGCCTGGTTTAGATCTTATCTGTCCGAAATATATCAGTTTGTCTCTGTGGATGGTTTGTCTTCTGACAAATCAACTGTAAGTTTCAGTGTTCCTCAAGGTTCCGTTTTAGGGCCACTATTGGTGAGGTAAACATAACGTTTACTTTCGCTGCTATGCCGATGATACACAACTGTACATTTCGATGAAACATGGTGAAGCCCCAAAATTGCCCTCCCTGGAAGCCTGTGTTTCAGACATGAGGAAGGGAATGGCGGCAAATGTTTTGCTTTTAAACTCGAATAAAACCGAGAAGCTAGTTCTAGGTCCAAAGAAACAAAGAGATCTTCTGTTGAATCTGATGATTAATCGTGATGGTTGTACAGTCCTTTCAAATAAAACTGAAGCACCTCGGCGTTACTCTGGACCCTGATTTCCTTTTTGATGAACATATCAAGATAATTTCCATTTATGCAATATAAAAAAAATCTGAAACTTTCTGTACAAAAATGATGCACAAAAGTTAATCCATCACTTCTAGATTAAACTACTGCAATGCTTTTCTTTCCGGGTACCCAAATAAAGCACTAAATATACTTCAGTCAGTGCTAAACACGACTGCTAGAATCTTGACAAGAACCCACATTTTTTATTACATTTACTCCAGTGCTAGCCTCTCTACACTGGCTTCCTGTTAAGGCTAGGGCTGATTTCAAGGTTTTACTGCTAACCTACAAAGCATTACATGGGCTTGCTCCTACCTACAGTTGAAGTCGGAAGTTTACATACATTTAGGTTGGAGTCATTAAAACTTGTTTTTCAACCACTCCACAAATTTCTTGTTAACAAACTATAGTTTTGGCAACTCGGTTAGGACATTTACTTTGTACATGACACAAGTCATTTTTCCAACAATTGTTTGCAGACAGATTATTTCACTTATAATTCACTGTATCACAATTCCAGTGGATCAGAAGTATACATACACTAAGTTGACTGTGCCTTTAAACAGCTTGGAAAATTCCAGAAAATGATGTCATGGCTTTAGAAGCTTCTGATAGGCTAATTGACATCATTTGAGTCAATTGGAGGTGTACCTGTGGATGTATTTCAAGGCCTACCTTCAAACGAAGTGCCTCTTTGCTTGACATCATGGGAAAATCAAAAGAAATCAACAAAAACAAATTGTAGACCTCCACAAGTCTGGTTCATCCTTGGGAGAAATTTCCAAACGCCTGAAAGTACCACGTTCATCTGTACAAACAATAGGACGCAAGCATAAACACCATGGGACCACACAGCCGTCATACCACTCAGGAAGGAGACACATTCTGTCTCCTAGAGATGAACATACTTTGGTGCAAAAAGTGCAAATCAATCCCAGAACAACAGCAAAGAACCTTGTGAAGATGCTGGAGGAAACAGGTACAAAAGTATCTATATCCACAATGAAACGAGTCCTATATCGACATAACCTGAAAGGCCTCTCAGCATGGAAGAAGCCACTGCTCCAAAACCGCCATAAAAAAGCCAGACTACGGTTTGCAACTGCATATGGAGACAAAGATTGTACTTTTTGGAGAAATGTCCTCTGGTCTGATGAAACAAAAATGGAACTGTTTGGCCATAATGACCACCATTATGTTTGGAGGAAAGAGGGGGAGGCTTGCAAGCCGAAGAACACCATCCCAACCGTGAAGCACGGGGGTGGCAGCATCATGTTGTGGGGGTGCTTTGCTGCAGGAGGGACAGGTGCGCTTCACAAAATAGATGGCATCATGAAGCAGGAAAAGTATGTGGATATATTGAAGCAACATCTCAAGACATCAGTCAAGAAGTTAAATCTTGGTCACAAATGGGTCTTCCAAATGGACAATGACCCCAAGCATACTTCCAAAGTTGTGGCAAAATGGCTTAAGGACAACAAAGTCAAGGTATTTGAGTGGCCATCACAAAGCCCTGACCTCAGTCCTATAGAAAATTTGTGGGCAAAGCTGAAAAAGTGTGTGCGAGCAAGGAGGCCTACAAACCTGACTCAGTTACACCAGCTCTGTCAGGAGGAATGGGCCAAAATTCACCCAACTTATTGTGGGAAGCTTGTGGAAGGCTACCCTAAACGTTTGACCTAAGTTAAAAATTTAAAGGCAATGCTTCCAAATACTAATTGAGTGTATGTAATCTTCTGACCCACTGGGAATGTGATGATTCTTCTGGTTCCTCTCTAGGTTTCTTCCTAGGTTCTGGCCTTTCTAGGGAGTTTTTCCTAGCCACCGTGCTTCTACACCTGCATTGCTTGCTGTTTGGGGTTTTAGGCTGGGTTTCTATACAGCACTTTGAGATATCAGCTGATGTAAGAAGGACTTTCTAAATACATTTGATTTGATTTTGAAATTTGATTTGGTGAAAGAAATAAAAGCTGAAAAAATCATTCTCTCTACTATTATTCTGACATTTCACATTCTTAAAATAAAGTGGTGATCCTAGCTGACCTAAGACAGGGAATTTTCGGCAGGATTAAATGTCAGGGATTGTGAAAAACTGAGTTTAAATGTATTTGGCTAAGGTGTATGTAAACCTCCAACTCAAACTGTATCTCTCCAATTTGGTTCTGCCCTACATACCTACACGCACGCTATGGTCACAAGATGCAGGCCTCCTTATTGTCCCTAGAATTTCTAAGCAAACAGCTGGAGGCAGGGCTTTCTCCTATAGAGCTCAATTTTTATGGAATGGTCTGCCTATCCATGGGAGAGACGCAGACTCGGTCTCGACCTTTAAGTCTTTATTGAAGAATAATCTCTTCAGTAGGTCCTATGATTGAGTGTAGTCTGGCCCAGAGGTGTGTAGGTGAACCGCCCTTGCTGTCACTGCCTGGCCGGTTCCCCTCTCTCCACTGGGATTCTCTGTCTCTAACCCTATTACTGGGGCCTTGGCTTACTGGTGCTCTTCCATGCCGTCCCTAGGAGGGGTGCGTCACTTGAGTGGGTTGAGTCACTGACATGATCTTCCTGTCCGGGTTGGCGCCCCCCTAGGGTTCGTGCCATGGGGGAGATCTTCGTGGGCTATACTCAGCCTTGTCTCAGGGTAGTTTGACGATATCCCTCTAGTGGTGTGGGGGCTGTGCCTTGACAAAGTGGGTGGGGTTGCATCCTGCCTGGTTGGCCCTGTCCGTGGGTATCGTCGTACGAGGCCACAGTGTCTCCCGACCGCTCCTGTCTCAGCCTCCAGTATTTATGCTGCAATAGTTTGTGTCGGGGGACTAAGGTCAGTCTGTTATATCTGGAGTATTTCTCCTGTCTTATCCTTTGTCCTTTGTGAATTTAAGTATGCTCCCTCTAATTCTCTCTCTCTCCCTCTCCTCCCGGAGGACCTGAGCCCTGGGACTATGCCTCAGGACTACCTGGCCTGTTGTCCCTAGTCCACCTGGTCGTGCTGCTGCTCCAGTTTCAACTGTTCTTCCTGCGGCTATGGAACCCTGACCTGTTCACCGGACGTGATACCTTATCCCGGACCTGCTGTTTTCGACTCTCTCTCTACCGCACCTGCTGTCTTTAACTCTGAATGCTCGGCTATGAATAGCCAACTGACATTTACTCCTGAGGTGCTGACCTGTTGCACCCTCTACAACCACTGTGATTATTATTATTTGACCCTGCTGATCATCTATGAACATTTGAACATCTTGGCCATGTGCTGTTAAAATCTCCACCCGGCACAGCCAGAAGAGGACTGGCCGCCCCTCCGAGCCTGGTTCCTCTCTAGGTTTCTTCCTAGGTTCCTGCCTTTCATGGAAGTTTTTCCTAGCCACCGTGGTTCTACATCTGCATTGCTTGCTGTTTGGGGTTTTAGGCTGGGTTTCTGTATAGCACTTTGTGACATCGGCTGATATAAAAGGGCTTTATAAATACATTTGATTGATTGATACTACTACTGCTGCTGCTACTACTGCTACTACAGCTGCTACTGCTACTACTACTACTGCTACTACCACTGCTACTACTGCTGCTACTGCTACAACTACCACTACTCCCCTCACAAGTAAATGCTTCCATTGTTCAGAATGATAAGTATGTGTGAGGGATGCATACATAGTAGTGTATTTTGTAAACAGACTGTGTAATCATTGCTGTCACATTTAGTTGACTCCAGCATAACATATATGGTTAAAGGGAGGACAGGCAGGTATCACAGCTATTTACTCTGTCTCCCACACCCATTTGGAACACACGATCTCAGGATACCAACATGACACAAGGAAATGTCTCCACCTGAGCCATGTCAAATAGACCATAGCCAAATATTGTCTAGAAAGCTTTGAGAGGAGCAGTCTCTCAACTCTGCAATAATAACTACCCGGGCTATGATATACTGTGTTTGAGTGTTTTGGTGAGCTTCGCCTGCTCTTGGGAAACCTTGTGTAAAGCATCTATGATAACGTTTAATTGTGCAAAGCATAGATGATAACATATGTACACAGTTTTTCATTAACTCAAATACACACGCGCACACATCCTCTCACATGCACCTGCACGCAGACACACACACGTTACACACATTACACACACACACACGCAACCATCCTATTTAAAGGTACAGTACATGGGAGTGGTCAGGTTTGTTGTATACATACAGTATATCTCTGGCAGACACTCACCCATCCATCCCCTTAAGCTGCAGTTGCTCTTATCTGCAGCTGTGTTAACCACTAACCAAGAACAAATACAGCCCTCCCTCCTCCCTCCTCCCTCCTCCCTCCGTCCCCCCATAGCCTTTCTGGACGACCAACTCCTTGGTTCCAGCGGAGCATATCAGACCACTCTGACTTGTGTGCCTGGAGGCCCCCAGGACACTCCCACACCTTGCTGGGTCCTGATACCAAAGAGGAGTATCTCAATAGGTTGAAATGGTGTCCTCTCCTCGTCTCTTTTCCTCATCTGAACTCAATGTGCAGTGTAAATTAGGGAGAGGACACTATTGAGCTGTACCCGCATGTCAGACTCCAAACACTGCCGCCTGGCCAGTTTACCTCATTCCTTAACCTCTTACATCTAGACGTTCCGCTAGCGGAACACCTGCTCCAATATCCAATGATAGGCGTGGCGCGAATTACAAATTCCTCAAAAATACAAAAACTTCAATTTTTCAAACATATGACTATTTTACAGCATTGCAAAGACAAGACTCTCCTTTATCTAACCACACTGTCCGATTTCAAAAAGGCTTTACAGCGAAAGCAAAACATTAGATTATGTCAGCAGAGTACCCAGCCAGAAATAATCAGACACCCATTTTTCAAGCTAGCATATAATGTCACAAAAAACAAAACCACAGCTAAATGCAGCACTAACCTTTGATGATCTTCATCAGATGACAACCCTAGGACATTATGTTATACAATACATGCATGTTTTGTTCAATCAAGTTCATATTTCTATCAAAAACCAGCTTTTTACATTAGCATGTGACATTCAGAACTAGCATTCCCACCGAACACTTCCGGTGAATTTACTAAATTACTCACGATAAACGTTCACAAAAAACATAACAATTATTTTAAGAATTATAGATACAGAACTCCTTTGTGCAATCGAGGTGTCCGATTTTAAAATAGCTTTTCGGTGAAAGCACATTTTGCAATATTCTGAGTACATAGCCCGGCATCACAGGGCTAGCTATTTAGACACCCAGCAAGTTTAGCCTTCACCAAACTCCGATTTACTATTAGAAAAGTTTGATTACCTTTGGTGTTCTTCGTCAGAATGCACTCCCAGGACTGCTACTTCAATAACAAATGTTGGTTTGGTTCAAAATAATCCATTGTTATATCCAAATAGCGGCGTTTTGTTCGTGCGTTCAAGACACTATCCAAGGGTGACGAAGGGTCACGCGCACAACGCATTTCGTGACAATAAATTTCTAAATATTCCATTACCGTACTTCGAAGCATGTCAACCGCTGTTTAAAATCAATTTTTATGCCATTTTTCTCGTAAAAAAGCGCTAATATTCCGACCGGGAGTGGTGGTTTTCGTTCAAAGATAAAAGCATGGAGTCAACTCGTGCACGAGCCTGAGTCTCACAGTACTGTGACCAGCCACTATCCAAACGCGCTACTGTTTTTCAGCCAGAGCCTGCAAAGCCACGATTCAGCTTTTTGCCGCCTTCTGAGAGCCCATGGGAGCCGTAGGAAGTGTCACGTAACAGCAGAGATCCCCTGTATTGGATAGAGATAATCAAGAAGGGCAAGAAATTGTCAGACAGGGCACTTCCTGCATGGAATCTTCTCAGGTTTTGGCCTGCCAAATGAGTTCTGTTATACTCACAGACACCATTCAAACAGTTTTAGAAACTTTGGAGTGTTTTCTATCCAAAGCTAATAATTATATGCATATTCTAGTTTCTGGGCAGGAGTAATAATCAGATTAAATCGGGTACGTTTTTTATCCAGCCGTGAAAATACTGCCCCCTAGCCATAACAGGTTAAGGGCCTTTGCACTACAGATTCCAGAATTTCCCTTTTGACCCTTAGATTGCATCTGCGACCCTGAATTCTCACAGTAGGAACTAAACATGTTGTGTCTCAGAGAAATGAATCAGATTACACATGTCAAAGGGACCTTAATCAGAGCTGTGCAATCTGCCGATCTGAGGCAGGGAGAGAGGGTGACACCTGCGATTCATCACTCTGTATGTGTGTGTGTGTGTGTGTGTGTGTGTGTGTGTGTGTGTGTGTGTGTGTGTGTGTGTGTGTGTGTGTGTGTGTGTGTGTGTGTGTGCGCGCATGTGCATGCGTCCGCGTGTATGCGTGTGTGTGAGCGTATGTGTGTGTGCGCTTGTGTGTGTGCATGGGTGTTAATGTATATGTGTGTGTACGGGTGTTAGTGAACGGGTCTGTGTATATGTGTGTGTGTACGGGTGTTAGTGTTTGTCTCTGTGTATATTTGTGTGTACGGGTGTTAGTGAACGGGTGTTAGTGAATGTGTCTGTGTATGTGTGTGTGTACCAGTGTTAGTGAATGTGTCTGTGTGTGTGTACCAGTGTTAGTGAATGTGTCTGTGTGTGTACGGGTGTTAGTGAATGTGTCTGTGTGTGTACGGATGTTAGTGAATGTGTCTGTGTGTGTGTGTGTGTGTACCAGTGTTAGTGAATGTGTCTGTGTGTACGGGTGTTAGTGAATGTGTCTGCTTGCTATTCTTCACTTCCTATACTAGAGTGAGCACCATAGCAACAGAATGGTGTGTTGTGTGTGTATGAAGGGTAGAGGCTCTGTCCTTGGAGGAAGATGATTTGTAGCAGGCTGATTATGGGGAGATGTCAGAGCACATACACACGCACACACACACGCACACACATATGCATACACATGCACACACATGCACACACACACACAGTCTTGTACAGCTAACCTTGTGGGGACACACAATTCAGTCCCATTCAAAATCCTATTTTCGCACCTAACTCTAAACCGTACTCTTACCCTTACCCTAACTTTAACCCAAAAACACAACCTTAACCCTAACCCTAACCCTAGCTTCTAACCCTAAAACTAACCCTAGCTTCTAACCCTAACCCTAACACTAAACCTTTAACATAGTTCTAACCCTAATACTAATTCTAACATTAACCCTAAACCCCCTAGAAAGAGTATTTGACCTCGTGGGGACTAAAAACCTTTTTTGTGCGTTTACAATTTTTCTCTAGTTATACGCGTATACGCACACGCACACACACACACACTGGAATGTTTTCTTCACTGCCTTCCACATGAGCCTCAGGTGTGTGTGTTGGGTAGCATGACTCAGATATGGATTAGAAAGAAGGAAGTTGGACTAGTTGTACTCTAACCCCCCTATTTCTTAGCAGTAGCCACAGTACAGTTGTATTTAGTCAACAGAGTTGACACACACACAGATATGGATTAGAAAGAAGGAAGTCAGACTACGTGCAGATAGAGGCTGCACTGTAACAGCCAGTCACTCTTGAATAGCTTGATCTTCTCTTCGCCTGTCTGACATCATTGATATATGGGCCTAAAGAAACAAAAGCAGTGAATACATATATGACAGTGAGACTCAACCTTGGTATCGTCACAAAGAGCTACAGATGTATTTGATTATCTTAGCAGAACGCATTCCATTCATTTGCGTCTTGCTCAAATGCATTACTCATCAGAGAAAAATATTTTTGCCTATATTTAATATTTTTATCATATCATGTTCAAATTCATTCAATAAAATTGTATTCATAACACCTTTCTTCTAATACGTTAACAGCAGTGATGTAGTGGTAAAGAAATAGATGGGTAAACTGATTGCCGGTCGCGGTGAAAAAAATAACACTTCCAATTCTTTCAATGCATTTTTACACTAAAGGTGGGTAAACAGATGGGTAAAAAAATGGGGGTAAACTGATGGGTAAAAAAAGTGAACTGTTTAGTTGCGTTTACACTCTACCACACCACTGATTAACAGCCAAACCAGGCCTAAACCCCTGAAGAACAAGCCAAGAGGACAATGGCATAGATACAGTAGAACCTTGGAGTGGGAAGCCTACCAGAGTAGCTTTATTTTTAACTGCCTGGTGATCTAACATCTAGTTGAAATACCTGTGAGTGATGGAGACATCCCCAGAGCCCCAGTAAACCTGTTAGGGCATCCCTTGTCAGGACGGGAGGGGAACAACCAGCCACACAACAGCTGGAACGGGAGCTGTCCTCTCTGACTCAGGGCAATGGAATCCCAGCTATTCCAGTATAACATAAAGGAACGCAGGCACACACACAGGCTCACACACACACACACATTCCTCCTGTATCACTCTTTCTCTCTCTCTATTTGACATTTTGGCTATTGTGTTAACCCCTCGTCTTCCATCATAGCTACTGTTCATACAGTAGAAGTCGGAAGTTTACATACACCTTAGCCAAATACATTTAAACTCAGTTTTTCACTATTCCTGACATTTAATCCAAGTAAAAACTCCTTGTCTTAGGTCAGTTAGGATCACCACTATATTTTAAGAATGTGAAATGTCAGAATAATAGTAGAGAGAATGATTTATTTCAGCTTTTTTTCTTTCATCACATTCCCAGCGGGTCAGAAGTTTACATACACTCAATTTGTATTTGGTAGCATTGCCTTTAAATTGTTTAACTTCGGTCAAACGTTTCGGGTAGCCTTCCACAAGCTTCCCACAATAAGTTTGGTGAATTTTGGCCCAGTCCTCCTGACAGAGCTGGGGTAACGGAGTCAGGTTTGTAGGCCTCCTTGCTCTCACAAGCTTTTTCAGTTCTGCCCACACATTTTTTATGGGATTGAGTTCAGGGCTTTGTGATGGCCACTCTAATACCTTGACTTTGTTGTCCTTAAGCCATTTTGCCACAACTTTGGAAGTATGCTTGGGGTCATTGTCCATTTGGAAGACCCATTTGTGACCAAGCTTTAACTTCCTGACTGATGTCTTGAGATGTTGCTTCAATATATCCACATATTTTTCCTTCCTCATGATGGCATCTATTTTGTGAAGTGCACCAGTCCCTCCTGCAACAAAGCACCCCCACAACATGATGCTGCCACCCCCATGCTTCACGGTTGGGATGGTGTTCATCGGCTTGCAAGCCTTCCCTTTTTTCCTCCAAACATAACGATGGTCATTATGGCCAAACAGTTCCATTTTTGTTTCATCAGACCAGAGGACATTTCTCCAAAAAGTAAGATCCTTGTCCCCATGTGCAGTTGCAAACCGTAGTCTGGCTTTTTTATGGCGGTTTTGGAGCAGTGGCTTCTTCCTTGCTGAGTGGCCTTTTAGGTTATTTCGATAAAGGACTCGTTTTACTGTGGATATAGATACTTTTGTACCTGTTTCCTCCAGCATCTTCATAAGGGCCATTGCTGTTGTTCTGGGATTGATTTGCACTTTTTGCACCAAAGTACGTTCATCTCTAGGAGACAGAACGCGTCTCCTTCCTGAGCAGTATAACGGCTGCGTGGTCCCATGGTGTTTATACTTGCGTCCTATTGTTTGTACAGATGAACGTAGTACCTTCAGGCATTTGGAAATTGCTCCCAAGGATGAACCAGACTTGTGGAGGTCTACAATTTCTTTCTGAGGTCTTGGCTGATTTCTTTTGATTCCCATGATGTCAAGCAAAGAGGCACTTCGTTTGAAGGTAGGCCTTGAAATACATCCACAGGTACACCTCCAATTGACTCAAATTATGTCAATTAGCCTATCAGAAGCTTCTAAAGCCATGACATCATTTTCTGGAATTTTCCAAGTTGTTTAAAGGCACAGTCAACATAGTATATGTAAACTTCTGACCCACTGGAATTGTGATACAGTGAATTATCAGTGAAATAATCTGTCTGTAAACAATTGTTGGAAAATGTACTTGTGATGTCTAATCGACTTGGCAAAACTATAGTTTGTTAACAAGAAATTCATGGAGAGGTTGAAAAATGAGTTTTAATGACTCCAACCTAAGTGTATGTAAACTTCTGACTTCAACTGTACATACAGGTCAGATGAAACTACACAAACGCTTTAAACCAAAAGTGAACTTATTCCAACTTGTTGAAAAGCAGAGAGGCTATGAGAGGGAGGATTTTCATTCATACAGAATATTCACAACGTATCCTCTCTGACAGCTGACCATTAAAATGTTGATATAACCAAACCCAACACAGGTGTGACAGCATGCAAATCCCAGATCCTGTCAAAGTCTGACAGCATTTCCATGAATTACCATGAAGCAAGTATGGAAATGTGCATATCCATGCATCATTAAGCACTGGTTCTTAAAACACTTTCATTCTAGGACTGGTTTGGTTACCAATGTTTCTCAGCTATTCTTTTGGAATTGAATGTCAATGCCTTTTCCACCCTAAAATTGGGTTGTCATTCCCCAGACAGTTTAGTCGAAGACAACATTTGTCATTCTTGCATGTAAAGTACAATATCAGAATGTTATTGTCCGGGATAGTTTGTTGGCAGAATGGATGATAGTTTGCAGAACTACATTCTGCATGGTGGACACTCTCTTTATAGTGCACTACTTCTGACCAGAGGTGGCTCTGGTTAATAGTAGTACAGTATATATCTCTGGTTAATAGTAGTACTGTATATAGCTCTGGGTAATAGTAGTACAGTATATATCTCTGGTTAATAGTAGTACTGTATATAGCTCTGGTTAATACTAATAAAGTATATAGCTCTGGTTAATTGTAGTACAGTATATAGCTCTGGTTAATAGTAGTACTGTATATATCTCTGGCTAATAGTAGTACTGTATATAGCTCTGGCTAATAGTAGTACAGAATATAGCTATGGTTAATAGTAGTATAGTATATAGCTCTGGTAAATAATAGTACAGTATATAGCGCTGGCTAATAGTAGTACAGTATATCGCTCTGGGTAATAGTAGTACAGTATATAGCTCTGGTTAATAGTAGTACTGTATATAGCTCTGGGTAATAGTAGTACAGTATATAGCTCTGGTTAATACTAATAAAGTATATAGCTCTCGTTAATGGTAGTACAGTATGTAGCTCTGGTTAATAGTAATACAGTATATAGCTCTCGTTAATAGTAGTACAGTATATATCTCTGGTTAATAGTAGAATAGTATATAGCTCTGGTTAATAGTAGTACTGTATATAGCTCTGGTTAATAGTAGTACAGTATATAGCTCTGGTTAATACTAATATAGTATATAGCTCTGGTTAAATGTAGTACAGTATATAACTCTGGTTAATAGTAGAATAGTATATAGCTCTGGTTAATAGTAGTACTGTATATAGCTCTGGTTAATAGTAGTACTGTATATAGCTCTGGTTAATAGTAGTACGGTATGTAGCTCTGGTTGATAGTAGTATAGTATATAGCTCTGGTTAATAGTAGTACAGTATATAGCTCTGGCTAATAGTAGAATAATATATAGCTCTGGTTAATAGTAGTACTGTATATATCTCTGGTTAATAGTAGTACTGTATATAGCTCTGGTTAATATAGTACGGTATGTAGCTCTGGTTAATAGTAGTATGGTATATTGCTCTGGTTAATAGTAGTACAGTGTTTACCTCTAATCAATGGTGTAATGAATACTCAGGGAGCAAAAAGTGAAGATTCAAGCTCAGCAGATGTTTATTAAGGCGGGAATCGTGGTCACAGGTAGGCAATGGTCAAGCACAGGAAGGCATTCAAAAACGAACAATACCTCACAACCATATAAACAGAAAGAACTGAACTAACTAGGGAGCGGATGAGACCTGGTGAGAAACGAACACAGGTGAAATCAATGAACAGAAATGAAAGACTGGGCTACGTTCCAGAATACAAATAAACAGGGCTTCGTTCAAGAACAAAGAAAAAGAACACAAGGTTGACTAAGAAAAGAAAAGCAGAACCTTTCAAATAGTAGTACAGTATATATCTCTGGTTAATAGTAGTACAGTATATAGCTCTGGTTAATAGTAGTACTGTTTATAGCTCTGGTTAATAGTAGTATTGAATATTGCTCTGGATAATGGTAGTACTGTATATAGCTCTGGTTAATAGTAGTACTGTTTATAGCTCTGGTTAATAGTAGTATTGAATATTGCTCTGGATAAGAGTAGTACAATATGTAGCTCTGGTTAATAGTAGTACTGTATTAGCTCTGGTTAATTGTAGTACAGTATATAGCTCTGGCTAATAGTAGCACTTTATATAGCTCTGGTTATTAGTAGTACAGTATAGAGTTCTGGTTAATAGTAGTATAGTACATAGCTCTGGTTAATAGTAGTACAGTATATATATATTTTTTAATTGTAGTACAGTATATAGCTCTGGTTAATAGTAGTATAGTATATAGCTCTGGTTAATTGTAGTACAGTATATAGCTCTGGTTAATAGTAGCACTGTATATAGCTCTGGTTATTAGTAGTACAGTATACAAATCAAATGTATTTATATAGCCCTTCTTACATCAGCTGATATCTCAAAGTGCTGTACAGAAACCCAGCCTAAAACCCCAAACAGCAAGCAATGCAGGTGTAGAAGCACGGTGGCTAGGAAAAACTCCCTAGAAAGGCCAAAACCTAGGAAGAAACCTAGAGAGGAACCAGGCTATGAGGGGTGGCCAGTCCTCTTCTGGCTGTGCCGGGTGGAGATTATAACAGCACATGGCCAAGATGTTCAAATGTTCATAAATGACCAGCATGGTCAAATAATAATAATCATAGTAGTTGTCGAGGGTGCAACAAGTCAGTAACACAAGAGTAAGTGTCAGTTGGCTTTTTCATAGTCAATCTTTGAGAGTATCTCTACCGCTCCTGCTGTCTCTAGAGAGTTGAAAACAGCAGGTCTGGGACAGGTAGCACGTCCGGTGAACAGGTCAGGGTTCCAGCAGGTCTGGGACAGCAGGTCTGGGACAGGTAGCACGTCCGGTGAACAGGTCAGGGTTCCATAGCTGCAGGCAGAACAGTTGGAACTGGAGCAGCAGCACGGCCAGGTGAACTGGGGACAGCAAGGAGTCATCAAGCCAGGTAGTCCTGAGGCATGGTCCTAGGGCTCAGGTCCTCCGAGAGAGAGAAAGAAAGAAAGAGAGAAAGAGAGAATTAGAGAGAGCATATTTAAATTCACACAGGACACCGGAAAAGCCAAGAGAAATACTCCAGATGTGACAGACTGACCCTAGGCCCCTGACACAAAAACTACTGCAGCATAAATACTGGAGACTGAGACAGGAGGGGTCAAGAGACACTGTGGCCCCATCCGATGAAACCCCCGGACAGGGCCAAACAGGTAGGCTATAACCCCACCCACTTTGCCAAAGCACACCCTGCACACCACTGTATATATCTCTGGTTATTAGTAGTACAGTAAATAACTCTGGTTAATAGTAGTACAGTATATATATATTTTTAATTGTAGTACAGTATATAGCTCTGGTTAATAGTAGTATAGTATGTATCTTTTTTTAATTGTAGTACAGTATATAGCTCTGGTTAATAGTAGTATAGTATATAGCTCTGGTTAATTGTAGTACAGTATATAGCTCTGGATAATAGTAGTACTGTATATAGCCCTGGTTAATAGTAGTATAGTATATAGCTCTGGTTAATAGTAGTACAGTATATAGCTCTGGCTAATAGTTGTACAGGATATAGCTCTGGTTAATAGTAGTACAGGATATAGCTCTGGTTAATAGTAGTATAGTATATAGCTCTGGCTAATAGTAGTACTTTATATCGCTCTGGTTATTAGTAGTACAGTATACAGTTCTGGTTAATAGTAGTATAGTATATAGCTCTGGTTAATAGTAGTACAGTATATATCTTTTTTTAATTGAAGTACAGTATATAGCTCTGGTTAATAGTAATATAGTATATAGCTCTGGTTAATAGTAGTATAGTATATTGCTCTGGTTAATAGTATTACAGTATATAGCTCTGGTTAATGGTAGTACAGTATATAGCTCTGGTTAATAGTAGTATAGTATATAGCTTTGGTTAATAGTAGTACAGTATATTGCTCTGGTTAATAGTAGTACTGTATATAGCTCTGGTTAATAGTAGTACAGTATATAGCTCTGGTTAATAGTAGTACTGTATATTGCTCTGGTTAATAGTAGTACAGTATATAACTCTGGTCAATGGTGTAATGAATACTCAGGGAGAAAAAAAGTGAAGATTCACACGCAGCAGATGTTTATTAAGGCGGGAATCGTGGTCACAGGCAGGCAATGGTCAAGCACAGGAAGGCATTCAAAAACAAACAATACCTCACAACCATATGAACAGAAAGAACTGAACTAAATAGGGAGCTGATGAGACCTGGTGAGAAACGAACACAGGTGAAATCAATGAACAGAAATGAAAGACTGGGCTAAGTTCCAGAATACAAATAAATAGGGCTTCGTTCAAGAACAAAGAAAAAGAACACAAGGTTGACTAAGAAAAGAAAAGCAGAACCTTACAAATAATAGTATAGTATATAGCCCTGGTTAATAGTAGTACAGTATATAGCTCTGGTTAATAGTAGTATAGTATATAGCTCTGGTTAATAGCAGTACAGTATATATCTCTGGTTATTAGTAGTACAGTATATAACTCTGGTTAATAGTAGTACAGTATATAGCTCTGGTTAACAGTTGTATAGTATATAGCTCTGGTTAATAGTAGTATAGTATATAGCTCTGGTTAATAGTACTACGGTATATAGCTCTGGTTAATAGTAGTACAGTATATAGCTCTGGTTAATAGTAGTACAGTATATAGCTCTGGTTAATAGTAGTATAGTATATAGCTCTGGTTAATAGTAGTATAGTATATAGCTCTGGTTAATAGTAGTATAGTATATTGCTCTGGTTAATAGTGGTACTGTATATAGCTCTGGTTAATAGTAGTACTGTATATAGCTCTAGTTAATAGTAGTACAGTATATAGCCCTGGTTAATAGTAGTACAGTATATAGCTCTGGTTAATAATAGTACAGTTTAAAGGTCTGGTGTCACGTCCTCACCATAGAAAGCTTTTATTTTCTTTTGTAGAGTAGGTCAGGGCGTGACATTTTTTTTTTCCAGTTGTTATTTTCTATGTGGGGTTCTAGTTTAGTTTTTCTATGTTTAGGTGATTGGTGTGATTCCCAATTAGAGGCAGCTGGTATTCGTTGTCTCTAATTGGGGATCATACTTAATTAGCTTGTTTTTCACTGGGGGGTTATGGTATATTGTTTATGTATAGTTGTATTATAGTCACGGTTCGTCTTTTCTTTATTTGTTTTGTATTTGCTTTATGTTTCACTTTATAATAAATTATGTGGAATGCTACTCACGCTGCGCCTTGGTCCGATCATTTTCATGACGAACGTGACAGAATATCCCATCCGACCAGGATCATGCAGCGTGACCAGGTGAAGGAGTCCTGGACTTGGGAGGGGATTCTGGATGGGAAGGGATCCTGGACTTTTGAAGAAATCCTGGCAGGACAGGATCGCCTTCCATGGCGGGAGATGCAAGCGGTGAAGGAAGGACTGCGACAACGACAGGGTTCGCGGCCACGACACAAGCCCAAGAAGCAACCTCTAAATATTTTTTTGGGGGGGGCACATGGGTTGGTCGGCAAGGCTGACGGGCGAGGGGCGAGTCGGAGATCGAAGAGGAATATTGGGGTGAGTCAAAGTCTGTTGAGAAGTTATTTGAGGAGAGTGAACGGAGGGGAGATTTAGAGACTTTGAGGAATTGTTGGATAAATTGGAGGAGAGTGAAGAGAGAGCTGTTGATTTGGCGTAGTATGCACAGCATTCGCCCTGAGGAGCGTGTTAGTCGTCCAATGCCACCTGTGTCAGCTTCCCGTACTCGTCCTGAGAAGTGTGTTAAAGTTCCGGTACCATTGAGGCCGGCTATAAACATCAGGTCTCCAGTGCGCCTTCACAGCCCAGTACGTCCTTTGTCAGCTCCCCGTACTCGTTCTGAGAAGAGTGTTAAAGTTCCGGTACAATTGAGGCCGGCTATACGCACCAGGTCTCCAGTGCGCCTTCACAGCCCAGTACGTCCTGTGTTACCTCCTCGTACTCTCCCTGACGTTCATGTCCCTAGTCCGGTGCGTCCTGTGCCTGCTCCTCACACTCGCCCTGAAGTGTGTGTTCCCAGTCAGGTAGGTCCTGTGCCTCCTCCTCGCACTCTCCCTGAGGTGTGTGTCACTAGTCCGGTGCCACCTGTACCGGTCTCACGCATCAGGTCTCTAGTGCGCCTCCCCAGTCTAGTACGTCCTGTGCCTGCTCCTCGCACTCGCCCTGAAGTGCATGTTCCCAGTCAGGTAGGTCCTGTGCCTCCTCCTCGCACTCTCCCTGAGGTGCGTGTCACTAGTCTGGTGCCACCTGTACCGGTCTCACGCATCAGGCCTCTAGTGCACCTCCCCAGTCTAGTACGTCCTGTGCCTGCTCCTCGCACTGGCCCTGAAGTACGTGTCACCAATCTGGTGCCACCTGTCCCGGCTCCACGCACTAGGCCTCCAGTGCGCCTGCCCAGTCCGGTGACAGTCTTCAGTCCAGAGCTTCTGGCGACAGTTCCCAGTCCAGAGCTTCCGGCGACAGTTCCCAGTCCAGAGCTTCCGGCGACGTTTCACAGTCCGGAACCTCCAACGACGTTTCACAGTCCGGAACCTCCTGAGACGGCCCACAGTCTGGAACCTCCTGAGACGGCCCACAGTCTGGAACCTCCTGAGACGGCCCACAGTCCGGAACCTCCTGAGACAGCACATCGTCCGGAGCATCCTGAGAGGGCCCGCGGTCCGGAGTCTCCAGTGACAGTCCGTGGTCTGGAGTCTCCAGCGACGGTCCGCAGTCCAGAGCCTCCAGCGACGGTCGGCGGTCCAGAACCTCCAGCGACGATCGGTGGTCCAGAGCTTCCACCGATGATGGCAGATTCGCAGGATGAGAGGGTTCATCGTCCTGCACCAGAGCCGCCTCCTATGCTGGTGGATAAGCAGGATGAGAGGGTTCTTCGTCCCGCACCAGAACCGCCTCCGTTGCAGGAGGATACACGGGATGAGAAGGTTCTTCGTCCTGCACTAGAGCCGCATCCTATGCTGGCGGATCCACAGGAGGAGAGGGTTCTTCGTCCTGCACCAGAGCCGCCACCGACACTAGACACCCACCCTAACCCTCCCTTTTTTTAGTTGTTTCAGGTTTTGCATTCGGAGTCCGCACCTTTGGGGGGGGGGTTCTGTTACGTCCTGACCATAGAAAGCTGTGGTTAATTGTAGTACTGTATATAGCTCTGGTTAATACTAGTACAGTATATAGGTCTGGTGTCACGTCCTGACCATAGAAAGCTTTTATTTTCTATGGTAGAGTAGGTCAGGGCGTGACAGGGGTTTTTTCTAGTTGTTATTTTCTATGTGGGGTTCTAGTTTAGTTTATCTATGTTTAGGTCTTTGGTGTGATTCCCAATTAGAGGCAGCTGGTAATCGTTGTCTCTAATTGGGGATCATACTTAAGTAGCTTGTTTTTCACTGGAGGGTTATGGGATATTGTTTATGTATTTTGTTGTGTTATTTAGTTGTATTATAGTCACGGTTCGTCTATTCTTTATTTGTTTTGTATTTGCATTACGTTTCACTTTATAATAAATTATGTGGAATGCTTTGGTCCGATCATTTTCATGACAAACGTGACATCTGGTTAATAGTAGTATAGTATATTGCTCTGGTTACTAGTAGTACTGTATATAGCCCTGGTTAATAGTAGTACAGTGTATATAGCTCTGGTTAATAGTAGTACAGTATATAGCTCTGGTTAATAGCTCTGTGCTGTGTTCTCACTGGGCCAAACACTGTTGTTTACTCAGTGGGAGAGCTCTCTGGGTCCATGCCCACACCAGGGGGATGTTTTCCCCAAACAGAGGGTAAAGGAGGGCTCATCCCCTGGTCCTCCCCTGGTCCCCTCCACCACAGGACCCTGATGAATGTGGAGGGGACATGTGAACGTACAGTACTGCCCTGTGTTATACAGTATGGGCCCCATGAATGCAGACGTGGTTGTTATGGTCCGGATTCCTCTGCTGACCCTATGCTCATAAAATGGTAATTTAGCACATACTTTGGTCCGATGTGACATAAAGGTAAAAACCATTTTGGGATCAAACCCACATCTGTGGTGGAGGTTATATCCGTCAATCCAAAGAACATGAAAAAGAAATCCCCATCAACATCCGTCAGTTTAAGATAGAGGTATCTGTTTTTGCATTGGATGCGTCTCAATACACCACATCCACCGTTGTTGCACTTTTGCATCTGTGGTGAAAGGTGACAGAGCTAGAGCGGTGTTTGTCAGACCATGAGACATCCCATCTGTGGTGAAAGGTGACAGAGCTAGAGCGCTGTTTGTCAGACCATGAGACATCCCCTCTGTGGTGAAAGGTGACAGAGCTAGAGTGCTGTTTGTCAGACCATGAGACATCCCATCTGTGGTGAAAGGTGACAGAGCTAGAGCGCTGTTTGTCAGACCATGAGACATCCTGAAAATTGGTCCTTTCATGAAAACGTCTGTAGCGTCTGAACGGTTTGACTTTCAAACTATTGTAAGGGTATATATAAGGGTAGACTCTCACGAAAGCAATGGTGGTCTCCGTTTTGCTCTACGACCCCCACCAGTGATATGGGACTAGTCTGAAGGTAACCGGTACTCGTTTAAAAAAATTAATGGAAGTATGAAGGTTGTTTTGAGCCTTCCCCAAAAAGGGATTAAATATGTGTAAAAAAAAAGATATATACATATTTCCTGAGCTTTCTTATCTCCTAGATATAAGACAAACACTTCAAAAACTTGTTTCTTAAGGTTTATTTTTGACTGCCTTTTTTGCCATTTATGAATGTGTTATTCAATGTGTTTCTAGGGCCTATAAAGGCCAAATGCAATGTTTATTCAAATAATTTTAATATATTTTTTATACCTAAATGGTCCTAAAATTCTAAATCAAATAGCTAAGTGATCCATAGTATGACCATCTTAAAACAGTTCCATATGTCAGCTTAGAACCATGTGGAAATAATATCTCAACACTTTTTTCCAGGGGAGAAGTTTATGAATTGCCTGGAAGGCCTGTGGAACAGTAGATATCCATTGATCATTCAAATAGAACAGTTACAGGCACTACCCTGGGATCAGTGGAGGCTGGTGACTTGAAAATTTGAGGAGGATGGGAGACCCACGGTATAGGCGCGGAGAGCACAAAGATGACAAAGTGAATTTCAAAAATCGTCAAAGACTAATTATTTTAACCTAAAGCATTTAATAAAGACATTTAAAATACAATATTATGGGGAATGGGAATGAGAGTGCTACTTACACCATGTTGGAAAGGGATCACAGCAGTGACTGGATGAGGGTATGAGGCATGACTTGAGGTGTTCAGAGGCTTGACCTGTCCTGACCAGTGCAGGACAGGATTTGACTGGGAAGACAAAAAACTATAAGACAACAAACTACACAGATAGACAAGAGTTAAGGTGAATGCACCAATTTGTAAGTCGCTCTGGGTAAGAGCGTCTGCTAAATGACGTACATGTAAATGTAATGAATGAGTTAGTCCAAGTAAGGACTAAAATCATTGATGTGTAATAATGTGATTGTGTAACTGATTGACTCTACATACAGTAATGATAGAAAATTGATAGGGGTACTCACAGTACTTGGAGGGGAAACATTCAATGTGCCAGTGGATGAGCGGGCACATGACATGTGACTTCAGTCCATGTCAGGTGAAAGTTGACAATGGTAGTGGAGTTGAGTAGACATCACCTCTTAATTGGGGAACAGAAGGGGACTGTAAATACAAATAGCAGATACATTCCATTACAGCTGCGCCATCATAGGTTTGGACAACGAGTTTCTCTCAGACATCTCAGAATTCGTAAAGTGAAACAGACTGTGGCGCATCTCGCCCACTTGACAGATTAAAGTAGCCCAACACGCGTTCCTGAATAAAGCCCTAATCATCCACATACCTGACGATAACTGACAACTGCAAGCAGACTGGTGCAGGTCCCAGAGCGGTGGGGCAGTTTTTAACAGTTGATCAGACTGAAAAATCATCTAGTTTTCGTCCAATACAGCATGTCAGATATTTAGGTGTAGACTAGGCTGCTGCAACATTTATGTCATGAGTTTTTGCTTGTGTCTGTCCGGAGTGATTACAGTGAGGGAACAAATTATTTGATCCCCTGCTGATTTTGTACGTTTGCCCACTGACAAAGAAATGATCAGTCTAGAATTTTAATGGTAGGTTTATTTGAACAGTGAGAGACAGAATAACAACAAAAAAATCCAGAAAAACGCATGTCAAAAATGTTATAAATTGATCTGCATTTTAATGAGGGAAATAAGTATTTGACCCCTCCGCATAACATGTGTCACGCCCTGACCTGAGAGATCCTTTTTATGTCTCTATTAAGGTTTGGTCAGGGTGTGATTTGGGTGGGCATTCTATGTCTGTGTTTCTATGTTTGGGATTGTTTTGTTTCGGCCGGGTATGGCTCCCAATCAGGAACAGCTGCACATCGTTGTTGCTGATTGGGAGTCATACTTAGGCAGCCTGTTTTTCCTTTGGGTTTTGTGGGTAGATGTTTTCCGTATAGCTTATTTGCCTTATGGAACTGTGTAGTCGTTGTTTGGTTTATTTTGGTAAGTGTTCACTTTTCTTCAAATTAAAAAAGATGAGCATTCATATTCCCGCTGCGTTTTGGTCCTGTGTTCCCGACGACCGTTACAACATGACTTAGTACTTGGTGGCAAAACCCTTGTTGGCAATCACAGAGGTCAGACGTTTCTTGTAGTTGGCCACCAGGTTTGCACACATCTCAGGAGGAATTTTGTCCCACTCCTCTTTGCAGATCTTCTCCAAGTCATTAAGGTTTCGAGGCTGACATTTGGCAACTCGAACCTTCAGCTCCCTCCACAGATTTTCTACGGGATTAAGGTCTGGAGACCTTAATGTGCTTCTTCTTGAGCCACTCCTTTGTTGCCTTGGCTGTGTGTTTTGGGTCATTGTCATGCTGGAATACCCATCCACGACCCATTTTCAATGCCCTGGCTGAGGGAAGGAGGTTCTCACCCAAGATTTGACGGTACATGGCCCCGTCCATCGTCCCTTTGATGCGGTGAAGTTGTCCTGTCCCCTTAGCAGAAAAACACCCCCAAAGCATAATGTTTCCACCTCCATCTTTGACGGTGGGGATGGTGTTCTTGGGGTCATAGGCAGCATTCCTCCTCCTCCAAACACGTTGAGTTGATGCCAAAGAGCTCCATTTTGGTCTCATCTGACCACAACACTTTCACCCAGTTGTCCTTTGAATCATTCAGATGTTCATTGGCAAACTTCAGACGGGCATGTATATGTGCTTTCTTGAGCAGGGGGACCTTGCAGGCGCTGCAGGATTTCAGTCCTTCACGGCGTAGTGTGTTACCAATTGTTTTCTTGGTGACTATGGTCCCAGCTGCCTTGAGATCATTGACAAGATCCTCCCGTGTAGTTCTGGGCTGATTCCTCACTGTTCTCATGATCATTGCAACTCCACGAGGTGAGATCTTGCATGGAGCCCCAGGCCGAGGGAGATTGACAGTTATTTTGTGTTTCTTCCATTTGCGAATAATCGCACCAACTGTTGTCACCTTCTCACCAAGCTGCTTGGCGATGGTCTTGTAGCACATTCCAGCCTTGTGTAGGTCTACAATCTTGTCCCTGACATCCTTGGAGAGCTCTTTGGTCTTGGCCATGGTGGAGATTTTGGAATCTGATTGATTGATTTCTTCTGTGGACAGGTGTCTTTTATACAGGTAACAAACTGAGATTAGGAGCACTCCCTTTAAGAGTGTGCTCCTAATCTACATTTGTTACCTGTATAAAAGACACCTGGGAGCCAGAAATCTTTCTGATTGAGAGGGGGTCAAATACTTATTTCCCTCATTAAAATGCAAATCAATTTATAACATTTTTGACATGTGTTTTTCTGGATTTTTTGTTGTTGTTATTCTGTCTCTCACTGTTCAAATAAACCAACCATTTAAATTCTAGACTGATCATTTCTTTGTCAGTGGGCAAACGTACAAAATCAGCAGGGGATCAAATACTTTTTTCCCTCACTGTATGTGTTATCATCTTTGCTAAATAAATACTGTAGGAAAGTGGAAAGCCTATCTGAGCGCACGCGAAATAATGCGCAGCGTCAACCTCTCTTTAACAACTTTTAATGGATGAGGCGACGGAAGCTATCAAATCATTCGGAATTGTTTTCAACATCCCAGAAAAGACAGTCGAAAGTTACATATGTTCAGCAAGTAAAGCATCATAATGTGCAATTACCTCTGCAAGCTCATTGTAGTTGCCCTTGTTAGCGGAACTTTCCCTCTCATCGTGTCCTCCTAAAAGCAAAATCTTGCATGTTCTGCTTTTGTTTTTTGTTTAGCTGAACGATCTATGTTGTTCAGGTCACTGCACCCACCTTTTGACCAAGGCTCAGACTTTCCAAAAAGCAGGTAAGGCCAGCAATAGAGGCGGCCTGATGAAAGGCTCCCTGCTAACCAGTTATACTTTTGATTCAAGTTAGTATTGAACGCCCTCACCTTTTCATCCGTCTTCATCAAACTGATCTCAGGCAGAGGTCGACCCTCGCTTTTAATTCGCACCTTTTCCGTGTACCCCAGAGAATGAAAGGGGTTCCTCAACAAAAAGTCCACAACATTTTAGGCAGCGTTTGCCATTCTGGCGGAGAAAACTGCACACTTTTGCTGGTAGCTAGCTAGCTACTGAAGTTAGCAATGCAAATTGAAATGACTTGCACTAACTGAACACAAAAATAAAGTTCTAAAACCAAGAAAACAATTTATAATATACCTCCTAAATCTCCTGTAATTTGAAAAAACTCATTTGAATTGAACAATATCCAAAAGATGCTCAACTATACCTCTTCAGTCATAATCTCTATCCAACAATGTCACCAAGCCTCTGAACACATAGAACCCCCATAATGTTCTGTGGCACAATCCCAAAACAACTCACCAGGTTTGTTCTCTGATTCTAATTCTATGTTTGGATGGACAACATGCCAGTTCATACTGCAAAAGCTTTGATTGGTTGGAGGATGTCCTCCGGATGTGGTCATAATTACCATGTATGTCTATGGAAGAGTGTGAGGCCTACAAGCCTCCTAGGTTTTGTATTGAAGTCAATGTAGTCAGAGGAGGACGGAAGCTAGCTGTCCTCTGGCTACACCATGGTGCTACCCCAGACAGTGCTGTTGAAGTTACTGTAGACCTTCATTGCGACAGAGTGTATTTTAATCAATTATTTGGTGACATATGAATATATTTAGTATAGTTTTATCTAAAAAGGATAACTTTTTAATGTTTCACTATTTTTCTTTTTATGAAATTTCATTGAGGGGGATGGTCCTCCCCTTTCTCCTCTGAGGAGCCTCCACTGCCTGGTATTGTGGTGAATACCTCCCTGATATCAACCAATCAGCATCCAGGATCCAAACAACTGCTTTTATCAATTTGAGTATGGCATACAGAAGGTATATATTAAGGTGGATCCTTCGGTACTGTCTGGTGCAGTAGAACAGTGGGGTTTTTGCTCTACAATAAAATCCCACCTGTAGTGGGCTCCATTTTGAGCTGGAGACAAGTGTTCAGGCTGGTTTTACCAGGGTATCCCCACTCCCTCCTAGCTCCTAGCATTCAGATTGGTTTTACCAGGCTATCCCACTCCCTCCTAGCTCCTAGCATTCAGACTGGTTTTACCAGGCTATCCCCACTCCCTCATAGCTCCTACCATTCAGGCTGGTTTTACCAGGCTATCCCCACTCCCTCCTAGATCCTGGCATTCAGTCTGGTTTTACAAATCTATCCCCACTCTCTCCTAGCATTCAGGCTGGTTTTACCATGTTATCCCCACTCCCTTCTAGCTCCTAGCATTCAGTCTGGTTTTACCAGGCTGTCCCCACTCCCTCCTAGTGTTCCGTCTGGTTTCACCAGGCTATCCCCACTCCCTCCTAGCTTTCAGGCTGGATTTACCAGGCTATCCCCACTCCCTCCTAGCTCCTAGCATTCAGACTGGTTTTACCAGGCTATCCCCACTCCCTCATAGCTCCTAGCATTCAGGCTGGTTTTACCAGACTATCCCCACTCCCTCCTAGATCCTGGCATTCAGTCTGGTTTTACAAATCTATCCCCACTCTCTCCTAGCATTCAGGCTGGTTTTACCAGGTTATCCCCACTCCCTTCTAGCTCCTAGCATTCAGTCTGGTTTTACCAGGCTGTCCCCACTCCCTCCTAGTGTTCTGTCTGGTTTCACCAGGCTATCCCCACTCCCTCCTAGCTTTCAGGCTGGATTTACCAGGCTATCCCCACTCCATCCTAGCTCCTAGCATTCAGACTGGTTTTACCAGGCTATCCCCACTCCCTCATAGCTCCTAGCATTTAGGCTGGTTTTACCAAGCTATCCCCACTCCCTCCTAGCGTTCAGTCTGGTTTTACCAGACTACCCCCACTCCCTCCTGGCGTTCAGGCTGGTTTTACCAGGCTATCCCCACACCCTTCTAGCTCCTAGCGTTCAGTCTGGCTTTACCAGGCTATCCCCTCTCTCTCCTAGCATTCAGGCTGGTTTTACCAGGCTATCCCCACTCCCTCCTAGATCCTGACATTCAGTCTGGTTTTACAAGTCTATCCCGACTCTCTCCTAGCATTCAGGCTGGTTTTACCAGGCTATCTCCACTCCCTCCTCGCTCCTAGCGTTCAGTCTGGTTTTACCAGGCTATCCCCACTCCCTCCTAACGTTCTGGCTGGTTTTACCAGGCTATCTCCACTCCCTCCTCGCTCCTAGCATTCAGTCTGGTTTTACCAGGCTATCCCCACTCCCTCCTAACATTCAGCCTGGTTTACCAGGCTATCCGCACTCTTTCCTAGCTCCAAAGCTACCACAGGCCAGGACTACATTCTGTTCATTCGATTCTACACACATCACCACATATTAACATGTTAATGTAAACGAAATGTCACACCCCGGTACAGGGACAATGTCATCTATGTATCGTCATACACTATGCAGGTGACAAAGAGTGTTGTATCACTATCTGAGCTGTGATAGTACTGTATGCTGGTTGTTAGATGTAATATGAGCTCTGTCCCGCTATGCTATTGTGCTTCAGGCTCTTCTCTCCTGCACTGAGTCCACCAACCAATCATCGTGATTCACTTCAGAGACTATTTTCTTCAGGGGCGCAGTACTACTATGGCTGAACCTGTAAAAACACATTTCACTGCACCTTTTTTTACAAGTTATCTCTCCTCGTGTCCTTTCTCTCCACTGAATCTCCTCTATGGTATTGTCTCGTCATGTATTCCTCTGCTTCTCCATGGTTTCCACTGTTCCTATTGTGTTATCAACCTGGAAACCCATGCATCCACAGACAGTACAGGTGGAGTGAGTGACGCTACTCTCCTCTCCTATACACGTTCAAGGCCGCTCACTCTGTGTGTGTGTGTGTGTGTGTGTGGTGTGTGTGTGTGTGTGTGTGTGTGTGTGTGTGTGTGTGTGTGTGTGTGTGTGTGGTGTGTGTGTGTGTGTGTGTGTGTGTGTGTGTGTGTGTGTGTAGGCTCTGATTGCTTGTGTGGGAGGTGCTGATGGGTTCTCAGTGGGTGGTGTTGCATAACATTGTCAGAGGGACTACATGGATGACTGTGTTACAGAAAGGTTAAATAGAGAGAGAGAGAGAGAGTTGTGTATCGTTAGGAGAAACCCACTGAGCTTTAAGGTTGTAAACAGAAGACGAGAGGAGATGAGACCTGAATCACAGATCAGATGTTGATGTGAGGGAGATCCATGTGAGGTGTTTCCTGCCCAGTGTGGGTGGTCTCCGATCAGTCTCCTAAATGCTGATAAATGAGCTACCATGCTCTGTCGAGCCTCTGCTTCACCGTTGCTTCACCACGGCACCCATTGGCAATTGTATCTGTTCTGGTACGGCCATCCAGTAGCAGAGCCTTCCCCAGTGTCCTTGACAGCAGTGCCAAGCTAAGGGCGCTTTCCATCAGGCTCTGTCAGGGCCCAGCCCCACCTTGCCTCTAGGATCAGTGGAGGGTCACATCTCCCAGCTCACCATGTGCCAGTAGGTTGGCAACAGCCTGAGTTATGTCAGCTATGTACTGTAGGTATCTCCTCCACTGCCTGGTAAGAAGCCTTCAACAGAAATAAAATAAAAAATAAAATATATTAAAAAAAAACTTCTATAAAAAAATGTACAAGTTGAACATCAACAATATATTACCGTGAAATGCTTACTTTCGAGCCCTTAACTAACAATGCAGAGTTTAAAAAAGTAAGAAATACAATAAAATAACAATAACGAGGCTATGTACAAGGGGTACCGGTACCGAGTCAACGTGCAGGGGTACATGTTAGTCGAGGTATTTGAGGAAAAATGTACATGTAGGTAAGGGTAAAGTGACTATTCATAGATAATAAACAGAGAGTAGCAGCAGCGTATGTGAAGAGTGTGAAGGAATGTGAATGTATGTTTGTGTGTGTGTGTGTGTGTGTGTGTGTGTGTGTGTGTGTGTGTGTGTGTGTGTGTGTGTGTGTGTGTGTGTGGTGTGTGTGTGTGTGTGTGTGTGTGTGTGTGTGTGTGTGTGTTTTGTGTGTGTGTGTGTGTTGGAGTGTCAGTGTAGAACACTGAAGAGAAGCAATGGTGATTGGTAAAAAAAAATCGGTGTCTTTCGCACACACATACACACACGCACACACACGTCGATTAAGGAAGCCCCCGGACCTCTCTGATTCAGAGGGGTAGGGTGAATGAGGAAGACAAATTTTGGTTGAATGTATTCAGTTGTACAACTGACTAGGTATCCCCCTTTCCCTACACACACACACACACACACACACACACACACACACACACACACACACACACACACACACACACACACACACACACACACACACACACACACACACACACACACACACACACACACACACACAGCCGAGGTGAGCAGAGATAAAGATTTACTCCGGCTGCAGCCATGTTCTTTTGTTTTCCCCAGGCTGAGGGCCAGCCATAAAACTGTTAGATAGATAGTGATGGTAAATCCTGCTGTGCTGCTACACCTCACAGAGGGTTACCATTAAGAGGCTATGCAAGCTGGCTGCCAGGTGTCACAACACATACAGTACTACTGACACAAAGTGAGACAGGAAAATGTTGTTTACACAATCTGTTAGGAATAGGTAGGTAACTGCAAGACATAGTGAGAGTAGACATATTTGTAGGCTGGCTTGTTGGTTTCATAACAAATGTAATGTTAATTTAGCCAACATGAACAGCACAAGAGAGAATGAAATGACAGGACATTGAACATAATGGGATGTGAATAGACAGTGTTTGTAAGGTCACATATAAATGTAAGATAAACAGTAAACAAATGTATGGGAGAACATGCTTTCAAAGTACTGTGGTGTAATATCTAATATGTTGCTGCTACAGTAACTAGGGCTCTGTAAGAGCATTTCACTGTGTGAGCTATTCTAGCTGGGTAAACTAATCTCTCTTCTCCTCAAGAGGAGCCATGACTTCAGCAAATATGAAAACACATGTTAAAGATGCACTCTTCCTCTCATTGTGTTGACATTCTCACAGACAATTGTGTGCTGTGTGGATGTATTTGTCTGATGTTTGTGTGCAGTGTAATATAGCAGGACAGTAGGAGGCTGTGTGAGTGCGTGCGTGTGCGTGTGCGTGTGTGTGTGTGTGTGTGTGTGTGTGTGAGAGTATTCTTCATGATAGTCGGTATGATTTAAGGGAGCTCTTGGCTACACTCCAGAGCTGCTGCACACGTCAGCACAGAATGCCAAGAACGAAGGAGGGAAAGAAGAGAATGGAGAGGGATTGATGGAGGGAGCAGAGGGAGGGAGGGACAGAAGCAAGGGAGAAAGGAATGGGAGTAGCACACGGAGGATGATGACCGATACAGGTCTCGAGTTCAAGCTACTGTCCAGGGAACATGATCAAGGAGGAACTCTGCAGTTTTATGTTTGTATGACACAGGAGCACTTTGCACTTTGAAGTACACTACTTTGGACAATGAGCAACATGGTCTCACTAGACTAGAACATGTAAAAATAGTGTAATTTGTCTATGACACCCAAGCTGACATATTAGATATGTGACAGTTTTGGCGGCATATTACTTCTTTCACTGCAAAGAAGCCAAGATTCAATAGTATACAATCTTTACACGTTGAAATACAGTTCCACTCTCTCTCTCATTCTTTATCCAAAATGAATCCTTGAACAGGAGACTCATATGAGCCAACAGGTAGATTGCCATTTTAAATCAGAGCAGTGTAACTGAGCATGACAACTTCCCGTGGAGAAGAAAGAACAAGTCAACTCCTCTGGGAAATGAAACCTTAGCTGAGGTACAGTTGACTTGTCTCCTGGGACGCCAACATTAGTACAATCCACAGGAGCCTCACTATAGGTACCTGCTGAATGGAGGGAAGAGGAGAGAGGAGAGAAGATGAGAGAGAATATTCTAGTAGCATGTGCCTATGTCCTTACTGCACCTAGAGTATTTGGAGTGTATTTACAAGTGATTGGTTGCTTTCCTTATTCTTGACTTCAATCCTTATCTGATTCTCTATATGAGTTATAGGATTGTTACTAAAGGGTTAAATAGGGATTTTGAAGGTGGTGGATCTGTCCTATACATTCTTTGCATTCCCAATACATTGTCTCCAATCCAAGTCCCATTATACAGTACATTGTCTCCAATCCAAGTCCCATTATACAGTACATTGTCTCCAATCCAAGTCCCATTATACAGTACATTGTCTCCAATCCAAGTCCCATTATACAGTACATTGTCTCCAATCCAAATCCCATTATACAGTACATTGTCTCCAATCCAAGTCCCATTATATAGTACAGTCGTGGTCAAAAGTTTTGAGAATGACACAAATATTAATTTTCACAAAGTCTGCTGCCTCAGTTTATATGATGGCAATTTGCATATACTCCAGAATGTTATGAAGAGTGATCAGATGAATTGCAATTAGTTGCAAAGTCCTTCTTTGCAGTGCAAATTAAATGAATCCCCCAAAAAACATTTCCACTGCATTTCAGCCCTGCCACAAAAGGACCAGCTGACATCATGTCAGTGATTCCCTCGTTAACACAGGTGTGAGTGTTGACGAGGACAAGGCTGGAGATCACTCTGTCATGCTGATTGAGTTCGAATAACAGACTTGATGCTTCAAAAGGAGGGTGGTGCTTGGAATCATTGTTCTTCCTCTGTCATCCATGGTTACCTGCAAGAAAACACGTGCCGTCATCATTGTTTTGCACAAAAAGGGCTTCACAGGCTAGGATATTGCTGCTAGTAAGATTGCACCTAAATCAACCATTTATCGGATCATCAAGAAATTCAAGGAGAGCGGTTCAATTGTTGTGAAGAAGGCTTCAGGGCGCCCAAGAAAGTCCAGCAAGCGCCAGGACCGTCTCCTAAAGTTGATTCAGCTGCGGGATCAGGGCACCACCAGTACAGAGCTTGCTCAGGAATGGCAGCAGGCAGGTGTGAGTGCATCTGCATGCACAGTGAGGCGAAGACTTTTGGAGGATGGCCTTGTGTCAAGAAGGGCAGCAAAGAAGCCACTTCTCTCCAGGAAAAACATCAGGGACAGACTGATATTCTGCAAAATGTACAGGGATTGGACTGCTGAGGACTGGGGTAAAGTCATTTTCTCTGATGAATCCCCTTTCCGATTGTTTGGGGCAGCCGGATAAAAGCTTGTCCGGAGAAGACAAGGTGAGCGCTACCATCAGTCCTGTGTCATGCAAACAGTAAAGCATCCTGAGACCATTCATGTGTGGGGTTGCTTCTCAGCCAAGGGAGTGGGCTCACTCACAATTTTTCTTAAGAACACAGCCATGAATAAAGAATGGTACCAACACATCCTCCGAGAGCAACTTCTCCCATCCATCCAGAAACAGTTTGGTGACGAACAATGCCTTTTCCAGCATGATGGAGCACCTTGCCATAAGGCAAAAGTGATAACTAAGTGGCTCGGGGGAACTAAACATTAATATTTTGGGTCCATGGCCAGGAAACTCCCCAGACCTTAATCCCATTGAGAACTTGTGGTCAATCCTCAAGAGGCGGGTGGACAAACAAAACCCCACAAATTCTGACAAACTACAAGCATTGATTATGCAAGAATGGGCTGCCATCAGTCAGGATGTGGCCCAGAAGTTCATTGACAGCATGCCAGCGCAGATTGCAGAGGTCTTGAAAAAGAAGGGTCAACGCTGCAAATATTGACTCTGCATCAACTTCATGTAATTGTCAATAAAAGCCTCTGACACTAATGAAATGCTTGTAATTATACTTCAGTATTCGATAGTAACATCTGACAAAAATATCTAAAGACACTGAGGCAGCAGACTTTGTGAAAATGAATATTTGTGTTGTTGTGTCTTTGGGCATCATTAACTTGAAGACATGTTTATCAAATAACTCTCTGTAATTATTATTACGCGATTAACTGATTAATCGTGTAACTGTAATTAACTAGGAGGTCGGGGCACCAAGGAAAATATTCAGATTACAAAGTTATAATTTTCCTAATATAACTTTCCAGATATCATAATATCTGACCGATTATCTTCTGATTAATGATGTATTATTACCTCGCGTCAGTCTCATTCCAAACGTCGTAAATTGTTGTTATCTGCACGAACCCAGTCTTCACTAAGTCATCCATACATCAATTGTCTTAAAATCATTTATTTACTAAACTAAGTAATTCACAGAAAGCATACAAAACAGAAGGTATCATTACAAAGAAATGGTGGAGGAATGTGCCCTAGTGGGCTAAACCGGCATGGCGGCTTGTTAAACAAAAGAGTAGTTGGGGGTCAGCTGAGAAGACCCTACAGAGTTGATAAATATTAACAATTGATATGCTAATCCTTTGCACATGAACACTCACTCATTCGGAAACAATTGCAATCAATATATATGTATTTACGCTCAGTGTGTCGTCGTGATCTTTGTGGGAAAGGTTCGTCCTGTTGGAGAGTTCCCTCTCTCTCTCTCTCAGTTAGAATGGATCTTTCAAAGCGACATTCATTAATGTCGTTATAGAATGGATGTTTCGTCGGTCTTCACGTTCAATGACACCGAATTTCTAGCTGCAGACTAGTAATTAATATCAAAGACTTGTTATTATTCTGTCGGTATCGATAGTCTAAAAGTTTAACCACGTGGTATGGTTAAAGTTCAGTAGAGGGATGCATGGTCAAACCTATTGCCAACTCGTAATGGAGTGGAGGCCTGGTCTCAAGAAAGTAATTCTGGGTGGGCTTATATACTGAACGTAGAAAAGGCTGTCACATGACGCCTTGTCCTGTCTGTGTCCCTGTGGGTGTGCCGATGACTGAGTTAAGCTGTTAAGCCATTTAGATGTAAGGCTCATAGCTGAGGCTATTATTTAACCTGTTGGGGCAAGGGGGCAGTATTTGCACGGCCGGATAAAAAACGTACCCGATTTAATCTGGTTACTACTCCTGCCCAGTAACTAGAATATGCATATAATTAGTAGATTTGGATAGAAAACACTCTAAAGTTTCTAAAACTGTTTGAATGGTGTCTGTGAGTATAACAGAACTCATATGGCAGGCCAAAACCTGAGAAGATTCCATGCAGGAAGTGGAAATCTGATTTGTGGAATCACCTTCAACACTTTGCCTATGAAACACATCGTGAGTTAGGATTCATTTAGCACTTCCTAAGGCTTCCACTAGATGCAACAGTCTTTACAAAGTGGTTTGAGTCTTCTCCGGTAGAAACTGACCGAACGAGAGGCCTGGAAAGTTGGTCATAGGGGGAGGGCCATTACTACTATGACGCGGACGCCCGTGGGTACCCTTTTGTTCCGAAACATTTAGTAAGACAATGCAATCGTCCACCTTGAATATTATTGAAGCTCTGATTGAAAAAGGACCTAAAGATTTATGTTATACAACGTTTGACATGTTTGAACGAACGTAAATATATATTTTTTGCACAGTCGTGACGACAAGTCCAGCGCGCCTCGTACATTATGAGTAGCCTTCGGAATGCGCTAACAAGAAGGAGCTATTGGGACATAAATTATTAACTTTTTCGAACAAAACTACATTTGTTGTGGACCTGGGATCCCTGGAAGTGCCTTCTGATGAACATAATCAAAGGTAAGGGAATATTTACAATAGTATATTTGATTTTAGATGGTTCCAAGATGGCGCTAACCTGTATCGCCTAGCCTATTTTCTGAGCATAGCACCTCGTTTATTGCAAAGTGTGATTTCCCAGTAAAGTTATTTTTAAATCTGGCAATGCGGTTGCATTCACGAGATGTTAATCTATAATTCTTTGAATGACAATATTAAATTTTAACAATGTTTTCGAATATTTTCCCTCAAATTAGCATTTGAGGGAAAATATTTTCTGAACGTCACGCGCCGATGTAAAATGCTGTTTTTATATATAAATATGAACTTTATCGAACAAAAAATGCATGTATTGTGTAACATGATGTCCTAGGAGTGTCATCTGATGAAGATTGTCAAAGGTTAGTGCTGCATTTAGCTGTGTTTTGGGTATTTGTGATGCATGCTAGTTGCTTTGAAAATGGCAGTGTGATTATTTTGGGCTGGGTACTCTCCTAACATAATCTAATGTTTTGCTTTTGCTGTAAAGCCTTTTTGAAATCGGACAACGTGGTTCGATTCAGGAGAGGTGTATCTATAAAATGGTGTAAAATAGTCATCTGTTTGAGAAATTGAAGTTATAGCATTTATGAGGTATTTGTATTTCGTGCGACACGATTCCACTGGCTGTTGCCTAGGGTGGGACGCAAGCGTCCCAGGTTCCCAGACAGGATAAACATTATTATGGTAATATGGCAATATTGTCTCTAATGAGTTTCACAAAATTGACAGTGTCATTCTCAAAACTTTTGGCCACAACTGTACACTGTCTCCAATCCTACAGTCTTAGATAAAAAGGTGCTATCTATAACCAAAAAGGAGTTTTCGGCTTCCGCATAAGAGAACTCTTTGAAGAACCCTTTTTGGTTTCAGGTATAACCCTTTTTGTTCCAGGTAGAACCCTTTTGGGATCCATGTAGAACCATTTCCACAAGAACCCAATAGAGTTCTACTTGGAACCAAAAAGGGTTCTACCTGGAACCAAAAAGGGTTCTCCTATTGGGACAGCCAAAGAACTCTTTTGGAACCCTTTTTTCTCTAAGCGTGTAAAAGGTTTCAACTCCATACCCCACTCCAGGCCTCCAGCTGAACTCCTGGTCTTACTCATAGTGTTGACAGACGACCAGCACACAATAGATTCAGTTGTAATAGCTGGGTACACTTACTGAGACTATGGGTTTGTAAAGCTAGCCCACACCATCAACATCATCATTTAGACTCTGTTTCTACCCTCAACAGGAAACCGGAGACGCTGATTACAGTGTGTGTGTACATGTGTGTGAGTCTTCTTGTGTTTGTGCGTGTGTGGGTGTCTGTGACGTGGACAACTGTGGGATAGACAGAACCAGTGAATTCCAAAGTCCAATTTTGTATTCCCAGAAATGTCTGCCACATCACTATGTTATCCCAACAAATACAAACAGTATACCAAACAGTATAGCATGTATTAAATATATTCTACACATGGGAAGACAAGCTTGTCAAGGTCATTGTGAAACAATACTCTGTGACATCATTATTTCTAGATAACAACCCCCAGTACTGGATATCATAGAATCATTGATGCCAGTGTAAACACAATTGAAGCATACATAATAGATATTCAATCAGCATTCTTGCTGTCTTTTACTATGTATTGTCTGTGTGAGCCAGCCTGACTCAGGTTGCTGCTCTAGTAACTCTATATCACTCTCTCCTTAGTCCACTGTCTGTCTGTCTGTCTGTCTGTCTGTCTGTCTGTCTGTCTGTCTGTCTGTCTGTCTGTCTGTCTGTCTGTCTGTCTGTCTGTCTGTCTGTCTGTCTGTCTGTCTGTCTGTCTGTCTGTCTGTCTGTCTGTCTGTCTGTCTGTCTGTCTGTCTGTCTGTCTGTCTGTCTGTCTGTCTGTCTGCCCTAGTGACAGTTGCTTTCCCAGAATGGAGTGAGAGGCTTTTATTCCCACCGTAACAGCTGCTTGTGAAATGGACTGGACACACACCACCCACTGTCCATCCTTGTGTCCTCTCACACACACACAAACACTCTTACTCTCGCACACACACACAGTTTCCAAGCAACGTGTGTGTGTTCGTGTGTGTGTGTTCGTGTGTGTGTGTTTGTTTGATTTATTGTTTATTGCTGTACGTGTGTGTGAACATGTGCGCATGTGCATCCGTGAGTGCATGGTAGAATACTTAAGTGCCCACGTCACAAAAGCCGGCAAAGCCTTCATATAACAACTGTATAATCTGAAAGAACAGATAGGCAGTAAGAAATATTGCAGAAGGACATTTTCATACCTCAAACCCGGCTGCCAGGCTGGAATCGTAATAGATTTGTCCACTGCTATACAATAGAAACTCAAATTACTGTACTCAAATTAAGGATGCTTAAAATGTAAAGAGAAACAGAAGATAGTAGAGACACTGAGATATAATCGGTCAGAGGGTAGAAGGTAAAGCGTAGAAGAGGAGGAGGCAGAGAGAAACAGTAGTACAGACACAGTACTTCCGGCGCTGACAGAGATGGCCGCCTCGCTTCGCGTTCCTAGGAAACTATGCAGTATTTTGTTTTTTTATGTGTTATTTCTTACATTGTTACCCCAGGGAATATTAGGTTTTATTACATACAGTCGGGAGGAACTATTTCATATAAGAGCAACGTCAACTCACCAACATTACGACCAGGAATACAACTTTCCCGAAGCGGATCCTCTGTTTGGTCCACAACCCAGGACAATGGATCGGATCCCAGCCGGCGACCCAAAACAACGGCGCCGCAGAAGGGGCAGACGGAGCGGTCTTCTGGTCAGGCTCCGTAGACGGGCACATCGCGCACCGCTCCCGAGCATACTACTCGCCAATGTCCAGTCTCTTGACAACAAGGTAGACGAAATCCGAGCAAGGGTTGCCTTCCAGAGAGACATCAGAGATTGTAACGTTCTTTGTTTCACGGAAACATGGCTCACTCGAGACACGCTATCTGAGTCGGTACAGCCACCTGGTTTCTTCACGCATCGCGCCGACAGAAACAAGCATCTCTCTGGTAAGAAGAAGGGTGGGGGTGTATGCCTTATGATTAACGAGACGTGGTGTGATCATAACAACATACAGGAACTCAAGTCCTTTTGTTCACCTGACCTAGAATTCTTTACAATCAAATGCCGACCGCATTATCTACCAAGAGAATTCTCTTCGATCGTCATCACAGTCGTGTATATCCCGCCCCAATCAGACACATCGACGGCCCTGAAAGAACTACATATGACTCTATGTAAACTGGAAACCACATATACTGAGGCTGCATTTATTGTAGCTGGGGATTTTAACAAGGCTAATCTGAAAACAAGGCTCCCTAAATTTTATCAGCATATCCAATGCGCGAGCCGGGCTGGCAAAACCCTGGATCATTCTTATTCTAACTTCCGTGATGCATATAAAGCCCTCCCCCGCCCTCCTTTCGGCAAATCTGACCATGACTCCATTTTGTTGGTCCCAGCCTATAGACAGAAACTAAAACAGGAAGCGGCCGTGCTCAGGTCTGTTCAACACTGGTCCGAACAATCGGATTCCACGCTTCAAGATTGCTTCGATCACGTGGACTGGGATATGTTCCGCATAGCGTCGGACAATAACATTGATGAATATGCTGATTCGGTGAGCGAGTTTATTAGCAAGTGCATTGGTGATGTTGTACCCACAGCGTCTATCAAAACATTCCCCAACCAGAAACTGTGGATTGATGGCAGCATTCGCGCAAAACTGAAAGTGCGAACCACTGCTTTTAATCAGAGCAAGGTGACTGGAAACATGACCGAATACAAACAGTGTAGCTGTTCCCTCCACAAGGCAATCAAACAAGCTAAGCGTCAGTATAGAGACAAAGTAGAGTTGCAATTCAACGGCTCAGACACGAGAGGTATGTGGCAGGGTCTACAGTCAATCACGGACTACAAAAGGAAAATCAGCCCCGTCGCGGACCACGATGTGTTGTTCCCAAACAAACTTAACAACTTCTTTGCTCGCTTTGAGGACAACACAGTGCCAATGACACGGCCCGCTACCAAAACCGGTTCTCCTTCACTGCAGCCAACGTGAGTAAAACATTTAAACGTGTTAACCCTCGCAAGGCTGCATCCCCAGCCACGTCCTCAGAGCATGCGCAGACCAGCTGGCTGGTGTGTTTACAGACATATTCAATCAATTCTTATCCCAGTCTGCTGTTCCCACATGCTTCAAGAGGGCCACCATTGTTCCAGTTCCCAAGAAAGCGAAGGTAACTGAGCTAAATGACAATCACCCCGTAGCACTCACTTCCGTCATCATGAAGTGCTTTGAGAGACTAGTCAAGGACCATATCACCTCCACCCTACCTGACACCCTAGACCCACTCCAATTTGCTTACCGCCCCAATAGGTCCACAGACGACGCAATCGCAATCACACTGCACACTGCTCTAACCCATCTGAACAAGAGGAATACCTATGTAAGAACGCTGTTCATCGACTACAGCTCAGCATTTAACACCATAGTACTCTCCAAACTCGTCATTAAGCTCGAGACCCTGGGTCTCGACCCCGCCCTGTGCAACTGGGTCCTGGACTTCCTGACAGGCCGCCCGCAGGTGGTGAGGGTAGGAAACAACATCTCCACACCACTGATCCTCAACACTGGGGCCCCACAAGGGTGTGTTCTCAGCCCTCTCCTGTACTCCTTGTTCACCCATGCGTGGCCATGCACGCCTCCAACTCAATCATCAAGTTTACAGACAACACTACAGTGGTAGGCTTGATTACCAACAATGACGAGATGGCTTACAGGGAGGAGGTGAGGGCCCTCGGAGTGTGGTGTCAGGAAAATAACCTCACACTCAATGTCAACAAAACAAAGGAGATGATCGTGGACTTCAGGAAACAGCAGAGGGAGCAGCCCCTTATCCACATTGACGGGACAGTAGTGGAGAAGGTGGAAAGTTTTAAGTTCCTCGGCGTACACATCATGGACAAACTGAAATGGTCCACCAACACAGACAGCGTGGTGAAGAAGGCACAGCACCGCCTCTTCAACCTCAGGAGGCTGAAGAAATTCGGCTTGTCACCGAATACACTCTTATAGATGCACAATCGAGAGCATCCTGTCGGGCTGTATCACCGCCTGGTACGGCAACTGCTCTGCCCACAACCGTAAGGCTCTCCAGAGGGTAGTGAGGTCTGCACAACGCATCACCGGGGGCAAACTACCTGCCCTCCAGGACACCTACACCACCCGATGTCACAGGAAGGCCAAAAGATCATCAAGGACAACAACCACCCGAGCCACTGCCTGTTCACCCCACTATCATCCAGAAGGCGAGGTCAGTACAGGTGCATCAAAGCGGGGACCGAGAGACTGAAAAACAGCTTCTATCGCAAGGCCATCAGACTGTTAAATAGCCATCACTAACATTGAGTGGCTGCTGCCAACATACTGACTCATCTCTAGCCACTTTAATAATGAAAAATTGACGGAATAAATGTATCACTAGCCACTTTAAACAATGCCACTTTATACAATCTTTCCATACCCTACATTACTCATCTCATATGTATATACTGTACTCTATACCATCTACTGCATCTTGCTATGCCTTTCAATACCATCCCTCATTTATATATTTTTATGTACATATTCGTATTCATTCCTTTACACTTGGTAGTTGTTGTGAAATTGTTAGGTTAGATTACTTGTTAGATATTACTGCATGGTCGGAACTAGAAGCACAAGCATTTTGCTACACTCGCATTAACATTGCTAACCATGTGTATGTGACAAATACAATTTGATTTGATTTGATTTGAGATAGAATAGGGTAGAGGAGGAGGAGGCAGAGAGAAACAGAAGATAGTAGAGACACTGAGATAGAATAGGTCAGAGGGTAGAGGAGGAGGAGGTAAAGAGAAACAGAAGATAGTAGAGACACTGAGATAGAATAGGTCAGAGGGTAGAGGAGGAGGAGGTAGAGAGAAACAGAAGATAGTAGAGACACTGAGATAGAATAGGTCAGAGGGTAGAGGAGGAGGCAGAGAGAAACAGAAGATAGTAGAGACACTGAGATAGAATAGGTCAGAGGGTAGAGGAGGAGGAGGTAAAGAGAAACAGAAGATAGTAGAGACACTGAGATAGAATAGGTCAGAGGGTAGAGGAGGAGGAGGTAGAGAGAAACAGAAGATAGTAGAGACACTGAGATAGAATAGGTCAGAGGGTAGAGGAGGAGGCAGAGAGAAACAGAAGATAGTAGAGACACTGAGATAGAATAGGTCAGAGGGTAGAGGAGGAGGAGGCAGAGAGAAACAGAAGATAGTAGAGACACTGAGATAGAATAGGTCAGAGGGTAGAGGAGGAGGAGGCAGAGAGAAACAGAAGATAGTAGAGACACTGAGATAGAATAGGTCAGAGGGTAGAGGAGGAGGAGGTAAAGAGAAACAGAAGATAGTAGAGACACTGAGCTAGAATAGGGTAGAGGAGGAGGAGGCAGAGAGAAACAGAGCTAGCTTCATGAATAGTTGATTTTCTCAAAATAACCAGGAATATGCCCAGTACAGTAAGTGTGGGTGGATGAGAAGCAGTCTACCCTGTGAAACCCAGCCGTCTACCCTGTGTAACCCCAGCCGTCTACCCTGTGTAACCCCAGCAGTCTACCCTGTGTAACCCCAGCCGTCTACCCTGTGTAACCCTCAAACTGGGTCGTTCCACGAAATTAGTGCTTTTGAAATGTTAAGTAAAAATTGTGCACCAATATTTACTTTTAAAAGCTTGTTATATTAACTGAAGTGCCATTTAATATAGACCACATGGAGAATTCAATCAAATTCTGCATTTTGACATGTCCCTCTGTCAACCACTTCTAGGAAGGTTTTAGCCCACTTAATCCCCAGGCAGTGTTTATGTAATCAGACATGCTCATGCCTATCCAGCCTTATTGTGACTCAACAGAAGGCTGTCCAGGCTTCACTGGAGATCAGGCAGAGTGTCTTCTTACTACAGTATGTTCTTTCCACAACACTTCCCCAACACTTCTCAGAATACGTGTGGATCCTCTTGTATCAGTATGATGGTATAGAGTAACTGTGTCCAAAGGGATGGTACTAACGTGTCACTGTATGACATATGACTACTACTAACAGTGTCACTATTTTTACATCATTTCTAATGAAACCATGTTGGGCTTTGTCTTTGTAGAAGTTGTGGCTGAAAAGATCATTGAAGAGGGAAAAGGTCATAGGTCGGTTCAGTACGTGACCTTGCTGTAGCGTTTGGGGACCACTGCAGTACAGTAGCAGACAGATAGCCCAGTGTGTGAGAGTGAGACGACCTGGGTGGAGAATCAGTGAGGGGTGTAGGGTTTCTGTAGAACCTGGCAGCACACATTGTAGTGGTGGCTAGCTATTGTACTGCAACATGGACATCAATTAGTGTTTAGAGAAAACACCATAATCTGAGATTATTCTAACATGGTGAAATATACAGTACAGTACAACCCTACTCTGTCCACTTCCCATTTCATTGTAGAAATTTAAGGGGAACAGCCAGCGCAGGGGATGAACTGACAAACACTTGCCCCCCAATCCCCCCTTTCCCAAAACACATGTAAATATAGGACTATAAATTATGCCTTCCTGTATTATACCTTTTCTAAAATGTTTATTCTATTCTACTGAGCCAGTTACTTTATGTTCGTATTCTTATCTTTTATTATTTCTTATTGTTGTTGCATTGTTGAGAAGGAACCTGTAAGTAACCATTTTGTTAGATGGTGTATACCATGTGTATCCTGTACATAACCTGTACAAAACTTGAAACAACTCACCAAGGTTACACGTCAAAAGCACTACCTCCTGCGCCATAAAGGTCCAGACCTTTTACTAAAGGCCGTACACTACACTCACATACAGGCAGCCCACACCAACCCAGTGTGTGTTGTAGAGTAGACAAGCAGACATCAGTGAGTGTGGTGACCTGACCGGTGGTGAGTTAGAGGTGTAGGGTGTCTACTCAGCCTGGCTGGCAGTACTGTACACTCTGTGCTTTGTCAACAGGACAAAATGGACGCCAGCAGAATGACGCCAATAATGGGTTTGAACCAGAGAGTGGATGCCGTAGGGGGAACCAGGCAATAGGTTATGAATGTACCTAACTGCTGGTCACAGCAGGTGCCTGTATGGTTGCAATGTAATATGTGGCATGATCATTAGAATATTTTAAAATGATGACAATTTAAATATTGTTGGTGTCATGCTCTGGCCATAGAGAGGGTTTTATTCTCTATTTTGGTTAGGCCAGGGTGTGACTAGGGTGGGCATTCTATGTCCTTTTTTCTATGTTTTTGTATTTCTTTGTTTTGGCCTGGAATGGCTCTCAATCAGGGACAGCTGTACATCATTGTCGCTGATTGGGAGCCATACTTAGGCAGCCTGTTTTCCTTTGGGTTTTTGTGGGTAGTTGTTTCTGTTGTGTGGTTTGCGCCTGACAGAACTGTTGGCGTTCGTTTGTTTCTTATGTTCAAGTGTTTCGTATTATTAAAACTTCAATATGAACACTCACCACGCTGCATCTTGGTCCCCTCTTTCAGATGATCGTTACAGTTGGTATATGTGTAAATGTAAATATGACAAGTCGCTTTAGATAAAAGTGTCTGCTAAATGGCAAATATCATTATAAATAATTATTTATATGATAATTTTTAATTCATTTTTTATGAATATGTATTTTTGGGGGGTTTGGATCGTGGTGATGAAGCTTACTTGTGTATCATTGTACATTTTTCCCAAGCAGGTGTCCACAGTCTGGTGATATATGGTACTGGTAAGGAACTCCTTTGAAAAGAATGGGGGAAACATTTGATTAAATAGGCTACCAAAAGGCATTTACAGTAAGATAGGATTTACACTAAAGTGAAAATCTTGTCAGAAAACTGTATTGGAGCTTAGATTAAACGCTGGACCTAGATCCCCTCCATGGTCCCTCCTGTATATAGCTTCCTCTCTTATTTCTTGTGTTTTCTTTATTAAATATATTTTTAGTTGTATTAGTTATACTATTTTGATATTGATTACTGCACTGTTGGATAGAGCTTGCAAGTTTAGCATTTCACTGTACTTGTGCAGTGTTTGAATGGACTCCATGCTCCTTTTTTGGAGGTTGCAATTGATGTAACGTAATAAAACTACTACTAATCCCAAAGTAGCTGTTCGCAGAATGAAAAGCTCTGAGCCAGTAGAAGATGTTTGGGGAATGTTTGGCGCAGCATGAAATGTTTACTACGGCTTCTCCAAGGAAGTGCTCTATGATGTCACAATGAGACATTATAGAATAATTGACTAATTTAATTGCTGTAGACAGTTGGTCAAGGAATGTACATTCTAAAGTTTTAACTACAATGGATCCTGATGTGGAAGTTGTAATGCATGATGTTCCTAGTAATGGGTAGTAGACTGGCCCTATATGTTCAAATTAAATTTGCATCTTATATAAGAAGAAGAATCATAATTTTAAACCCTTTTCACAACACCCAAAGTCACTTTACATACACAAGAAACTCAGGATAAAAAGCAATAAAATCACATATTGAAATAAGTATGCATATAAAAGTACAGTAAACATGATGACAGACTAACCAGGGAGAACACTAAACATGATGACAGACTAACCAGGGAGAACACTAAACATGATGACAGACTAACCAGGGAGAACACTAAACATGATGACAGACTAACCAGAGAGAGCACTAAACATGATGACAGACTAACCAGGGAGAACACTAAATATGATGACAGACTAACCAGAGAGAGCACTAAACATGATGACAGACTAACCAGGGAGAACACTAAACATGATGACAGACTAACCAGGAAGAACACTAAACATGATGACAGACTAACCAGGGAGAACACTAAACATGATGACAGACTAACCAGAGAGAACACTAAACATGATGACAGACTAACCAGGGAGAACACTAAATATGATGACAGACTAACCAGGGAGAACACTAAACATGATGACAGACTAACCAGAGAGAACACTAAACATGATGACAGACTAACCAGGGAGAACACTAAACATGATGACAGACTAACCAGAGAGAACACTAAACATGATGACAGACTGACCAGGGAGAACACTAAACATGATGACAGACTGACCAGGGAGAACACTAAACATGATGACAGACTAACCATGGAGAACACTAAACATGATGACAGACTAACCAGGGAGAACACTAAACATGATGACAGACTAACCAGAGAGAGCACTAAACATGATGACAGACTAACCAGAGAGAACACTAAACATGATGACAGACTAACCAGAGAGAACACTAAACATGATGACAGACTAACCAGGGAGAACACTAAACATGATGACAGACTAACCAGAGAGAACACTAAACATGATGACAGACTAACCAGGGAGAACACTAAACATGATGACAGACTGACCAGGGAGAACACTAAACATGATGACAGACTGACCAGGGAGAACACTAAACATGATGACAGACTAACCATGGAGAACACTAAACATGATGACAGACTAACCAGAGAGAGCACTAAACATGATGACAGACTAACCAGGGAGAACACTAAATATGATGACAGACTAACCAGAGAGAGCACTAAACATGATGACAGACTAACCAGGGAGAACACTAAACATGATGACAGACTAACCAGGAAGAACACTAAACATGATGACAGACTAACCAGGGAGAACACTAAATATGATGACAGACTAACCAGAGAGAGCACTAAACATGATGACAGACTAACCAGGGAGAACACTAAACATGATGACAGACTAACCAGGGAGAACACTAAACATGATGACAGACTAATCAGTGAAGTGAACTAGACAGAGGATGAAAGCGAAGCCAATTATTATAGGCCTATTTTGTCACATCAAGTGTCAATACTTGTGAATGGGAAATGTGCACATAAGGTTGGGTTTTCCTGTTAGAATGTTCTAACTAACAAAGTAGCAAATAGTTAAACATATGACAACAGGAACAGATACAATTACCAAAACTGACAGTGTGAGGTTGAGTTCTGTGAATGTAATTCTGAATCTCGGATATGTGAAAGAAGAACACCAAACAGTCAATTGTGAAACTTTTGTTGTTTAAAAGGATATTTCAAACAGCTTTGTGGTACCTTATCTTCCAGAAATTGCCAAATGTTTTCTCAGGAAGGTTGTAACTTTTGATGTTTCATTAAAGAGGATGATGTGGCAAAGCATTTGAAGCATGTAAGGTGTCCACACACACACACACACACACACACACACACACACACACACACACACACACACACACACACACACACACACACACACACACACACACACACACACACACACACACACACACACACACACACACACACACACACACACACAGGAATGTTTTCTTCACTGCCTTCCACATGAGCCTCAGGTGTGTGAGTTGGGTAGCATGACTCAGATATGGATTAGAAAGAAGTCACACACATACACTTTCCTCCCCTCTCTCTCCCCCTCTCACTCTCTCCCTCCCGCTCCACTCTCCCCCACCCCTCTCTAGGTCTCTCTCTGGCATCCCAGTGATGTTCGTTCAGGCAGATATTTAGAGATGTAATGTGATAGATCTGTCCTGTGACTCTGCAGCAGAGCATGGGGGACATTGCATTAGGCATTAGAATACTCATTTAACAGGATCTCTATGATGGGACCCTTGAGGAGAATATACAATCTGCCTCATGATTAAAAACAGTACTTTAGCAAAGCCCCAGAGGGAGTATACGACGGTGTTGCTTCTCATTGCGTTATACAATATACAGTTGAAGTCAGAAGTTTACATACACCTTAGCCAAATACATATAAACTCAGTTTTTCACAATTCCTGACATTTAATCCTAGTTGTCCTAGCTTTGTGATGGCCACTCCAATACCTTGACTTTGTTGTCCTTAAGCCATTTTGCCACAACTTTGGAAGTATGCTTGGGGCCATTGTCCATTTGGAAGACCCATTTGCGATCAAGCGTTAAATTCCTGACTGATGTCTTGAGGTGTTGCTTCAATATATCCACATCATTTCCTTCCTCATGGTGCCATCTATTTTGTGAAGTGCACCAGTCCCTCCTGCAGCAAAGCACCCCCACAACATGATGCTGCCCCCCCCATGCTTCATGGTTGGGATGGTGTTCTTCGGCTTGCAAGCCTCCCCCTTTTTCCTCCAAACATAACGATGGTCATTATGGCCAAACAGTTCAATTTTTGTTTCCTCAGACCAGAGGACACTTCTCCAAAAAGTACAATATTTGTCCCCATGTGCAGTTGCAAACCGTAGTCTGGCTTTTTTTATGGCGGTTTTGGAGCAGTGGCTTCTTCCTTGCTGAGCGGCCTTTCAGGTTATGTCGATATAGGACTCGTTTTACTGTGGATATAGATACTTTTGTACCTGTTTCCTCCAGCATCTTCACAAGGTCCTTTGCTGTTGTTCTGGGATTGATTTGCACTTTTCGCACCAAAGTACGTTCATCTCTAGGAGACAGAACGCGTCTCCTTCCTGAGCGGTATGACGGCTGCATGATCCCATGGTGTTTATATTTGTGTACTATTGTTCAGTCATTTGGAAATTGCTCCCAAGGATGAACCAGAATTGTGGTGTCTACAATTATTTTTCTTAGGTCTTGGCTGATTTATTTTGATTTTCCTATGATGTCAAGCAAAAAGGCACTGAGTTTGAAGGTAGGCCTTGAAATACATCCACAGGTACTCCTCCAATTGACTCAAATAATGTCAATTAGCCTATCAGAAGCTTCTAAAGCCATGACATCATTTTCTGGAATTTTCCAACTAAGTGTATGTAAACTTCTGACCCACTGGAATTGTGATACAGTAAATTATAAGTGAAATAATCTGTCTGTAAACAATTGTTGGAAAAATGACTTGTTAACAAGAAATTTGTGGAGTGGTTGAAAAATGAGTTTTAATGACTCCAACCTAAGTGTATGTAAACTTTCCACTTTAACTGTATACTGTACTGTAGGTTCAAACAGGAGAAAAGACAGATATCATTCTACATATTGCTACACATTGGCTGTGGAAGGGATGAGTTTCTCCATACAATGTACTTTGCAGCATGTTGAGTTTGAAAAAGGTTTCAAATACAGTAAATAAAAAGCATTATTATTGTTCATACAATGTTATATTGACTGTAAATGCCCATTGGTACTGTAGTATCTCAATGGATCACTGTCATCAGAGGTCAAATGCACTTAATACCTCTGGGGCCCCTGATGGCAGAAGTATTTTTCAACATTCCACTAATTACACCCTATGACTACATCTCTCTACACAGTGAATCACCTCTGTCTGTCATGACTGGATCATGCCAATGTGACTGTAGCTACCAGGAGGGTATAGAAGGAGAGAAGGGATGTTACTGTGCTGTGTCTATCACCACTGGGTAATGCCCAGATGGGTCAGTACATGTCAAATTAAATCAAATGTTATTGGTCGCGCACACGTGTTTAGCAGATATTATTGCGGGTATAGCGACATGTAAGTGTCTGTAGCTTTAGAGTGAATAGAAGGGGTGTTACTGTGCTGTGTGAATACTGTGACCTTGTGTGTCTGACTTCCCTTCCTTTTATACCAGAGTGATTATTAAAGACAGCAGGCTGGCATGCTGGGCCAGCCCCACTCCTGACTCCCTCCTTCTCTCTCTCTCTCTCTCTCTCTCTCTCTCTCTCTCTCTCTCTCTCTCTCTCTCTCATCTCTGTCTCCCTCTCCCCTTTTTTCTCTCTCTCTCCCTCCCCACTTCCCCTCTCCCCCTCTGCATCACTCTGTACACCATGTTCCATACTGCTGGAGGACTGAAATAGAGAGATGACTGTGACTTTGCTGCCAGGGCAAGCCATTCAGACTGACTGACTTACCCAGAACTACTGAGTCAAGAATAAGGACACCAGTTCAAAACACTGTCTGCCAACACTTTAATGACATAACTGTACTAGGCATTATCCCAGAGTAAAGTAAATCCCATGTATAATGAGCTTGTAACAGGTATGTACAGCAAGTAGGTTGTTCCATAGAAATATAACCACTAAAATGGTCAAAGTCCCTCAAACCATGGCAATTTAAAGGCCCAGTGCAGTCAAAATTCAGTTTTACTGAATGCTGATGAAACTAACACTGTAAAAGTGTGAAAACATTTGATCAGTGTTATTTTCCTAATAGTTGCTGGTTGAAAATACAATACACACAGAACCATCTAATCAGCAGGTTTGCATGGGTGGGAGTTTTGGCTTTCCATGGTAACATCGCCATGTGGTAAATTCGTTAATAGACCAATATGAAAGAGAGTTCCAAACCTATCTGCCAATAACAGCCAGTTATCAGTTTTCCCCTCCCCACTCCGACCACTCCCAGACAATCCTAGCAAAATTCTTGCTTAAGAAATAGTTTTTAGCTAAAAAGCAATTTTTTTGCCCATTTCTATGAAAATCTGTCATTGTTACCCAGAAATGATTTGATATTGATATAAAGATGGCTGCATTGGGCCTTTAATTAGAACACTCAATATGGCCGGCAGTCCACTTATCACAGAATATTGCCTCAAATGGGAATGTCCATTCTACTAATTCTATTTCTATGGTTGTCCCACTGGTAGATACTCTGGTATATGGCCTGAAGAACTGCATTTCACCCAGAATGCATTACCAATACTTCATTGTAAATGCTATGCTATGGTGTGGATGTTGTAACTGTGCCACTGTGTTCTCCAGTGGTCTAGACGCTGCTAGGCTACATAAACATTCAAAGAGCAATGTTTCCCTTAAGGTGGGAACTGTCAACTGGCACATAGTTTGGGGAACTACTAAAGTGTGACATATTTTATTTTACTGGGAATACTTGAATACAGACTTACGTTTAAATGAGTCTTTGAGGTAAATAAATATGGGCAAAGTTGTTATTATTCAAGACAGAATAGTTTGCCAAAGCAAGTCAAGCCCAGTTCCGAGTACTGGAAGACACTCAGGACTGGAACAGCCCCCAGTCCCCCAGTTCAGGTATCCTCTTCTGGGGCCAGCTGACTAGGCTGTGGTGCCTGTGTCTGGAGAGACAAAGATAGAAACACACCAGATATCTCTCTTTGTCAGGCTGAGACGTGGTGGCTGTGGTGGGGGTTTAACAACCATGGCTGCTCCTTCCCTTTTCTCTCTTCTCTCCGTGCTCTTGCATATCCATATGTGTGTGTGTGCATGCGTGCCTGTGTGTTTGTGTGTGCGTCTGCAGATGTGTGTGTAAAGTCCTTCCTGTGGCAAGTGGGATTTGGACCAGTGAGCTGCTGTTGATTTGAGGAAGCGGATTGGTGAGGGATCTCTGTAACATTGAGATGTGTATGAATGTGTATCAGTGAATCACCTTACTGGACCTCAGCTGTTACACATCAGTGTATGTGTGTGTGTGCGTGTGTGTGTGTGTGTGTGTGTGTGTGCGTGTGTGTGTGTGTGTGTGTGTGTGTGTGTGCGTGTGTGTTTGTGCATGCGTGCTTGTGTGTGTGTTATCATGTGAGTTATGAGTCAGCCTTCCCAGTGACTGGAGCTAGATAGAGAGATGTGATGATCACACAACCATCCCACAGTCACTGTGTATCTACAGGTTGAGGATTAGGAACATGACATGGCCAATGGCCCCAGAGAGAGGCTAATGTCAGGCTAAGTCAGGACTGGAATACTAAAATGGCCATGCAGGCCTATATTATTACAGTGTGATGGTAATGGAAGGATTCAAGTCATTTCACATGGTGTGCAGTATGACAACATTGCTGTGTGCTTTGAAACCATATAGCTGGTTAATAACAAACCTATTGGCTTCTTTTCTTTTCCATTCCATACTTCCTTGATTTTAACAACCTGCATGCATTTTAGGCTCAGGGGGACATTGTATTATATCTACCTCAAGTTTTGAAAGGTATCTGGCATGTGTATATGAGCAGGTCTGTTTGAACATACTGCCACTGTCACCTTGTACCCCCTGTATGTAACAGCCAGACAATGTGATGTGCCACCTATGCCAAGACAGTTGGGTGACAGAGAGACAGAGAGAGTGAGAGAGACAGAGAGACAGAGACAGTGAGAGAGACAGAGAGAGTGAGAGAGACAGAGAGAGTGAAAGAGACAGAGAGACAGAGAGAAAGTGAGAGAGACAGAGAGAGTGAGAGAGACAGAGTAACACTAGCACCTGCTAGCACATTCATCTCACACCTGCTTTTCCCTCCCTCCCTCCCTCCCTCCCTCCCTCCCTCCCTCCCTCCCTCCCTCCCTCCCTCCCTCCCTCCCTCCCTCCCTCTCTTCTCTAGAATAACATGCTGTGCTCAGTGTAAGCGTTTTAGCTGACTCACGAGCAACATGGCCTGCCAAATATCGCCCCCTCACTCTCTCGCTATCCTCTGCCGCTCGCATCACAGTCCTTATCCCCCTACATCAACATAAAACTAATCTGCCTCTCTCTCTCTCCACACACACTCCCGCCCCCAACACATACACATCTCCCTGCCCTACACACAGCCCCTCCCCTGTTCCTTCTCGTCTAAACAGACAGCCCCTCCGTCGTCACCCCTCCCACATCACATCACAGCGCCACCCATTCTCTCACTCCCCTTCCTGCCTCTCTCTCTCGCTCTCTCTCCACTCCTCTGTGTCTCTAGCTAGCTAGCGGTGACACCCAAAGCAGCTGTGCTAGCATTTGTCACCCTGGCGGCCACAAAACAGAGGAGTTTGACTTTAGCATAATGCGTGTGTGTGGCTGGCCTGCTGATACAGGCCTCTCATTATGTGAAGTGTAATCTGAGCTTTTAGGCCCAGGCACGGTCATCTGAGGCCTGAATAGACCGCCGCTTGCCTCTCTGTCTTTCCTGAGCTTTCACTCTGCTTAGCTCTGCACTCTGATTATACTGGGGCTGGCCATAGAGCGATAGAAGGATGGACGGCTAGAGGGGAGAGGGTAGAGGGGATGGAGGGGGCGGAGGGGAGAGGGTAGAGGGGATGGAGGGGGCGGAGGGGAGAGGGTAGAGGGGATGGAGGGGGCGGAGGGGAGAGGGTAGAGGGGATGGAGGGGGCGGAAGGGAGAGGGTAGAGGGGATGGAGGGGGCGGAGGGGAGAGGGGCGTGCGGTGGAGGGTGATGGTACCAGGGTGGTGTGTGTGATGTGTGGGATAGTTGTAATCCTAGAAGAATTGCTGAGAGGGGTGTGGGGTGGGGTGGTGTGGGGTGTTTGATGGGGGTGCTGGGGGTGTGGGGTGTTTGATGGGGGTGCTGGGGGTGTGGGGTGGTTGAGGGGTGTTTTGTAGGGCTGGGTGGATGTGGGTGTTTGTTGGGTGCTGGGGTGGTTCAGTGCTGGTTTGTATGACTGGGGAAGTGTGTGGTGTGTTCCGGGTGTGGGGTGGTGAGGTCTGCTGGTTGGTTGGGGTTGTTTAAAGGGTGTGTGTGAGGGAGGGGTGTGTGTGTGATATAGTTGCTTAGAGGGTGTGTGTGGAGTGGTGCAGTGAAGCATGGTATTAGGGTGTAACAGAACCAGTTTCTGCTGAGGAGAAGAGTCAGCACAGGGTCACCTCAAACACAATGACCAGAGAGAGATGATTAATATCCATCTAAACACACACACACACACACACACACACACACACACACACACACACACACACACACACACACACACACACACACACACACACACACACACACACACACACACACACACACACACACACACACACACACACACACACACAGGTAGAAAAGTCTGTCCCTGTCACGTCCCCTAGAGGTAATTAGGACAATAATTGTTCTGTTTCAGGTCAGTATTCATAATGTTTACATTGGCACTAGCAATTAAACAGTGTTCTGTTTCAGGTCAGTATTCATAATGTTTACATTGGCACTAGCAATTATACAGTGTTTTGTTTCAGGTCAGTATTCAGACTGTTTACCTTGGCACTAGCAATTATACAGTGTTTTGTTTCAGGTCAGTATTCAGACTGTTTACCTTGGCACTAGCAATTATACAGTGTTTTGTTTCAGGTCAGTATTCAGACTGTTTACCTTGGCACTAGCAATTATACAGAGTTCTGTTTCAGGTCAGTATTCATAATGTTTACCTTGGCACTAGCAATTATACAGTGTTCTGTTTCAGGTCAGCATTCATAGTGTTTACCTTGGCACTAGTAATTATCCAGTGTTCTGTTTCAGGTCAGCATTCATAGTGTTTACCTTGGCACTAGCAATTGCAGAGTGTTCTGTTTCATGGCAGTATTCAGACTGTTTACCTTGGCAGTAGTAATTATACAGTGTTCTGTTTCAGGTCAGTATTCAGACTGTTTACATTGGCATTAGCAGTTATACAGTGTTCTGTTTCAGGTCAGCATTCATACTGTCACGTCCTGACCATAGAAAGCTGTTATTTTCTATGGTAGAGTAGGTCAGGGCATGACGGGGGGGTTTTCTAGTTTAGTTTTTCTATGTTGTTATGTTCTAGTTTTGTATTTCTATGTTGGGTTTTGTTTGGGATGATCTCCAATTAGAGGCAGCTGGTCGTCATTGTCTCTAATTGGAGATCATACTTAAGTAGGTGTTTTTCCCACCTGGGTTTGTGGGAGATTGGTTTTGAGTTAGTGTATGTTTCTACGCTGTATCACGGTTTGTTGTTTTTGTTCGTTCAGTTTATTGTGTATGTATTGCATAGTTTCACAGTGAAAATAAAATGTGGAACGACACACACGCTGCACTTTGGTCAGCTCCTTCCTACGACAACCGTGACACGTACTGTTGACCTTGGCAGTAGTAATTATGCAATGTTCTGTTTCAGGTCAGTATTCATAATGTTTACATTGGCACTAGCAATTATACAGTGTTCTGTTTCAGGTCAGTATTCAGACTGTTTACCTTGGCAGTAGTAATTATACAGTGTTCTGTTTCAGGTCAGTATTCAGACTGTTTACCTTGGCAGTAGTAATTATACAGTGTTCTGTTTCAGGTCAGTATTCATAATGTTTACATTGGCACTAGCAATTATACAGTGTTCTGTTTCAGGTCAGTATTCAGACTGTTTACCTTGGCAGTAGTAATTATACAGTATTCTGTTTCAGGTCAGTATTCATACTGTTTACCTTGGCAGTAGTAATTATACAGTGCCTATACAGTCTGCTCTCCACATTACTCACAGTGGGTGTTTTTTTACTATTGGGAGCTTTACCACATTTGTTGGCTAAAACGAAAAGGTCAGTTACTGAGACCTCTTTTCCAACACCTCTTTTTCAGGCCGTGGTACTAATTAGAGTCACCTAGCTGTCCTGTCCCTCTCTTCCTCTCCCAGCTCTCTTCCTCTTCTCGGTTGTAAACAGGCATAGAGGCGGGCTCCTAGTCCCTCAGGACCCCCAGCCTACCTTTGTGTCCTCCTCAGTTTGTTTTGTATCCCTTTTAATTGAAGGAGTGACTCACTCTGGCGTTCCTCATGGGAGTGTATTAATATCCTCCCTCCTCACTGGCATTAGAATAAAGCCCCCGGCACACAAAGAGGTGGGGGAGAGTTTAGTGTTTAACACCTCAGTATTGGTAATGTATTTCAACGTGTATGTTAGAAAGCTAGATGAGGTTTATGGTATACTAGAATAGGAACATATTTACTGAGCCCATTCAAGGTTCTGATAGAGATGGGTTGAAAAACAAGGGATGTAATAAACGACAATTATATGAAAGATGCTGTGAAGGGGCTTTAGTACACAATGCAGGGAGAGAGAGAGAGAGAGAGAGGAATCCTTTAAAGAACCCCATATGTATAAATAGATGGATAGATGGATAGCTAGATAGATGAAAGAGAATGAGAGGGGGAGCAGTGAGGAAAGGACGGAAGGAGGGAGAGAGAGAGGGTGGAAGGGAGAGGGAGAGAAAGGGCAGGACAGAGGTTAGGGCTATCTCTCTCTCTCTTGCCCTTCTGTCCTGTGCCTGTGGCTCCTGACCAACTTGGAGGGGAAAGAGGAAGAGAGAGGAGATAGAGATCATGTGGTCGCCACTACCACTGAGAAAAGAAAAAGGGAGAGATTGTTTTTGTACCCCACTGTAGATCTCTACAGCTCCCAGCCACAGCAGAGACCATGGATCCAGACAGATAGATAGTTGTTATGATAGTACTGATAGAATGCTACATTGTTCACTCATAAATGAATAGCTCCTGGATTTGTCCCACTACCCAAAGTATCCCCCTAAATGAAAGTGGTACAGTCCTGTGAGGGGGCCTGTGGAGTTTGGGGGCGGTGTGTGTGTTAGTTACCTGGCAAGGTATTCAATCATTATTTAACCTGCATCTAGTCCTTACACGTGTGCCACGATGTAAAAAAACATGTTCTTACTACTAACACAGAACGACAACATCAAAACACACACCATTTAGCAACTCTACTGAAACAGAACAGTAGTAAATGTAGCTTTAGTCATCAAATGCTCATCCTTTCAGAAAGCCCCCAGCACCAAGGCCCTTACAAAAAGCACATTGAAAAGTGTCTGGTTCTGGAAGCTGATCAGAGCACTGTAGCGGTAGCCACAAAGCCTGCTGCCCATGCCCTTGGCTCTACACACGGCCCACTCACTCACATGCCATCAGTGTAGGCTCTCATTGTGTGTCCCCTTCTGCTTTCATAGGGCCGGGGCCATTTGCATTGTTTAGTGAGAGAGAGGCAGTGTCACAACTTCCGCCAAAGTTGGTACCTGTCCTTGTTCGGGCGGCATTCGGTGTTCGATGTCACCGGCTTTCTAGCCTCCACCGATCTACATTTCTTTTTACATTTGTTTTGTCTGTATTGTACACACCTGGTTCCCATTACGTTTTAATTATTTCCCTAATTAACCCTCTGGAGCCATCATGGTTTTGTGCGTGTTTATTGTTGTCAGTTGTCTCGTTTATGTGATTCTGGATTTTCGTTCTCCTTGTTGGAGGATTATTTTTGAGTAACGTTACTATTAGTACTCATCTCTGTGCCCTGCGCCTGACTCCACCTTACCCACATCACCTAGACTCTGACAGGCAGGAGCTACCGGGTCCCCCCCCCCTCTCTCTCTCTTTCTCTCCATCTCTCTCTCTCTCTCTCTCTCTCTCTCTCTCTCTCTCTGTGTGTGTATGTGTTTAGAATGCAGGCAGAGGGAGCAGAATGAGTAAGGTCACAGACTTTAACTCTACAAGCACTCTGCCCAAGTTCTGTGGAACACAAGCGGTCTTTGTCAAGGCTATGTGTGGACAGTTCTCTACTGCATAACAATGGATCTGAAAGAGAAAAGAGGGATGAGAGAAACAGAGAGTGAGAGGGATATGGAGAAAAAAGGAGAGAAAGGTAACAAGGAAAGAGGGGTGAGAGAGAGGAGTGGGATAGTGAGAGGAAGGGAGAGAGTACTGGGAGAAAGGAGGGTGAGAGAGAGGAGGAAGGAAGGAAGGAAGGAAGGAAGGAAGGAAGGAAGGAAGGAAGGAAGGAAGGAAGGAAGCAAGGAAGGAAGGAAGGAAGGAAGGAAGGAAGGAAGGATAGGTAGGCATAGAAACAAAGAGATAGAGGTGAGAAAAGAGAAGACATGGAGGGAGAGAGAGAAGAAGAGAAGACAGATAATGTTGAAGGGTAGAGAGAGGCTACTTATACATACCAACAGAACATGTATTGATTATTACTGTTCCACTTCAGGATGTCAGTCTGATGGAAAAGCACCATTATAGGCTTTTAATAGCCTCTCTATACTGCCTGGTGCTTTGAAAGCACACGGCCAGGGTGTCTCTAGGAGGTCTAAGGACATCTCTTATTGAATAGGGTCTATTAAGGGCCCATATGTCAGCCTAATGGCCTGATGGCAGTCATGTTGAACAGCAGTGGAGGTTAGGGGTCATGTCAGGGGAGTTGAGATGACACGTAACTGACACTTAGTGATGAGTATGGAACGGTCGTAGAGGTAGAGTAACCTTGTGCCCCTTCTCCTGGTTGAAGGACACTGTCGTGTGTGTGTGTGTGTGTGTGTGTGTGTGTGTGTGTGTGTGTGTGTGTGTGTGTGTGTGTGTGTGTGTGTGTGTGTGTGGTGTGTGTGTGTGTGTGTGTGTGTGTGTGTGTGTGTGTGTGTGTGTGTGTGTGTGTGTGTGTGTGTAGGGGGCGATGGGTGGGTGTGTGTATGTGTTTTCACATGTGTGTGTGCATGCGTGCCTGTCTGTTTACACATCTACTCTTCCGTGTGTAAATGTGTGCGTCCACACTTGCGTGTGTGTGTGACGGGGGGGGGGGGCAGTGTTCTTATGTTATGACATAATAATATGTTATTACCTAACGTGTGTATCAGTTGTCTGCTGTGTGTGGATGGGGGAGCCCCTGACATCACTCTCCTTCAGACCAGACTAATAGTGTACAAACAGGCAGGATCAGCTGGAGCTAAAGGCCCCGTACTCTGCACACTACAGCAGCTATGAGACAACACAGATATAAATACTGCTGACTTCCAACCTTTCCTCTCCATCTGTCTACAGCCACAGAGATCAAGCTGTGGTGAGAGAGACTGAAGTAGCCGACAATTAGATATGTTGATTGAGGTGTTATATCGCATTTAACAAATTACTGTAACTATATACTTTGTATGTCTATTTATATGGAGTGAGTGTTTGATTTTGGGCTTCGTTCATTTGATTACAGGAATGTCCTAGGGTTAGGGTTGTTCCTGGTCATGTGACCAGTGTATTTCCTGGTCAGGTCATGTGGTAAAGAAAACCTCTTGTTTCTATATTCTATTCTGAAATATAGAAATGAAACGTAAGTGCTGATATGAGTGAGCAACTGAATACATATAATACACCTGACTTGTGTGTTGATTGGAGTATAGCTCATTGCCTCAACTTCAGTTGGTGGAATATTACATATCACGCCCTGGAATAATATGACTGCTGAGTGTTTGACAAAGCTGTCAGAAACTAATTTAAGATTGTAGTCAGGTTCAGCTCACACAGATGCATGCCTCTCTGCCCAGAGCCATGATGAATATGTATTTCCGCTCTCACTGTTTGTTCTGTCAAACCTTTTAATCAGAATAAAAAGGGCCAAGGAAAATCCTAAACCTGTTCCCCACTGTGCTATATTAAATGTTTTGTCATAAACCTTTTTCAAGCTGAAGCCGGGAGAATCTTTTTGAAAACACTCAAGAAGAGAAGTGCATGTTGGAATACTAAGTCATCAATTCGTCATTTTCAGTTATAGATTCTAGGTAGCCTTGTGGTTAAGAGAGTTAGGTCAATAACCAAAAGGTTACTGGTTTGAATCCCTGAGTCAACAAAGTTAAAAATCTGTTGATTTTCAAAACACAGAAACACAGCTTCTATGATTGACACCACTGTTTCCCAACGCTGGTCCTCCAGTACCCCCAACATTATACTTTTTTGCTCTACAAAAGAGTGTCTGCTAAATCACAAAAACAATTTAATGGTGTGTGTGTGTGTGTGTGTGTGTGTGTGTGTGTGTGTGTGTGTGTGTGTGTGTGTGTGTGTGTGTGTGTGTGTGTGTGTGTGTGTGTGTGTGTGTGATAACATGATCTTGTGACCTATTGATTGGGTCCTGAGCTGCTTAGGGAGAGTGTGTCAGTGTATGTTAAACATTGTGGGTCACATGACACTTGACCTCTGTCATGCAGAGAGAGAGAGAGAGAGAGAGAGAGAGAGAGAGAATAAACAAGAAAGGGAAAGGGGGATACCTAGTCAGTTGCACATCTGAATGCATTCAACTGAAATGGGTCTTCCACATTGAACCCCTCTGAGTGTAGAGAAAGTGTCCTCTACAGTAGCTAGTGAGTTGTGATAATGACGTCCGGTGAAGGATTAACCTGCCAAGCAGCAATTCATCTGATGTGTGTATTGACTGGAAGTCAGCTGGAAGGAAACATAACCTATTGTTGGCCTCAGGAAGCTGGCATGCCACAGCCACTGTTACTATGGCAACTGAACTTTTGAAAATGGACTCTGGTCAGAATGAAGTGAAGAAGTGAATAAATGGGACAGTGGATAGGGACATAGGTTAATGGTGAACCCAGCATTTGAAAACAAAAAGGGGTATCTAGCACTCCCATAAACAATCAGCCACCACCTCAAAGGGCGAACGTTTTCCCACGGAAAAGAGCCCTGAAAAATACAGTAAAACTCACGAAATGTGCATATAAGGATAATGGGCTCTGTTTTTTCCCAGTATGTGAACACATAGCCAAAGGCCTGTTTCATTCCAACATCTGATAAATATCTCTCTAATAGGCTATACTAATACCAGACGTGGTTTAGCTACTCTTCAGTCCCACCCCTGACTGAGTCACCTCTCTCCAATATTCACAGGCAATTTACATTGAAATGTCTGTGCGTAACCAGGTAATGCGATGATTTACATGCGTGGTAGATTCTGTGCCATTCTCACATAATGACACGTCTGATCACATGGTTCTTTAATGTACGTTCAGGGACACACTCGTCCTTCTGAGTCTCTGTTAATATCCTCCTCCAGCTATCTTTGACTTTTGAACAAATGATGAGAGTCTTAGGCTGTCAGTGTGTGTGTGTGTGCATAGACTACACACATAGACAACATGACCAAAAGAATGTGGACACCTGTTCGTCAAATCTCATTATAAAATCATGGGCATTAATATGGAGTTGGTCCCACCTTTGCTGCTATAACAGCCTCCACTCTTCTGGGAAGGTTTTCCACTAGATATTGGAACATTGCTGCGGGGACTTGTTCCATTCAGCCTCAAGAGCATTAGTGAGGTCGGGCACAGATGTTGGGTGATTAGGCCTGGCTCGCAGTCGGTGTTCCAATTCATCCCAAAGGTGTTCGATGGAGTTGAGGTCAGGGCTCTGTGCAGGCCAGTCAAGTTCTTCCGCACCTTAACAAATCATTTCTGTAGGAACCTCACTTTGTGCACGGGGGCATTGTCATGCTGAAACAGGAAAGGGCCTTCCCCAAACTGTTGCTACAAAGTTGGAAGCACAAAATCATCTAGAATGTCATAGTATGCTGTAGCGTTTAGATTTCCCTTCACTGGAACTATGGGGCCTAGCCCAGACCATGAAAAACAGCCCCAGACCATTATTCCTCCTCCACCAAAATGTACAGTTGGCACTATGCATTCGGGCAGGTAGCGTTCTCCTGGTATTCGCCAAACCCACATTCGTCCCTCGGAATGCCAGATGGTGAAGCGTGATTCATCACTCCAGAGAGCGTGTTTCCACTGCTCCAGAGTGATCTTTGCTTTACACCACTCCAGCCGACGGTTGGCATTGCGCATGGTGATCTTAGGCTTGTGTGTGGCTGCTCGGAACAGTACTTACAGTTGACATGGGCAGCTCTAGCAGGGCAGAAAATTGACGAACTGACTCGTCGGAAAGGTGGCATCCTATGTCGGTGCCACGTTGATAGTCACTGAGTCACTGAGCTCTTCAGTACAGGCCATTCTACTGCCAATGTTTGTCTATGGAGATTGCATGGCTGTGTGCTCGATTTTATACACCTGTCAGCAACGGGTGTGGCTGCAATAGCTAAATCCACTTATTTGAAGGGGTGTCCACATACTTTTGTATATATAGTGCACATACACACACACGCACGCACGCACGCGGACACACACACACACACACACACGGCTACGATTATCCTGCTCAGACTCATCTGCTCAGGATATTGTCCTGGGATGCGTTCAGGAGCTCAAAGCGTAGCTGCTGAGATGGTTTGTTTATCCCCAGACTGGGAGCAGCACAGAGAACAGTAGTGTTTATCTTTACAAACAGAGAGACAGCAGGGAACCCAACCCTCCAGTTAGTCCCCTCTACTCCTAATAACTGATCCCAGGACAGTTCTAATATTGTTTAGGCCATACAGTTATCTACCTATAGCAACTTACAATAAATACAGTAAATGCATTCAAGTAATGCATTCCCTACTTTTCTGCTCTTTTGCACACCAGTATTTCTACTTGCACATCACCATCTGCTCATCTATCACTCCAGTGTTAATTTGCTAAATTGTTGTTTTGCACACACTGTATATAGACTTTCTTTTTTTCTATTGTGTTATTGACTGTACGCTTGTTTATTCCATGTGTAACTCTGTGTTGTTGTTTGTGTCACACTGCTTTGCTTTATCTTGGCCAGGTGGCAGTTGTAAATGAGAACTTGTTCTCAACTAGCTTACCTGGTTAAATAAAGGTGAAATCTTTTTTTTTTTTTTTTTTAAGTAGCCGAAAATCAAGCAATGTAGTCACTTTAACTCAGCCTGGTTAAACCGGACTGAACACTGATAAGTGGTTTAACCAGGCTGAATTCAAATGGCATGGAAAAGCAGATCTATCTTTCTAGCCTTCCAAATAGCTGAGGTGAATGTGTAACATGGGTGAACTGTCCTTCTCTGACCACTGTGAGATAGATGGAAGTCGCCAGGTAGGCTAACGTCACTAACTCAGTGAGCTAATACTCCCCCTAGTGGCCATTCACAGAGCACCTCACAGCATCCATCCATCTCATTGGCCCCATTGGTGCCACGCCAACAAGACATGTGATGTCATCACGACCATCAGCAGACAGAGCCCTGTATTTCCAATAGAATGCTCTGCTCATGAGGTTTATGCCACTGGGTATGTCCCAAATGGCACCCTATTCCCTATATAGTGCACTTATTTTGTTCAGAGAGCTATGTGCCCTATTCAGAAGAAGCGCATTATAAAGAGAATAGGGTGCCATTTGGGATGTAAACATTGTCAAGCCAGGTATATAACAAGAACCAGGTCCACATTCTAAGTGATCATAATAACAACTTAACTGACTACAGTGCTTAGTCCTCTGTATGTGACTCAGACTGGTGAGTCAATAATCATATTATTGGTTTGTGCATTGATAGGATGAAATGACATAATCATGTTATAGCTTGGTCATGGGTTCTGCTCATGTTAGTCATGATCTCTTTAGGAATCCCTTACACGTCATAGGATTTAGTTTACATCCCAAACGGCACCCTATTCCCTAAATAGTGCGCTACTTTTAACCAAAGCCATATAGGGAATATATAAGGAGTAGGGCTCCGTTTGGGACTTAAGTAGATTCCCAACAACACTACACTCCAGAGTTTATCATTGGGGAAGTAACGGTTGGCTTTTAGATATCAGAGATGTCAGAGACAGTAATTTAGCCATTCTATCAGGAATCATTTGAACATCTAGGCCATGTGCTGTTATAATCTCCACCCGGCACAGCCAGAAGAGGACTGGCCACCCCTCATAGCCTGGTTCCTCTCTAGGTTTCTTCCTAGGTTTTGGCCTTTCTAGGGAGTTTTTCCTAGCCACCGTGCTTCTACACCTGCATTGCTTGCTGTTTGGGGTTTTAGGCTGGGTTTCTGTACAGCACTTTGAGATATCAGCTGATGTAAGAAGGGCTATATAAATACATTTGATTTGATTTGATCAAGGTAAGACCCATATGCAGACTGTCGAAGTAACAATGTTTATTATAGCAACAGGGGCAGTCAACGACAGGTCAAGGCAGGCAGGGGTCGATAATCCAGAGTATAGGGGCAAAGGTACAGGACAGCAGGCAGGCTCAGGTCAGGCAGAGGTCGGTAATCCAGAGGTGGGGCAAAAGCCGGAGCTGAGAAAAACGCTGGTTGACCCGACAAACATGACGAACTGGCAATGGACAAACAGAGAACACAGGTATAAATACACAGGGGATAATGGGGAAGATGGGCAATATCTGGAGAGGGGTGGAGACAATCACAAGGACAGGTGAAACAGATCAGGGTGTGACACATTCTCTCTACATTGATCTCTCATGCTGATGTCTTCAAGCTGGGAAGACCCATTTCCCCCAAGGTTTCCATCCACTTGGCCACAGATTTCCATGTGAATATACTACAATCCGCTTAAAAACAAATTTTCCCACCAGAGATGTGTTTCCATCGAATTGCCATGTTGAGAATTAAAAGTCTGTGTGTGATGATTTAGTACACATAGAAAGAAAATGTGTGGTTACATTCCCATGTACCAAATAAAAAACACAAGTTAAATGGGTTTCCATCGCATTTTCAACTCTACTGATGGTTTTACCTTATATAGACCCGTGGTGGCACGTTCGCTCTAGCCAACAATAGCAGAAACAGTGAGAATAGGCTACATATGAGATTATTATGGATAAGAGCCAGATTATTTTTATTGGTCAAACAGCAGCCAGGTATCGATCATCATGTCTCCAGAATAAGACCCTGGATATTTATAGGAAAGGAGCATTAAGTTCATCACCTTGCACTTTCACCACCCTGTGAAGTTCATCATTTATTTCATCTGTAGCCTAACAAACTGCATGCTTTCCAGAGTCGTAGTGGGAGGACCACACAACCTATCATCGCGTGACTCCAAGTTTACTTCAGTATGATGGTTATTATATCAATATTTGCGCATAAAGCCGTTTCCACCACCCTTTCTCGCATAATTAATTTTACAAAAAGATCCCACCATGTCTAGCATATTTTGTTTTGTCGACGTTTGGAAAGTTTACCGAGAAATTTGCATCAGGCCTGTCATGACATTTTTTATCCGACATGTAATTAATTTACTTGCATAAAAAGGTTGGATGGAAACCTTGTTAGTGTCATGTAGACGGGCCCAGGGCTTACTGTGCTGATGGAGAGGAAAGGAGTACACAGACGCAGTCACGACTGGCAATAGAGGGGGCTTGGCTCACACGCACACACGCGCGCACGCAAACACACACACACACACACACACACACACACACACACACACACACACACACACACACACACACACACGGATGCAGTGACGCAGTGAAGCATGCTCACACCCTCAAGCATTCACTCAGGTATATACACCAGAGCTGTATGAGATAACCAAACAATGAAAAACATTTCAGTATTCAAGGCTGTCACCTCCATGGTGCAGTGTTCCTGATAACACTAGCCAGGTAGTGGTAGATAAACACAACACACTGCCACACTGACTTCATACAGATATCAGTTCCCTCTGTCTGTCTGTCTCTCTGTGTGTGTGTATGCGTGTGTGTGAGTCATAAAGAGCGAGCCGTATATGTACGTCATAGCGCTGTGGTTCCATGAGATCGTAAGCTGGGCTGATTATGGATTCATTGGCAGGGAGCTATGACAGAGAGCCAGTCACACAGAATAACACAGAGCACTTATTTACATGTTAATTCCCCCCTCTCTCTCTCTCTCTCTCTCTCTCTCTCTCTCTCTCTCTCTCTCTCTCTCTCTCTCTCTCTCTCTCTCTCTCTCTCTCTCTCTCTCTCTCTCGCGCGCTCTGTTTCTCTCTCAATTCAATTCCAATTTAAGGGCTTTATTGGCATGGGAAACATATGTTAACATTGCCAAAGCAAGTTAAGTAGATAATAAACAAAAGTTAAAAAAACTATAAAAATTAACAGTAAACATCTCTCTCTCTCTCTCTGAGTCTCTCTCTGTCTCTCTCTCGGAGTCTCTTTCTTTCTGAATCTCTTTCTCTTAGATGTAAAGGAAATTATTTCTTCCTCTCTCTCTCACCGACTCTCTGATCTCTCTCTCCCCCTTTCTACTTTTATCTGCTAAGAGAATGTAAAGCTACATCAATGTCCTACAGTCTAGTCATGAATAGAAACCAATTTCACTGGGCACTAGAAGGCTATCTGAGGATTCTTCTTCCAAAAAGGAAAAGATTTGGGATTTCAACAAATAATTCCCTGAAATTGGTTTGCGGGGGATTAGAACAATGTGTTCTAAAGATCTCTTCTATCTCTCTCCTGTGGGATGGTTGAGTTGTTTCACTGTTCTATCTCTCTCCTGTGGGATGGTTGAGTTGTTTCACTGTTCTATCTCTCTCCTGTGGGATGGTTGAGTTGTTTCACTGTTCTATCTCTCTCCTGTGGGATGGTTGAGTTGTTTCACTGTTCTATCTCTCTCCTGTGGGATGGTTGAGTTGTTTCACTGTTCTATCTCTCTCCTGTGGGATGGTTGAGTTGTTTCACTGTTCTATCTCTCTCCTGTGGGATGGTTGAGTTGTTTCACTGTTCTATCTCTCTCCTGTGGGATGGTTGAGTTGTTTCACTGTTCTATCTCTCTCCTGTGGGATGGTTGAGTTGTTTCACTGTTCTATCTCTCTCCTGTGGGATGGTTGAGTTGTTTCACACAGCACACAGAGGCAGTTATATTAGTCCTTCAAGTCAATCTGTCTGTTTCTCATCTCTCGCTTATTCTTATCTCTTTGTCATCTCATCTCTTGGTTAGTAGCCTCCCTATGTGAACGAACTACAAACTCTGACAAGAGGGCTGGATTTATAGTTACCATCCTCTTTGTGCCAAATCATTCTTCATATTTCCCTCCTTTCACCCCTCCCATCCTCTCCTCCACTTTCTGATCCACTCCTTTCTTCCACTATTTTCCCTCCATCTTCTTTCCCTCTCCTCTCCTCTCCTCTCCTCTCCTCTCCTCTCCTCTCCTCTCCTCTCCTCTCCTCTCCTCTCCTCTCCTCTCCTCTCCTCTCCTCTCCTCTCTCTCTCCTCTCTCTCTCCTCTCTCTCCTCTCCTCTCCTCTCCTCTCCTCTCCTCTCCTCTCCTCTCCTCTCCTCTCTCTCTCTCTCTCTCTCTCTCTCTGTCTCTGTCTCTGTCTCTCTCTCTGTCTCTGTCTCTGTCTCTGTCTCTGTCTCTGTCTCTGTCTCTGTCTCTGTCTCTCTCTCTCTCTCTCTCTCTCTGGGTATTACATCTTGACCTGGGCTGCATTACTGAAGTTGCCTTCTGTTAGATCTACTGTGTAGATGTGCATGCGTGTTCATATGAACAGATAAAACATTGACAGTGCTCCGTGTGTAGTTGGCTTCCATCAGACATGAAAGATCTTCACAGATGGGCTGTGACTGGAGTTCTATCTAAATGCAAAAGCCCAAATGAATCCCTGCCCAATCTCTGCCAGCAATATCAATCAAACACATGCATATATATCTGGTGTGGGCGATCTGACACAGCGTATCTGTTTGACAGTGTGTGGGAGAGAGCTAGAGATATTACCTGTATTTGAATATGAGTATTGAGTATTCCATCTCCCTTTATTATACGTTAACATTCTATATATTACTATTATCCCTGTCTTTCCCCTTCTCCTTTTCTATCCCCTCTCTCTTCTCTTGTTACCCTTTATCTCTTTTCCCACAACTTCTCTCCATCACCCTCTCTCTGTTTCTCTCAGTGAGTGAGAGATAGATGGTAGAGATGGGTTGTGGAGTGTGATATGCAGAGAGAGGAGGGTGGAGGGAGAGAGAGGAGGGTGGAGGGTGGAGGGTGGACAGTGGAGGAAAGAAAGAGAGGAGGGTGGAGGGAGAAGGGAGAGAGAGAGGAGGGTGGAGGGAGAAGGGAGAGAGAGGAGGGAGGAGGGAGGAGGGAGGAGGGAGGAGGGAGAGAGAGGAGGGTGGAGGGAGGAGGGAGAGAGAGGAGGGAGAGAGAGGAGGAGAGAGATGAGGGAGGAGGGAGAGGAGAGGAGGGTGAGAGAGGAGGGTGAGAGAGGAGGGTGGAGAGAGGAGGGTGGAGGGAGGAGAGAGAAGGGTAGAGAGAGGAGGGAGGAGGGAGAGAGAGGAGGGTGGAGGGAGTAGGGAGACTGGAGAGAGAGGAGGGAGGAGAGAGGAGGGAGAGAGGAGGGTGGAGGGAGGAGGGAGAGAGAGGAGGTTGGAGGGAGGAGGGAGAGAGAGGAGGGTGGAGGGTGGAGGGTGGAGGGAGGAGGGAGATGGGAGAGAGAGGAGGGAGGAGGGAGAGAGGAGGGTGGAGGGAGGAGGGAAGAGGGAGAAGGGAGGAGGGAGGAGGGAGAGAAAGGAGGGTGAGAGAGGAGGGTGGAGAGAGGAGGGTGGAGGGAGGAGGGAGACGGGAGAGAGAGGAGGGAGGAGAGAGGAGGGAGAGAGGAGGGTGGAGGGAGGAGGGAGAGAGAGGAGGTTGGAGGGAGGAGGGAGAGAGAGGAGGGTGGAGAGAGGAGGGTGGAGAGAGGAGGGTGGAGGGAGGAGGGAGATGGGAGAGAGAGGAGGGAGGAGGGTGGAGGAGGGAGAGAGAGGAGGGTGAGAGAGGAGGGTGGAGAGAGGAGGGTGGAGGGAGGAGAGAGTAGGGCAGAGAGAGGAGGGTAGGAGGGAGAAAGAGGAGGGAGGAGGGAGGAGGAGGAGGGAGGAGAGAGGAGGGTGGAGGGAGGAGGGTGTAAAGAGGAGGGAGAGAGAGGAGGGAGGAGGGAGGAGAGAGGAAGGAGAGAGGACAGTAGTAACCTGTGAGGGATAAAGTAATCAATGGAATAGTTAAGCAAATAAATCACCCAGCTCATTTGATCTTTGGTGTAAGATGTGACTCTGCGGTGAAGAGACTACACACACACACACACACATATTCTGTATGTACACACTATCAGAAGTACATAATAATATCATATCACAACTGATCAAGTTATAGAGAACATTAGATGTTGCCTGTCAGTGTAAATACTTTGTTGATTTGATACATGACTACTAGCATCACTACTATAACCTGCCACATTCTCTCTATACATGTTTAAATGAGCCCCACACCTTCAAAGCAGTTGTATATCTCTGACAGTGACCCCAGGGGACTTTTCACTGTCTCGTCTGTGATGCTGCCACACTCTTTCAATCTCCCTAGGAATAGCTTCACAAGCCACCAGCCAGATGATCCCACAAATGGCACCCATAGGAATCAATGTGCCAGTGCCACTCATAAACACACACAGGCACATATACGTGTGCACACACACACACACACACACCCACACACACACACACACACACACACACACACACACACACACACACACACACACACACACACACACACACACACACACACACACACCACAACACATTCAAGGGTCTGTAAGTGTCCATAACAGTTTCTTTCACTGGGTTAGAGTATGATGGAGTGACACCAGATGGAGACAGAGAGAGGGAGGAAGCGAGAGAGAGAGAGAGAGAGAGAGAGAGAGAGAGAGAGAGAGAGAGAGAGAGAGAGGGTGAGAGAGAGAGAGGGAGAGAGAGAGACAGATAGACAGAGAGAGGCCTATGACAACAGAGTGAGAGTGTGAGAAAGAGAGAGAGAGAGCGAGAGAGAGCGAGAGAGAGAGAGAGAGGCCTATGGCAACAGAGAGAGAGAGATAAAGAGATACAGAGATAAGTTACAGCTAGGCCAATGCCTATGGCAACACAGAGAGAGACCTAAACAGATTGACATTCAGTATTACATTGCAGTTCTGATCCCACAGTGAATCCTGGCTCATACACCCATCTGACCCTGAATCACCTCGGCAGCCTGATGCTCAACCCACATGTTCCACAGCCATGGACAGTCACAAAGATCCACGTAGAGCCCTAGAAACAGACACATTACTGGCAGATGTGTCATTTTAACCCACAGCCAATCAGAGACAATAATACTCCCTTTATTAGACAGAAACAAAGGACCTGATTGGAAGATGCCACCTTATGCAGCTTAGGAAAAGAGAGGAGAGGACAGGAAGGGAACGGAAGGGCAGAAGGAGAAAGGATGCTTTTTGGTATTGATGCGAGTGGAGCTTTCTGCAATAGCTGTTGCTATAATTCATGCTATATCAAAAGGTCCAAAATGCTTGATCTTGTTAGCTCATCCTGGCATTACAAGGACTTCTTATAATGCTAAAAGATAGAACATTTCTGCCTGTGATTTAAACATGTAAAGAGTCCCCAACAACCGGATGTTCTGGTTTTCAGCTGATAGGAAAGAGAGCTGAGTGACTCCACTTCCTCTTTTGGAAGATAACAAGGTGACACTCCATCTAAACTCCTCCTCCACATTTACTGGATTGGTTGAACATTGCAGAAGAGAACCTCCCCCGGCAGTTTTTTTTCTTCTTGTCAAGACCAGTATGTAGGGGATGTAATTTCAGGCGTTTATTTTACGCCTGCTACGTTAGGTTAGCAGCACATAGACAATAAATAAATAAGAGAAACAATCGTGTCCAGGACAGTATTCCTAAGCATAGTTCAGGACAGGTAAATAAATAACATACCGGTAGATGGACTGCTTGCATATTGTATGTTGTGATAATATAGTAAATATCTTAGGAGAACACGATGTTCAGTAAAACTGATGCAGCTGTTTTGACTTTTGGTCCTGTGTGTGAGGACAGTAGTTAGTAGCCTAAGGAAAGATTATATATACTGCCATCAAGTGGACAAGAGTACTCATTACCAGTTGGCTTGGCTGTCTCACAGCTCACAATGCCCGGATCGCTATGCAAGAAAACATTTCATGTAGAAAGAGGCACCAAACCGAAAGGACATAGTTTTACTCGAAGTCCAACTATCTATCTAGAGGTATTTCTATCGCCACATCCGTCAATAAGAGAGCGTGAGAGAGACAGAGATGTCTGATCTCAGTGTTCTGGAGTGCTGCTCTGTTTTGGAGGCCGTCTCAGCCAGCTACGTGTGTTGATAGTCATTCCTGCTGTGTGCTCAGTGTCAGCCAAGATCAAACACCTGCACCGGAAGTGGCTCTCTCTCTCTCTCCCTCTCTCTCACCCCTCCCTATCTCTCTCACCCCTCACACCTCTCCCTATCTCTCTCACCCCTCAACACCTCTCCCGATCTCTCTTGCTTTCTTTTTTTCTCTCTCTCTCTCCCTCCCTCTCCCTCTCTGGTTCTGTCTATTGCTTCTCCATCTCTATCTCTATATTTTTCTCGCTCTCTATCACTGTCTCATTCTCTATCCACCCCCTCTCACCCTCTGTCTCTCCCTCTACCCCTCTCTTTTCTCTGCTCTCTCTCTCTCATCCTCTCTCTCTCTCTCAAGGTCTCAGAACTACCTTGCAACAGAACTCCTCTCATCTTCGACGGGTGACTCACGCTATGACATCAACACTATTCCCCAAATGAAACGGTGTGTGTGTTATGGACTAACTGCAATGGCAACAAATGGAACATCCAAACCCGATGAGCTGAACACTATCTACATTAGGCTGGAGTCTGCAAGGGGGATCCAGAGCAGGTTGTCTACTATCTACATTAGGCTGGAGTCTGCTAGGGGGATCTAGAGCAGGTTTTCTGCTATCTACATTAGGCTGGAGTCTGCTAGGGGGATCCAGAGGAGGTTTTCTGCTTATCTACATTAGGCTGGAGTCTGCTAGGGGGATCTAGAGCAGGTTTTCTACTATCTACATTAGGCTGGAGTCTGCTCGGGGGATCTAGCTATCTACATTAGGCTGGAGTCTGCTAGGGGGATCCAGAGCAGGTTTTCTGCTATCTACATTAGGCTGGAGTCTGCTAGGGGGATCTAGCTATCTACATTAGGCTGGAGTCTGCTAGGGGGATCTAGAGCAGGTTTTCTGCTATCTACATTAGGCTGGAGTCTGCTAGGGGGATCTAGAGCAGGTTTTCTACAATCTACATTAGGCTGGAGTCTGCTAGGGGGATCTAGAGCAGGTTTTCTACTATCTACATTATGCTGGAGTCTGCTAGGGGGATCTAGCTATCTACATTAGGCTGGAGCCTGCTAGGGGGATCCAGAGCAGGTTTTCTACTATATACATTAGGCTGGAGTCTGCTAGGGTGATCTAGAGCAGGTTTTCTACTATCTACATTAGGCTGGAGTCTGCTAGGGGGATCTAGCTATCTACATTAGGCTGGAGCCTGCTAGGGGGATCCAGAGCAGGTTTTCTGCTATCTACATTAGGCTGGAGTCTGCTAGGGGGATCTAGCTATATACATTAGGCTGGAGCCTGCTAGGGGGATCCAGAGCAGGTTTTCTAATATCTACATTAGGCTGGAGCCTGCTAGGGGGATCCAGAGCAGGTTTTCTGCTATCTACATTAGGCTGGAGTCTGCTAGGGGGGATCTAGCTATCTACATTAGGCTTGAGCCTGCTAGGGGGATCCAGAGCAGGTTTTTTACTATCAACATTAGGCTGGAGTCTGCTAGGGGGATCTAGCTATCTACATTAGGCTGGAGCCTGCTAGGGGGATCCAGAGCAGGTTTTCTACTATCTACATTAGGCTGGAGTCTGCTAGGGGGATTTAGCTATCTACATTCGGCTGGAGTCTGCTAGGGGGATCCAGAGCAGGTTTTCTGCTATCTACATTAGGCTGGAGTCTGCTAGGGGGATCTAGCTATCTACATTAGGCTGGAGCCTGCTAGGGGGATCTAGCTATCTATATTATGCTGGAGCCTGCTAGGGGGATCTAGAGCAGGTTTTCTACTATCTACTTTAGGCTGGAGTCTGCTAGGGGGATCTAGCTATCTACATTAGGCTGGAGTCTGCTAAGGGGATCCATAGCAGGTTTTCTACTATCTACATTAGGCTGGAGTGTGCTAGGGGGATTTAGCTATCTACATTAGGCTGGAGCCTGCTAGGGGGATCCAGAGCAGGTTTTCTGCTATCTACATTAGGCTGGAGTCAGCTAGGGGGATCCAGAGCAGGTTTTCTGCTATCTACATTAGGCTGGAGTCTGCTAGGGGGATCTAGCTATCTACATTAGGCTGGAGTCTGCTAGGGGGATCTAGAGCAGGTTTTCTACTGTCTACATTAGACTGGAGTGTGCTAGGGGGATTTAGCTATCTACATTAGGCTGGAGCCTGCTAGGGAGATCCAGAGCAGGTTTTCTGCTATCTACATTAGGCTGGAGTCTGCTAGGGGGATCTAGCTATCTACATTAGGCTGGAGTCTGTTAGGGGGATCTGGAGCAGGTTTTCTACTATCTACATTAGGCTGGAGTGTGCTAGGGGGATTTAGCTATCTACATTAGGCTGGAGCCTGCTAGGGGTATCCAGAGCAGGTTTTCTGCTATCTACATTAGGCTGGAGTCTGCTAGGGGGATCTAGAGCAGGTTTTCTACTATCTACATTAGGCTGGAGTCTGCTAGGGGGATGAAGCTATCTACATTAGGCTGGAGTCTGCTAGTGGGATCTAGCTATCTACATTAGGCTGGAGCCTGCTAGGGGGATCCAGAGCAGGTTTTCTACTATCTACATTAGGCTGGAGTGTGCTAGGGGGATTTAGCTATCTACATTAGGCTGGAGCCTGCTTGGGGGATCCAGAGCAGGTTTTCTACTATCTACATTAGGCTGGAGTGTGTTAGGGGGATCTAGAGCAGGTTTTCTGCGATCTACATTACGCTGGAGCCTGCTAGGGGGATCCAGAGCAGGTTTTCTGCTGTCTACATTAGGCTGGAGTTGGGCTAGGGGGATCTAGCTATCTACATTAGGCTGGAGTCTGCTAGGGGGATCTAGAGCAGGTTTTCTACTATCTACATTACGCTGGAGTGTGCTAGGGGGGTGTAGCTATCTACATTAGGCTGGAGCCTGCTAGGAGGATTTAGAGCAAGTTTTCTGCTATCTACATTAGGCTGGAGTCTGCTAAGGGGATCTAGCTATCTACATTAGGCTGGAGCATGCTAGGGGGATCCAGAGCAGGTTTTCTGCTATCTACATTAGGCTGGAGTCTGCTAGGGGGATCTAGCTATCTACATTATGCTGGAGTCTGCTAGGGGGATCTAGAGCAGGTTTTCTACTATCTACATTAGGCTGGAGTCTGCTAGGGGGATCTAGCTATCTACATTAGGCTGGAGCCTGCTAGGGGGATCCACAGCAGGTTTTCTACTATCTACATTAGGCTGGAGTGTGCTCTGGGGATCTAGAGAAGGTTTTCTGCTATCTACATTAGGCTGGAGCCTGCTAGGGGGATCCAGAGCAGGTTTTCTGCTATCTACATTAGGCTGGAGTGTGCTCGGGGGATTTAGCTATCTACATTATGCTGGAGCCTGCTAGGGGGATCTAGAGCAGGTTTTCTACTATCTACTTTAGGCTGGAGTCTGCTAGGGGGATCTAGCTATCTACATTAGGCTGGAGTCTGCTAGGGGGATCCAGAGCAGGTTTTCTACTATCTACATTAGGCTGGAGTGTGCTAGGGGGATTTGGCTATCTACAATAGGCTGGAGCCTGCTAGGGGGATCCAGAGGCAGTTTTTCTACTATCTACATCAGGCTGGAGTGTGCTAGGGGGATTTAGCTATCTACATTAGGCTGGAGTGTGCTCTGGAGATCTAGAGAAGGTTTTCTGCTATCTACATTAGGCTGGAGCCTGCTAGGGGGATCCAGCAGCACGGCTGGGTCTGCGGGTCTGCTATCTACATTAGGCTGGAGTCTGCTAGGGGGATCTAGGTATCTACATTTGGCTGGAGTCTGCTAGGGGGATCTAGAGCAGGTTTTCTGCTATCTACATTAGGCTGGAGTGTGCTAGGGGGATTTAGCCATCTACATTAGGCTGGAGCCTGCTAGGGGGATCCAGAGCAGGTTTTCTGCTATCTACTTTAGGCTGGAGCCTGCTAGGGGGATCCAGAGCAGGTTTTCTACTATCTATATTAGGCTGGAGTCATGCTAGGGGGATCAAGCTATCTACTATTATGCTGGAGTCTGCTAGGGGGATCTAGCTATCTACATTAGGCTGAAGTCTGCTAGGGGGATCTAGGCGGTATCTACATCTACGCGCTGGAGTCTGCTAGGGGGATCTAGCTATCTGCATTATGCTGGAGTCTGCTAGGGGGATCCTAGCGGCTACTCTACAGTAGGCTGGAGTCTGCTAGGGCGATCTAGCTATCTACAGTATGCTGGAGTCTGCTTGGGGGATCTAGCTATCTACATTAGGCTGGAGTCTGCTAGGGGGATCTAGCTATCTACATTAGGCTGGAGCCTGCTAGGGGGATCTAGAGCAGGTTTTCTGCTATCTACATTAGGCTGGAGTCTGCTAGGGGGATCCAGAGGAGGTTTTCTCTCATCTATATTAGGCTGGAGTCTGCTAGGGGGATCTAGAGCAGGTTTTCTACTATCTACATTAGGCTGGAGTCTGCTAGGGAGATCTAGCTATCTACATTAGGCTGGAGCATGCTAGGGGGATCCAGAGCAGGTTTTCTGCTATCTACATTAGGCTGGAGCCTGCTAGGGGGATCCAGAGCAGTTTTTCTACTATCTACATCAGGCTGGAGTGTGCTAGGGGGATTTAGCTATCTACATTAGGCTGGAGCCTGCTAGGGGGATCTAGAGCAGGTTTTCTGCTATCTACATTAGGCTGGAGTCTGCTAGGGGGATCTAGCTATCTACATTAGGCTGGAGTGTGCTAGGGGGATTTAGCTATCTACATTAGGCTGGAGCCTGCTAGGGGGATCCAGAGCAGGTTTTCTGCTATCTACATTAGGCTGGAGTCTGCTAGGGGGATCTAGAGCAGGTTTTCTACTAGCTACATTAGGCTGGAGTCTGCTAGGGGGATCTAGCTATCTACATTAGGCAGGAGTCTGCTAGGGGGATCTAGAGCAGGTTTTCTGCTATCTACATTAGGCTGGAGTCTGCTAGGGGGATCTAGCTATCTACATTAGGCTGGAGTCTGCTAGGGGGATCTAGAGCAGGTTTTCTACTATCTACATTAGGCTGGAGTGTGCTTGTGGGATTTAGCCATCTACATTAGGCTGGAGCCTGCTAGGGGGATCCAGAGCATGTTTTCTGCTATCTACATTAGGCTGGAGCCTGCTAGGGGGATCCAGAGCAGGTTTTCTACTATCTATATTAGGCTGGAGTCTGCTAGGGGGATCAAGCTATCTACTTTATGCTGGAGTCTGCTAGGGGGATCTAGCTATCTACATTAGGCTGAAGTGTGCTAGGGGGATCTAGCTATCTACATTAGGCTGGAGTCTGCTAGGGAGATCTAGCTATCTACATTATGCTGGAGTCTGCTAGGGGGATTTAGCTATCTACATTAGGCTGGAGCATGCTAGTGGGATCCAGAGCAGGTTTTCTGCTATCTACATTAGGCTGGAGTCTGCTAGGGGGATCTAGCTATCTACATTAGGCTGGAGCCTGCTAGGGGGATCCAGAGCAGGTTTTCTACTATCTACATTAGGCTGGAGTGTGCTCTGGGGATCTAGAGAAGGTTTTCTGCTATCTACATTAGGCTGGAGCCTGCTAGGGGGATCCAGAGCAGGTTTTCTGCTATCTACATTAGGCTGGAGTCTGCTAGGGGGATCTAGCTATCTACATTAGGCTGGAGTCTGCTAGGGGGATCTAGAGCAGGTTTTCTACTATCTACATTAGGCTGGAGTGTGCTAGGGGGATCTAGCTATCTACATTAGGCTGGAGTCTACTAGGGGGATCTAGCTATCTACATTAGGCTGGAGCCTGCTAGGGGGATCTAGAGCAGGTTTTCTGCTATCTACATTAGGCTGGAGTCTGCTAGGGGGATCTAGCTATCTACATTAGGCTGGAGTCTACTAGGGGGATCTAGCTATCTACATTAGGCTGGAGTCTGCTAGGGGGATCCAGAGCAGGTTTTCTGCTATCTACATTAGGCTGGAGTCTGCTAGGGGGATCTAGCTATCTACATTAGGCTGGAGTCTGCTAGGGGGATCTAGAGCAGGTTTTCTGCTATCTACATTAGGCTGGAGTCTGCTAGGGGGATCCGGCGTCCACCGGCGGAGCGCAGGGGTGTCTGGCGGTTCTACTATCTACATTAGGCTGGAGTCTGCTAGGGGGATCTAGCTATCTACATTAGGCTGGAGTCTGCTAGGGGGATCTAGAGCAGGTTTTCTACTATCTACATTAGGCTGGAGTCTGCTAGGGGGATCTAGCTATCTACATTAGGCAGGAGTCTGCTAGGGGGATCTAGAGCAGGTTTTCTGCTATCTACATTAGGCTGGAGTGTGCTAGGGGGATTTAGCTATCTACATTAGGCTGGAGCCTGCTAGGGGGATCCAGAGCAGGTTTTCTACTATCTACATTAGGGTGGAGTCTGGTAGGGGGATCTAGCTATCTACATTAGGCTGGAGTCTGCTAGGGGGATCTAGAGCAGGCTTTCTACTATCTACATTAGGCTGGTCTGCTAGGGGGATCTAGCTATCTACATTATGCTGGAGTCTGCTAGGGGGATCTAGCTATCTACATTAGGCTGAAGTCTGCTAGGGGGATCTAGCTATCTACATTAGGCTGAAGTCTGCTAGGGGCATCTAGCTATCTACATTAGGCTGGAGTCTGCTAGGGGGATCTAGCTATCTACATTATGCTGGAGTCTGCTAGGGGGGATCTAGCTATCTACATTAGGCTGGAGCCTGCTAGGGGGATCTAGAGCAGGTTTTCTGCTATCTACATTAGGCTGGAGTCTGCTAGGGGGATCCAGAGGAGGTTTTCTCTTATCTATATTAGGCTGGAGTCTGCTAGGGGGATCCAGAGCAGGTTTTCTGCTATCTACATTAGGCTGGAGTCTGCTAGGGGGATCTAGCTATCTACATTAGGCTGGAGTCTGCTAGGGGGATCTAGAGCAGGTTTTCTGCTATCTACATTAGGCTGGAGTCTGCTAGGGGGATCTAGCTATCTACATTAGGCTGGAGTCTGCTAGGGGGATCTAGAGCAGGTTTTCTGCTATCTACATTAGGCTGGAGTCTGCTAGGGGGATCTAGCTATCTACATTAGGCTGGAGTCTCTAGGGGGATCTAGCTATCTACATTAGGCTGGAGTCTGCTAGGGGGATCCAGAGCAGGTTTTCTGCTATCTACATTAGGCTGGAGTCTGCTAGGGGGATCTAGCTATCTACATTAGGCTGGAGTCTGCTAGGGGGATCTAGAGCAGGTTTTCTGCTATCTACATTAGGCTGGAGTCTGCTAGGGGGATCCAGAGCAGTTTTTCTCTTATCTACATTAGGCTGGAGTCTGCTAGGGGGATCTAGAGCAGGTTTTCTACTATCTACATTAGGTTGGAGTCTGCTAGGGGGGATCTAGCTATCTACATTAGGCTGGAGTCTGCTAGGGGGATCTAGAGCAGGTTTTCTACTATCTACATTAGGCTGGAGTCTGCTAGGGGGATCTAGCTATCTACATTAGGCTGGAGTCTGCTAGGGGGATCTAGCTATCTACATTAGGCTGGAGTCTGCTAGGGGGATCCAGAGCAGGTTTTCTACTATCTACATTAGGCTGGAGTGTGCTTGTGGGATTTAGCCATCTACATTAGGCTGGAGCCTGCTAGGGGGATCCAGAGCATGTTTTCTGCTATCTACATTAGGCTGGAGCCTGCTAGGGGGATCCAGAGCAGGTTTTCTACTATCTATATTAGGCTGGAGTCTGCTAGGGGGATCAAGCTATCTACTTTATGCTGGAGTCTGCTAGGGGGATCTAGCTATCTACATTAGGCTGAAGTGTGCTAGGGGGATCTAGCTATCTACATTAGGCTGGAGTCTGCTAGGGAGATCTAGCTATCTACATTATGCTGGAGTCTGCTAGGGGGATTTAGCTATCTACATTAGGCTGGAGCCTGCTAGGGGGATCCAGAGCAGGTTTTCTGCTATCTACATTAGGCTGGAGTCTGCTAGGGGGATCTAGCTATCTACATTAGGCTGGAGCCTGCTAGGGGGATCTAGAGCAGGTTTTCTACTATCTACATTAGGCTGGAGTCTGCTAGGGGGATCTAGCTATCTACATTAGGCTGGAGTCTGCTAGGGGGATCCAGAGCAGGTTTTCTGCTATCTACATTAGGCTGGAGTCTGCTAGGGGGATCTAGCTATCTACATTAGGCTGGAGTCTGCTAGGGGGATCTAGAGCAGGTTTTCTACTATCTACATTAGGCTGGAGTCTGCTAGGGGGATCGCAGCACGGCGGGTCTCTGGGGGTCTAGCTATCTACATTAGGCTGGAGTCTGCTAGGGGGATCCAGAGCAGGTTTTCTGCTATCTACATTAGGCTGGAGTCTGCTAGGGGGATCTAGCTATCTACATTAGGCTGGAGTCTGCTAGGGGGATCTAGAGCAGGTTTTCTGCTATCTACATTAGGCTGGAGTCTGCTAGGGGGATCCAGAGCAGTTTTTCTCTTATCTACATTAGGCTGGAGTCTGCTAGGGGTGATCTAGAGCAGGTTTTCTACTATCTACATTAGGCTGGAGTCTGCTAGGGGGATCTAGCTATCTACATTAGGCTGGAGTCTGCTAGGGGGATCTAGAGCAGGTTTTCTACTATCTACATTAGGCTGGAGTCTGCTAGGGGGATCTAGCTATCTACATTAGGCAGGAGTCTGCTAGGGGGATCTAGAGCAGGTTTTCTGCTATCTACATTAGGCTGGAGTGTGCTAGGGGGATTTAGCTATCTACATTAGGCTGGAGCCTGCTAGGGGGATCCAGAGCAGGTTTTCTACTATCTACATTAGGGTGGAGTCTGGTAGGGGGATCTAGCTATCTACATTAGGCTGGAGTCTGCTAGGGGGATCTAGAGCAGGCTTTCTACTATCTACATTAGGCTGGTCTGCTAGGGGGATCTAGCTATCTACATTATGCTGGAGTCTGCTAGGGGGATCTAGCTATCTACATTAGGCTGAAGTCTGCTAGGGGGATCTAGCTATCTACATTAGGCTGAAGTCTGCTAGGGGCATCTAGCTATCTACATTAGGCTGGAGTCTGCTAGGGGGATCTAGCTATCTACATTATGCTGGAGTCTGCTAGGGGGGATCTAGCTATCTACATTAGGCTGGAGCCTGCTAGGGGGATCTAGAGCAGGTTTTCTGCTATCTACATTAGGCTGGAGTCTGCTAGGGGGATCCAGAGGAGGGTTTCTCTTATCTATATTAGGCTGGAGTCTGCTAGGGGGATCTAGAGCAGGTTTTCTACTATCTACATTAGGCTGGAGTCTGCTAGGGGGATCTAGCTATCTACATTAGGCTGGAGTCTGCTAGGGGGATCCAGAGCAGGTTTTCTGCTATCTACATTAGGCTGGAGTCTGCTAGGGGGATCTAGCTATCTACATTAGGCTGGAGTCTGCTAGGGGGATCTAGAGCAGGTTTTCTGCTATCTACATTAGGCTGGAGTCTGCTAGGGGGATCCAGAGGAGGTTTTCTCTTATCTATATTAGGCTGGAGTCTGCTAGGGGGATCTAGAGCAGGTTTTCTACTATCTACATTAGGCTGGAGTCTGCTAGGGGGATCTAGCTATCTACATTAGGCTGGAGTCTGCTAGGGGGATCCAGAGCAGGTTTTCTGCTATCTACATTAGGCTGGAGTCTGCTAGGGGGATCTAGCTATCTACATTAGGCTGGAGTCTGCTAGGGGGATCTAGAGCAGGTTTTCTGCTATCTACATTAGGCTGGAGTCTGCTAGGGGGATCCAGAGCAGTTTTTCTCTTATCTACATTAGGCTGGAGTCTGCTAGGGGGATCTAGAGCAGGTTTTCTACTATCTACATTAGGTTGGAGTCTGCTAGGGGGATCTAGCTATCTACATTAGGCTGGAGTCTGCTAGGGGGATCTAGAGCAGGTTTTCTACTATCTACATTAGGCTGGAGTCTGCTAGGGGGATCTAGCTATCTACATTAGGCAGGAGTCTGCTAGGGGGATCTAGAGCAGGTTTTCTGCTATCTACATTAGGCTGGAGTGTGCTAGGGGGATTTAGCTATCTACATTAGGCTGGAGCCTGCTAGGGGGATCCAGAGCAGGTTTTCTACTATCTACATTAGGCTGGAGTCTGCTAGGGGGATCTAGCTATCTACATTAGGCTTGAGCCTGCTAGGGGGATCCAGAGCAGGTTTTTTCTATCAACATTAGGCTGGAGTCTGCTAGGGGGATCTAGCTATCTACATTAGGCTGGAGTCTGCTAGGGGGATCCAGAGCAGGTTTTCTACTATCTACATTAGGCTGGAGTCTGCTAGGGGGATCTAGCTATCTACATTCGGCTGGAGTCTGCTAGGGGGATCCAGAGCAGGTTTTCTGCTATCTACATTAGGCTGGAGTCTGCTAGGGGGATCTAGCTATCTACATTAGGCTGGAGCCTGCTAGGGGGATCTAGGCTATGCTATCACTTATGCTGGAGCCTGCTAGGGGGATCTAGAGCAGGTTTTCTCTATCTACATTAGGCTGGAGTCTGCTAGGGGGATCGAGCAGGTTTTCTGCTATCTACATTAGGCTGGAGTCTGCTAGGGGGATCCAGAGGAGGTTTTCTCTTATCTATATAGGCTGGAGTCTGCTAGGGGGATCTAGAGCAGGTTTTCTACTATCTACATTAGGCTGGAGTCTGCTAGGGGGATCTAGCTATCTACATTAGGCTGGAGTCTGCTAGGGGGATCCAGAGCAGGTTTTCTGCTATCTACATTAGGCTGGAGTCTGCTAGGGGGATCTAGCTATCTACATTAGGCTGGAGTCTGCTAGGGGGATCTAGAGCAGGTTTTCTGCTATCTACATTAGGCTGGAGTGTGCTAGGGGGATTTAGCTATCTACATTAGGCTGGAGCCTGCTAGGGGGATCCAGAGCAGGTTTTCTACTATCTACATTAGGCTGGAGTCTGCTAGGGGGATCTAGCTATCTACATTAGGCTGGAGCCTGCTAGGGGGATCCAGAGCAGGTTTTCTACTATCTACATTAGGCTGGAGTCTGCTAGGGGGATCTAGCTATCTACATTAGGCTGGAGTCTGCTAGGGGGATCTAGAGCAGGTTTTCTACTGTCTACATTAGACTGGATTAGGCTGAAGTCTGCTAGGGGGATCTAGCTATCTACATTAGGCTGAAGTCTGCTAGGGGGATCTAGCTATCTACATTAGGCTGGAGTCTGCTAGGGGGATCTAGCTATCTACATTAGGCTGGAGCCTGCTAGGGGGATCCAGAGCAGGTTTTCCACTATCTACAGTAGGCTGGAGTCTGCTAGGGGGGATCTAGCTATCTACATTAGGCTGGAGTCTGCTAGGGGGATCTAGCTATCTACATTATGCTGGAGTCTGCTAGGGGGATCTAGCTATCTACATTAGGCTGGAGCCTGCTAGGGGGATCTAGAGCAGGTTTTCTGCTATCTACATTAGGCTGGAGTCTGCTAGGGGGATCCAGAGGAGGTTTTCTCTTATCTACATTAGGCTGGAGTCTGCTAGGGGGATCTAGAGCAGGTTTTCTACTATCTACATTAGGCTGGAGTCTGCTAGGGGGATCTAGCTATCTACATTAGGCTGGAGTCTGCTAGGGGGATCCAGAGCAGGTTTTCTGCTATCTACATTAGGCTGGAGTCTGCTAGGGGGATCTAGCTATCTACATTAGGCTGGAGTCTGCTAGGGGGATCTAGAGCAGGTTTTCTACTATCTACATTAGGCTGGAGTGTGCTAGGGGGATTTAGCTATCTACATTAGGCTGGAGCCTGCTAGGGGGATCCAGAGCAGGTTTTCTGCTATCTACATTAGGCTGGAGCCTGCTAGGGGGATCCAGAGCAGGTTTTCTACTATCTACATTAGGCTGGAGTCTGCTAGGGGGATCTAGCTATCTACATTAGGCTGGAGTCTGCTAGGGGGATCTAGCTATCTACATTAGGCTGAAGTCTGCTAGGGGGATCTAGCTATCTACATTAGGCTGGAGTCTGCTAGGGGGATCTAGCTATCTACATTATGCTGGAGTCTGCTAGGGGGATCTAGCTATCTACATTAGGCTGGAGTCTGCTAGGGGGATCTAGAGCAGGTTTTCTACTATCTACATTAGGCTGGAGTCTGCTAGGGGGATCTAGCTATCTACATTAGGCTGAAGTCTGCTGGGGGGGGGGGATCTAGCTATCTACATTAGGCTGGAGTCTGCTAGGGGGATCTAGCTATCTACATTAGGCTGGAGCCTACTAGGGGGATCTAGAGCAGGTTTTCTGCTATCTACATTAGGCTGGAGTCTGCTAGGGGGATCTAGCTATCTATATTATGCTGGAGTCTGCTAGGGGGATCTAGCTATCTACATTATGCTGGAGTCTGCTAGGGGGATCCAGAGCAGGTTTTCTGCTATCTACATTAGGCTGGAGTCTGCTAGGGGGATCTAGCTATCTACATTAGGCTGGAGTCTGCTAGGGGGATCTAGAGCAGGTTTTCTACTATCTACATTAGGCTGGAGTCTGCTAGGGGGATTTAGCTATCTACATTAGGCTGGAGCCTGCTAGGGGGATCCAGAGCAGGTTTTCTACTATCTACATTAGGCTGGAGTGTGCTAGGGGGATCTAGAGCAGGTTTTCTGCTATCTACATTAGGCTGGAGCCTGCTAGGGGGATCCAGAGCAGGTTTTCTGCTATCTACATTAGGCTGGAGTCTGCTAGGGGGATCTAGCTATCTACATTAGGCTGGAGTCTGCTAGGGGGATCTAGCTATCTACATTAGGCTGGAGCCTGCTAGGGGGATCTAGAGCAGGTTTTCTGCTATCTACATTAGGCTGGAGTCTGCTAGGGGGATCCAGAGCACGTTTTCTGCTATCTACATTAGGCTGGAGTCTGCTAGGGGGATCTAGAGCAGGTTTTCTACTATCTACATTAGGCTGGAGTCTGCTAGGGGGATCTAGCTATCTACATTAGGCTGGAGTCTGCTAGGGGGATCTAGCTATCTATATTATGCTGGAGTCTGCTAGGGGGATCTAGCTATCTACATTATGCTGGAGTCTGCTAGGGGGATCTAGCTATCTACATTAGTCTGGAGTCTGCTAGGGGGATCTAGAGCAGGCTTTCTACTATCTACATTAGGCTGGAGTCTGCTAGGGGGATCTAGCTATCTACATTAGGCTGAAGTCTGCTGGGGGGGGGGATCTAGCTATCTACATTAGGCTGGAGTCTGCTAGGGGGATCTAGCTATCTACATTAGGCTGGAGCCTACTAGGGGGATCTAGAGCAGGTTTTCTGCTATCTACATTAGGCTGGAGTCTGCTAGGGGGATCTAGCTATCTATATTATGCTGGAGTCTGCTAGGGGGATCTAGCTATCTACATTATGCTGGAGTCTGCTAGGGGGATCCAGAGCAGGTTTTCTGCTATCTACATTAGGCTGGAGTCTGCTAGGGGGATCAGGCTATCTACATTAGGCTGGAGTCTGCTATGGGGATCTAGCTATCTACATTAGGCTGGAGCCTGCTAGGGGGATCTAGAGCAGGTTTTCTGCTATCTACATTAGGCTGGAGTCTGCTAGGGGGATCTAGCTATCTACATTAGGCTGGAGTCTGCTAGGGGGATCTAGAGCAGGTTTTCTACTATCTACATTAGGCTGGAGTCTGCTAGGGGGATCTAGCTATCTACATTAGGCTGGAGTCTGCTAGGGGGATCTAGCTATCTATATTATGCTGGAGTCTGCTAGGGGGATCTAGCTATCTACATTATGCTGGAGTCTGCTAGGGGGATCTAGCTATCTACATTAGTCTGGAGTCTGCTAGGGGGATCTAGAGCAGGTTTTCTACTATCTACATTAGGCTGGAGTCTGCTAGGGGGATCTAGCTATCTACATTAGGCTGAAGTCTGCTGGGGGGGGATCTAGCTATCTACATTAGGCTGGAGTCTGCTAGGGGGATCTAGCTATCTACATTAGGCTGGAGCCTGCTAGGGGGATCTAGAGCAGGTTTTCTGCTATCTACATTAGGCTGGAGTCTGCTAGGGGGATCTAGCTATCTATATTATGCTGGAGTCTGCTAGGGGGATCTAGCTATCTACATTATGCTGGAGTCTGCTAGGGGGATCCAGAGCAGGTTTTCTGCTATCTACATTAGGCTGGAGTCTGCTAGGGGGATCCAGAGCACGTTTTCTGCTATCTACATTAGGCTTGAGTCTGCTAGGGGGATCTAGAGCAGGTTTTCTACTATCTACATTAGGCTGGAGTCTGCTAGGGGGATCTAGCTATCTACATTAGGCTGGAGTCTGCTAGGGGGATCTAGAGCAGGTTTTCTACTATCTACATTAGGCTGGAGTGTGCTAGGGGGATTTAGCTATCTACATTAGGCTGGAGCCTGCTAGGGGGATCCAGAGCAGGTTTTCTGCTATCTACATTAGGCTGGAGCCTGCTAGGGGGATCCAGAGCAGGTTTTCTACTATCTACATTAGGCTGGAGTCTGCTAGGGGGATCTAGCTATCTACATTATGCTGGAGTCTGCTAGGGGGATCTAGCTATCTACATTCGGCTGAAGTCTGCTAGGGGGATCTAGCTATCTACATTAGGCTGGAGTCTGCTAGGGGGATCTAGCTATCTACATTATGCTGGAGTCTGCAAGGGGGATCTAGCTATCTACATTAGGCTGGAGTCTGCTAGGGGGATCTAGCTATCTACATTAGGCTGGAGCCTGCTAGGGGGATCTAGAGCAGGTTTTCTGCTATCTACATTAGTCTGGAGTCTGCTAGGGGGATTGAGCTATCTACATTAGGCTGGAGCCTGCTAGGGGGATCCAGAGCAGGTTTTCTGCTATCTACATTAGGCTGGAGTCTGCTAGGGGGATCTAGCTATCTACATTAGGCTGGAGTCTGCTAGGGGGATCTAGCTATCTACATTAGGCTGGAGCCTGCTAGGGGGATCTAGAGCAGGTTTTCTGCTATCTACATTAGGCTGGAGTCTGCTAGGGGGATCCAGAGCATGTTTTCTGCTATCTACATTAGGCTGGAGTCTGCTAGGGGGATCTAGAGCAGGTTTTCTACTATCTACATTAGGCTGGAGTCTGCTAGGGGGATCTAGCTATCTACATTAGGCTGGAGTCTGCTAGGGGGATCTAGCTATCTATATTATGCTGGAGTCTGCTAGGGGGATCTAGCTATCTACATTATGCTGGAGTCTGCTAGGGGGATCTAGCTATCTACATTAGTCTGGAGTCTGCTAGGGGGATCTAGAGCAGGTTTTCTACTATCTACATTAGGCTGGAGTCTGCTAGGGGGATCTAGCTATCTACATTAGGCTGAAGTCTGCTGGGGGGGGGGGGGATCTAGCTATCTACATTAGGCTGGAGTCTGCTAGGGGGATCTAGAGCAGGTTTTCTGCTATCTACATTAGGCTGGAGTCTGCTAGGGGGATCTAGCTATCTATATTATGCTGGAGTCTGCTAGGGGGATCTAGCTATCTACATTATGCTGGAGTCTGCTAGGGGGATCCAGAGCAGGTTTTCTGCTATCTACATTAGGCTGGAGTCTGCTAGGGGGATCCAGAGCACGTTTTCTGCTATCTACATTAGGCTGGAGTCTGCTAGGGGGATCTAGAGCAGGTTTTCTACTATCTACATTAGGCTGGAGTCTGCTAGGGGGATCTAGCTATCTACATTAGGCTGGAGTCTGCTAGGGGGATCCAGAGCAGGTTTTCTACTATCTACATTATGCTGGAGTCTGCTAGGGGGATCTAGCTATCTACATTAGGCTGGAGTCTGCTAGGGGGATCTAGCTATCTACATTAGGCTGGAGCCTGCTAGGGGGATCTAGAGCAGGTTTTCTGCTATCTACATTAGGCTGGAGTCTGCTAGGGGGATCTAGCTATCTGCATTAGGCTGGAGCCTGCTAGGGGGATCCAGAGCAGGTTTTCTGCTATCTACATTAGGCTGGAGTCTGCTAGGGGGATCTAGCTATCTACATTAGGCTGGAGTCTGCTAGGGGGATCTAGCTATCTACATTAGGCTGGAGCCTGCTAGGGGGATCTAGAGCAGGTTTTCTGCTATCTACATTAGGCTGGAGTCTGCTAGGGGGATCCAGAGCATGTTTTCTGCTATCTACATTAGGCTGGAGTCTGCTAGGGGGATCTAGAGCAGGTTTTCTACTATCTACATTAGGCTGGAGTCTGCTAGGGGGATCTAGCTATCTACATTAGGCTGGAGTCTGCTAGGGGGATCTAGCTATCTATATTATGCTGGAGTCTGCTAGGGGGATCTAGCTATCTACATTATGCTGGAGTCTGCTAGGGGGATCTAGCTATCTACATTAGTCTGGAGTCTGCTAGGGGGATCTAGAGCAGGTTTTCTACTATCTACATTAGGCTGGAGTCTGCTAGGGGGATCTAGCTATCTACATTAGGCTGAAGTCTGCTGGGGGGGGGGGATCTAGCTATCTACATTAGGCTGGAGTCTGCTAGGGGGATCTAGAGCAGGTTTTCTGCTATCTACATTAGGCTGGAGTCTGCTAGGGGGATCTAGCTATCTACATTATGCTGGAGTCTGCTAGGGGGATCTAGCTATCTACATTATGCTGGAGTCTGCTAGGGGGATCCAGAGCAGGTTTTCTGCTATCTACATTAGGCTGGAGTCTGCTAGGGGGATCCAGAGCACGTTTTCTGCTATCTACATTAGGCTTGAGTCTGCTAGGGGGATCTAGAGCAGGTTTTCTACTATCTACATTAGGCTGGAGTCTGCTAGGGGGATCTAGCTATCTACATTAGGCTGGAGTCTGCTAGGGGGATCTAGAGCAGGTTTTCTACTATCTACATTAGGCTGGAGTGTGCTAGGGGGATTTAGCTATCTACATTAGGCTGGAGCCTGCTAGGGGGATCCAGAGCAGGTTTTCTACTATCTACATTAGGCTGGAGTCTGCTAGGGGGATCCAGAGCAGGTTTTCTGCTATCTACATTAGGCTGGAGTCTGCTAGGGGGATCTAGAGCAGGTTTTCTACTATCTACATTAGGCTGGAGTCTGCTAGGGGGATCTAGCTATCTATATTAGGCTGGAGCCTGCTAGGGGGATCCAGAGCAGGTTTTCTACTATCTACATTAGGCTGGACTGTGCTAGGGGGATCTAGAGCAGGTTTTCTGCTATCTACATTAGGCTGGAGCCTGCTAGGGGGATCCAGAGCAGGTTTTCTGCTATCTACATTAGGCTGGAGTCTGCTAGGGGGATCTAGCTATCTACATTAGGCTGGAGCCTGCTAGGGGGATCTAGAGCAGGTTTTCTGCTATCTACATTAGGCTGGAGTCTGCTAGGGGGATCTAGCTATCTATATTATGCTGGAGTCTGCTAGGGGGATCTAGCTATCTACATTATGCTGGAGTCTGCTAGGGGGATCCAGAGCAGGTTTTCTGCTATCTACATTAGGCTGGAGTCTGCTAGGGGGATCTAGCTATCTACATTAGGCTGGAGTCTGCTAGGGGGATCTAGCTATCTACATTAGGCTGGAGCCTGCTAGGGGGATCCAGAGCAGGTTTTCTACTATCTACATTAGGCTGGACTGTGCTAGGGGGATCTAGAGCAGGTTTTCTGCTATCTACATTAGGCTGGAGCCTGCTAGGGGGATCCAGAGCAGGTTTTCTGCTATCTACATTAGGCTGGAGTCTGCTAGGGGGATCTAGCTATCTACATTAGGCTGGAGCCTGCTAGGGGGATCTAGAGCAGGTTTTCTGCTATCTACATTAGGCTGGAGTCTGCTAGGGGGATCTAGCTATCTACATTAGGCTGGAGTCTGCTAGGGGGATCTAGCTATCTACATTATGCTGGAGTCTGCTAGGGGGATCCAGAGCAGGTTTTCTGCTATCTACATTAGGCTGGAGTCTGCTAGGGGGATCCAGAGCACGTTTTCTGCTATCTACATTAGGCTTGAGTCTGCTAGGGGGGATCTAGAGCAGGTTTTCTACTATCTACATTAGGCTGGAGTCTGCTAGGGGGATCTAGCTATCTACATTAGGCTGGAGTCTGCTAGGGGGATCTAGAGCAGGTTTTCTACTATCTACATTAGGCTGGAGTGTGCTAGGGGGATTTAGCTATCTACATTAGGCTGGAGCCTGCTAGGGGGATCCAGAGCAGGTTTTCTGCTATCTACATTAGGCTGGAGCCTGCTAGGGGGATCCAGAGCAGGTTTTCTACTATCTACATTAGGCTGGAGTCTGCTAGGGGGATCTAGCTATCTACATTATGCTGGAGTCTGCTAGGGGGATCTAGCTATCTACATTCGGCTGAAGTCTGCTAGGGGGATCTAGCTATCTACATTAGGCTGGAGTCTGCTAGGGGGATCTAGCTATCTACATTATGCTGGAGTCTGCTAGGGGGATCCAGAGCAGGTTTTCTACTATCTACATTATGCTGGAGTCTGCTAGGGGGATCTAGCTATCTACATTAGGCTGGAGTCTGCTAGGGGGATCTAGCTATCTACATTAGGCTGGAGCCTGCTAGGGGGATCTAGAGCAGGTTTTCTGCTATCTACATTAGGCTGGAGTCTGCTAGGGGGATCTAGAGCAGGTTTTCTGCTATCTACATTAGGCTGGAGCCTGCTAGGGGGATCCAGAGCAGGTTTTCTGCTATCTACATTAGGCTGGAGTCTGCTAGGGGGATCTAGCTATCTACATTAGGCTGGAGTCTGCTAGGGGGATCTAGCTATCTACATTAGGCTGGAGCCTGCTAGGGGGATCTAGAGCAGGTTTTCTGCTATCTACATTAGGCTGGAGTCTGCTAGGGGGATCCAGAGCATGTTTTCTGCTATCTACATTAGGCTGGAGTCTGCTAGGGGGATCTAGAGCAGGTTTTCTACTATCTACATTAGGCTGGAGTCTGCTAGGGGGATCTAGCTATCTACATTAGGCTGGAGTCTGCTAGGGGGATCTAGCTATCTATATTATGCTGGAGTCTGCTAGGGGGATCTAGCTATCTACATTATGCTGGAGTCTGCTAGGGGGATCTAGCTATCTACATTAGTCTGGAGTCTGCTAGGGGGATCTAGAGCAGGTTTTCTACTATCTACATTAGGCTGGAGTCTGCTAGGGGGATCTAGCTATCTACATTAGGCTGAAGTCTGCTGGGGGGGGGGGATCTAGCTATCTACATTAGGCTGGAGTCTGCTAGGGGGATCTAGAGCAGGTTTTCTGCTATCTACATTAGGCTGGAGTCTGCTAGGGGGATCTAGCTATCTACATTAGGCTGGAGTCTGCTAGGGGGATCCAGAGCACGTTTTCTGCTATCTACATTAGGCTGGAGTCTGCTAGGGGGATCTAGAGCAGGTTTTCTACTATCTACATTAGGCTGGAGTCTGCTAGGGGGATCTAGCTATCTACATTAGGCTGGAGTCTGCTAGGGGGATCTAGAGCAGGTTTTCTACTATCTACATTAGGCTGGAGTGTGCTAGGGGGATTTAGCTATCTACATTAGGCTGGAGCCTGCTAGGGGGATCCAGAGCAGGTTTTCTGCTATCTACATTAGGCTGGAGTCTGCTAGGGGGATCTAGCTATCTACATTAGGCTGGAGTCTGCTAGGGGGATCTAGAGCAGGTTTTCTACTATCTACATTAGGCTGGAGTCTGCTAGGGGGATTTAGCTATCTACATTAGGCTGGAGCCTGCTAGGGGGATCCAGAGCAGGTTTTCTACTATCTACATTAGGCTGGACTGTGCTAGGGGGATCTAGCTATCTACATTAGGCTGGAGCCTGCTAGGGGGATCCAGAGCAGGTTTTCTGCTATCTACATTAGGCTGGAGTCTGCTAGGGGGATCTAGCTATCTACATTAGGCTGGAGTCTGCTAGGGGGATCTAGCTATCTACATTAGGCTGGAGCCTGCTAGGGGGATCTAGAGCAGGTTTTCTGCTATCTACATTAGGCTGGAGTCTGCTAGGGGGATCCAGAGCACGTTTTCTGCTATCTACATTAGGCTGGAGTCTGCTAGGGGGATCTAGAGCAGGTTTTCTACTATCTACATTAGGCTGGAGTCTGCTAGGGGGATCTAGCTATCTACATTAGGCTGGAGTCTGCTAGTGGGATCTAGCTATCTATATTATGCTGGAGTCTGCTAGGGGGATCTAGCTATCTACATTATGCTGGAGTCTGCTAGGGGGATCTAGCTATCTACATTAGTCTGGAGTCTGCTAGGGGGATCTAGAGCAGGTTTTCTACTATCTACATTAGGCTGGAGTCTGCTAGGGGGATTTAGCTATCTACATTAGGCTGGAGCCTGCTAGGGGGATCCAGAGCAGGTTTTCTACTATCTACATTAGGCTGGACTGTGCTAGGGGGATCTAGAGCAGGTTTTCTGCTATCTACATTAGGCTGGAGCCTGCTAGGGGGATCCAGAGCAGGTTTTCTGCTATCTACATTAGGCTGGAGTCTGCTAGGGGGATCTAGCTATCTACATTAGGCTGGAGCCTGCTAGGGGGATCTAGAGCAGGTTTTCTGCTATCTACATTAGGCTGGAGTCTGCTAGGGGGATCTAGCTATCTATATTATGCTGGAGTCTGCTAGGGGGATCTAGCTATCTACATTATGCTGGAGTCTGCTAGGGGGATCCAGAGCAGGTTTTCTGCTATCTACATTAGGCTGGAGTCTGCTAGGGGGATCCAGAGCACGTTTTCTGCTATCTACATTAGGCTTGAGTCTGCTAGGGGGGATCTAGAGCAGGTTTTCTACTATCTACATTAGGCTGGAGTCTGCTAGGGGGATCTAGCTATCTACATTAGGCTGGAGTCTGCTAGGGGGATCTAGAGCAGGTTTTCTACTATCTACATTAGGCTGGAGTGTGCTAGGGGGATTTAGCTATCTACATTAGGCTGGAGCCTGCTAGGGGGATCCAGAGCAGGTTTTCTGCTATCTACATTAGGCTGGAGCCTGCTAGGGGGATCCAGAGCAGGTTTTCTACTATCTACATTAGGCTGGAGTCTGCTAGGGGGATCTAGCTATCTACATTATGCTGGAGTCTGCTAGGGGGATCTAGCTATCTACATTCGGCTGAAGTCTGCTAGGGGGATCTAGCTATCTACATTAGGCTGGAGTCTGCTAGGGGGATCTAGCTATCTACATTATGCTGGAGTCTACTAGGGGGATCCAGAGCAGGTTTTCTACTATCTACATTATGCTGGAGTCTGCTAGGGGGATCTAGCTATCTACATTAGGCTGGAGTCTGCTAGGGGGATCTAGCTATCTACATTAGGCTGGAGCCTGCTAGGGGGATCTAGAGCAGGTTTTCTGCTATCTATATTAGTCTGGAGTCTGCTAGGGGGATCTAGAGCAGGTTTTCTGCTATCTACATTAGGCTGGAGCCTGCTAGGGGGATCCAGAGCAGGTTTTCTGCTATCTACATTAGGCTGGAGTCTGCTAGGGGGATCTAGCTATCTACATTAGGCTGGAGTCTGCTAGGGGGATCTAGCTATCTACATTAGGCTGGAGCCTGCTAGGGGGATCTAGAGCACGTTTTCTGCTATCTACATTAGGCTGGAGTCTGCTAGGGGGATCCAGAGCATGTTTTCTGCTATCTACATTAGGCTGGAGTCTGCTAGGGGGATCTAGAGCAGGTTTTCTACTATCTACATTAGGCTGGAGTCTGCTAGGGGGATCTAGCTATCTACATTAGGCTGGAGTCTGCTAGGGGGATCTAGCTATCTATATTATGCTGGAGTCTGCTAGGGGGATCTAGCTATCTACATTATGCTGGAGTCTGCTAGGGGGATCTAGCTATCTACATTAGTCTGGAGTCTGCTAGGGGGATCTAGAGCAGGTTTTCTACTATCTACATTAGGCTGGAGTCTGCTAGGGGGATCTAGCTATCTACATTAGGCTGAAGTCTGCTGGGGGGGGGGGATCTAGCTATCTACATTAGGCTGGAGTCTGCTAGGGGGATCTAGAGCAGGTTTTCTGCTATCTACATTAGGCTGGAGTCTGCTAGGGGGATCTAGCTATCTATATTATGCTGGAGTCTGCTAGGGGGATCTAGCTATCTACATTATGCTGGAGTCTGCTAGGGGGATCCAGAGCAGGTTTTCTGCTATCTACATTAGGCTGGAGTCTGCTAGGGGGATCCAGAGCACGTTTTCTGCTATCTACATTAGGCTGGAGTCTGCTAGGGGGATCTAGAGCAGGTTTTCTACTATCTACATTAGGCTGGAGTCTGCTAGGGGGATCTAGCTATCTACATTAGGCTGGAGTCTGCTAGGGGGATCTAGAGCAGGTTTTCTACTATCTACATTAGGCTGGAGTGTGCTAGGGGGATTTAGCTATCTACATTAGGCTGGAGCCTGCTAGGGGGATCCAGAGCAGGTTTTCTGCTATCTACATTAGGCTGGAGTCTGCTAGGGGGATCCAGAGCACGTTTTCTGCTATCTACATTAGGCTGGAGTCTGCTAGGGGGATCTAGAGCAGGTTTTCTACTATCTACATTAGGCTGGAGTCTGCTAGGGGGATTTAGCTATCTATATTAGGCTGGAGCCTGCTAGGGGGATCCAGAGCAGGTTTTCTACTATCTACATTAGGCTGGACTGTGCTAGGGGGATCTAGAGCAGGTTTTCTGCTATCTACATTAGGCTGGAGCCTGCTAGGGGGATCCAGAGCAGGTTTTCTGCTATCTACATTAGGCTGGAGTCTGCTAGGGGGATCTAGCTATCTACATTAGGCTGGAGTCTGCTAGGGGGATCTAGCTATCTACATTAGGCTGGAGCCTGCTAGGGGGATCTAGAGCAGGTTTTCTGCTATCTACATTAGGCTGGAGTCTGCTAGGGGGATCCAGAGCACGTTTTCTGCTATCTACATTAGGCTGGAGTCTGCTAGGGGGATCTAGAGCAGGTTTTCTACTATCTACATTAGGCTGGAGTCTGCTAGGGGGATCTAGCTATCTACATTAGGCTGGAGTCTGCTAGTGGGATCTAGCTATCTATATTATGCTGGAGTCTGCTAGGGGGATCTAGCTATCTACATTATGCTGGAGTCTGCTAGGGGGATCTAGCTATCTACATTAGTCTGGAGTCTGCTAGGGGGATCTAGAGCAGGTTTTCTACTATCTACATTAGGCTGGAGTCTGCTAGGGGGATCTAGCTATCTACATTAGGCTGAAGTCTGCTGGGGGGGGGATCTAGCTATCTACATTAGGCTGGAGTCTGCTAGGGGGATCTAGCTATCTACATTAGGCTGGAGCCTACTAGGGGGATCTAGAGCAGGTTTTCTGCTATCTACATTAGGCTGGAGTCTGCTAGGGGGATCTAGCTATCTATATTATGCTGGAGTCTGCTAGGGGGATCTAGCTATCTACATTATGCTGGAGTCTGCTAGGGGGATCCAGAGCAGGTTTTCTGCTATCTACATTAGGCTGGAGTCTGCTAGGGGGATCAGGCTATCTACATTAGGCTGGAGTCTGCTATGGGGATCTAGCTATCTACATTAGGCTGGAGCCTGCTAGGGGGATCTAGAGCAGGTTTTCTGCTATCTACATTAGGCTGGAGTCTGCTAGGGGGATCCAGAGCACGTTTTCTGCGATCTACATTAGGCTGGAGTCTGCTAGGGGGATCTAGAGCAGGTTTTCTACTATCTACATTAGGCTGGAGTCTGCTAGGGGGATCTAGCTATCTACATTAGGCTGGAGTCTGCTAGGGGGATCTAGCTATCTATATTATGCTGGAGTCTGCTAGGGGGATCTAGCTATCTACATTATGCTGGAGTCTGCTAGGGGGATCTAGCTATCTACATTAGTCTGGAGTCTGCTAGGGGGATCTAGAGCAGGTTTTCTACTATCTACATTAGGCTGGAGTCTGCTAGGGGGATCTAGCTATCTACATTAGGCTGAAGTCTGCTGGGGGGGGATCTAGCTATCTACATTAGGCTGGAGTCTGCTAGGGGGATCTAGCTATCTACATTAGGCTGGAGCCTGCTAGGGGGATCTAGAGCAGGTTTTCTGCTATCTACATTAGGCTGGAGTCTGCTAGGGGGATCTAGCTATCTATATTATGCTGGAGTCTGCTAGGGGGATCTAGCTATCTACATTATGCTGGAGTCTGCTAGGGGGATCCGGAGCAGGTTTTCTGCTATCTACATTAGGCTGGAGTCTGCTAGGGGGATCCAGAGCACGTTTTCTGCTATCTACATTAGGCTTGAGTCTGCTAGGGGGGATCTAGAGCAGGTTTTCTACTATCTACATTAGGCTGGAGTCTGCTAGGGGGATCTAGCTATCTACATTAGGCTGGAGTCTGCTAGGGGGATCTAGAGCAGGTTTTCTACTATCTACATTAGGCTGGAGTGTGCTAGGGGGATTTAGCTATCTACATTAGGCTGGAGCCTGCTAGGGGGATCCAGAGCAGGTTTTCTGCTATCTACATTAGGCTGGAGCCTGCTAGGGGGATCCAGAGCAGGTTTTCTACTATCTACATTAGGCTGGAGTCTGCTAGGGGGATCTAGCTATCTACATTATGCTGGAGTCTGCTAGGGGGATCTAGCTATCTACATTCGGCTGAAGTCTGCTAGGGGGATCTAGCTATCTACATTAGGCTGGAGTCTGCTAGGGGGATCTAGCTATCTACATTATGCTGGAGTCTACTAGGGGGATCCAGAGCAGGTTTTCTACTATCTACATTATGCTGGAGTCTGCTAGGGGGATCTAGCTATCTACATTAGGCTGGAGTCTGCTAGGGGGATCTAGCTATCTACATTAGGCTGGAGCCTGCTAGGGGGATCTAGAGCAGGTTTTCTGCTATCTATATTAGTCTGGAGTCTGCTAGGGGGATCTAGAGCAGGTTTTCTGCTATCTACATTAGGCTGGAGCCTGCTAGGGGGATCCAGAGCAGGTTTTCTGCTATCTACATTAGGCTGGAGTCTGCTAGGGGGATCTAGCTATCTACATTAGGCTGGAGTCTGCTAGGGGGATCTAGCTATCTACATTAGGCTGGAGCCTGCTAGGGGGATCTAGAGCAGGTTTTCTGCTATCTACATTAGGCTGGAGTCTGCTAGGGGGATCCAGAGCATGTTTTCTGCTATCTACATTAGGCTGGAGTCTGCTAGGGGGATCTAGAGCAGGTTTTCTACTATCTACATTAGGCTGGAGTCTGCTAGGGGGATCTAGCTATCTACATTAGGCTGGAGTCTGCTAGGGGGATCTAGCTATCTATATTATGCTGGAGTCTGCTAGGGGGATCTAGCTATCTACATTATGCTGGAGTCTGCTAGGGGGATCTAGCTATCTACATTAGTCTGGAGTCTGCTAGGGGGATCTAGAGCAGGTTTTCTACTATCTACATTAGGCTGGAGTCTGCTAGGGGGATCTAGCTATCTACATTAGGCTGAAGTCTGCTGGGGGGGGGGGGATCTAGCTATCTACATTAGGCTGGAGTCTGCTAGGGGGATCTAGAGCAGGTTTTCTGCTATCTACATTAGGCTGGAGTCTGCTAGGGGGATCTAGCTATCTATATTATGCTGGAGTCTGCTAGGGGGATCTAGCTATCTACATTATGCTGGAGTCTGCTAGGGGGATCCAGAGCAGGTTTTCTGCTATCTACATTAGGCTGGAGTCTGCTAGGGGGATCCAGAGCACGTTTTCTGCTATCTACATTAGGCTTGAGTCTGCTAGGGGGATCTAGAGCAGGTTTTCTACTATCTACATTAGGCTGGAGTCTGCTAGGGGGATCTAGCTATCTACATTAGGCTGGAGTCTGCTAGGGGGATCTAGAGCAGGTTTTCTACTATCTACATTAGGCTGGAGTGTGCTAGGGGGATTTAGCTATCTACATTAGGCTGGAGCCTGCTAGGGGGATCCAGAGCAGGTTTTCTGCTATCTACATTAGGCTGGAGCCTGCTAGGGGGATCCAGAGCAGGTTTTCTACTATCTACATTAGGCTGGAGTCTGCTAGGGGGATCTAGCTATCTACATTATGCTGGAGTCTGCTAGGGGGATCTAGCTATCTACATTCGGCTGAAGTCTGCTAGGGGGATCTAGCTATCTACATTAGGCTGGAGTCTGCTAGGGGGATCTAGCTATCTACATTATGCTGGAGTCTACTAGGGGGATCCAGAGCAGGTTTTCTACTATCTACATTATGCTGGAGTCTGCTAGGGGGATCTAGCTATCTACATTAGGCTGGAGTCTGCTAGGGGGATCTAGCTATCTACATTAGGCTGGAGCCTGCTAGGGGGATCTAGAGCAGGTTTTCTGCTATCTATATTAGTCTGGAGTCTGCTAGGGGGATCTAGAGCAGGTTTTCTGCTATCTACATTAGGCTGGAGCCTGCTAGGGGGATCCAGAGCAGGTTTTCTGCTATCTACATTAGGCTGGAGTCTGCTAGGGGGATCTAGCTATCTACATTAGGCTGGAGTCTGCTAGGGGGATCTAGCTATCTACATTAGGCTGGAGCCTGCTAGGGGGATCTAGAGCAGGTTTTCTGCTATCTACATTAGGCTGGAGTCTGCTAGGGGGATCCAGAGCATGTTTTCTGCTATCTACATTAGGCTGGAGTCTGCTAGGGGGATCTAGAGCAGGTTTTCTACTATCTACATTAGGCTGGAGTCTGCTAGGGGGATCTAGCTATCTACATTAGGCTGGAGTCTGCTAGGGGGATCTAGCTATCTATATTATGCTGGAGTCTGCTAGGGGGATCTAGCTATCTACATTATGCTGGAGTCTGCTAGGGGGATCTAGCTATCTACATTAGTCTGGAGTCTGCTAGGGGGATCTAGAGCAGGTTTTCTACTATCTACATTAGGCTGGAGTCTGCTAGGGGGATCTAGCTATCTACATTAGGCTGAAGTCTGCTGGGGGGGGGGGGGATCTAGCTATCTACATTAGGCTGGAGTCTGCTAGGGGGATCTAGCTATCTACATTAGGCTGGAGCCTACTAGGGGGATCTAGAGCAGGTTTTCTGCTATCTACATTAGGCTGGAGTCTGCTAGGGGGATCTAGCTATCTATATTATGCTGGAGTCTGCTAGGGGGATCTAGCTATCTACATTATGCTGGAGTCTGCTAGGGGGATCCAGAGCAGGTTTTCTGCTATCTACATTAGGCTGGAGTCTGCTAGGGGGATCAGGCTATCTACATTAGGCTGGAGTCTGCTAGGGGGATCTAGCTATCTACATTAGGCTGGAGCCTGCTAGGGGGATCTAGAGCAGGTTTTCTGCTATCTACATTAGGCTGGAGTCTGCTAGGGGGATCCAGAGCACGTTTTCTGCGATCTACATTAGGCTGGAGTCTGCTAGGGGGATCTAGAGCAGGTTTTCTACTATCTACATTAGGCTGGAGTCTGCTAGGGGGATCTAGCTATCTACATTAGGCTGGAGTCTGCTAGGGGGATCTAGCTATCTATATTATGCTGGAGTCTGCTAGGGGGATCTAGCTATCTACATTATGCTGGAGTCTGCTAGGGGGATCTAGCTATCTACATTAGTCTGGAGTCTGCTAGGGGGATCTAGAGCAGGTTTTCTACTATCTACATTAGGCTGGAGTCTGCTAGGGGGATCTAGCTATCTACATTAGGCTGAAGTCTGCTGGGGGGGGATCTAGCTATCTACATTAGGCTGGAGTCTGCTAGGGGGATCTAGCTATCTACATTAGGCTGGAGCCTGCTAGGGGGATCTAGAGCAGGTTTTCTGCTATCTACATTAGGCTGGAGTCTGCTAGGGGGATCTAGCTATCTATATTATGCTGGAGTCTGCTAGGGGGATCTAGCTATCTACATTATGCTGGAGTCTGCTAGGGGGATCCAGAGCAGGTTTTCTGCTATCTACATTAGGCTGGAGTCTGCTAGGGGGATCCAGAGCACGTTTTCTGCTATCTACATTAGGCTGGAGTCTGCTAGGGGGATCTAGAGCAGGTTTTCTACTATCTACATTAGGCTGGAGTCTGCTAGGGGGATCTAGCTATCTACATTAGGCTGGAGTCTGCTAGGGGGATCTAGCTATCTATATTATGCTGGAGTCTGCTAGGGGGATCTAGCTATCTACATTATGCTGGAGTCTGCTAGGGGGATCTAGCTATCTACATTAGTCTGGAGTCTGCTAGGGGGATCTAGAGCAGGTTTTCTACTATCTACATTAGGCTGGAGTCTGCTAGGGGGATCTAGCTATCTACATTAGGCTGAAGTCTGCTGGGGGGGGGGGATCTAGCTATCTACATTAGGCTGGAGTCTGCTAGGGGGATCTAGCTATCTACATTAGGCTGGAGCCTACTAGGGGGATCTAGAGCAGGTTTTCTGCTATCTACATTAGGCTGGAGTCTGCTAGGGGGATCTAGCTATCTATATTATGCTGGAGTCTGCTAGGGGGATCTAGCTATCTACATTATGCTGGAGTCTGCTAGGGGGATCCAGAGCAGGTTTTCTGCTATCTACATTAGGCTGGAGTCTGCTAGGGGGATCAGGCTATCTACATTAGGCTGGAGTCTGCTATGGGGATCTAGCTATCTACATTAGGCTGGAGCCTGCTAGGGGGATCTAGAGCAGGTTTTCTGCTATCTACATTAGGCTGGAGTCTGCTAGGGGGATCCAGAGCACGTTTTCTGCGATCTACATTAGGCTGGAGTCTGCTAGGGGGATCTAGAGCAGGTTTTCTACTATCTACATTAGGCTGGAGTCTGCTAGGGGGATCTAGCTATCTACATTAGGCTGGAGTCTGCTAGGGGGATCTAGCTATCTATATTATGCTGGAGTCTGCTAGGGGGATCTAGCTATCTACATTATGCTGGAGTCTGCTAGGGGGATCTAGCTATCTACATTAGTCTGGAGTCTGCTAGGGGGATCTAGAGCAGGTTTTCTACTATCTACATTAGGCTGGAGTCTGCTAGGGGGATCTAGCTATCTACATTAGGCTGAAGTCTGCTGGGGGGGGATCTAGCTATCTACATTAGGCTGGAGTCTGCTAGGGGGATCTAGCTATCTACATTAGGCTGGAGCCTGCTAGGGGGATCTAGAGCAGGTTTTCTGCTATCTACATTAGGCTGGAGTCTGCTAGGGGGATCTAGCTATCTATATTATGCTGGAGTCTGCTAGGGGGATCTAGCTATCTACATTATGCTGGAGTCTGCTAGGGGGATCCAGAGCAGGTTTTCTGCTATCTACATTAGGCTGGAGTCTGCTAGGGGGATCCAGAGCACGTTTTCTGCTATCTACATTAGGCTGGAGTCTGCTAGGGGGATCTAGAGCAGGTTTTCTACTATCTACATTAGGCTGGAGTCTGCTAGGGGGATCTAGCTATCTACATTAGGCTGGAGTCTGCTAGGGGGATCTAGAGCAGGTTTTCTACTATCTACATTAGGCTGGAGTGTGCTAGGGGGATTTAGCTATCTACATTAGGCTGGAGCCTGCTAGGGGGATCCAGAGCAGGTTTTCTGCTATCTACATTAGGCTGGAGCCTGCTAGGGGGATCCAGAGCAGGTTTTCTACTATCTACATTAGGCTGGAGTCTGCTAGGGGGATCTAGCTATCTACATTATGCTGGAGTCTGCTAGGGGGATCTAGCTATCTACATTCGGCTGAAGTCTGCTAGGGGGATCTAGCTATCTACATTAGGCTGGAGTCTGCTAGGGGGATCTAGCTATCTACATTATGCTGGAGTCTGCTAGGGGGATCCAGAGCAGGTTTTCTACTATCTACATTATGCTGGAGTCTGCTAGGGGGATCTAGCTATCTACATTAGGCTGGAGTCTGCTAGGGGGATCTAGCTATCTACATTAGGCTGGAGCCTGCTAGGGGGATCTAGAGCAGGTTTTCTGCTATCTATTTTAGGCTGGAGTCTGCTAGGGGGATCTAGAGCAGGTTTTCTACTATCTACATTAGGCTGGAGTCTGCTAGGGGGATATAGCTATCTACATATGGCTGGAGCATGCTAGGGGGATCCATAGCAGGTTTTCTGCTATCTACATTAGGCTGGAGTCTGCTAGGGGGATCTAGCTATCTACATTAGGCTGGAGTCTGCTGGGGGATCTAGAGCAGGTTTTCTACTATCTACATTAGGCTGGAGTCTGCTAGGGGGATCTAGCTATCTACATTAGGCTGGAGCCTGCTAGGGGGATCCAGAGCAGGTTTTCTACTATCTAAATTAGGCTGGAGTGTGCTAGGGGGATTTAGCTATCTACATTAGGCTGGAGCCTGCTAGGGGGATCCAGAGCAGGTTTTCTACTATCTACATTAGGCTGGAGTGTGCTAGGGGGATCTAGAGCAGGTTTTCTGCTATCTACATTAGGCTGGAGCTTGCTAGGGGGATCCAGAGCAGGTTTTCTGCTATCTACATTAGGCTGGAGTCTGCTAGGGGGATCTAGCTATCTACATTAGGCTGGAGTCTGCTAGGGGGATCTAGCTATCTACATTAGGCTGGAGCCTGCTAGGGGGATCTAGAGGAGGTTTTCTGCTATCTACATTAGGCTGGAGTCTGCTAGGGGGATCTAGAGCAGGTTTTCTACTATCTACATTAAGCTGGAGTCTGCTAGGGGGATCTAGCTATCTACATTAGGCTGGATTCTGCTTGGGGGATCTAGCTATCTATATTATGCTGGAGTCTGCTAGGGGGATCTAGCTATCTACATTATGCTGGAGTCTGCTAGGGGGATCTAGCTATCTACATTAGTCTGGAGTCTGCTAGGTGGATCTAGAGCAGGTTTTCTACTATCTACATTAGGCTGGAGTCTACTAGGGGGATCTAGCTATCTACATTAGGCTGAAGTCTGCTGGGGGGGATCCAGAGCAGGTTTTCTACTATCTACATTAGGCTGGAGCCTGCTCTATCTACATTAGGCTGGAGTCTGCTAGGGGGATCTAGCTATCTACATTAGGCTGGAGCCTCTAGGGGGATCTAGAGCAGGTTTTCTGCTATCTACATTAGGCTGGAGTCTGCTAGGGGGATCTAGCTATCTACATTATGCTGGAGTCTGCTAGGGGGATCTAGCTATCTACATTAGGCTGGAGTCTGCTAGGGGGATCCAGAGCAGGTTTTCTGCTATCTACATTAGGCTGGAGTCTGCTAGGGGATCAGCTATCTACATTAGGCTGGAGTCTGCTAGGGGGATCTAGCTATCTACATTAGGCTGGAGCCTGCTAGGGGGATCTAGAGCAGGTTTTCTGCTATCTACATTAGGCTGGAGTCTGCTAGGGGGATCCAGAGCACGTTTTCTGCGATCTACATTAGGCTGGAGTCTGCTAGGGGGATCTAGAGCAGGTTTTCTACTATCTACATTAGGCTGGAGTCTGCTAGGGGGATCTAGCTATCTACATTAGGCTGGAGTCTGCTAGGGGGATCTAGCTATCTATATTATGCTGGAGTCTGCTAGGGGGATCTAGCTATCTACATTATGCTGGAGTCTGCTAGGGGGATCTAGCTATCTACATTAGTCTGGAGTCTGCTAGGGGGATCTAGAGCAGGTTTTCTACTATCTACATTAGGCTGGAGTCTGCTAGGGGGATCTAGCTATCTACATTAGGCTGAAGTCTGCTGGGGGGGGGGGGGATCTAGCTATCTACATTAGGCTGGAGTCTGCTAGGGGGATCTAGCTATCTACATTAGGCTGGAGCCTACTAGGGGGATCTAGAGCAGGTTTTCTGCTATCTACATTAGGCTGGAGTCTGCTAGGGGGATCTAGCTATCTATATTATGCTGGAGTCTGCTAGGGGGATCTAGCTATCTACATTATGCTGGAGTCTGCTAGGGGGATCCAGAGCAGGTTTTCTACTATCTACATTAGGCTGGAGTCTGCTAGGGGGATCTAGCTATCTACATTAGGCTGGAGTCTGCTAGGGGGATCTAGAGCAGGTTTTCTACTATCTACATTAGGCTGGAGTGTGCTAGGGGGATTTAGCTATCTACATTAGGCTGGAGCCTGCTAGGGGGATCCAGAGCAGGTTTTCTGCTATCTACATTAGGCTGGAGCCTGCTAGGGGGATCCAGAGCAGGTTTTCTACTATCTACATTAGGCTGGAGTCTGCTAGGGGGATCTAGCTATCTACATTATGCTGGAGTCTGCTAGGGGGATCTAGCTATCTACATTCGGCTGAAGTCTGCTAGGGGGATCTAGCTATCTACATTAGGCTGGAGTCTGCTAGGGGGATCTAGCTATCTACATTATGCTGGAGTCTGCTAGGGGGATCCAGAGCAGGTTTTCTACTATCTACATTATGCTGGAGTCTGCTAGGGGGATCTAGCTATCTACATTAGGCTGGAGTCTGCTAGGGGGATCTAGCTATCTACATTAGGCTGGAGCCTGCTAGGGGGATCTAGAGCAGGTTTTCTGCTATCTATATTAGTCTGGAGTCTGCTAGGGGGATCTAGAGCAGGTTTTCTCGCTATCTACATTAGGCTGGAGTCTGCTAGGGGGATCTAGCTATCTACATTAGGCTGGAGTCTGCTAGGGGGATCTAGAGCAGGTTATCTACATTATGCTGGAGTCTGCTAGGGGGATCTAGCTATCTAAATGAGGCTGGAGTCTGCTAGGGGGATCTAGCTATCTACATTAGGCTGGAGCCTGCTAGGGGGATCTAGCTATCTACATTAGGCTGGAGTCTGCTAGGGGGATCTAGCTATCTACATTAGGCTGATGCCTGCTAGGGGGATCTAGAGCAGGTTTTCTGCTATCTACATTAGGCTGGAGTCTGCTAGGGGGATCTAGAGCAGGTTTTCTACTATCTACATTAAGCTGGAGTCTGCTAGGGGGATCTAGCTATCTACATTAGGCTGGAGTCTGCTTGGGGGATCTAGCTATCTATATTATGCTGGAGTCTGCTAGGGGGATCTAGCTATCTACATTATGCTGGAGTCTGCTAGGGGGATCTAGCTATCTACATTAGTCTGGAGTCTGCTAGGTGGATCTGAGAGGTTCTATCTACATTAGGCTGGAGCTGCTAGGGGGATCCATAGCAGGTTTTCTGCTATCTACATTAGGCTGGAGTCTGCTAGGGGGATCTAGCTATCTACATTAGGCTGGAGTCTGCTAGGGGGATCTAGAGCAGGTTTTCTACTATCTACATTAGGCTGGAGTCTGCTAGGGGGATCTAGCTATCTACATTAGGCTGGAGCCTGCTAGGGGGATCTAGAGCAGGTTTTCTCTATCTACATTAGGCTGGAGTTGCTAGGGGGATTAGCTATCTACATTAGGCTGGAGCCTGCTAGGGGGATCCAGAGCAGGTTTTCTACTATCTACATTAGGCTGGACTGTGCTAGGGGGATCTAGAGCAGGTTTTCTGCTATCTACATTAGGCTGGAGCCTGCTAGGGGGATCCAGAGCAGGTTTTCTGCTATCTACATTAGGCTGGAGTCTGCTAGGGGGATCTAGCTATCTACATTAGGCTGGAGTCTGCTAGGGGGATCTAGCTATCTACATTAGGCTGGAGCCTGCTAGGGGGATCTAGAGCAGGTTTTCTGCTATCTACATTAGGCTGGAGTCTGCTAGGGGGATCCAGAGCACGTTTTCTGCTATCTACATTAGGCTGGAGTCTGCTAGGGGGATCTAGAGCAGGTTTTCTACTATCTACATTAGGCTGGAGTCTGCTAGGGGGATCTAGCTATCTACATTAGGCTGGAGTCTGCTAGGGGGATCTAGCTATCTATATTATGCTGGAGTCTGCTAGGGGGATCTAGCTATCTACATTATGCTGGAGTCTGCTAGGGGGATCTAGCTATCTACATTAGTCTGGAGTCTGCTAGGGGGATCTAGAGCAGGTTTTCTACTATCTACATTAGGCTGGAGTCTGCTAGGGGGATCTAGCTATCTACATTAGGCTGAAGTCTGCTGGGGGGGGGATCTAGCTATCTACATTAGGCTGGAGTCTGCTAGGGGGATCTAGCTATCTACATTAGGCTGGAGCCTACTAGGGGGATCTAGAGCAGGTTTTCTGCTATCTACATTAGGCTGGAGTCTGCTAGGGGGATCTAGCTATCTATATTATGCTGGAGTCTGCTAGGGGGATCTAGCTATCTACATTATGCTGGAGTCTGCTAGGGGGATCCAGAGCAGGTTTTCTGCTATCTACATTAGGCTGGAGTCTGCTAGGGGGATCAGGCTATCTACATTAGGCTGGAGTCTGCTATGGGGATCTAGCTATCTACATTAGGCTGGAGCCTGCTAGGGGGATCTAGTGCAGGTTTTCTGCTATCTACATTAGGCTGGAGTCTGCTAGGGGGATCCAGAGCACGTTTTCTGCGATCTACATTAGGCTGGAGTCTGCTAGGGGGATCTAGAGCAGGTTTTCTACTATCTACATTAGGCTGGAGTCTGCTAGGGGGATCTAGCTATCTACATTAGGCTGGAGTCTGCTAGGGGGATCTAGCTATCTATATTATGCTGGAGTCTGCTAGGGGGATCTAGCTATCTACATTATGCTGGAGTCTGCTAGGGGGATCTAGCTATCTACATTAGTCTGGAGTCTGCTAGGGGGATCTAGAGCAGGTTTTCTACTATCTACATTAGGCTGGAGTCTGCTAGGGGGATCTAGCTATCTACATTAGGCTGAAGTCTGCTGGGGGGGATCTAGCTATCTACATTAGGCTGGAGTCTGCTAGGGGGATCTAGCTATCTACATTAGGCTGGAGCCTGCTAGGGGGATCTAGAGCAGGTTTTCTGCTATCTACATTAGGCTGGAGTCTGCTAGGGGGATCTAGCTATCTATATTATGCTGGAGTCTGCTAGGGGGATCTAGCTATCTACATTATGCTGGAGTCTGCTAGGGGGATCCAGAGCAGGTTTTCTGCTATCTACATTAGGCTGGAGTCTGCTAGGGGGATCAGGCTATCTACATTAGGCTGGAGTCTGCTATGGGGATCTAGCTATCTACATTAGGCTGGAGCCTGCTAGGGGGATCTAGTGCAGGTTTTCTGCTATCTACATTAGGCCGGAGTCTGCTAGGGGGATCCAGAGCACGTTTTCTGCGATCTACATTAGGCTGGAGTCTGCTAGGGGGATCTAGAGCAGGTTTTCTACTATCTACATTAGGCTGGAGTCTGCTAGGGGGATCTAGCTATCTACATTAGGCTGGAGTCTGCTAGGGGGATCTAGCTATCTATATTATGCTGGAGTCTGCTAGGGGGATCTAGCTATCTACATTATGCTGGAGTCTGCTAGGGGGATCTAGCTATCTACATTAGTCTGGAGTCTGCTAGGGGGATCTAGAGCAGGTTTTCTACTATCTACATTAGGCTGGAGTCTGCTAGGGGGATCTAGCTATCTACATTAGGCTGAAGTCTGCTGGGGGGGGGATCTAGCTATCTACATTAGGCTGGAGTCTGCTAGGGGGATCTAGCTATCTACATTAGGCTGGAGCCTGCTAGGGGGATCTAGAGCAGGTTTTCTGCTATCTACATTAGGCTGGAGTCTGCTAGGGGGATCTAGCTATCTATATTATGCTGGAGTCTGCTAGGGGGATCTAGCTATCTACATTATGCTGGAGTCTGCTAGGGGGATCCAGAGCAGGTTTTCTGCTATCTACATTAGGCTGGAGTCTGCTAGGGGGATCCAGAGCACGTTTTCTGCTATCTACATTAGGCTGGAGTCTGCTAGGGGGATCTAGAGCAGGTTTTCTACTATCTACATTAGGCTGGAGTCTGCTAGGGGGATCTAGCTATCTACATTAGGCTGGAGTCTGCTAGGGGGATCTAGAGCAGGTTTTCTACTATCTACATTAGGCTGGAGTGTGCTAGGGGGATTTAGCTATCTACATTAGGCTGGAGCCTGCTAGGGGGATCCAGAGCAGGTTTTCTGCTATCTACATTAGGCTGGAGCCTGCTAGGGGGATCCAGAGCAGGTTTTCTACTATCTACATTAGGCTGGAGTCTGCTAGGGGGATCTAGCTATCTACATTATGCTGGAGTCTGCTAGGGGGATCTAGCTATCTACATTCGGCTGAAGTCTGCTAGGGGGATCTAGCTATCTACATTAGGCTGGAGTCTGCTAGGGGGATCTAGCTATCTACATTATGCTGGAGTCTACTAGGGGGATCCAGAGCAGGTTTTCTACTATCTACATTATGCTGGAGTCTGCTAGGGGGATCTAGCTATCTACATTAGGCTGGAGTCTGCTAGGGGGATCTAGCTATCTACATTAGGCTGGAGCCTGCTAGGGGGATCTAGAGCAGGTTTTCTGCTATCTATATTAGGCTGGAGTCTGCTAGGGGGATCTAGAGCAGGTTTTCTGCTATCTACATTAGGCTGGAGCCTGCTAGGGGGATCCAGAGCAGGTTTTCTGCTATCTACATTAGGCTGGAGTCTGCTAGGGGGATCTAGCTATCTACATTAGGCTGGAGTCTGCTAGGGGGATCTAGCTATCTACATTAGGCTGGAGCCTGCTAGGGGGATCTAGAGCAGGTTTTCTGCTATCTACATTAGGCTGGAGTCTGCTAGGGGGATCCAGAGCACGTTTTCTGCTATCTACATTAGGCTGGAGTCTGCTAGGGGGATCTAGAGCAGGTTTTCTACTATCTACATTAGGCTGGAGTCTGCTAGGGGGATCTAGCTATCTACATTAGGCTGGAGTCTGCTAGGGGGATCTAGCTATCTATATTATGCTGGAGTCTGCTAGGGGGATCTAGCTATCTACATTATGCTGGAGTCTGCTAGGGGGATCTAGCTATCTACATTAGTCTGGAGTCTGCTAGGGGGATCTAGAGCAGGTTTTCTACTATCTACATTAGGCTGGAGTCTGCTAGGGGGATCTAGCTATCTACATTAGGCTGAAGTCTGCTGGGGGGGGGGGATCTAGCTATCTACATTAGGCTGGAGTCTGCTAGGGGGATCTAGCTATCTACATTAGGCTGGAGCCTACTAGGGGGATCTAGAGCAGGTTTTCTGCTATCTACATTAGGCTGGAGTCTGCTAGGGGGATCTAGCTATCTATATTATGCTGGAGTCTGCTAGGGGGATCTAGCTATCTACATTATGCTGGAGTCTGCTAGGGGGATCCAGAGCAGGTTTTCTGCTATCTACATTAGGCTGGAGTCTGCTAGGGGGATCAGGCTATCTACATTAGGCTGGAGTCTGCTATGGGGATCTAGCTATCTACATTAGGCTGGAGCCTGCTAGGGGGATCTAGAGCAGGTTTTCTGCTATCTACATTAGGCTGGAGTCTGCTAGGGGGATCCAGAGCACGTTTTCTGCGATCTACATTAGGCTGGAGTCTGCTAGGGGGATCTAGAGCAGGTTTTCTACTATCTACATTAGGCTGGAGTCTGCTAGGGGGATCTAGCTATCTACATTAGGCTGGAGTCTGCTAGGGGGATCTAGCTATCTATATTATGCTGGAGTCTGCTAGGGGGATCTAGCTATCTACATTATGCTGGAGTCTGCTAGGGGGATCTAGCTATCTACATTAGTCTGGAGTCTGCTAGGGGGATCTAGAGCAGGTTTTCTACTATCTACATTAGGCTGGAGTCTGCTAGGGGGATCTAGCTATCTACATTAGGCTGAAGTCTGCTGGGGGGGGATCTAGCTATCTACATTAGGCTGGAGTCTGCTAGGGGGATCTAGCTATCTACATTAGGCTGGAGCCTGCTAGGGGGATCTAGAGCAGGTTTTCTGCTATCTACATTAGGCTGGAGTCTGCTAGGGGGATCTAGCTATCTATATTATGCTGGAGTCTGCTAGGGGGATCTAGCTATCTACATTATGCTGGAGTCTGCTAGGGGGATCCAGAGCAGGTTTTCTGCTATCTACATTAGGCTGGAGTCTGCTAGGGGGATCCAGAGCACGTTTTCTGCTATCTACATTAGGCTGGAGTCTGCTAGGGGGATCTAGAGCAGGTTTTCTACTATCTACATTAGGCTGGAGTCTGCTAGGGGGATCTAGCTATCTACATTAGGCTGGAGTCTGCTAGGGGGATCTAGAGCAGGTTTTCTACTATCTACATTAGGCTGGAGTGTGCTAGGGGGATTTAGCTATCTACATTAGGCTGGAGCCTGCTAGGGGGATCCAGAGCAGGTTTTCTGCTATCTACATTAGGCTGGAGCCTGCTAGGGGGATCCAGAGCAGGTTTTCTACTATCTACATTAGGCTGGAGTCTGCTAGGGGGATCTAGCTATCTACATTATGCTGGAGTCTGCTAGGGGGATCTAGCTATCTACATTCGGCTGAAGTCTGCTAGGGGGATCTAGCTATCTACATTAGGCTGGAGTCTGCTAGGGGGATCTAGCTATCTACATTATGCTGGAGTCTACTAGGGGGATCCAGAGCAGGTTTTCTACTATCTACATTATGCTGGAGTCTGCTAGGGGGATCTAGCTATCTACATTAGGCTGGAGTCTGCTAGGGGGATCTAGCTATCTACATTAGGCTGGAGTCTGCTAGGGGGATCTAGCTATCTACATTATGCTGGAGTCTGCTAGGGGGATCCAGAGCAGGTTTTCTACTATCTACATTATGCTGGAGTCTGCTAGGGGGATCTAGCTATCTACATTAGGCTGGAGTCTGCTAGGGGGATCTAGCTATCTACATTAGGCTGGAGCCTGCTAGGGGGATCTAGAGCAGGTTTTCTGCTATCTATTTTAGGCTGGAGTCTGCTAGGGGGATCTAGAGCAGGTTTTCGGGGGATCTAGCTATCTACATTAGGCTGGAGTCTGCTAGGGGGATCTAGCTATCTACATTAGGCTGGAGCCTACTAGGGGGATCTAGAGCAGGTTTTCTGCTATCTACATTAGGCTGGAGTCTGCTAGGGGGATCTAGCTAGCTATCTACATTGGCTGGAGCTGCTAGGGGGATCAGAGCGGTTTTCTGCTATCTACATTAGGCTGGAGTCTGCTAGGGGGATCTAGCTATCTACATTAGGCTGGAGTCTGCTAGGGGGATCTAGAGCAGGTTTTCTACTATCTACATTAGGCTGGAGCTGTGCTAGGGGGATCTAGAGCAGGTTTTCTGCTATCTACATTAGGCTGGAGCCTGCTAGGGGGATCCAGAGCAGGTTTTCTGCTATCTACATTAGGCTGGAGTCTGCTAGGGGGATCTAGCTATCTACATTAGGCTGGAGTCTGCTAGGGGGATCTAGCTATCTACATTAGGCTGGAGCCTGCTAGGGGGATCTAGAGCAGGTTTTCTGCTATCTACATTAGGCTGGAGTCTGCTAGGGGGATCCAGAGCACGTTTTCTGCTATCTACATTAGGCTGGAGTCTGCTAGGGGGATCTAGAGCAGGTTTTCTACTATCTACATTAGGCTGGAGTCTGCTAGGGGGATCTAGCTATCTACATTAGGCTGGAGTCTGCTAGGGGGATCTAGCTATCTATATTATGCTGGAGTCTGCTAGGGGGATCTAGCTATCTACATTATGCTGGAGTCTGCTAGGGGGATCTAGCTATCTACATTAGTCTGGAGTCTGCTAGGGGGATCTAGAGCAGGTTTTCTACTATCTACATTAGGCTGGAGTCTGCTAGGGGGATCTAGCTATCTACATTAGGCTGAAGTCTGCTGGGGGGGGGATCTAGCTATCTACATTAGGCTGGAGTCTGCTAGGGGGATCTAGCTATCTACATTAGGCTGGAGCCTGCTAGGGGGATCTAGAGCAGGTTTTCTGCTATCTACATTAGGCTGGAGTCTGCTAGGGGGATCTAGCTATCTATATTATGCTGGAGTCTGCTAGGGGGATCTAGCTATCTACATTATGCTGGAGTCGTCTAGAGCAGGTTTTCTGCTATCTATTTTAGGCTGGAGTCTGCTAGGGGGATCTAGAGCAGGTTTTCTACTATCTACATTAGGCTGGAGTCTGCTAGGGGGATATAGCTATCTACATATGGCTGGAGCATGCTAGGGGGATCCATAGCAGGTTTTCTGCTATCTACATTAGGCTGGAGTCTGCTAGGGGGATCTAGCTATCTACATTAGGCTGGAGTCTGCTGGGGGATCTAGAGCAGGTTTTCTACTATCTACATTAGGCTGGAGTCTGCTAGGGGGATCTAGCTATCTACATTAGGCTGGAGCCTGCTAGGGGGATCCAGAGCAGGTTTTCTACTATCTAAATTAGGCTGGAGTGTGCTAGGGGGATTTAGCTATCTACATTAGGCTGGAGCCTGCTAGGGGGATCCAGAGCAGGTTTTCTACTATCTACATTAGGCTGGAGTGTGCTAGGGGGATCTAGAGCAGGTTTTCTGCTATCTACATTAGGCTGGAGCTTGCTAGGGGGATCCAGAGCAGGTTTTCTGCTATCTACATTAGGCTGGAGTCTGCTAGGGGGACCTAGCTATCTACATTAGGCTGGAGTCTGCTAGGGGGATCTAGCTATCTACATTAGGCTGGAGCCTGCTAGGGGGATCTAGAGCAGGTTTTCTGCTATCTACATTAGGCTGGAGTCTGCTAGGGGGATCTAGAGCAGGTTTTCTACTATCTACATTAAGCTGGAGTCTGCTAGGGGGATCTAGCTATCTACATTAGGCTGGAGTCTGCTTGGGGGATCTAGCTATCTATATTATGCTGGAGTCTGCTAGGGGGATCTAGCTATCTACATTATGCTGGAGTCTGCTAGGGGGATCTAGCTATCTACATTAGTCTGGAGTCTGCTAGGTGGATCTAGAGCAGGTTTTCTACTATCTACATTAGGCTGGAGTCTACTAGGGGGATCTAGCTATCTACATTAGGCTGAAGTCTGCTGGGGGGGATCCAGAGCAGGTTTTCTACTATCTACATTAGGCTGGAGCCTGCTAGGGGGGTCCATAGCAGGTTTTCTGCTATCTACATTAGGCTGGAGTCTGCTAGGGGGATCTAGCTATCTACATTAGGCTGGAGCCTGCTAGGGGGATCCAGAGCAGGTTTTCTACTATCTACATTAGGCTGGAGTCTGCTAGGGGGATCTAGCTATCTACATTAGGCTGGAGTCTGCTAGGGGGATCTAGCTATCTACATTAGGCTGGAGCCTGCTAGGGGGATCCAGAGCAGGTTTTCTACTATCTACATTAGGCTGGAGTGTGCTAGGGGGATTTAGCTATCTACATTAGGCTGGAGCCTGCTAGGGGGATCCAGAGCAGGTTTTCTACTATCTACATTAGGCTGGAGTGTGCTAGGGGGATCTAGAGCAGGTTTTCTGCTATCTACATTAGGCTGGAGCTTGCTAGGGGGATCCAGAGCAGGTTTTCTGCTATCTACATTAGGCTGGAGTCTGCTAGGGGGACCTAGCTATCTACATTAGGCTGGAGTCTGCTAGGGGGACCTAGCTATCTACATTAGGCTGGAGCCTGCTAGGGGGATCTAGAGCAGGTTTTCTGCTATCTACATTAGGCTGGAGTCTGCTAGGGGGATCTAGAGCAGGTTTTCTACTATCTACATTAAGCTGGAGTCTGCTAGGGGGATCTAGCTATCTACATTAGGCTGGAGTCTGCTTGGGGGATCTAGCTATCTATATTATGCTGGAGTCTGCTAGGGGGATCTAGCTATCTACATTATGCTGGAGTCTGCTAGGGGGATCTAGCTATCTACATTAGTCTGGAGTCTGCTAGGTGGATCTAGAGCAGGTTTTCTACTATCTACATTAGGCTGGAGTCTACTAGGGGGATCTAGCTATCTACATTAGGCTGAAGTCTGCTGGGGGGGATCCAGAGCAGGTTTTCTACTATCTACATTAGGCTGGAGCCTGCTAGGGGGGTCCATAGCAGGTTTTCTGCTATCTACATTAGGCTGGAGTCTGCTAGGGGGATCTAGCTATCTACATTAGGCTGGAGCCTGCTAGGGGGATCCAGAGCAGGTTTTCTACTATCTACATTAGGCTGGAGTCTGCTAGGGGGATCTAGCTATCTACATTAGGCTGGAGTCTGCTAGGGGGATCTAGCTATCTACATTAGGCTGGAGCCTGCTAGGGGGATCTAGAGCAGGTTTTCTGCTATCTACATTAGGCTGGAGTCTGCTAGGGGGATCTAGCTATCTACATTAGGCTGGAGTCTGCTAGGGGGATCTAGCTATCTACATTAGGCTGGAGCCTGCTAGGGGGATCTAGAGCAGGTTTTCTGCTATCTACATTAGGCTGGAGTCTGCTAGGGGGATCCAGAGCACGTTTTCTGCTATCTACATTAGGCTGGAGTCTGCTAGGGGGATCTAGAGCAGGTTTTCTACTATCTACATTAGGCTGGAGTCTGCTAGGGGGATCTAGCTATCTACATTAGGCTGGAGTCTGCTAGGGGGATCTAGCTATCTATATTATGCTGGAGTCTGCTAGGGGGATCTAGCTATCTACATTATGCTGGAGTCTGCTAGGGGGATCTAGCTATCTACATTAGTCTGGAGTCTGCTAGGGGGATCTAGAGCAGGTTTTCTACTATCTACATTAGGCTGGAGTCTGCTAGGGGGATCTAGCTATCTACATTAGGCTGGAGTCTGCTAGGGGGATCTAGCTATCTACATTAGGCTGGAGTCTGCTAGGGGGATCTAGCTATCTACATTATGCTGGAGTCTGCTAGGGGGATCCAGAGCAGGTTTTCTACTATCTACATTATGCTGGAGTCTGCTAGGGGGATCTAGCTATCTACATTAGGCTGGAGTCTGCTAGGGGGATCTAGCTATCTACATTAGGCTGGAGCCTGCTAGGGGGATCTAGAGCAGGTTTTCTGCTATCTACTTTAGGCTGGAGTCTGCTAGGGGGATCTAGAGCAGGTTTTCTACTATCTACATTAGGCTGGAGTCTGCTAGGGGGATCTAGAGCAGGTTTTCTACATATGGCTGGAGCATGCTAGGCGGGAGTCTGCATAGCGGGGTTTCTAGCTATCTACCATTAGGCTGGAGCGTGCTAGGGGGATCCAGAGCAGGTTTTCTAGCTATCTACATTAGGCTGGAGCCGTGCTCGGGGGATCCTAGAGCAGGTTTTCTGCTATCTACATTAGGCTGGAGCCTGCTAGGGGGATCCAGAGCAGGTTTTCTGCTATCTACATTAGGCTGGAGTCTGCTAGGGGGATCTAGCTATCTACATTAGGCTGGAGTCTGCTAGGGGGATCTAGCTATCTACATTAGGCTGGAGCCTGCTAGGGGGATCTAGAGCAGGTTTTCTGCTATCTACATTAGGCTGGAGTCTGCTAGGGGGATCCAGAGCAGGTTTTCTGCTATCTACATTAGGCTGGAGTCTGCTAGGGGGATCTAGCTATCTACATTAGGCTGGAGTCTGCTTGGGGGATCTAGCTATCTATATTATGCTGGAGTCTGCTAGGGGGATCTAGCTATCTACATTATGCTGGAGTCTGCTAGGGGGATCTAGCTATTTACATTAGTCTGGAGTCTGCTAGGTGGATCTAGAGCAGGTTTTCTACTATCTACATTAGGCTGGAGTCTACTAGGGGGATCTAGCTATCTACATTAGGCTGAAGTCTGCTGGGGGGGATCCAGAGCAGGTTTTCTACTATCTACATTAGGCTGGAGCCTGCTAGGGGGGTCCATAGCAGGTTTTCTGCTATCTACATTAGGCTGGAGTCTGCTAGGGGGATCTAGCTATCTACATTAGGCTGGAGCCTGCTGGGGGGATCCAGAGCAGGTTTTCTACTATCTACATTAGGCTGGAGTCTGCTAGGGGGATCTAGCTATCTACATTAGGCTGGAGTCTGCTAGGGGGATCTAGCTATCTACATTAGGCTGGAGCCTGCTAGGGGGATCCAGAGCAGGTTTTCTACTATCTACATTAGGCTGGAGTCTGCTAGGGGGATTTAGCTATCTACATTAGGCTGGAGCCTGCTAGGGGGATCCAGAGCAGGTTTTCTACTATCTACATTAGGCTGGACTGTGCTAGGGGGATCTAGAGCAGGTTTTCTGCTATCTACATTAGGCTGGAGCCTGCTAGGGGGATCCAGAGCAGGTTTTCTGCTATCTACATTAGGCTGGAGTCTGCTAGGGGGATCTAGCTATCTACATTAGGCTGGAGTCTGCTAGGGGGATCTAGCTATCTACATTAGGCTGGAGCCTGCTAGGGGGATCTAGAGCAGGTTTTCTGCTATCTACATTAGGCTGGAGTCTGCTAGGGGGATCCAGAGCACGTTTTCTGCTATCTACATTAGGCTGGAGTCTGCTAGGGGGATCTAGAGCAGGTTTTCTACTATCTACATTAGGCTGGAGTATGCTAGGGGGATCTAGCTATCTACATTAGGCTGGAGTCTGCTAGGGGGATCTAGCTATCTATATTATGCTGGAGTCTGCTAGGGGGATCTAGCTATCTACATTATGCTGGAGTCTGCTAGGGGGATCTAGCTATCTACATTAGTCTGGAGTCTGCTAGGGGGATCTAGAGCAGGTTTTCTACTATCTACATTAGGCTGGAGTCTGCTAGGGGGATCTAGCTATCTACATTAGGCTGAAGTCTGCTGGGGGGGGGATCTAGCTATCTACATTAGGCTGGAGTCTGCTAGGGGGATCTAGCTATCTACATTAGGCTGGAGCCTGCTAGGGGGATCTAGAGCAGGTTTTCTGCTATCTACATTAGGCTGGAGTCTGCTAGGGGGATCTAGCTATCTATATTATGCTGGAGTCTGCTAGGGGGATCTAGCTATCTACATTATGCTGGAGTCTGCTAGGGGGATCCAGAGCAGGTTTTCTGCTATCTACATTAGGCTGGAGTCTGCTAGGGGGATCAGGCTATCTACATTAGGCTGGAGTCTGCTATGGGGATCTAGCTATCTACATTAGGCTGGAGCCTGCTAGGGGGATCTAGTGCAGGTTTTCTGCTATCTACATTAGGCTGGAGTCTGCTAGGGGGATCCAGAGCACGTTTTCTGCGATCTACATTAGGCTGGAGTCTGCTAGGGGGATCTAGAGCAGGTTTTCTACTATCTACATTAGGCTGGAGTCTGCTAGGGGGATCTAGCTATCTACATTAGGCTGGAGTCTGCTAGGGGGATCTAGCTATCTATATTATGCTGGAGTCTGCTAGGGGGATCTAGCTATCTACATTATGCTGGAGTCTGCTAGGGGGATCTAGCTATCTACATTAGTCTGGAGTCTGCTAGGGGGATCTAGAGCAGGTTTTCTACTATCTACATTAGGCTGGAGTCTGCTAGGGGGATCTAGCTATCTACATTAGGCTGAAGTCTGCTGGGGGGGGATCTAGCTATCTACATTAGGCTGGAGTCTGCTAGGGGGATCTAGCTATCTACATTAGGCTGGAGCCTGCTAGGGGGATCTAGAGCAGGTTTTCTGCTATCTACATTAGGCTGGAGTCTGCTAGGGGGATCTAGCTATCTATATTATGCTGGAGTCTGCTAGGGGGATCTAGCTATCTACATTATGCTGGAGTCTGCTAGGGGGATCCAGAGCAGGTTTTCTGCTATCTACATTAGGCTGGAGTCTGCTAGGGGGATCCAGAGCACGTTTTCTGCTATCTACATTAGGCTGGAGTCTGCTAGGGGGATCTAGAGCAGGTTTTCTACTATCTACATTAGGCTGGAGTCTGCTAGGGGGATCTAGCTATCTACATTAGGCTGGAGTCTGCTAGGGGGATCTAGAGCAGGTTTTCTACTATCTACATTAGGCTGGAGTGTGCTAGGGGGATTTAGCTATCTACATTAGGCTGGAGCCTGCTAGGGGGATCCAGAGCAGGTTTTCTGCTATCTACATTAGGCTGGAGCCTGCTAGGGGGATCCAGAGCAGGTTTTCTACTATCTACATTAGGCTGGAGTCTGCTAGGGGGATCTAGCTATCTACATTATGCTGGAGTCTGCTAGGGGGATCTAGCTATCTACATTCGGCTGAAGTCTGCTAGGGGGATCTAGCTATCTACATTAGGCTGGAGTCCGCTAGGGGGATCTAGCTATCTACATTATGCTGGAGTCTACTAGGGGGATCCAGAGCAGGTTTTCTACTATCTACATTATGCTGGAGTCTGCTAGGGGGATCTAGCTATCTACATTAGGCTGGAGTCTGCTAGGGGGATCTAGCTATCTACATTAGGCTGGAGCCTGCTAGGGGGATCTAGAGCAGGTTTTCTGCTATCTATATTAGGCTGGAGTCTGCTAGGGGGATCTAGAGCAGGTTTTCTGCTATCTACATTAGGCTGGAGCCTGCTAGGGGGATCCAGAGCAGGTTTTCTGCTATCTACATTAGGCTGGAGTCTGCTAGGGGGATCTAGCTATCTACATTAGGCTGGAGTCTGCTAGGGGGATCTAGCTATCTACATTAGGCTGGAGCCTGCTAGGGGGATCTAGAGCAGGTTTTCTGCTATCTACATTAGGCTGGAGTCTGCTAGGGGGATCCAGAGCACGTTTTCTGCTATCTACATTAGGCTGGAGTCTGCTAGGGGGATCTAGAGCAGGTTTTCTACTATCTACATTAGGCTGGAGTCTGCTAGGGGGATCTAGCTATCTACATTAGGCTGGAGTCTGCTAGGGGGATCTAGCTATCTATATTATGCTGGAGTCTGCTAGGGGGATCTAGCTATCTACATTATGCTGGAGTCTGCTAGGGGGATCTAGCTATCTACATTAGTCTGGAGTCTGCTAGGGGGATCTAGAGCAGGTTTTCTACTATCTACATTAGGCTGGAGTCTGCTAGGGGGATCTAGCTATCTACATTAGGCTGAAGTCTGCTGGGGGGGGGGGATCTAGCTATCTACATTAGGCTGGAGTCTGCTAGGGGGATCTAGCTATCTACATTAGGCTGGAGCCTACTAGGGGGATCTAGAGCAGGTTTTCTGCTATCTACATTAGGCTGGAGTCTGCTAGGGGGATCTAGCTATCTATATTATGCTGGAGTCTGCTAGGGGGATCTAGCTATCTACATTATGCTGGAGTCTGCTAGGGGGATCCAGAGCAGGTTTTCTGCTATCTACATTAGGCTGGAGTCTGCTAGGGGGATCAGGCTATCTACATTAGGCTGGAGTCTGCTATGGGGATCTAGCTATCTACATTAGGCTGGAGCCTGCTAGGGGGATCTAGAGCAGGTTTTCTGCTATCTACATTAGGCTGGAGTCTGCTAGGGGGATCCAGAGCACGTTTTCTGCGATCTACATTAGGCTGGAGTCTGCTAGGGGGATCTAGAGCAGGTTTTCTACTATCTACATTAGGCTGGAGTCTGCTAGGGGGATCTAGCTATCTACATTAGGCTGGAGTCTGCTAGGGGGATCTAGCTATCTATATTATGCTGGAGTCTGCTAGGGGGATCTAGCTATCTACATTATGCTGGAGTCTGCTAGGGGGATCTAGCTATCTACATTAGTCTGGAGTCTGCTAGGGGGATCTAGAGCAGGTTTTCTACTATCTACATTAGGCTGGAGTCTGCTAGGGGGATCTAGCTATCTACATTAGGCTGAAGTCTGCTGGGGGGGGATCTAGCTATCTACATTAGGCTGGAGTCTGCTAGGGGGATCTAGCTATCTACATTAGGCTGGAGCCTGCTAGGGGGATCTAGAGCAGGTTTTCTGCTATCTACATTAGGCTGGAGTCTGCTAGGGGGATCTAGCTATCTATATTATGCTGGAGTCTGCTAGGGGGATCTAGCTATCTACATTATGCTGGAGTCTGCTAGGGGGATCCAGAGCAGGTTTTCTGCTATCTACATTAGGCTGGAGTCTGCTAGGGGGATCCAGAGCACGTTTTCTGCTATCTACATTAGGCTGGAGTCTGCTAGGGGGATCTAGAGCAGGTTTTCTACTATCTACATTAGGCTGGAGTCTGCTAGGGGGATCTAGCTATCTACATTAGGCTGGAGTCTGCTAGGGGGATCTAGAGCAGGTTTTCTACTATCTACATTAGGCTGGAGTGTGCTAGGGGGATTTAGCTATCTACATTAGGCTGGAGCCTGCTAGGGGGATCCAGAGCAGGTTTTCTGCTATCTACATTAGGCTGGAGCCTGCTAGGGGGATCCAGAGCAGGTTTTCTACTATCTACATTAGGCTGGAGTCTGCTAGGGGGATCTAGCTATCTACATTATGCTGGAGTCTGCTAGGGGGATCTAGCTATCTACATTCGGCTGAAGTCTGCTAGGGGGATCTAGCTATCTACATTAGGCTGGAGTCTGCTAGGGGGATCTAGCTATCTACATTATGCTGGAGTCTACTAGGGGGATCTAGAGCAGGTTTTCTGCTATCTACATTAGGCTGGAGTCTGCTAGTGGGATCCAGAGCACGTTTTCTGCTATCTACATTAGGCTGGAGTCTGCTAGGGGGATCTAGAGCAGGTTTTCTACTATCTACATTAGGCTGGAGTCTGCTAGGGGGATCTAGCTATCTACATTAGGCTGGAGTCTGCTAGGGGGATCTAGCTATCTATATTATGCTGGAGTCTGCTAGGGGGATCTAGCTATCTACATTATGCTGGAGTCTGCTAGGGGGATCTAGCTATCTACATTAGTCTGGAGTCTGCTAGGGGGATCTAGAGCAGGTTTTCTACTATCTACATTAGGCTGGAGTCTGCTAGGGGGATCTAGCTATCTACATTAGGCTGAAGTCTGCTGGGGGGGGGGGGGGGATCTAGCTATCTACATTAGGCTGGAGTCTGCTAGGGGGATCTAGCTATCTACATTAGGCTGGAGCCTACTAGGGGGATCTAGAGCAGGTTTTCTGCTATCTACATTAGGCTGGAGTCTGCTAGGGGGATCTAGCTATCTATATTATGCTGGAGTCTGCTAGGGGGATCTAGCTATCTACATTATGCTGGAGTCTGCTAGGGGGATCCAGAGCAGGTTTTCTGCTATCTACATTAGGCTGGAGTCTGCTAGGGGGATCAGGCTATCTACATTAGGCTGGAGTCTGCTATGGGGATCTAGCTATCTACATTAGGCTGGAGCCTGCTATGGGGATCTAGAGCAGGTTTTCTGCTATCTACATTAGGCTGGAGTCTGCTAGGGGGATCCAGAGCACGTTTTCTGCGATCTACATTAGGCTGGAGTCTGCTAGGGGGATCTAGAGCAGGTTTTCTACTATCTACATTAGGCTGGAGTCTGCTAGGGGGATCTAGCTATCTACATTAGGCTGGAGTCTGCTAGGGGGATCTAGCTATCTATATTATGCTGGAGTCTGCTAGGGGGATCTAGCTATCTACATTATGCTGGAGTCTGCTAGGGGGATCTAGCTATCTACATTAGTCTGGAGTCTGCTAGGGGGATCTAGAGCAGGTTTTCTACTATCTACATTAGGCTGGAGTCTGCTAGGGGGATCTAGCTATCTACATTAGGCTGAAGTCTGCTGGGGGGGGATCTAGCTATCTACATTAGGCTGGAGTCTGCTAGGGGGATCTAGCTATCTACATTAGGCTGGAGCCTGCTAGGGGGATCTAGAGCAGGTTTTCTGCTATCTACATTAGGCTGGAGTCTGCTAGGGGGATCTAGCTATCTATATTATGCTGGAGTCTGCTAGGGGGATCTAGCTATCTACATTATGCTGGAGTCTGCTAGGGGGATCCAGAGCAGGTTTTCTGCTATCTACATTAGGCTGGAGTCTGCTAGGGGGATCCAGAGCACGTTTTCTGCTATCTACATTAGGCTGGAGTCTGCTAGGGGGATCTAGAGCAGGTTTTCTACTATCTACATTAGGCTGGAGTCTGCTAGGGGGATCTAGCTATCTACATTAGGCTGGAGTCTGCTAGGGGGATCTAGAGCAGGTTTTCTACTATCTACATTAGGCTGGAGTGTGCTAGGGGGATTTAGCTATCTACATTAGGCTGGAGCCTGCTAGGGGGATCCAGAGCAGGTTTTCTGCTATCTACATTAGGCTGGAGCCTGCTAGGGGGATCCAGAGCAGGTTTTCTACTATCTACATTAGGCTGGAGTCTGCTAGGGGGATCTAGCTATCTACATTATGCTGGAGTCGGCTAGGGGGATCTAGCTATCTACATTCGGCTGAAGTCTGCTAGGGGGATCTAGCTATCTACATTAGGCTGGAGTCTGCTAGGGGGATCTAGCTATCTACATTATGCTGGAGTCTGCTAGGGGGATCCAGAGCAGGTTTTCTACTATCTACATTATGCTGGAGTCTGCTAGGGGGATCTAGCTATCTACATTAGGCTGGAGTCTGCTAGGGGGATCTAGCTATCTACATTAGGCTGGAGCCTGCTAGGGGGATCTAGAGCAGGTTTTCTGCTATCTACATTAGGCTGGAGTCTGCTAGGGGGATATAGCTATCTACATATGGCTGGAGCATGCTAGGGGGATCCATAGCAGGTTTTCTGCTATCTACATTAGGCTGGAGTCTGCTAGGGGGATCTAGCTATCTACATTAGGCTGGAGTCTGCTGGGGGATCTAGAGCAGGTTTTCTACTATCTACATTAGGCTGGAGTCTGCTAGGGGGATCTAGCTATCTACATTAGGCTGGAGCCTGCTAGGGGGATCCAGAGCAGGTTTTCTACTATCTAAATTAGGCTGGAGTGTGCTAGGGGGATTTAGCTATCTACATTAGGCTGGAGCCTGCTAGGGGGATCCAGAGCAGGTTTTCTACTATCTACATTAGGCTGGAGTGTGCTAGGGGGATCTAGAGCAGGTTTTCTGCTATCTACATTAGGCTGGAGCTTGCTAGGGGGATCCAGAGCAGGTTTTCTGCTATCTACATTAGGCTGGAGTCTGCTAGGGGGATCTAGCTATCTACATTAGGCTGGAGTCTGCTAGGGGGATCTAGCTATCTACATTAGGCTGGAGCCTGCTAGGGGGATCTAGAGCAGGTTTTCTGCTATCTACATTAGGCTGGAGTCTGCTAGGTGGATCTAGAGCAGGTTTTCTACTATCTACATTAGGCTGGAGTCTGCTAGGGGGATCTAGCTATCTACATTAGGCTGGAGTCTGCTTGGGGGATCTAGCTATCTATATTATGCTGGAGTCTGCTAGGGGGATCTAGCTATCTACATTATGCTGGAGTCTGCTAGGGGGATCTAGCTATCTACATTAGTCTGGAGTCTGCTAGGTGGATCTAGAGCAGGTTTTCTACTATCTACATTAGGCTGGAGTCTACTAGGGGGATCTAGCTATCTACATTAGGCTGAAGTCTGCTGGGGGGGATCCAGAGCAGGTTTTCTACTATCTACATTAGGCTGGAGCCTGCTAGGGGGGTCCATAGCAGGTTTTCTGCTATCTACATTAGGCTGGAGTCTGCTAGGGGGATCTAGCTATCTTCATTAGGCTGGAGCCTGCTAGGGGGATCTAGAGCAGGTTTTCTGCTATCTACATTAGGCTGGAGTCTGCTATGGGGATCTAGCTATATACATTAGGCTGGAGCCTGCTAGGGGGATCCAGAGCACGTTTTCTGCGATCTACATTAGGCTGGAGTCTGCTAGGGGGATCTAGAGCAGGTTTTCTACTATCTACATTAGGCTGGAGTCTGCTAGGGGGATCTAGCTATCTACATTAGGCTGGAGTCTGCTAGGGGGACCTAGCTATCTATATTATGCTGGAGTCTGCTAGGGGGATCTAGCTATCTACATTATGCTGGAGTCTGCTAGGGGGATCTAGCTATCTACATTAGTCTGGAGTCTGCTAGGGGGATCTAGAGCAGGTTTTCTACTATCTACATTAGGCTGGAGTCTGCTAGGGGGATCTAGCTATCTACATTAGGCTGAAGTCTGCTGGGGGGGGATCTAGCTATCTACATTAGGCTGGAGTCTGCTAGGGGGATCTAGCTATCTACATTAGGCTGGAGCCTGCTAGGGGGATCTAGAGCAGGTTTTCTGCTATCTACATTAGGCTGGAGTCTGCTAGGGGGATCTAGCTATCTATATTATGCTGGAGTCTGCTAGGGGGATCTAGCTATCTACATTATGCTGGAGTCTGCTAGGGGGATCCAGAGCAGGTTTTCTGCTATCTACATTAGGCTGGAGTCTGCTAGGGGGATCCAGAGCACGTTTTCTGCTATCTACATTAGGCTGGAGTCTGCTAGGGGGATCTAGAGCAGGTTTTCTACTATCTACATTAGGCTGGAGTCTGCTAGGGGGATCTAGCTATCTACATTAGGCTGGAGTCTGCTAGGGGGATCTAGAGCAGGTTTTCTACTATCTACATTAGGCTGGAGTGTGCTAGGGGGATTTAGCTATCTACATTAGGCTGGAGCCTGCTAGGGGGATCCAGAGCAGGTTTTCTGCTATCTACATTAGGCTGGAGCCTGCTAGGGGGATCTAGCTATCTACATTATGCTGGAGTCTGCTAGGGGGATCTAGCTATCTACATTCGGCTGAAGTCTGCTAGGGGGATCTAGCTATCTACATTAGGCTGGAGTCTGCTAGGGGGATCTAGCTATCTACATTATGCTGGAGTCTACTAGGGGGATCCAGAGCAGGTTTTCTACTATCTACATTATGCTGGAGTCTGCTAGGGGGATCTAGCTATCTACATTAGGCTGGAGTCTGCTAGGGGGATCTAGCTATCTACATTAGGCTGGAGCCTGCTAGGGGGATCTAGAGCAGGTTTTCTGCTATCTATATTAGGCTGGAGTCTGCTAGGGGGATCTAGAGCAGGTTTTCTACTATCTACATTAGGCTGGAGTCTGCTAGGGGGATATAGCTATCTACATATGGCTGGAGCATGCTAGGGGGATCCATAGCAGGTTTTCTGCTATCTACATTAGGCTGGAGTCTGCTAGGGGGATCTAGCTATCTACATTAGGCTGGAGTCTGCTGGGGGATCTAGAGCAGGTTTTCTACTATCTACATTAGGCTGGAGTCTGCTAGGGGGATCTAGCTATCTACATTAGGCTGGAGCCTGCTAGGGGGATCCAGAGCAGGTTTTCTACTATCTAAATTAGGCTGGAGTGTGCTAGGGGGATTTAGCTATCTACATTAGGCTGGAGCCTGCTAGGGGGATCCAGAGCAGGTTTTCTACTATCTACATTAGGCTGGAGTGTGCTAGGGGGATCTAGAGCAGGTTTTCTGCTATCTACATTAGGCTGGAGCTTGCTAGGGGGATCCAGAGCAGGTTTTCTGCTATCTACATTAGGCTGGAGTCTGCTAGGGGGATCTAGCTATCTACATTAGGCTGGAGTCTGCTAGGGGGATCTAGCTATCTACATTAGGCTGGAGCCTGCTAGGGGGATCTAGAGCAGGTTTTCTGCTATCTACATTAGGCTGGAGTCTGCTAGGTGGATCTAGAGCAGGTTTTCTACTATCTACATTAGGCTGGAGTCTGCTAGGGGGATCTAGCTATCTACATTAGGCTGGAGTCTGCTTGGGGGATCTAGCTATCTATATTATGCTGGAGTCTGCTAGGGGGATCTAGCTATCTACATTATGCTGGAGTCTGCTAGGGGGATCTAGCTATCTACATTAGTCTGGAGTCTGCTAGGTGGATCTAGAGCAGGTTTTCTACTATCTACATTAGGCTGGAGTCTACTAGGGGGATCTAGCTATCTACATTAGGCTGAAGTCTGCTGGGGGGGATCCAGAGCAGGTTTTCTACTATCTACATTAGGCTGGAGCCTGCTAGGGGGGTCCATAGCAGGTTTTCTGCTATCTACATTAGGCTGGAGTCTGCTAGGGGGATCTAGCTATCTACATTAGGCTGGAGCCTGCTAGGGAGATCTAGAGCAGGTTTTCTGCTATCTACATTAGGCTGGAGTCTGCTAGGGGGATCCAGAGCACGTTTTCTGCGATCTACATTAGGCTGGAGTCTGCTAGGGGGATCTAGAGCAGGTTTTCTACTATCTACATTAGGCTGGAGTCTGCTAGGGGGATCTAGCTATCTACATTAGGCTGGAGTCTGCTAGGGGGACCTAGCTATCTATATTATGCTGGAGTCTGCTAGGGGGATCTAGCTATCTACATTATGCTGGAGTCTGCTAGGGGGATCTAGCTATCTACATTAGTCTGGAGTCTGCTAGGGGGATCTAGAGCAGGTTTTCTACTATCTACATTAGGCTGGAGTCTGCTAGGGGGATCTAGCTATCTACATTAGGCTGAAGTCTGCTGGGGGGGGATCTAGCTATCTACATTAGTCTGGAGTCTGCTAGGGGGATCTAGCTATCTACATTAGGCTGGAGCCTGCTAGGGGGATCTAGAGCAGGTTTTCTGCTATCTACATTAGGCTGGAGTCTGCTAGGGGGATCTAGCTATCTATATTATGCTGGAGTCTGCTAGGGGGATCTAGCTATCTACATTATGCTGGAGTCTGCTAGGGGGATCCAGAGCAGGTTTTCTGCTATCTACATTAGGCTGGAGTCTGCTAGGGGGATCCAGAGCACGTTTTCTGCTATCTACATTAGGCTGGAGTCTGCTAGGGGGATCTAGAGCAGGTTTTCTACTATCTACATTAGGCTGGAGTCTGCTAGGGGGATCTAGCTATCTACATTAGGCTGGAGTCTGCTAGGGGGATCTAGAGCAGGTTTTCTACTATCTACATTAGGCTGGAGTGTGCTAGGGGGATTTAGCTATCTACATTAGGCTGGAGCCTGCTAGGGGGATCCAGAGCAGGTTTTCTGCTATCTACATTAGGCTGGAGCCTGCTAGGGGGATCCAGAGCAGGTTTTCTACTATCTACATTAGGCTGGAGTCTGCTAGGGGGATCTAGCTATCTACATTATGCTGGAGTCTGCTAGGGGGATCTAGCTATCTACATTCGGCTGAAGTCTGCTAGGGGGATCTAGCTATCTACATTAGGCTGGAGTCTGCTAGGGGGATCTAGCTATCTACATTATGCTGGAGTCTACTAGGGGGATCCAGAGCAGGTTTTCTACTATCTACATTATGCTGGAGTCTGCTAGGGGGATCTAGCTATCTACATTAGGCTGGAGTCTGCTAGGGGGATCTAGCTATCTACATTAGGCTGGAGCCTGCTAGGGGGATCTAGAGCAGGTTTTCTGCTATCTATATTAGGCTGGAGTCTGCTAGGGGGATCTAGAGCAGGTTTTCTACTATCTACATTAGGCTGGAGTCTGCTAGGGGGATATAGCTATCTACATATGGCTGGAGCATGCTAGGGGGATCCATAGCAGGTTTTCTGCTATCTACATTAGGCTGGAGTCTGCTAGGGGGATCTAGCTATCTACATTAGGCTGGAGTCTGCTGGGGGATCTAGAGCAGGTTTTCTACAATCTACATTAGGCTGGAGTCTGCTAGGGGGATCTAGCTATCTACATTAGGCTGGAGCCTGCTAGGGGGATCCAGAGCAGGTTTTCTACTATCTACATTAGGCTGGAGTGTGCTAGGGGGATTTAGCTATCTACATTAGGCTGGAGCCTGCTAGGGGGATCCAGAGCAGGTTTTCTACTATCTACATTAGGCTGGAGTGTGCTAGGGGGATTTAGCTATCTACATTAGGCTGGAGCCTGCTAGGGGGATCCAGAGCAGGTTTTCTACTATCTACATTAGGCTGGAGTGTGCTAGGGGGATCTAGAGCAGGTTTTCTGCTATCTACATTAGGCTGGAGCTTGCTAGGGGGATCCAGAGCAGGTTTTCTGCTATCTACATTAGGCTGGAGTCTGCTAGGGGGATCTAGCTATCTACATTAGGCTGGAGTCTGCTAGGGGGATCTAGCTATCTACATTAGGCTGGAGCCTGCTAGGGGGATCTAGAGCAGGTTTTCTGCTATCTACATTAGGCTGGAGTCTGCTAGGGGGATCCAGAGCAGGTTTTCTGCTATCTACATTAGGCTGGAGTCTGCTAGGGGGATCTAGAGCAGGTTTTCTACTATCTACATTAGGCTGGAGTCTGCTAGGGGGATCTAGCTATCTACATTAGGCTGGAGTCTGCTTGGGGGATCTAGCTATCTATATTATGCTGGAGTCTGCTAGGGGGATCTAGCTATCTACATTATGCTGGAGTCTGCTAGGGGGATCTAGCTATCTACATTAGTCTGGAGTCTGCTAGGTGGATCTAGAGCAGGTTTTCTACTATCTACATTAGGCTGGAGTCTACTAGGGGGATCTAGCTATCTACATTAGGCTGAAGTCTGCTGGGGGGGATCCAGAGCAGGTTTTCTACTATCTACATTAGGCTGGAGCCTGCTAGGGGGGTCCATAGCAGGTTTTCTGCTATCTACATTAGGCTGGAGTCTGCTAGGGGGATCCAGAGCAGGTTTTCTGCTATCTACATTAGGCTGGAGTCTGCTAGGGGGATCTAGCTATCTACATTAGGCTGGAGTCTGCTAGGGGGATCTAGCTATCTACATTAGGCTGGAGCCTGCTAGGGGGATCTAGAGCAGGTTTTCTGCTATCTACATTAGGCTGGAGTCTGCTAGGGGGATCCAGAGCAGGTTTTCTGCTATCTACATTAGGCTGGAGTCTGCTAGGGGGATCTAGAGCAGGTTTTCTACTATCTACATTAGGCTGGAGTCTGCTAGGGGGATCTAGCTATCTACATTATGCTGGAGTCTGCTAGGGGGATCTAGCTATCTACATTAGTCTGGAGTCTGCTAGGTGGATCTAGAGCAGGTTTTCTACTATCTACATTAGGCTGGAGTCTACTAGGGGGATCTAGCTATCTACATTAGGCTGAAGTCTGCTGGGGGGGATCCAGAGCAGGTTTTCTACTATCTACATTAGGCTGGAGCCTGCTAGGGGGGTCCATAGCAGGTTTTCTGCTATCTACATTAGGCTGGAGTCTGCTAGGGGGATCTAGCTATCTTCATTAGGCTGGAGCCTGCTAGGGGGATCTAGCTATCTATATTATGCTGGAGTCTGCTAGGGGGATCTAGCTATCTACATTATGCTGGAGTCTGCTAGGGGGATCTAGCTATCTACATTAGTCTGGAGTCTGCTAGGTGGATCTAGAGCAGGTTTTCTACTATCTACATTAGGCTGGAGTCTACTAGGGGGATCTAGCTATCTACATTAGGCTGAAGTCTGCTGGGGGGGATCCAGAGCAGGTTTTCTACTATCTACATTAGGCTGGAGCCTGCTAGGGGGGTCCATAGCAGGTTTTCTGCTATCTACATTAGGCTGGAGTCTGCTAGGGGGATCTAGCTATCTTCATTAGGCTGGAGCCTGCTAGGGGGATCTAGAGCAGGTTTTCTGCTATCTACATTAGGCTGGAGTCTGCTAGAGGGATCTAGAGCAGGTTTTCTGCTATCTACATTAGGCTGGAGTCTGCTAGGGGGATCTAGAGCAGGTTTTCTACTATCTACATTAGGCTGGAGTCTGCTAGGGGGATTTAGCTATCTATATTATGCTGGAGTCTGCTAGGGGGATCTAGCAATCTACATTATGATGGAGTCTGCTAGGGGGATCTAGCGATCTACATTAGGCTGGAGTCTGCTAGGGGGATCTAGAGCAGGTTTTCTACTATCTCCATTAGGCTGGAGTGTGCTAGGGGGATTTAGCTATCTACATTAGGCTGGAGCCTGCTAGGGGGATCCAGAGCAGGTTTTCTGCTATCTACATTAGGCTGGAGCCTGCTAGGGGGATCCAGAGCAGGTTTTCTACTATCTACATTAGGCTGGAGTCTGCTAGGGGGATCTAGCTATCTACATTATGTTGGAGTCTGCTAGGGGGATCTAGCTATGTACATTAGGCTGAAGTCTGCTAGGGGGATCTAGCTATCTACAATAGGCTGGAGCCTGCTAGGGGGATCTAGAGCAGGTTTTCTGCTATCTACATTAGGCTGGAGTCTGCTAGGGGGATCCAGAGCAGGTTTTCTGCTATCTACATTAGGCTGGAGTCTGCTAGGGGGATCTAGAGCAGGTTTTCTACTATCTACATTAGGCTGGAGTCTGCTAGGGGGATCTAGCTATCTACATTAGGCTGGAGCCTGCTAGGGGGATCCAGAGCAGGTTTTCTACTATCTACATTAGGCTGGAGTCTGCTAGGGGGATCCAGAGCAGGTTTTCTACTATCTACATTAGGCTGGAGTCTGCTAGGGGGATCCAGAGCAGGTTTTCTACTATCTACATTAGGCTGGAGCCTGCTAGGGGGATCCATAGCAGGTTTTCTGCTATCTACATTAGGCTGGAGTCTGCTAGGGGGATCTAGCTATCTTCATTAGGCTGGAGCCTGCTAGGGGGATCTAGAGCAGGTTTTCTGCTATCTACATTAGTCTGGAGTCTGCTAGAGGGATCTAGAGCAGGTTTTCTGCTATCTACATTAGGCTGGAGTCTGCTAGGGGGATCTAGAGCAGGTTTTCTACTATCTACATTAGGCTGGAGTCTGCTAGGGGGATCTAGCTATCTATATTATGCTGGAGTCTGCATGGGGGATCTAGCTATCTACATTATGCTGGAGTCTGCTAGGGGGATCTAGCGATCTACATTAGGCTGGAGTCTGCTAGGGGGATCTAGAGCAGGTTTTCTACTATCTACATTAGGCTGGAGTGTGCTAGGGGGATTTAGCTATCTACATTAGGCTGGAGCCTGCTAGGGGGATCCAGAGCAGGTTTTCTGCTATCTACATTAGGCTGGAGTCTGCTAGGGGGATCTAGCTATCTACATTATGCTGGAGTCTGCTAGGGGGATCTAGCTATCTACATTAGGCTGAAGTCTGCTAGGGGGATCTAGCTATCTACATTAGGCTGGAGCCTGCTAGGGGGATCTAGAGCAGGTTTTCTGCTATCTACATTAGGCTGGAGTCTGCTAGGGGGATCCAGAGCAGGTTTTCTGCTATCTACATTAGGCTGGAGTCTGCTAGGGGGATCTAGAGCAGGTTTTCTACTATCTACATTAGGCTGGAGTCTGCTAGGGCGATCTAGCTATCTACATTAGGCTGGAACCTGTTAGGGGGATCTAGAGCAGGTTTTCTGCTATCTACATTAGGCTGGAGTCTGCTGGGGGGATCCAGAGCAGGTTTTCTGCTATCTACATTAGGCTGGAGTCTGCTAGGGGGATCTAGAGCAGGTTTTCTACCATCTACATTAGGCTGGAGTCTGCTAGGGGGATCTAGAGCAGGTTTTCTACTATCTACATTATGCTGGAGTCTGCTAGGGTGATCTAGCTACCTACATTAGGCTGGAGCATGCTAGGGGGATCTAGAGCAGGTGTTCTGCTATCTACATTAGGCTGGAGTCTGCTAGGGGGATCTAGCGATCTACATTATGCTGGAGTCTGCTAGGGGGATCTAGCTATCTACATTAGGCTGGAGCCTGCTAGGGGGATCCAGAGCAGGTTTTCTGCTATCTACATTATGCTGGAGTCTGCTAGGGGGATCTAGAGCAGGTTTTCTACTATCTACATTAGGCTGGAGTCTGCTAGGGGGATCTAGCTATCTACATTAGGCTGGAGTCTGCTAGGGGGATCTAGCTATCTACATTAGGCTGGAGTCTGCTAGGGGGATCTAGAGCAGGTTTTCTACTATCTACATTATGCTGGAGTCTGCTAGGGGGATCCAGAGCAGGTTTTCTACTATCATCGTCATTATTATGATGTTGCCAAGATTTCAGAGATCCATTGCTTCATATCATTGCTATGACATCATTGCATGATACCTCACTATTTCTTCTGGCTGAGCAATTATGACTGAAGGATCAATTTGAATATCCTTTGATAACATGAGTCATGGTCGAAATCCATGGGATGTAAATATTCCTACACTCATTATGTACTTTTTCAGAAACAGTCAGTTTAAGAACCATCAGCTGATCCAGGTTGGATGTGATTGGTAACAGATGAGCGAACCACATTGTAACACCTGTAGCAGTTGTGTCTTGTGGCCCTGACATGTAACTCCTCTAAGTCATCAACAGAGGTCAGTGTTTCTACCTAGAATAAAGGAGAGAAGAAAACTGCATTCCAGTGTTTATGTTTTTTAAACTGTAGCCTATACCCAAACACAATAAATATGATCTTTATATTAAGGAATGCGTCAAATAATGTGTAAACCATATCCAGGCTGAAAGCAGAGATGTTCTCATCAGAGCATATAAGACTAGACTAGTTTGAATGCATCCATCTTGAAAATAATCTATTGCCAGAAATGTGTTTTTAAAGTTGCCATGATTTTGTTTCCATGGCTACCAAGAGATGTGTGTGCTTCTAAGCAGAGCTTGTGTTATTATGGTCTGTTTGGTCTGTGGGTTCAAGGTGAACTTGAGCCTGACATCTATGTCTAGGTCCTGACTAGTTCCGTACGTAACACTTGTCAACAGCCCTTAATGAAAGTGGTCTTTTCCTCCTGGCCTCTTTTTCATTTGCAGCTTAGGGGGTCAGAGGTCGGCCCTGTGCTGTGTGTGGGCCCGAGGGGGCAGACGGGTGAGGGGCCCACCCTGGGAAAACCTTGTTGACTCTTTATCCTTTATTTCCCTGTCCCTCTTTCTGATCGAGTCCCAGTCACAGTGTCAGCCCCGGATCAAGGCCAAGCCCCAATACGACTACTACCTACCTACCCCAGTCCCAACGCTAACCCCAACTCCAGCCCCCAGCCGTAACCCCAACTCCAGACCCCAGCCGTAACCCCAACTCCAGCCCCCAGCCGTAACCCCAACTCCAGCCCCCAGCCGTAACCCCAACTCCAGCCCCCAGCCGTAACCCCAACTCCAGCCCCCAGCCGTAACCCCAACTCCAGCCCCCAGCCGTAACCCAAACTCCAGCCCCCAGCCGTAACCCCAACTCCAGACCCCAGCCGTAACCCCAACTCCAGACCCCAGCCGTAACCCCAACTCTAGACCCCAGCCCCCAGCCGTAACCCCAACTCCAGCCCCCAGCCGTAACCCCAACTCCAGCCCCCAGCCACCAGCCATAACCCCAACTCCAGCCCCCAGCCCTAACCCCAACTCCAGCCCCCAGCCGTAACCCCAACTCCAGCCCCCAGCCGTAACCCCAACTCCAGCCCCCAGCCCTAACCCCAGCTCCAGACCCCAGCCCTAACCCCAACTCCAGCCCCCAGCCGTAAGCCCAACTCCAGCCCTAACCCCAACTCCAGACCCCAGCCCTAACCCCAACTCCAGACCCCAGCCGAAACCCCAACTCCAGCCCCCAGCCGTAACCCCAACTCCAGCCCCTAACCCCAGATCACTACCTACCCCAGCCACAACCCCAGCTCCAGCCCCTAACCCCAGACTACTAGCTTTATACCCTAGCCCAGGGACCAGCCCCAGCTTCAGCCTTTTACCCCAACTTAAGCCCCATCTCCAGCACTACATCCTAGCTCTAGCCCTTTCCCTTTACCCCAGTCCCAACCCCCAGCCTCCAGCCCTGGCTTCAGCCCAGCCAGCCAAGTCAAAAGTTCAAATTCTGCCTTAAACACAGCCCAGTCTGTGGGCCTACCACCTCCCCCCGCATCGGGTCAGAGCGTGGCTGGAGAGAGAGCGCTGAGATGAGAGAGAGACAGACTGCAGGGTGCCCATCTGATGGAGAGAGAAAGAGAGAGAGCATGCATCACTCCATCCCAACTCCACTTTGCTTTCCCGTCACCGCCCCTTCATCTAACCCCTCACTTCCCCCTCTCCCCCCTCCGCATAGCCCCTTTACACAGATGTGTCCAGCCGAGGGTGAGAGAGAGATGGCCTACATCCTTTCCTCCCCCTCACCTCCCCCCTTCCGTCAGCCCCTCACACATGAAAGATCTGAGGACCAGTGGGTGATGGGTGGAGGATGGAGGGCCCAGCCAGACCCAGACACAACACAGGGCCGGCCAGGCTGCTCTCTTCTCCGTCCCCCTGGGCTCAGCAGCCCTTCACAGCTGGGCTGGAATGTGACCTGCTCCAGATTTAATGCCAAACTTGGCCCTCCATGTGAAGGGGGGATGAGGAAAGGTGGTGGAGGAAGATAGTGGGCTGGTATAAACTAGAAAATGACACGCACACATGCACAATTATTCTTGCATGTGAACATACAAATACATACATAGATACATACATACAGACAGACAGACAGACAGACAGACAGACAGACAGACAGACAGACAGACAGACAGACAGACAGACAGACAGACAGACAGACAGACCACCTGCTGTCAGTCATTTTACAGGTATAGACGCATAGCTCAACACAGAGATAAGAAGTGGACATTCTTTCAAAGTGTCATTTTTATTTCTTTACCATTGTGTTATGAACATCTTTATCATTTGGATTTACAAAATAACATAAAATAAGTCTGTCCATTATTGAATTGGATGTATCTCTAAAAGGAGAGGATCAAAAATAAATATGATGTTAAGAACAGAAGTTCATATACTGTATAATCAATCATGAACTACAAAGTGGTTTCTAGTGAAATCAAAGGAGTTGTTTGATTCCACAAGCTTTACATTACATTATCGTGAGCTCAAGCACTCAGAATATATATTACAAAACGTCTCTTTCAGGATACCATAGATACTTTAAGTCAACATAATATAACATTCATATTAACCAAGGCACAGAGTTTAGCTATCTGACAGGCATTAGTACATTCATGCCAAGATAATATATTTGAATTTAAAATATTATTCAAAGAGACATTTTAGTTTAACTAAAATATTTCCAAGGTAAGCGCTTGATATAAGTCACCACTACAGTACTATATACGGAGAATTAACTCTCCTTTCAGAAAGTGAATCCACACAAAGTATAAATCTGTTGTTGTTTTAAATATACCTCCAGCCATTTCCATAGTACAGAGGAGCCCCAACACTTAATGTCCAAACTTCAGAGTAAAGGAGAGAGAGAGAGAATCTGGAATCAGCTAACAGCAGCCGTCATCTGAGGAAATCATGGATCTTCTAGATATCCACTGTATATGGGGAACATCAGAGTGAAGGAGATAGCCAGTGGAAAATATGACAAAATACATACAAAATGTGACTTCTGTGGAAACTAAAGAGAAAGTCATGGGTAGGGAAACAGCTTGTCGGATCAGTGTTAAGGTTTTGGTTCAGTCCCCACCTTCAGGAGAAGGAGAAAGCAATAATCAACAAAAGCCATCATCCGGCTACTGAATGGTAAGAAACATTTAAAAGGTCCCAGTCTACTCTTCTAGATATTTTCCCTACTGGATAGTGGGGAAATCTCAGACAATAGCTACTACTGGATGCTACAACCAGTTTGCTCTTCTTGATATAGACAGCTCTTGTACAGTATAGTGGGGATCTCTCAGAGAGTAACTACTGGTTCGTTGGGAACTCTTTGAGAATGTCACAGGTCTTCTTGTGAATGACCTCTCGGAGCTTCCTGACCCTGCGTGCGGTGGAGCTCCCCACGAAGCTGTCGGGCTGCAGCACGGCCATGCCGTTGTGGACGTCTCCCATGATGATGAGCTGCCCGTTGGCCGTGGTGATGTTGGGGCACGGGCAGTTCCAGTCCATGTTCATCAAGGTCACCTCCAAGGGTTCCTGGCCGAAGAACTTGAGGCCCATTTTCTCGTCCTTTAGGATCTCCTCGACGGTGATCAGGGCGTGGCCCGAGTCCTGTTCTTCAGGCAACTCTGTCACTCGCCCCAGGATGATGAAGTCGCTCTTGCAGAAGCTGGTCACCATCTTGCCCCGTGGTTTACACATCTTACAGTTATGGTTCTTCAGAAAAGGACACATCTCCTCACAGGCCTCTTTAGATTCAAAGTTGTTTTCATTGCCTCCACAGCCGCCCCAGATGAAGGACTGGCACTGTTTGAGGGTGCTGCTGTAGGCCCAGCGGGGCTCGTAGGCCTTACAGGGTCCCTGCAGGCTGGGGAGGGAGCAGGGAGCCGACAGCTCTGCCCCGCACGACAACATGCATGTCTCATAGCTGTCAAAGTGGTTGCGGTTCTTGTTGCACTGGCTGTAGGTGAAGGTGAAGCAATTGTTCCTCTTGGCTTCGTAGTACCAGCTTATGCTCTCCTCCCCACAGTCGTCACTGTCCGGCCCCTTCAGGCACTCTTCGGCGGGGAACGGGAACGGGTTGGTGGCATTCCCTACCTCACCCTCCTTCCGGCCCGTGTCTCTCTGGATCACCGACAGGGGGTAGTGGGAGGTCACAGCCCCCCCCAGGTTCTTGGCCGTGCAGGTGTAGATGCCGGCATCCTGTTGCTGGGCATTGTAGATGACCAGCTGGCCGATGTTGGTGACCACTACGTTCCCCTGCATGTGATTGGGCCTCATCACTGTGTTCTCCTTGCCCTCCAGCTGCTTCTCCCAGGTCACCTCCGGACTGGGCTTACCTGACACTTCGCACAGGAAGCTGGCTGTCTCGCCCACGAACACAGCCTGCTGAGTGGGGTTGCTGAGCATCATTGGAGGATGGATGTCGGCCGGGGGAGTGGTCTCCAGGAGGGCAGTGGTTGGCCGCAGGGTGGTCTCCATGGGCAACGGGCTGGTGTTTGGCCAGGTGAGGTGGTACCTGCAGAGGTGATGTCAGAGAGAGAAGAATAGATTAGTTACCACAGTAATGTAATCCGCCTTGAGCTGGGTGTGTGATAGACAAAGGTTGGTACAAGAAACTGAAATGCAGAGGAATACGTACATCTCATACAAATGCAGAAATATAGGGTTATTATGTCTACAGTTATAATTCAGAATCCCATCTATTAATTTTCAGTTCCTGTTACCATAGAGATGGATATCAACATAACAAAGCAGTCATAGTACAACAAAACAGTAAACACCGCAGTCTATTCATAACTTTTCTATTAATATGTGATTAATATGGGAGTCTATACATAGATGTTTCCTGTTTACCTGCAGGTGACCACAGAGATAGAGATGCCCTTGGAGCAGGCCTCTGCATCCATGTAACACTTATTGTAGTAGGTCATACCATCTGAGGCGCATGTGAAGTGGGGCTCTCTTTCACAGCGGTCCCGGCACTTACACACGGGCTGGCCCTCCCAGATGTCACACTCGGAGCCCTGCTGCGTACACATGAACTTGTCACACTTGACCCCTTTTGGCATGCCAACTGGCCCCTTCTTGCCCTTAATGTCCATGTAGCGCGCCGCCACACAGCTCTTGTTCCCACACACGTTGTTGCAGCATTTCTCAAAGTTTTCACAGTCCTTAGGGGTGATAGGGGATACATGGGAGGTGTTCTGTTAGGATCAGCATGTTTCACTTCATTATGCACTCAGGGAACATATAGGATGATAAGGAACTTGAGAGTGATGCATTTTCTAATGTAATGAAACAATACTATGCAATGTGAGGTTGGTATTGTAGGCTACACATTTTACTTGCTTACTTCTCAATATCTCATAATGCAGAGTAATAAAAGTTATTAGAGTCAATAGTCATAGGTGGCAGGTAGCCTAGCAGTTAAGAGTGTTGGGTCAGTAACTGAAAGGTTTCTGGTTCGAATTACTGAGCTGACTAGGTGAACAATCTGTTGACAACAAATGTAATATCGTGGGCATATACACGAATGACGGAGATATTCAATCTAATTCAAAGATAAATGCAGAAATAAACAACAGAGGCAATGTGGTCACAATTGCATTTTAATGACCAAAAACAGTGCGCCTTTCATTCCACCTTTCATTCCATTAATTAAATTGCAGAAACTTTATGTAGAGAAACTTTTGACAGAATAAAGTGTCCCCTATTTGTCTCCAGCCCGCGAGGAAAACTGATCCCAGAAACTCACCCGGTCCAACTCGCACTCGCGCATACAGGTGCTCATGGCGTCCACCCACAGGTTGGGGTTCATCTCGTTGGGGCACATGCCCGCGTGAGAGTACACCACTTTGTTGGGCATGGACATTGGCATCGCTTTCACCCTCACACAGCTGTCTATGATCAGGAGCAAGACGTAGCACTGTCCAAAGAGAAACCAGATCCATCGAGGAAACAACATCCACCACATATCCAGCGCGTAACGGGACTTTCACAAGGATCCCGAAGAAATGAAACAAGATCCGAGGAGCGTCGAAGTTAGCTAAGTTTTCCCGATGAGTGCAAAAATATTAAATGGTCATAAATAACAAAGCCAAAGGGTGAAATTAAGTTGATGTAAAATGTGATAAAACGGTCAGGAGGACGTGTGGTGAGTGCGGAGTGTTGCTGCAGTGAAGAACTCCGTCAGTACGCTGGTCAATGTTTAATAGTCTGGAGAGATTAGGTGGTATTTGAACCCTATTACTTAAGATCTAACTACATGAATTACAGTGGCTAGTCTACCCCGACAGCAAATTCCAGGCGAGTTACAGTTCTGATGAACATATTAAAAAGTCCACAACAGCAGCAGCAGCAGGCTCGAGCAGGGACCGCCGGCAAAATACCTGTGCTGTGCGCGTCTGGTGCGCAAGGCGCGTGCGACACCTTTTCCCCCTTTGTGTAAATAGTTGGAACACCTTCATTGTAGCCCACTATGCAGTACTGTAAATGTGGAAAACATACTGTGGTAGCATGAAAACAAATGATATTCATACTGATATAAGTATTTTTATATTAACACAATATTTACTCTTATGTTGACACACATTTAGATACTTAGATAATAATATCTAAACAGTTAACTATCTGGATCAATATGGCCTTATTGAACACCATTGCATAGTGCTGTTTTCAACCTTTCCCAGGAGTGGGTTTACATCTTCAGAGATGAACCAGTAAAACTATGTGGAATGAGCTTAATACATCCGTAATACTTGTCTGGGGAAGGCAAAGGGTTGAATTCTTTGAGATCTTTGCTCTGAGACTTATCTCCTGCTACTGTAGGTTATATGATACTCGGTGGCATGTAGTCTAGCAGTTAACGCATTGGGCCACTAACCGAAAGGTCGCTAGTTCAAATCCCAGAGCTGACAAGGGATGTGCCCTTGAACAAGGGACTTAACCCTAAAATGCTCCAGGGTTGCCATAGACAATGGTTTGCCCCACTCTCCAAGGGTGTCTCAGGGAGAGTTGCGATATGCAAAACACATTTCCTATTCACAGAGTTGTGATATGCAAAACACATTTCCTATTCACACACGCATATAATACACACTTGTACATGTGTGAAATAGGACAAATATAAGCACTGACCAAATTATGATGACTATTGTAGGTCATACTATACTGTATGTACAGTGTGAAGGGGTCACACTATTGGTCTCCTGGTGATGGCACCATACCCAGTGATATTCTTCACAGGCACAGTATTTTGTCACCAAGCTTGGGTAGGTTACTTTCTAAATGTAATCAGTTACTAGTTACCTGTCCAACATTTTAATCAGTAACTTCGCTTTTGGATTACCCAAACTCAGTAACGTAATCTGAATACTTTCAGTTACTTTTGGATTACTTCCCCCTTAACAGGCATTAGAAGAAGACAAAAAGGATCCATCAAATGCATTTGGTGTGTCATCATAGTCGTCTCTGACGTGTGGTCAGACTCCCTCAGCTGCAACAAACTTAAACTTGCTCCTTTTTCAATGCTGAATTGAATGTCATTGAGAAAACAGATAGTTGGCATAATGTATTTTTTTTCACAAACACCCTCTCTGAATTTTAAAGTAATCCAAGAAAAAATCATCTAGTTTTTGTTTAAAGTATCTGTAATCTGATTACAATATGTTTGCTGGTAACGTAATTGATTACAGTTAAAAAAAATTGAAATCAGATTACAAGTAATTTACATGTAACCAGTTACTCCCCAACCGTTTTTTTATCCTGGGTTCAAAGGTTTGTATTGAACTCTGGAGAATGCTCACACATCTCCCTACTCGGCCACTGATGAATATGCCTCATGATTATGGAAACATCAGCAACACTTTGATCCTCTGTCATAAGACCTGTATAACACTGACAGAACATTGGCATGACACGTTATAAACAAACAGAGGACTCTATGAAAAAATGAGTACACAATGTTTGGAAGTGTCGCAAAGGAACAGCCTACCTTAAAAACAACTCCCTTTTTGCCTAATTTCCATTTTCCTAGACCTCTCAGTCCATCTACTATCACTGTTCTGAACATTACTTCCACAGGACGTGCTGTGGGGAGGACGGCACATAACAATGGCTGGAATGGAGTAAATGGAATGGTATCAAACACATGGAAACCATATGTTTGATGTGTTCGATACCATTCCATTTATTCCTTTCCAGCCATTACTATGAGCCTGTCCTGTGGTTAGTTCTGTTAGAAAGAGGGTCCATGAGGTTCACACTTAGAGAGGTACAATAGGATCTTTCCCATAGCTATCAACCCAACATTCTATGGGACATGGATTGAGTGGTCTGTATGCATGTGTAAATCTACATCAGTCTCTCTCCATCCAGTCTCCTTCCAAGTGGAGCCCCTGCTGTGTCTAAGAGGCCCAGGCCCCTGCAGCTCTAACTTCAGTCAGAGCCCTCACTGACCCACTGACCAGGCACACTGGCAGACTAGCAACCTGCTGCTCACACACATAAACACACACATACAGACTCCACACATGTATGCACACACATTCATATATTCCACAAACACACTCATACATGTGCATATACAAAGCGTGTGCACACACACACACACACACACACACACACACACACACACACTAAAACACAAGCTAACACACTAACGCGCGCAAGTGCACACGCACATACACTACCATAATCCGAGCAACAGTACAAAGTGATCCCTTTTCTCACAACATGCATTCAGACATCTTGGGTTTGATGCCTCCTCACCCCCAGCCTCCCCCTTCAGCCCTCACCCCTGGGAGGTGGAGACCCCAACATTCCCACCAACGCCGACACACGAAGGCTTGAAAACATGTCACATATTGAATAACGATTTCCAGAGAACCCCCTCCAAGCACTCTGACACCCTCCCTGCATTCAGCCTATATGTCTTGTCTGCAAACAGTCCTTTTGACCTTCTGTGAGGACTTTGCAGCCTCTCTGAACCTTGTCCAAAACAAGCACAATGTTTTTTCGATCACTTATTTAATCTTATCCAAACCCACGCAATTTCACAGTATGGAGACATGATAATAAAACACTCACATAAATATTCTATAAGTTCCTGTGTGTTTTGGTGTTCTTACAAAGGATTCAATTTCCTGTTAAAATAAACAGGGGTGTGAGGTGTTTTCTCATACTGTCTTTCCCTTGTGCTGGCAGTACTCCATCAATCTAAAAGCAAAAAAGCTGAAAGCCATAAACATAATGAAATATATCTCACTGAAAACCAGCGAAGTAAACTAGACAATATTTCAAAATTCCCCAAATTGCGTTATTTAACAGGTTGATATAGTGTGATTTGTAACCAGCAATACAATCACAACCACCACACAAAGCCACAAGTCCCTCTTGCCTTGGTCAACTCAAGCCAATAAGGTCCAGATGGGGTGACGTGTGATGTGACCTCCTGTCATTCTGAGAAAACACCTACATCTGATACTGAATCTGTTCTTAACCTGTTCCTACCTAGGTTCCCTTCTCACCACCCTGCCCCTCTCATATACGGGAACATTTTACACATTTGCCAGGACAAGATTAGATAGTTAACCGTAAATGACATAACAGTGCAGAGGCTGCCAGAGCCATAATAACGCTCTATAGGGTTATTATAGAATACAGAGTCACGGGACAAAGGATAGATTAGAATCCAATCAAGAACAATTAGTTCAGTTCAACCAAACCTCTTCAACCAAGCATCTTTGAGTTGCAGTCTGACAGATGGGGATATGGGGATGTTACAGTGAGAGCTTTATGAGGGATGTGAGGGAACATTGCTTTGTCCTGTAAAAGCATGAGAGCCAACTGCTAAGTCAGGGTTTGATTGGAGTTTAACTGGAATGGGACTATCCTCTGGAAGTTTCAGTTGTCTCTTGGTCAGACTCACCAGTGTACTACCACAAACTATCCATTTCAAGGTAACAGAACCACCCACCAACCTCCTCCACTCATGCCCGACTCCATCTCTGATGGGTGCTGAGGGTGACTTCCACACAGGGTGTTTGGCAGGGTAGACGTTGTCTGGTCCGGGGGCAGTTGAGCTGGGTCTGTTTGGGACCCCCTCTGCCTGTCGCCCCCACATACACATACTTGACAGGCTCAGGGGAGGCTGGGCTGTTGCTGCTGATCTGATAAGGCAAGGTCAACATCTAAGCTGCCTCACACTCTCCCTAATCAATGTAACTAAGCGTGTTTAGCAGTAGCACCAGCACAGTCAACCACAGCAGACCAGACTTGGACCAGACCAGGGCTCAAAACTCAACATATTCCTTCTTGAAATCAGCATCATTATCTGGACCTGATTAAACATAGCAGATCAAATGTCACAGACGTGACACAATCTGTTATTTGAGCCTACATACCTGGGACATTGTTTGTAGTGAATGGGAACAACTTACAAGGAAAAAATGTTGATTGTGAATTGGGTAACAATTATGCACCAATGAAGTACCATAGCAATGTTCTGTAGGGTTGCCATGGCCAAATGAGGATAGGTTGGCATCAGACTAACTTCTACTGCTACTGATTGACTCTAGGTCATCTGGGGCAGCATCTAAGCTGTCTCATACTCCCTTATAAATGTTGTTAATCAAAATGAACCTGGTCAAGGACTACCTCGGTCAAGGCTGGTCAAGGATTGCCTCGGTCAAGGGCTGGTCAAGGGCTTCACTATCTACACTAACTTTTGAATCAGCACCTAATTATGTGATTTTTATCCACCATCAACCAGAAAATGACCTGTGACCAAGCTATACAAAAGGGTTCTTCGGCTGTCCCCATAGGAGAACCCTTTTTGGTTCCAGGTAGAACTCTTTTGGGTTCCATGTAGAACCCTCTGTGTAAAGGGTTCTATCTGGAACCAAAATGGTTCTTCAAAGGGTTCTCCTATGGGTAAAGCCAAAGAACCCTTTAAGGTTCTAGATAGCACCTTTTTTTCTAAGAGTTCAGCGATGCAATGCAGTAATACCTGATTATCTCCTTGAAGCTGTGACCAGTATAGCACCTGTTTCCCACAGTGATGTACCAGTCCTCAGAAATACACAGCTGGCTTAGAATGTGCCCGAAATGTTTTTCCATTCCTGCCTTTTCTTTTTACAGTGGGTTTAGAATGTTGTATGTGCATTTGTGCAACAGCTAAGTAGCTCTGTGCTTTATCCCCCGGTGAATGGCACGAATTGCATGAAAACCATGGTGCAGGGCCACAGTCCAAACCCATCGCTTGAGGTACCTGTGAGTAACGTCGCCCTTTGCCTCCGTTCCTGCGGGGAACTTATCCAAAGTTTCTGACACACACACACACACACACACACACACACACACACACACACACACACACACACACACACACACACACACACACACACACACACACAGAACATGTATGAAGGTCAAACACCCAGGTACATAGACTTAACTACACACACGCACACACATATCCGCCCGCCCTGACCAAACAGGCAGAGGGTAGACATGTAGCAAACAAACACACATACAGAGACCTACTTACCTACGCACATACACACACCTACGAGCACGTCAGCACACAAATATCACTCCGTTAAGTGTCACTTTCCAGCCGGTTGGTATTACACAACTAGTGCCTTGCTCTTGTGTCAGTTGAGCAGGCCTTAAAACATCTGCTGACCACATGAGGAATATTTTCATTCCTTTTCCAACCAGCTTCGCACATATTTGGGGGCAGTGTGGCGATAGCTTACTCACTGTTTGTGTTCTTTAAATTAGGAAGAGAACATAATAACATTCTTGCATTCTTGAACATGGGCTTTTATAGTACATGTCAACACTTATACAGACAGGGTACAGCGTGTGCAGGGTCAAGAGTGTGTGGACCGGCTGAAAACAAAGCTGTACACAACTAGCTGTATCAGGAACAGCCAGTAAAGACATCTGACATCTGATCCTGTCACCTAAAGGATTTCTGCTCCTGTCACCTAAAGGATTTCTTTTCCTGTCACCTAAGGGATTTCTGCTCCTGTCACCTAAAGGATTTCTGCTCCTGTCACCTAAAGGATTTCTGATACTGTCACCTAAAGGATTTCTGATCCTGTCACCTAAAGGATTTCTGATCCTGTCACCTAAAGGATTTCTGATCCTGTCACCTAAAGGATTTCTGCTCCTGTCACCTAAAGGATTTCTGATCCTGTCACCTGTAGGATTTCTGCCCTAGTCACCTGTAGGATTTCTGCCCTAGTCACCTGTAGGATTTCTGTCCTAGTCACCTGTAGGATTTCTGTCCTAGTCACCTGTAGGATTTCTGTCCTAGGCACCTAGGGCTGTTCAGTTCTAGCTTTCTGTTATGAGATTCTACTCCGACTAAAGCAGCTGTGTTATTTTGAGACCCCACTCCCACCTGTACTAGGGGAAGCAGCTGTGTTGTGTCAAAGTCCCTGAGGTCAATCTACACATCAATCTACACATCCAATCATTCTCTTGGAGCTTCACCAGTGAGACTGGAGAGAGGAATAAGGTCTGTCTGCCACTGAGCCACGGTAGGAAGGAAAACAATTCCCATGCTTGTTTCTGGTTACCAAGGTCACCAAAAGCCACGTTTCTAGATAAAGGGACCTTGAAAAAACTTTCAGCAGCGTTAGTGAAGCATCACTTTGGTTACGCATGCACTACCTGGTACAGTAGCTCCCCCAAGTTCATCAAGAACAAGTTAGACAGCTCCAAATAAAATGTCAAGGGTCATTCTGAATCTTAGTCATCGGGCTCATGTTGGTCCGTCTCAGCTCAGTGAACTACAGTGGCTATCAGTTGATAAAAGGGTCCCGCAGCGTAAGCTGGCATTGGCCCATAACATCGTGCATGGTCATGTACCCCAGTATCTAAAAAATTATTTTACTGATGTTATGTATTATTAAAGAAAATTGTATTTTTTTGTTGTTGACCAAACTGCCACTGTCAATGGGCTGGAAGAAATAAATAGATTTAGAGTGGTTGATGACTAGGCTGTTTAAAGTTGAACAAATGAATGACTTTTCGACTCCTAAATTGTGTGTGAACTAAAGTGATGTATGTGCTTCTGTAGGTTTTCTACCTTCGTCTGACACCACACTGAACTAGTCTTCTTCTCAAACCATCTGCATAAAATCTTAAACCAGGCACAATCACGTTTTCAGAGGTATCTAGACTATGTACAAAACATTAGGAACACCTGCTATTTCCATGACATAAACTGACCAGGTGAATCCAGTCGAAAGCTATGATCCCTTATTGATGTCACCTGTTAAATCCACTACCGTCAGTGGAGATGAATGGGGTGGAGACAGGTTAAAGAAGGATTGTTAAGACTTAAAACAATTGAGAGATGGATTGTGTGTGTGCCATTCAGAGGGTGAACAGGCAAGACAAAAGATTTAAGTGCCTTTGAATGGGGTATGGTAGTAGGTGCCAGGTGCACCGATTTGAGTGTGTCAAGAACTGTAACCTTGCTGGGTTTTTCACAGACAACAGTTTCCCGTGTGTATCAAGAATGATCTACCACCCAAAGGACATCCAGCCAACTTGACAACATGGGCCAGCAGCATGTGTGGAAAGCTTTTCACCTTGTAGAGTCCATGTCCCGACAAATTGAGGCTGTCCTGAGCACAAAAGGGGGTGAAACACTACAGTATATTAGGACGGTGTTCCTAATGTTTTGTACACTGTGTATCCTATTGTAATAACACCCCCCGACTCCCAAATCTATCTAGTTAAACAGTTTTAAAGCTTCATATAATCATGCTTTTTGGATGAAATTTAAGCATGTTTCATTTGAAATGATTTACTTTGGGAGGAGAGCAAGGCAGTAAACAGTTGCACCACTGCATTGGCATGGTTGATTCATGTCAACACTGACTTATCTACACCCTCTGGTGGATCTTAGCAGAAACAGATGAGGTTTCATTTCAGTTCTCTGCCATATTCAGAATTACCATCTCATCCTTTGATATAACCACCAATTTCAGACAAAAGGAAAGATTGATCAAGTTATCCACCATGCTTTATCAAAGAACAGGTACAGGTCTTCACAATCAAACAAGTTAAACAGTGCCTATAAGGAATTTATCAAAGGTACACAGGACATATAAAAATATCAGACTCTGAATGCATAGGTTAAGTTACTGTATTCTTCCTCTAGAACATGAGCAATCAATCAGTACAATGTTAGTCATCCATTTGCACAGAACTAGTATTCATTCTGGAACACTGGTGCTCTTTCACTGGGCACAAAATGGCCGTAGGCGTTTCAAACATCATCGTTCAGCTTCTTCAACCAGGTACCTCTCGGTCTTGTGGCACAAGTTAGGAATACAAAATTCTCTGGAGAGTCCATTTGACATGTTCAAGTTAGTCTTGTATTTCTTCAACATTTACACTCAACTCAACCCATTCAACACAGTAGATACTGTGGCTTTATACTTGGTTTCATCCTAGCTGCAACCTACCTTCACTTTCACCTCCATTGATAAACACTTTCCATACTTGTAGGCATCGATACAAACTAAAGACATTTCTCATTAAAAAAGGAAATGACAAATTAATAAAAATATATAATATTTAAACATACTAAGACAGTCAGAGCTTAAGGAATACATTTGAACGGTAAACAATTAACGGTTTTGTTAGTAACTGACTGTTGATTGTTTATAAACTTCTGTAGTGGGGCACTGACTGTACCGTTGAACTGAATGTAATGTTAACCAGCATAAAGAACTGGTAGGACATGTTAGGGTCTTAGTCTTCCTCTATGAGCAAATGTGTTTGTCACAAAGCATTTTAAGCAGTAATCTCTTCAATCAATGCACTCTCATTCAGCTTCAATACTAACGTTTGCATTCTTGTGTATGAATCGTCATTTATACTCAAACAAATAAGCAGCAAACACCACAACTTGACAAAAGTAAAATGTCAGTAGGTTAAACCCGGGAATCCCTCAAGAACTAACATTTGATCTCTAGCTAGCTTACATGTTAATGTAGGTTATATGTTTAAAACGTTCTCACAGAGCAGTATGAATTTGTGTATTATGACAAATGCACTGTATGATAGAAGCAACAGCTTGGGAGGAATTGCTGGGAAAAGTGTTATGGAAGCACTCAAACATAACAGCTGTGTCAAACTTTTGAAACGGAAACAATCCTTTCAATCTGTCCTTTGCCCACGTCATTCAGTTCGCTCCGAAAAACTAAAAACACATTTCATACAGCAATTCAAAAATAGGACATTTATGATTGATAATCTATTGTGGAGAACCAGACAATGTTTCTGGCTAGGTTTGTATTTGGTTTTGATCTAATCACAGTAAATGGAAGTATCTTAAGTGAAGCGATCCAGAAACGGTTTAACATACTCATTTTAGGGGAACCTCTAACTTGAGCTGGAATATACTTCCCCTAATGTGAACCTAGCGGATTCTGCTTAAATCAATAATACCTTAACTCTATAGGAACGGTCTACCATTCAATTCATTCACAGCTGAAAGTGTCAGTTGAATATTATACCAAATAACTGTTACATTGAAAAGAACCCCTCACACACAAACATTCAACCAAACTGTAAAACATTTAAATATTGCCCCTGAAACAAATACATGTTAATCTAAATGAGTTTTGTTTCAGCAAGTAAACGTTAAAACAATAAAACTCAATTCATAGAGCAGGAGCGATGAAGAATTTTCCCACATTGGGTGTTTGATTGAAATCCAGACGGTGTCTGTGGAGCTAGCTAACTGTAGCATCTGTTAGAAGGCTGTTATCTTCCAACTGACCAAGAGAGTTCTTTAACAAACAGACCCACTGTCTTAACAATACGGATGAAACTTAAAGCATCTGTTTGCTTACTAAGCACATAACAACAAACAGTTCTACGAAACTAACAAAAACTTCTCAATTGGCAAGAGACAACACTCACACCCCACTCCCTCTTAGATGATCAAACCTCAGTAGCACACAGCAACATCTCTGGAAATAGCTCCATCAGGCATCCACTTAAGAACAAATAAACAGGGTAGTGTGATAACATGGGCAACCACTGAAGGAAAAACTGGAAATATCACTGAAGTGTGGGAATATGACAGTGTGTGTGTGTGTGTGTGTGTACAGTCTGCAGCATGTGTGTGGATGCCAGTTGGAACGTCGGCAGCCACCTGTCATGTCCACTAAGCAAGCGGCACTACTGCATGTTGCTGTGTGCAAGTCAGCTGTGTCGCAACAATGTACTAAGCCGCCCATGTTGGACTAATAAGAGCCATAGCTCTATATCAGAAGAGCTGTTCAAATGGCCTCTACTCTTCTCAACCCCCTCATCATCCAGGAGCCAGGTCCACAGTACATGTATGACTAATGCCCAGTACAAAGGGATCCATGTACAGCCATCTAGGAAGACTGTCACTGTCCCTCAACGCCAATGTTCCACTGTAGCCCGACAACACAAACTAGAGGGAGGAGAGAGAGTGGGACAGAGGGAAGAGAAGAGGGGAGAGAGAGGGAAGGAGGCCCAAATTCTTCAGTATATAACTGAGGACATGATGCATGAGTAATTGGTTAGCGAGCGCTGCATGGGGACAGACTGGCAGGGAGCAAGGCAAGGACAGGCAGGGCGACCACGTTACCTAGCTAACACAACAGGATTTTTAAACAAACCCCAATAACGCTGGCTGAACGACACCAGATCATAATGCAATGAAATTGACTAATAACGAAAGTGGCTATTACGGCCAATAGAGAGCTAGTAGGGTCCACATGGACATCAGGGTTTGTCTGGGTGTCTGTCAGTCCTGTTGGTCTCTAGTAGGTGAGTCTGGAAGCCTTCATGTTGTAGCAGGGTCTGTCAGTGAGGCCTCCCGCCCCAGAGAGGAGTGCCAGGCCCTCAGCCTTCTCCAGCACCACCTCTAACTCCTGGAAGTCCTGCAGCCGAGCCACGTCTTTGTCCTGGGAATAATAAAGTTACATTCAATAAAACACATCTTTATTGTCCACAAAAGGGCCAATTGTTTGAAGTGATTATGGTAAAAAAAATCAAGGACATAAATGGTTCATCACACACAGGACTTACAGACATTAGGTGGGAGGATAGAAGAGATGTAAGTGTGTGTTTCACAGTCTTAGTCAGCAGTTGTTCTGGGATTACATAATGTGACAACAGCTCCCTTCATAACTGGATGGGTGACATTGTTTTCATATCAAATCCACCCATGTAGTGCAAGATGGGACTACCGTGTGCCATGGAACACAATGTAGCTCAAATCAATTAACTTGCAAACATTATAAGTTTGAAACCATTGTGACAATGTACATTTTCTGTGGCCCTAACTCATAAGAAAAGAATAGAGCTGTACACACACACACACTCTCTCTCATGCAAATGATTTATTAAAATGGTAATAATGGGTGACCATCATTCCATTATCAAGCAGCCGTCATGATCAGGGTTCCAACCTAACAGAACAGCGTGGTGCTCCAACCTAACAGAACAGCGTGGTGCTCCAACCTAACAGAACAGCGTGGTGCTCCAACCTAACAGAACAGCGTGGTGCTCCAACCTAACAGAACAGCGTGGTGCTCCAACCTAACAGAACAGCGTGGTGCTCCAACCTAACAGAACAGCGTGGTGCTCCAACCTTAACAGAACAGCGTGGTGCTCCAACCTAACAGAACAGCGTGGTGCTCCAACCTAACAGAACAGCGTGGTGCTCCAACCTAACAGAACAGCGTGGTGCTCCAACCTAACAGAACAGTGAACTGTTGGGCCTACGAGGTGTGTCTAGGAGTGTTCCTGCCTGCCCTGCATCTTTTATTAGTGGTGTCTGGCCCTGCCCTACCCCGGCCTGCTCGCTCCATTGAGCTAGTTAGTGGAGTGGAAAGGTAGCTGCAGCCTCAGGGTTCACAGTGCTAGTGCTCAGCCACTAGTGTTATAACCAGCCAGTTTGAGTACCAGAGCCACCCGAAACATCACCCTTCCGATGCATGCGTGTGTGTGTTCCTGCCATTCCATACCTTTCGTAGCATGGTGTTGGGCAGCTTGCGGATCTTCTCCACGTGTTCGGTGCTGATGTCCAGCTCGCGGCAGCACACCCGGAGCAGCGAGCGGTAGGTCAGCTCCTGTCTGTCCAGCTCCACCTCGATGAAGTCGTTCTCCCGCGCGTTGGGGTTCTGGATGCGCACCTTTAGGACCAGCTCTGGGAGAGACACACAGATACACCAATGAGATTACGCTAGCTACGTCAGTGTGTGAGATGCAGTAGAGAGAACACTCAGTATCTGGGCACATTCAGGCACACACACAGGAAGAAAGCATTGGATAATGGGTCCGAAAGTGCAGAGTGATGATAAAACAGGCTCAACATGCAATGGGATTAGCTCCAAAAAAGCTCTGCTGTTGACTCAAATCAATGCTTGAACACCACAACATTAGAGACAAACAGACGTCACACAACATCAACAGCACAACATCAACAGCAAGTGCAGTGTGGCGACCGTCCTTACCTTGCACATTGACAGGGAATGTACTGGTAAAGAAGAAAGGCTGGAAGGCAGGCATGTTACCCCCAGCACCCTGGCCACAGTTGAGCTGCTGAGGGAGGGACTGCTGCCGGGTCATAGATGGGTTAGCGTTAGCCACCTGGGCTTGGCTGCTACTGCTAGTGGTGCTGGGGCTGGGGGAGGGCAGGGGAGGAGAGCACACAGGCCCATTATGGGCCACCAAGTGTGGGTACTCCCCGTGGCTGACCAGGTGGGGCTCCATGGAGAGGTCCATAGGCAGGCCTCCGTTGACAGTGAGAGACGAGGCGGGGCTCAGCGACACTCCGTTCTGCTGCGCCAATGGAATGAAGGCCCCCTCCCTCGGGCTCGGGGTGTCAGAGAGTAGGCTCTGCGGTTGCTGAGGCAGCTGTTGCTCGTGGGTGGGCGACAGGGAAGCTGAGTCGCTGTGTGGGTCATCTGATGAGTGGTCTCCATTGCCATTTTGGGTCAACTGTGCCAATATGAGCTCAGCCTTGTTGTCCATCTTACTGTACATGAATGGTGGGTTGGACAGGTAGTTTGGGATGATTGGCAACTCAGGCTCCTTGATTTCAGGCACTTCCTCCTCCTCAACTGTGAAAAAAATACATAAGACACTACATTGAACTGGGGAGAACGTTGAACATTGGCATGCTCAGAGCATGCTGTGAAAACCAAAACATAGCAGGTCCTGGCAGGAGCCTCCATCTATGATCATTACCCAAACTGTGACCCCTAACTATGAGCAGGTAAAACAATTAACTGGCAATGAACTAGTGCTTAGGGGTGTCATTAGTGCTTCTAATAGTCATTATACCCAAACTATTATACAGAAACTATTATACAGATATTACATGAACATGTTTAAGAGAATTTTAACACAAAAACAGTAATAACTGGGAGAGTGGTGATGTGATGATGGGACATTTACCTCCTAACAGTCTTCTGATTTCAGGCTTAGAGGTCAGCTGGACAGCCAGCTCATCTTTAGCTGTGAGGATCTCTTGGTCAGCGCCAGAGTTCAGCAGGTACGACACAACCGGTTTGTGGTTTCTCTTGCATGCCCAATGCAAGCATGTCCTGAATAGGAGACAATGAATAAAGGAAGTCTCTGATCTGCTCTGGAATGATTCATAATGTTGATGAAAGATTGATTGAGTCATCATCATGCAATGTCAAACAGCCAATGTGGGAACAGTCATTGTGAATGATAAAGTAGTTACTGGAGGTAGAACCAGATGAAGTACAGTGTTCACCGACTTTACCTACGCAAATACTTGCACCCTGCAGCCAACATTTACTAGTTCATTTTTATTGTCATCATAGTCAAACTTGAGAACCCACGCAGGGGTATATTTGCGTCACTTGCAGGTAAAGGATATTGCCATCTAGGCATAATTGGATAACACACTATTCTTCTTAGGCCAGCATGAAATGGTGACATTTGACATGCCATTGCATAGAGCACGTTGCCAACATTGCGCAGGCAGCATTTTAACAATCAATCGATAAATAACATGTAAGGACAGGTGATTATAGATCAACTTAGATTTAAGTTTGATATATGTATTAGACACACTTACCATCCGTTTATTTCGTTTTGAGAGTTGACATTTACTCCGCTTTCCACTAAAATCCGCACCTCGTCGATGTCTCCAATCGCAGACGCCTCTCTCAAGCGCTCTTGCAATTCCTTATCCAACGACGTCGTTGACATTTTGTACAAATTATTAGCTAACTTAACGAGATCATGGGAGACAATAATGACTTTACAGGTCGTAAGAGGGTGACGCCTTGGTCTGAAAATAGCTGCTTAATTGCACTAAAAATAGCCGGCGACTAGGGGAGTGTTGTTAGCTAAGAAGCTAACGTTAACTGACTAGATAGCTAGCTTTACAGCTACTGGGATCGCGCAAGATTGTTGATGTCCGTAACGTTAAGCTTAGCAGGAACAATATGTATCAAAGGACACCATCAATGGTCAGCGGTTAGTTTAATGTAATATGTTGTAGCTGCACCGGCTTGTCAACTCTTTTAAATGAGTTTTGAAATGAAAAGTCCATTACATTGTAGCTGTGTTGCGCAAAGGCTCCGACGTGCGCTGTCAACTATTCCTCCCATATCGGGGACAGATTTGAATGTAACAACAGTGGGAAGAAAGTTGTATGTTCCTCCTTGCAAAATACGATTTATTTTAATTAGCTCTCGTAATAATGAATGTTACAATAACCCATGTGTTGTGTTGACATTTATTTACCTTGCACATTCATGTTTGAATGTTCAACGTACACTGTTTTGTGCAATATGTCCATGTATGCTACTTTTGGAGTCAACGAGTTAGCTGTCCAACAGGTCTAGTTACAGATTTTCTGGACGATATTCCGAAAATATCTGGTGTGTGTGTTTAAAAGTACACAAATTGTGGACACAGTACTTACTGAGAGCACCTACAGCATCCTTGCTTTGTTCATTCCCACAAATAAGTAATTTTCTTCCCCCTTGAAATCGTCTATATTGTCTTCAACCAAAATCATCATTCTAATTTTTCAGACTCAAAACTTTATAGCTTTATAGCTTGACACCACAGTATACTTTGACCTCATCGACTAGCATGATAATCAAGAGTGATAGTCAATGATTTACAGTTATACCTTTTTCAAAGTTGTGGTCAATCAACTTTATTTGATTTCAGACTGATTTTGTGTATCAGAAAGTATGTAATGTGGGGGACCTAGCCCAATCATGGACTAAAGCAGCCTAACATCACTCCTTATAGTCCAAGGACCTTACATGTTCTGTTTAAAGGCTCATTTGGCTCTGGAAGTTAAAGCAGCCAAATACTCCCATCTAAACGTGAATCGATACTCAATTGCGGAATAGTTCTATAAACATAAATCCCTCTACTTTCATATCACATAAAAATAATTTCACTACATGAAAAATACACACTTACTGCAAACTTGTTTTAACTAGGTATAACACAGTTGCAGCTAACAGTATTTTTCAGTGACAACATCTTTGTGGAATCTGTCTTCTGTTTACACACAGGCGTCCAGAGATGCAGATAGCTAATTAACACAAGTCCACCCGGGCCTTGTTCGAAAGGATCAAAACCGCAACGTATTTTTAGGGTTTGACCAACTATTTGTTTGCATAACCTATATAATATAACAAAGAAGCTATGCTATAATATAAAGTTTATACTCTATATGATAAGAGCATACTGCTGTGTGAGAGGAAGGGGCTCATGGGATGTTGAGTCATATGGAAAGAATGCAGATGCTGTAAATCAGGGATATGGAAGAACTTGTTAAAAGATAAGGGCAGGATATGGGTGAAATGTATATGCGGAGGGGTGTCGGGGTTTTAGAGAACTGTGCATTGTGCAGTCACAAGATAAATCGACTGCCAAAGATAATAACTACGCCCGGCAACAGGAGGCGTCTCGAGGTTGGGACCAACCTGCACGCCAACGATAGGATGAGTAAGTTTAAACCACGCTCATCCTCCCTCTGACAGGCCAGCAGTGAGTGGGAACTATCTCTGTCAGAGTATTTAATGAAAAGCAAAGGATGTGTAACTGAGTTCTCTGTCTGCCCTGTGTGGTGACACAGCGAGCCCGTATATACGAACATCATATTTACCATAAATGTGTTTGCATTAATTAAAGTACAAAGAAATCAGAAGTTACTATGTGCTGACTGTTTTGTTCTAATACCAGATTGAATTGACACGACCCGACAGTATCAAGGGTAAATTGTGACTGACTGACCAAGAAATAATAATGAGTCTATATTTATGATGCGAGGTGATTTGCATTTTTTATTTTAATTTTTTTATTTTTATTATTATAAATGTATTTTTTATTAACAACAAATCATTACAGGAAGTACATGGGAACACAAGTATATATAAATACTATACAAAGGACCTTTGGGCTAGGGGGTACAATATCACATTACAATTACACAAGGACCTTAAGGGACATACATACACTTATTATTCTAACAGCTTTTTTGTTAGTAGAGTATTTAATTGTCTTAAAATACAGTTCAATTTATTTTTGTAAGGTAAGAAAATGTGTTTTGTTTGTAAATTTACATTTGTGAATATGAAATTTGGCCAAAAGAATAATGAAATGAATTACATAAAATTGTTTCAGTTTATTTCTATCGTAGAATCCAAGCAGCTCATCTCTCCACAATAGTGTAAACTCTTCATAAATGTGTTCAATTGTAAATCTACTGATGTCTTGCCACAGATTCCTTACATGAATACAATGACAAAAAAGATGCAACACAGTTGATGTTTTCCTTAAACTTCTTCATATAGTGGTTGGCAGGATAATATTTATGAATAATTTTAAAGGAAACTTCCTTAATTTTGTTAACAAGTAGGTATGTGTGTGGCAACATCCAAACTTTTTCCAACAGATATTATCAATAAATCCATTCCAATAAGGTATGACATAAGGTATAGATACAACATCCTGCTGAAACAAGGTTCGTATCGCCCTGTTGTTGAATGGACCAAAAGAGAAACAAATCTTTCCTACTGATGAGTCAACAGGGTCAGCGGAAGGTAGGCTCTGAGGGTCAGGTCTTGACACGTTCCTGAATAAAACACCTGAGGGAATGGCATTTAAAGCAATTGCAAAATCTTTAGGTGTTACAGGGACCTTGTAAAGTGATAAGAATTCCTTATAACTGAGCAAAGGACCCTCTGCATTTACCAGTTGGCTCACCAATAGGATATTATTTACCAGTTGGCTCACCAATAGGATATTATTTACCAGTTGGCTCACCAATAGGATATTATTTACCAGTTGGCTCACCAATAGGATATGATTTACCAGTTGGCTCACCAATAGGATATTATTTACCAGTTGGCTCAACAATAGGATATTATTTACCAGTTGGCTCACCAATAGGATATTATCTACCAGTTGGCTCACCAATAGGATATTATTTACCAGTTGGCTCACCAATAGGATATTATTTACCAGTTGGCTCACCAATAGGATATTATTTACCAGTTGGCTCACCAATAGGATATTATATCGGAACCAATGTTCTAAAAACAAAGAAGTATTTTTATACAATATGTCCCGATTATTCCATATATAATATCTGTGTGGAGAAAAATTATGCTTATAAATTAAGGACCATGACAAGATGAAAAGCAGAAAGTTTCACTGGAACTTTGTCAATATTATAATTGCAAACCAACATGAAGTTAAGGCCACCAAAAGTAGAGAACACTGTGGGAATCAAACCCACAACCCTGGCGTTGCACACACCATGCTGGCGTTGGAAACACCATGCTCTACCAACTGAGCCAGAGGGAAGACCCTACCCCGACTACCTGCAGCGGCCCGTCAGGAAGTGCAGGACCCAGTTGCAGAGGGAGGTGTTTAGGCCCAGGATCCTTAGCTTAGTGATGAGCTTTGAGGGTACCATGGTGGTGAACGTTGAGCTGTAGTCTATGAATAACATTCTCACATAAGTGTTCCTTTTGTCCAGGTGGGAAAGGGCAGTGTGGAGTGCAATAGAGAATGCATCATCTGTGGATCTGTTTGGGCGGTATGCAAATTGGAGTGGGTCTAGGGTTTCTGGGATAATGGTGTTGGTGTGAGCCATTACCAACCTTTCACAGCACTTCGTGGCTACAGACGTGAGTGCTACGGGTCTGTAGTCATTTAGGCAGGTTGCCTTTGTGTTCTTGGGCACAGGGACTACGGTGGTCTGCTTGAAACATGTTGCTATTACAGACTTAGTCAGGGACATGTTGAAAATGTCAGTGAAGACACCTGCCAGTTGGTCAGCACATGCCCAGAGCACACGTCCTGGTAATCCGTCTGGCTCTGCAGCCTTGTGTATGTTGACCTGTTTAAAGGTCTTACTCACGTCAGCTACGGAGAGGGTGATCACACAGTCGTCCAGAACAGCTGATGCTCTCATGCATACCTCAGTGTTGCTTGCCTCAATGCGAGCATAGAAGTGATTTAGCTCTTCTGGTAGGCTCGTGTCACTGGGCAGCTCGCGGCTGTGCTTCCCTTTGTAGTCTGTAATAGTTTTCAAGCCCTGCCACATAAGACGAGCATCGGAGCCGGTGTAGTATGATTCAATCTTAGCCCCATATTGACGCTTTGCCTGTTTGATGGTTCGTCGCAAGGCATAACAGGACTTCTTGTAAGCTTCCGGGTCAGAGTCCCGCACCTTGAAAGCGGCAGCTCTACCCTTTAGCTCAGTGCGAATGTTGCCTGTAATCCATGGCTTCTGGTTGGGGTATGTACATACAGTCACTGTGGGGACGACGTCCTCAATGCACTTATTGATAAAACCAGTGACTGATGTGGTGTATTCCTCAATGCCATCGGAAGAATCCCGGAACATGTTCCAGTCTGTGATAGCAAAACAGTCCTGTAGTTTAGCATCTGCTTCATCTGAACACTTTTTTAGAGACCGAGTCACTAGTGCTTCCTGCTTTAATTCTTGCTTGTAAGCAGGAATCAGGAGGATCAGGACGCAGAGCTTTGTACGCATTTCTGTGTGTGGAGTACAGGTGATCTATAATTTTTTTCCCTCTGGTTGCACATTTAACATGTCGATAGAAATTTGGTAGAACTGATTTAAGTTTCCCTGCATTAAAGTCTCCGGCCACTAGGAGCGCCGCCTCTGGGTGAGTGGTTTCCTGTTTGCTTATTTCCTTATACAGCTGACTGAGTGCAGTCTTAGTGCCAGCATCTGTCTGTGGTGGTAAATAAACAGCCACGAAAAGTATAGCTGAAAACTCTCTAGGCAAGTAGTGTGGCCTGCAATTTATCACAATATACTCTACTTAAGGCGAGCAAAATCTAGAGACTTCCTTAGATTTCGTGCACCAGCTGTTGTTTAAAAATATGCACAGACCGCCACCCCTCGTTTTACCGGAGTGTGCTGTTCTATCTTGCCGGTGCAGTGTATATCCCGCTAGCTGAATATCCATGTTGTCATTCAGCCACGATTCCGTGAAACATAGGATATTACAGTTTTTGATGTCCCGTTGGTAGGATATTCGTGATCGTACCTCGTCTAATTTATTGTCCAATGATTGCACGTTGGCGAGTAGTATTGACTGTAACGGCAGCTTTCCCAGTCGCCTTCTCCGGGTCCTGACCAGGCATCTGGCTCTTTGTCCTCTGTACCTGCGTCGCTTCCTCTTGCAAATAACGGGGATGTCGGCTCTGTGGGGTGTTTGGAGAATGTCTTGTGCGTCGCCCTTGTTGTAGAAATAGTGTTATTTGGATAGTGTTATTTGTAGAGTGAAATTTCTCAAGTCTAAAGGAATAGGATGAATTCTGTTCTCCCTCCTCAATCCATTTTTTCCTAGATCTAATAAAGGCTCCTTCTGCTTTTAATCTATATATATTATCCAGTTTATTTAATCTATATTTATTATCCAGTTTATTTAATCTCTATATATTATCCAGTTGATTTAATCTATATATATTATCCAGTTTATTTTGTAACTCAATCAGTTCCATCTTCTCCTCCCACCGAGAGTCCGGCTGGGGACCTCTGAAAAAGGCAAGTTATCATAATGATGACCTTTTCCTCCTCAGCTCTTGTGGTTTAAGCAAGATTACCACCATATTTTCTAAGGTATTTGGACACCTCAAATTTAAAGAGCTCCCAGATGTTTCAATACGATTTTTCTTCACAAGCCCTTTCCCAAAAGTGTGAAAGCAGATCTTTAACCTCAATTTTAACTATATCATTATTTAATAACGAGCTATTTAGCTTCCAGCATGAAGCTCTACCAAGGTTAGTATAAGGGGTAAATATTTTGATATCAATGTGCGAGGTGATTTGTAGATCAGTCAGTCGGCAGTCCAACACGGCCTGTCTTCCATCTGCTCTTGTAAACAATCACTGAAATATGGCGGTGTGGGAACCTTAACCCTGACAAAGGTTAAATTGATACACACCTTTATAGGGTTAGGGTTAAGGTTCCCACACAGCCATATTTCAGTATATATAATTTATCGGTGATATGAAAGATAAGATTCTTATGCTTCTAAAACCTTACTGCAAGCGATGCTAGTTAATGTTCAGACCAAGCGTCAGGGCTCTTAATAAACCCCACACAGAATACGCCTTCGCCCAATAACTCTTATGTGGGAGTCACGATGATCAAGGGCTTGTGGGGGACCGTGAGTGGATGCTACAGGACATCCAAGCAGAGGGTGGCGTAATTTCTTACACAGCGGCGGTTTCAGGTTCCGCACAGTGGGTAGCGACTGTTGCTGAATGCGAACGGCTGCCATTTTGATCTGAAATAACTAGGATCTGTATTTTTTGGCGCAATAATAAATGGTTTAACTTAGTAGATACAATAGGTTTTTGCTTTCAGTTTTTAGGCAAAATGCTTTCCGCAGCCCAGTTACTCGATGAGTTGATGGGTCGAGACAGAAACTTGGCCCCCGATGAGAAACGATGCAACGTACGCTGGGACCACGAGACCGTAAGTTAGCCACTTTGTTAGCTGTAGCCAGCTCGCTGGAAACAATTTCGTCCCGTTCTTGTTTTCAGTGAGTCGTTTTATAGGTAGGTAACTAGCAAACTGACGTAGATATTGTTGTGTTTGCTTAAACGTAATAGCTGGCTACCTACATGATGTTCGCTAGCTAACAGCATCCTAACTAGATATAAACCAACGACCGCTAGGGTCGGGTGTTAGCTAGTTAGGTAAGTTAACGCGTTAGCTACAATTGAGGACAGCATGTTCCTCCAGGCCCAACCCCCTGACCCACGAATCCGCATTAAACTAACGACCAACACTGTCCCTGTACTATGACTAGGTAGATCATGTTATATAGTAGTTAATGAGTAACTTCGCCAACGACAACATACGAGTTTGCTAATGACGGCTAGTTACAGGTCCACTGACAACTGGGCTAGCTAGCTTGCTAAATAAAAACAAGTGGGTACTTTTAACGTTATTTGCAGACATCAACAGAATGTGAAACCGTAATGGAGACAAACTAACGTTGGCTAGCTGCGAATTTCAGTCAATATTGACATTTGTATTGGCTCAAAGTTAGACATTAGCTAGTTTAGTAACCTTATGCTATGTCGTTGTCAATGTAACGTTAGCTAGTTAATCAAGTTGCATGAGTTTTGAGTCGAATCACATTTTATTGGTCGCATACACATATTTAGTAGCTGTTATTGCGGGTGTAGCGAAATGCTTGTGTTCCTAGCTCCAACAGTGCAGTAATATCTAACAATATAACGTTACACATCTAAAAAGTTATGTAACTTACAGTGCATTCGGAAAGTATTCAGACCCCTTGACTTTTCCCACATTGTTACATTACAGCATTATTCTAAAATTGATTAAATTGTTGTCCCCTCAATCTACACACAATACCCCATAATTACAAAAAAGTGTATTTTTGCAAATGTATTAACAATAAAAAAACGAACATTTACACAAGTTTTCAGGGCTTCTGAGTAGCGCACCGGTCTAAGGCACTGCATCTCAGTGCAAGAGGCGTCACTACGGTCCCTGGTTTGAATCCAGGCTGTACTACATCCGGCTGTGATTGGGAGTCCCATAGGGCGGTGCACAATTGGCCCAGCGTCGTCTAGGCCGTCATTGTAAATAAGAATTTGTTCTTAACTGACTTGCCTAGTTAAATAAAAAAATAAGTATTCAGACCCTTTACCCAGTACTTTGTTGAAGCACCTTTGGCAGCGATTACAGCCTCAAGTCTTCTTGGGTATGATGCTACAACTTGTATTTGGGGAGTTAATCCCTTCAATGCAGATCCTCTCAGGCTCTGTCAGGTTGGATCGAGAGCTTCACTGCACAGCTATTTTCAGGTCTCTCCAGAGATGTTCGATCGGGTTCAAGTCCGTGCTTTGGCTGGGCCACTCAAGGACATTGCGGCTTGTCATGAAGCCACTCCTGTGTCGTCTTGGCTGTGTGCTTAGGGTCGTTGTCCTGTTGGAAGGTGAACCTTCGCCCCAGTCTGAGGTCCTGAGTGCTCTGGAGCTGAGCGGTGCCTGCTTTCCCCCAGATGTGACGCTTGGCATTCAGGCCAAAGATTTCATCAGACCAGAGAATCTTGTTTCTCATGGTCTGAGTAAGAGATGCACAATATATCGGTGAACATATCGTAATCGGCCGATATTAGCTAAAGATGCCAATATCAGTATCGGCCCGATGTCTAGTTTCACACCGATGTTTAAAAACCGATGTCAAAGCTGCCGTGCATATCTATATAATGTAGGTAATGACATAATGACACCACGTAAAATGTTGTGCAGCACAGCATCCCTAACCGAGCCCACAATGTCTGCTGTGTGGATCGAGCAGTCAACAAGTTGAGCAGTCATTTGAAAGAGTAAGACATTTTCTGTGAGACAACTCAAAGGCAAAATCCATTAAAGCCAAGATAATAGAATTCATTGCCCTTGACAATCAACCGTTCTCTGTCGTGGGGGATGTTGGCTTTCGCCGACTGGTCGAGCACCGGTACACACTACCAACCGCGCTATTTTTCAGATGTTGTCCTGGAGTTACACAGTAATAGCGTCACTGCTATTAGCTTCACGACATACATAAACTTAGCAAAAAAAGAAACGTCCCCTTTTCAGGACCATCTTTCAAAGATAATATGTAAAAATCCAAATAACTTCACAAATCTTAATTGTAAAGGGTTTAAATACTGTTTCCCATGCTTGTTCAATGAACCATAAACAATTAATGAAAATGCTCCTGTGGAACGGTCGTTAAGACAGTAACCGCTTACAGACGGTAGGCAATTAGGTCACAGTTATAATAACTTAGGACACTAAAGAGGCCTTTCTACTGACTCTGAAAAACAAAGAAAGATGCCCAGAGTCCCTGCTCATCTGTGTGAACGTGCCTTAGGCATGCTGCTAAGGAGGCATGAGGACTGAATTGCAATGTCTGTACTGTGAGACACCTAAGACGGCACTACAGGGAGACAGGACGGACAGCTGATCGTCCTCGCAGTGGCAGACCACATGTAACAACACCTGCACAGGATCGGTACATCCGAACTTCACACCTGCGGGACAGGTACAGGATGGCAACAACTGCCCGAGTTACACCAGGAACGCACAAACCCTCCATCAGTGCTCAAACTGTCCGCAATAGGCTAAGAGAGGCTGGACTGAGGGCATGTAGGCCTGTTGTAAGGTAGGTCCTCACCAGACATCACAGGCAACAACGTCGCCTATGGGCACAAACCCACCGTCGCTGGACTAGACAGGACTGGCAAAAAGTGCTCTTCACTGACAAGTCGTGGTTTTGTCTCACCAGGGGTGATGGTTGGATTCGCGTTTATCATTACCCCAAGGCCTGTACTCTGGAGTGGGATCGATTTGGAGGTGGAGTGTCCGTCATGGTCTGGGGCGGTGTGTCACAGCATCATCGGACTGAGCTTGTCATTGCAGGCAATCTCAACGCTGTGCATTACAGGGAAGACATCCTCCTCCCTCATGTAGTACCCTTCCTGCGGTACCCTTCCTGCAAGCTCATCCTGACATGACCCTCCAGTAATGCAATGCCACCAGCCATACTGCTCGTTCTGTGCGTCATTTCCTGCAAGACAGCAAAGTCAGTGTTCTGCCATGGCCAGCGAAGAGCCCGGATCTCAATCCCATTGAGCACGTCTGGGACCTGTTGGATCGGAGGGTGAGGGCTAGGGCCATTCCCCCCCCAGAAATGTCCGGGAACTTGTTGGTGCCTTGGTGGAAGAGTGGGGTAACATCTCGCAGCAAGAACTGGCAAATGGTGCAGTCCATGAGGAGGAGATGCACTGCAGTACTTAATGCAGCTGATGGCCACACCAGATACTGACGTTTACTTTTGATTTTGACCCCCCCTTTGTTCGGGGACACATTATTCAATTTCTGTTAGTCACATGTCTGTGTAACTTGTTCAGTTTGTCCAAGTTATTGAATCTTATGTTCATACAAATATTTACACATGTTACGTTTACTGAAAATAAACACAGTTGACAGTGAGAGGACGTTTCTTTTTTTTGCTGAGGTTACTATGGAACGCCGTTTGGGTGTTTGCGTGTCGAAGTTACTGTAGCGCTGTCAAAGCTGTACAAAAAAGTCTGCAAACACCGGCCACGAACGATGTTTAGAATACCGCGTTGGTAATAAAGCATAATTTGTTCGACCGCAGCTTCTGGGGTACCTAGCTAGTACCAATACATCCAGCCTGAAAACAATGACCAGTAGAAACTGCGGTCATTTTCATTATTCTTAGCAATGATTTAGGAATCCTTGTAAGTATTAGCTAGGTTGCCACTTGTTGTTCGCCTATTGAAAATGAACATCAGTTCATGAAAAAAATTTAAATAAATAGCTAGCCAACTACTTAACCCTGTTGCCACAGCTAACATTGTAAGCAGCCAGCCAGCTTCATCAGGATCGTGACGCTCGACCGGAATGGGTTATGTGTTGTGAAGCTAGCTACAATAAGGATTAGGCACACTAGTGGAATTTGCGGTTTTCCTTCAAAATAAAAGTATGCCATTGACAGTGACTCAAATGATAACAATAGTAGAATTATGCCATACTTTTATTTGAAGGCTAACCGCAAATTCCACTATTATGCCTAATCCTTATTGTGGCTAGCTTCACATACAGTGAGGGAAAAAAGTATTTGATCCCCTGCTGATTTTGTACATTTGCCCACTGACAAAGAAATGATCAGTCTATAATGTTAATGGTAGGTTTATTTGAACAGTGAGAGACAGAATAACAACAAAAAAATCCTGAAAAACGCATGTCAAAAATGTTATAAATTGATCTGCATTTTAATGAGGGAAATAAGTATTTGACCCCTCTGCAAAACATGACTTAGTACTTGGTGGCAAAACCCTTGTTGGCAATCAGAGGTCAGACGTTTCTTGTAGTTGGCCACCAGGTTTGCACACATCTCAGGAGGGATTTTGTCCCACTCCTCTTTGCAGATCTTCTCCAAGTCATTAAGGTTTCGAGGCTGACGTTTGGCAACTCGAACCTTCTGCTCCCTCCACAGATTTTCTATGGGATTAAGGTCTGGAGACTGGCTAGGCCACTCCAGGACCTTAATGTGCTTCTTCTTGAGCCACTCCTTTGTTGCCTTGGCCATGTGTTTTGGGTCATTGTCATGCTGGAATACCCATCCACGACCCATTTTCAATGCCCTGGCTGAGGGAAGGAGGTTCTCACCCAAGATTTGATGGTACATGGCCCCGTCCATCGTCCCTTTGATGCGGTGAAGTTGTCCTGTCCCCTTAGCAGAAAAACACCGCCAAAGCATAATGTTTCCACCTCCATGTTTGACGGTGGGGATGGTGTTCTTGGGGTTATAGGCAGCATTCCTCCTCCTCCAAACACGGCGAGTTGAGTTGATGCCAAAGAGATCCATTTTGGTCTCATCTGACCACAACACTTTCACCCAGTTGTCCTCTGAATCATTCAGATGTTCATTGGCAAACTTCAGACGGGCATGTATATGTGCTTTCTTGAGCAGGGGGACCTTGCAGTCGCTGCAGGATTTCAGTCCTTCACGGTGTATTGTGTTACCAATTGTTTTCTTGGTGACTATGGTCCCAGCTGCCTTAAGATCATTGACAAGATCCTCCCGTGTAGTTCTGGGCAGATTCCTCACCGTTCTCATGATCATTGCAACTCCACGAGGTGAGATCTTGCATGGAGCCCCAGGCCGAGGGAGATTGACAGTTCTTTTGTGTTTCTTCCATTTGCGAATAATCGCACCAACTGTTGTCACCTTCTCACCAAGCTGCTTTGCGATGGTCTTGTAGCCCATTCCAGCCTTGTGTAGGTCTACAATCTTGTCCCTGACATCCTTGGAGAGCTCTTTGGTCATGGCCATGGTGGAGAGTTTAGAATCTGATTGATTGATTGCTTCTGTGGACAGGTGTCTTTTATACAGGTAACTAGCTGAGATGAGGAGCACTCTTAGTGCTCCTCATCTCAGCTCGTTACCTGTATAAAAGACACCTGGGAGCCAGAAATCTTTGTTTGAGAGGGGGTCAAATACTTATTTCCCTCCTTAAAATGCAAATCAATTTTATAAAATTTGACATGCGTTTTCTGGATTTTTGTTATTCTGTCTCTCACTTTTCAAATAAACCTACCATTAAAATTATAGACTGATCATTTCTTTGTCACTGGGCAAACGTTCAAAATCAGCAGGGGATCAAATACTTTTTTCCCTCACTGTATATGGGTCCGATCACCATAATAAAATAACTGTCTTATTTTTTTTAAATGTCCAACACTGTAGATGTGCGAGACATCTTTACCAGTGCTCATAGCATGCGTTATCGATGAATCGTTGTGACATATGAAATACGAGTGATATTGTAATCAATGTGTAAAAACTATGCAAAAAATGTACGAACCCGTTAAATTATTGTGACGTGCAGTCATATTCAGATCCTGATTGGTCAACAAGCTTTTTTGGCACGTAAAGACCCAAACGGCGTTCCATAGAAATCCTGGTTGAGAATGAAACGACTGAAGAAATGAACGACGAAACAGCACAGCAAGTACGTGAAATAGTTTTTGATGATGTTTTACTGGTAGTGGGGGCATACGTAAATGCTAACAAAATAATTATGGTGTGTGTGTAACCTTTATTGAACTAGGCAAGTTGGTTAAGAACAAATTCTTATTTACAATGACGGCCTACCCCGGCCAAACCCAGACGACGCTGGGCCAATTGTGCGCTGCCCTATGGGACTCCCAATCACGGCCGGATGTGGTAGAGCCTGGATTCGAACCAGGGACTGTAGTGACGCCTCTTGCACTGAGATGCAGTGCCTTAGACCGCTGCGTCCATGTGTGTGTGTTAACTATTTAACTACTAGAATGCTTAAAATCCTGCTAAACTTTAAAAGTCTTATCGGTATCGTTTTATTTGTCAAGGAAAATATCGGATATTGGTATCGGCCAAAAATGTCATATCGTTACATCAGTAGTCTGAGTCCTTTAGGTACCTTTTGGCAAACTCCAAATGGTTTGTCATGTGTCTTTTAATGTGGAGTGGCTTTCGTCTGGCCACTCTATCATAAAGGCCTGATTGGTGGAGTGCTGTAGAGATGGTTGTCCTAGAAGGGTTTTTTCAGTGACCATCGGATTTTTGGACACCTCCCTGACCAAGGCCCTTCTCCCCCGACTGCTCAGTTTGGCCGGGCGGTCAGCTCTAGGAAGGGTCTTGGTGGTTCCAAACTTCATCCATTTAAAAATGGAGGCCACTATTTTTGGGGACCATCAATACTAAAGACATTTTTTGGTACACTTCCCCAGATCTGTGCCTCGACACAATCCTGTCCCGGAGCTCTTCGGACAATTCCTTTGACCTCACGGCTTGGTTTTTGCTCTGAAATGCACTGTCAACTGTGGGACCTTATATAGACAGCTGTGTGCTTATCCAAATCATGTCCAATTAATTGAATTTGCCACAGGTGGACTCCAATCACATTGTAGAAACATCTCAAGGATGATCAATGGAAACCGGATGCACCTGAGCTCAATTTCGAGTCTCATAGTGAAGGGTCTGAATACTTATTTAAATAAGGTATTTCTGTTTTTTTTTGTGTATTTGTATGCAACATTTTCTAAACCTGTTTTTGCTTTGTCATTGTGGTATTGTGTGTAGATTGAGGGGATTTTCTGTTCATTTAATCAATTTTAGAATAAGGCTGTAACGTTACAAAATGTGAAAAAAGTGAAGGGGTCTGAGTACTTTCCGAACGCACTGTATGTGTGTATTACGTGCTAAATGGTTACCACTAAAAATATTAGAATTGGCATTATTACCAAAGCAAAGGTCACTAGCTACTAATCTTGTTCATCAGTGAGATTAGGCTAATCAATGTTTGAAGATGCATGTTTGATAGACGATCCATGTTGCAATTCCCAACCAGTTTGCAAGCAACATTTTTGTCAGGCCCGGCATTGAAGAGGTTTTGTGGCTTCAGTATTTCCCAAAATCATGCATCTGTTGGCTCACTAATGACGTGCCTTATCCTTTCTCCCTTCACTTGCAGACCTGTAAGTACTATCTCTGTGGATTCTGCCCTGCAGAATTATTCACAAACACCCGGTCTGACTTGGGTCCCTGTGAAAAAATCCACGATGAAAACCTTAGGAAAATGTACGTTTTACTTTTTTTCCCATCACTTTTTGTTGTTTGTGTTATAATTAAGCAATAAGGCCTGGGGGGGTGTGGTATATGGACAATATACCACGACTAAGGGCTGTTCTTAAACTAGTATCACATGTCTATAGCGTATAACAGGTGTATAACTCCCTTTTCATCCCTATGTGCACCAGGTATGAGAAGAGCTCCCGGTTCATGAAGGAGGGCTATGAGAGGGACTTCCTACGCTACCTGCAGTCTCTCCTGGCCGAGGTGGAGAGGAGGATCCGCAGGGGCCACGCCCGTCTGGCCCTGTCGCAGGCCCAGCAGGCCGCAGGAGTAAGAATACCTATAGATATACTCAGTCAATGCCCATAGGTTCGCCACTATAGAGAACACAGAACTCAACATGGAAACCTAGGCCAACCCTTGTATTCGGGTTTGTCATGTTCATCAATGTTGTTAGATTATGCTGACTGGACCTTCTCTTTCTCCAGCAGGGGCCTGGTGGTCCTGTGGGGAAGAACGAGGAGAAAGCTACAGTCCTGACAGAGAAGATCGAGGACCTAGTCATGCAGGTGAGCTGCCTGGGTTTACCAAAACATTACATTCCACCATCGAGCACATATACAGTTGAAGTCGGAAGTTTACATACACTTAGGTTGTAGTCATTAAAACTCATTTTTCAACCACTCCACAAATGTCTTGTTAACAAACTATAGTTTTGGAAAGTCGGTTAGGACATCTACTTTGTGCATGACACAAGCAATTTTTCTAACAATTGTTTACAGACAGATTATTTCACTTATAATTTACTGTATCACAATTCCAGTGGGTCAGAAGTTTACATACACTAAGTTCACTGTGCCTTTAAACAGCTTGGAAAATTCCAGAAAATGATGTCATGGCTTTAGAAACTTCTGATAGGATAATTTACATCATTTGAGTCAATTGGAGGTGTACCTGTGGATGTATTTCAAGGCCTACCTTCAAACTCAGTGCCTCTTTGCTTGACGTCATGGGAAAATCAAAAGAAATCAGCCAAGACCTCAGAAAAAAAAAATGGTAGAGCTCCACAAGTTTGGTTCATCCTTGGGAGCAATTTCCAAACGCCTGAAGGTACAATGTTCATCTGTACAAACAATAGTACGCAAGTATAAACACCATTGGCCCACGCAGCTGTTATACCGCTCAGGAAGGAGATGCGCTCTGTCTCCTAGAGATGAAGGTACTTTGGTGCGAAAAGTGCAAATCAATCCCAGAACAACAGCAAAGGACCTTGTGAAGATGCTGGAGGAAACAGGTACAAAAGTATCTATATCCACAGTCAAACGAGTCCTATATCGACATAACCTGAAAGGCTGCTCAGCAAGGAAGAAGCCACTGCTCCAAAACCGCCATAAAAAAGCCAGACTACGGTTTGCAACTGCACATGGGGACAAGGATCTTACTTGTTGGAGAATTGTCCTCTGGTCTGATGAAACAAAAATAGAACTGTTTGGCCATAATGACCATTTATGTTTGGAGGAAAAAGGGGACGTTTGCAAGCCGAAGAACACCATCCCAACCGTGAAGCATGGGGTGGCAGCATCATGTTGTGGGGGTGCTTTGCTGCAGGAGGGTCTGGTGCACTTCACAAAATAGATGGTATCATGAGGCAGGAAAATTATGTTGCTTCAATATATCCACATCTCAAGACATCAGTCAGGAAGTTAAAGGTTGGTCGGAAATGGGTCTTCCAAATGGACAATGACCCCAAGCATACTTACAAAGTTGTGGCAAAATGGCTTAAGGACAACAAAGTCAAGGTATTGGAGTGGACATCACAAAGCCCTGACCTCAATCACATTTTGTGGGCAGAACAGAATAAGTGTGTGCGAGCAAGGAAGCCTACAAACCTGACTCAGTTACACCAGCTCTGTCAGGAGGAATGGGCCAAAATTCATCTAACTTATTGTGGGAAGCTTGTGGAAGGCTACCTGAGACGTTTGACCCAAGTTAAGCAATTTAAAGGCAGTGCTACCAAATACTAATTGAGTGTATGTAAACTTCTGACCCGCTGGGAATGTGATGAAAGAAATAAAAGCTGAAATAAATAATTCTCTCTACTATTATTCTGACATTTCACATTCTTAAAATAAAGTGGTGATCCTAACTGACCTAAGACAGGGAACTTTTACTAGGATTAAATGTCAGGAATTGTGAATCTGATTTTAAATGCATTTGGCTAAGGTGTATGTAAACTTCCGACTTCAAATGTACATGGACCCTACACTACCGTTCAAAAGTTTGGGGTCACCTAGAAATGTCCTTGTTTTTGAAAGAGAACCACATTTTTGGTCCATTAAAATTTAAATCGAATTGGTCAGAAATACAGTGTAGACATTGTTTGCTTTTATTTTTTTCTTTCAAAAGCAAGGACATTTGTAAGTGACCCCAAACTTTTGGACTGTAGTGTACATGCATCCATCATGTGAAGGCCTACATTCATGCAGGACACATACTCTGGAGTGAGTAAGTTGTTTTCTATGACAACAAAGTTGCCGTTTGTATGTGCTGTGTTCAGATTGAGGAGTTGGGCTCAGAGGGCAGAGTGGAGGAGGCCCAGGGGATGATGAAACTGGTGGAACAGCTAAAGGATGAGAGAGAGCTGCTCAGCTCCACCCCCTCGGTGAGTTACTCCCGGTTCTTTCTCACTCCATCAGCATTGATCAACTCAGTTATCTATTTAGTAAGCCTTTTGTATGAATTCAATACCGTGAACTAAACCTGGGGATGAATACATTTTTGGTTGAAAGTGCTGTAGTTCTAAAACTAAAAGTCATCCTGGTTGATTCCAGACGATTGAGACCTTTGCGGCCCAGGAGAAACAGATGGAGGTGTGTGAGGTGTGCGGGGCGTTCCTCATTGTGGGAGATGCCCAGTCCCGGGTGGATGACCACCTGATGGGCAAGCAGCACATGGGCTACGCCAAGATCAAGTCCACCGTGGAGGAGCTCAAGGTAAGTCCTTAGGTTTGAAGGATTGTTCACTCCCAAGTCAATGTGTGTTTGTCAAGATTCCATATATGCCATTTGTTGTACTGTATGCTTTAATACCCATGAAAAGGAAGTATAATTTAATCATTTTGACTGTTGCTGTTTTGAAAGACCAGTATGTTGATATTGCTGATAAAGAAAAACATTTGGTCATATAATTGAATTGTTGTTGATAAGTCATGAATGAATGATTTTCTGTTAAGGAGAAGTTAAATCGGCGATCCGAAGACCCCGCCGGAGAAGACAAGGGAGAGCTAGAAAGCAAGGACTGGGAGCGTGAGAGGGAGGAGAGGGAGACTAAGCGCAAGTTGGAAGAGGAGGAGAAAGAGAAGGAGAAGGAGAAAGAGCGTGAGAAGGAGAAGGAGAAAGAGAGGGAGCGAGTGAAGGAGCGGGAGAGAGAGAGGGAGCGAGAGAGGGAGAAGAGAGGAAGGAGGAGCCACTCGAACAGCCGCCACTCCAGCCGGGCGTCGGACCGTAAGAGGAGTCGTTCCCGGGAACGCCGGCGGTCCAGGAGCAAGGAGAGGGAGCGCAAACGTAGCAGGTACTGTACTGTATGGCACGTAGACTAGTACTGTATGGCACGTAGACTAGTACTGTATGGCACGTAGACTAGTCTTATGGCTGATTCACACTATAGGCCGACCCCCAAATGTACTGTGCTGGCTCATTCATTTTCCTTTCAAATTGTCTTTTCCAGCACGGTCCGAGCGACTATGGTGGATGCTTGACCCATAACTCTAAACCGGGGGAGGGGGTCTACTAAGCTATAAGGAATTGTGTTAAGGTCATACCAAAGATCATTTTGCTATTTGATTTGGTATTTTAAGACCCCTTGTATCACACCTTTTTTTTATGTTAAGAAACGTATTTGATTAAAACATTTTTTGGCCTTACTGCTATTAGCCTATACAAACGCATTGAATAACAGATTCACTACATGGAAGAACAAATAGTCCCAAAAAGACATCTAAAGGAAGTTTGTTCTGAAGTGTCTGTCCTACATCTGAGAGATTATTATTATTATTTATTTTTTTTTTAAACATGTATTTAACCCCTTATTTTTGCCAATTAACAGTCTCCATATATACTTCCATAAATGTTTTCAACTGGTACGGGTGGTCCTTCAGACCAGTCTTGAGGCCTGTGGGCGTCTTAGAACAGAACAACAGACATGTTCCTGAGAGTCTCACCTTTACATATTAGTGTGTACCCCAAACTGTTTGGACGCTACAGACAGAAGTTGGCAGTTTGGCTGTAATGACTTCTGACGAGTCCCAAGACGCTTGTGGGGATCGTAGAGCAAAACGGAGAACACCATCGTGTTCATGCCAGTCTCATCTTTCCATAGAGGGGTCATAATAGTTCAGATGCTACAGACGATTTTGTGAGAAGACCGATTTTTAGGGATGTCTCATGGTCTGACAAACAGCGCTCTAGCTCTGTCACCTTTCACCACAGATGGGATGTCTCATGGTCTGACAAACAGCGCTCTAGCTCTGTCACCTTTCACCACAGATGGGATGTCTCATGGTCTGACAAACAGCGCTCTAGCTCTGTTACCTTTCACCGCAGATGGGATGCCTCATGGTCTGACAAACACCGCTCTAGCTCTGTCACCTTTCACCGCAGATGCGGAAGTGTTACATAGGCGGATGCAGTGGATTGAGACACATCCATTGCAAAAACAACATATCTACCTTAATCTGAAATATTTTTCTGGAGATATTATTATTCTAATTAGTTTTCCGTGGGGTGCGGACATCGACTTTAGGGGGTTAACCAGCCCAGTACAGCTCTGCCTGGCCCTATAATGTTAATCAGGGATCACAGTTCATGTGTTTGTGAAAAACTCTCACTCGTTGAAAGTTCCACTGCTCTGCTCTTGAGTGTGTCGTGGATTAACATGTGTCCTGTGTTTTCCACAGAAGCCGGGACAGGGACCGGGAGAGGCGGCGCAGCCGGGAGCGTTCGGACAGGAAACGGCGCTCCCGCAGCCGGGAGAGGAAGAGGTCCCGCAGCTCGGAGCGCAAGTCTCACCGCCACCGGAGCCGCAGCCGGGACAAGGACAGGACGTCCAGAGACAAAGGTGAGACATGGGACAAGTTGGCACATTCAAACACATTTAGAATAATCACAACTTAGATCTTGCAGGTTTCTTGCAGCAATAGCAGGGTTTCTTTCTGAATCTAAAAGGTGGTGGGCGTGGTCCATCCGTCGGCGTGGCTGAATTTTAGAGAACATTTTAGAGGCGGTGTAGAGAAATGTTTGAATTTAAGTGAATTTCTTAGTTATCCACATTTCCCCATTGAGCTGCTAGAAAATGTTTGTTTTAAAGCTAATTTCCTGCAATTCTATTCATTTTGCCATTGCTAATGCTGTGTTCTTTTACTCAAACATAAAATCAATACTGCTAAATTCATATTTTTTTATTTTTTTTATTCTCCTTTCTTTTGGTGATTGTTAAATCTCAAAGACTAAAAAAATGATTATTTATTCTAAATACTTTATCTGGTTTGTTGTTTAAGTTTACACTGAACGCGGTTTCCATCCCTAAAATGTATAAAATAAATATAGACTTTTTTACACTGTTTGGACTTAGGTGGCCTGAAAAACACTTAGGCGGCCCGCCTAAAGATTTAAATGGCAGAAAAATCCCTGACTAGACCTTTTACCCACGTTTGGTTGAGTGACTCCACACTTGTGATTGAGCTGGTGATGCAACAACATTTGGACCATAATGCTCCTTACTGAATTCACAAGTGTGATCTGAAGTGTGTCCTACTCTAGAAGTCTTTGACATGACTCTGTTTCCTACCTCCATCCCTCCCAGAGCGTAAGGAGCCGGAGGAGAGGAGGAGCAGCTCCAAGAAGGACGAGGTGTTAGAGGAAGACAAGCCTTCCTCTGACGTGGCCAAGCCTGGGCCCGTGGAGGCTGAGGCTCCTGCCTCCACTCTGGGCCTGGCCCTTCTGGCCAGGGTCAACGGGGCTGCTCAAGACGACCTCCATTCTGAAGGTGACACTCAGTCCAATTAAAACTGATCTGATAGGACCTCAGATCAGGCTCAGGTAAGTGCGCCCTCCCCCGTCATCCTGGCTCTCAAAACACACACCCCTCCCCCATCTTCCCTCTCAAACCTCCCCTCCTGTTCTCCTCTCCCCCTGTTTACTTTCAGTTCTATTGCCTTTGATTTGTATGTTGTATCTTTACCCTGTTGTTTTGGATATAGTGCATCGTAAGTATGCACTGAAGATGGAGCTAGACCGATGATGAGAGAAGAAGGTAGAAACAGAGGTCACAAAGCCCAGAGGGAAAGACCAGTGTAGTCCTGAAAAACATACCTGGAGGTACCCCTCGTTTTGTATCGGTTATATACATGCATACATATTATATATCTCTATATTTTGTCTATTGGACAAAAATCTCTTCCAATTTTAAATCCAAGCATTTCTTTCTGCCTGTATTGCCTCTTGTATATTTTTTTTCTCTTCAGTGATGGTGGCAGTAACCATGTCTTTTCATTTGTCGATTTTCATAGCCTATATTGAACGTATTACAGTGACTGTTTGTCTAGATATGTGGACATGTATCCACACATAGACACTGCATTTTACAGATACTTTAAAAGTAAAGTGAAGCTATATATGGAAGGATCCGTACTATTTCTTTGACCTACTGAATGCACAGTCTAAAACCATTTTTTTCTCCCACTGCCATGGATATTGTGTTCTATATACAGCTCACTGTTCTCTGATATGCATTGTATTGTAACACAGTGTGTTGGTTAGAATTGGGCTGGTGATGGAAGGGTAGGGGTTAATGAATGATTGCAGCTGACTTCCATACCTCACACAGCGTTGGTGTTGAGTGAGTGAGCGACCTCATGAAAGAAAAAGGCAAATTAATAAACCCTCAAGGATCAAACTGTCAAACTATTCAGGTACTCACCCAGGTACTCCTTTCTCTACCCACATCCATTTCTACTGAATGCTGTTGCCTGTGAGCCTACTGCTCTTTATCATGACTAAAGCTTGATGTGTATTTGTTTCTCCTTTGTTTTTTTGTTTTTGTTTTTTTCTTCATCTTTTAAAGGTGTTGTTTTTGTGAAGTATTTATTATCAGGAAGTGATGATGATGATGATGATGATAAGAGGTACAGGTCAACTTGTTTGATATCCTCCAGCTGTTTAATTTAATTAGATTTGATACTTATTAGTGAACCTGCCTTTCAAGACTTCATTGACTTTGAAAGTGTACCAATTTATATTATTTACATGCTGTTGATAGATTATATCTATCATCCAACTAACATTCCTCAGTTTAGGTTTGTCTACAGTTCATGTTATGGTAAAGGGGATATCAAGCAGGTTCCATAATCTCAAAATAGGATGGTTAAAACTTTTTAAAGTTGAGTTCTATTGCCTTATACTGTGTCCCAAACTGAGTGTGAAGAGCAGGGTGGCCATCGTCAGCTAATGTCCACTAACATTAAAGAGCTGTTGGAGAAACGTCCACACAATGCCACGATGTTCCCTGCTCCAAAAATGCAATTTAGTTTTCCCCAACGTTTGCTAGTGTTAGTTTTAGTTTATTTTCCAGTTCGTTAGATTAGTTACCATTCCTCTATGTGACATGTCTGTAGGGGGATTTCTATGAATGCGAAAGATATCTGTATGTATAGTTGATGATAACAGCTTGTGGCTGCTACAAGTTGTGTTACCAGGATCTTTGCTAATGTGTCACCTCTTTGACCGTTTGTGCACCCCAGGGGACGCTGGGAAATCTGGAGGAGGAAGATCTGAAGACCACCTGTCACTCCACCCTGAACCTGTCTCTGCGCTGCTTAAAACAAGGTGAACCACAGATGTAGTGGCTTATTAAAACAACAGTGACATCTGAATCACAACAAAAGACACGCGTGTGTAAAGGTGTCCTCTGTCTTCCTGTTGTTGTTGTTGTTGTTGTTGTTTGAAGATCACATTTTTAGCGCAGGACCAGACAGTCTTCATTCAGTTTTCCGTTGTATTTCTTTCCTTCATCGTTTCTGATATAAAGGACCTTGTCTAGTAGCTGCTGAGGTAGAATGGTATATTAAGGCTTTTATCTATGTTCTGTTTCTCATGCAGTTTTTATGACAAATAAAAACCGTGCTTGTTTTGGTTTGTAATGTCAGGTTTCCACTCTTTCACGGTTCGACCTTTTTGGGGAAATCAGTTGTAAAATCAGTTTGGAAAGTGTTTGTACAATGTTAGTCAGGAGCATCTTTCTCGCCTTCCCACCCACCAGATCTCACACCCACTGACTGATCTCTAGCCCCTTACTGTAAAATATAGTGAGATTTAATTTAGCTTTTTTTGTTCTGATTTTAAACCTGTTCATCTTGATCAATAAAAAGAGCTTGAATGATGTCTGTGGATTTGTTTGACTCTTGTGTTAGGAGTGCTGATTTAGGGTCAGTTTTGCCTTTTAAGTCATAATAAATAAGAGGTTGGAACTGATCCCGACAAATCAGCATTTCTACTCTGAGATGCTTTGTGAATACAGACCCCGGCTCATTAGAATCTACTTCAGAGGATGAGCCCCACTGGGTCTGTATAAAACCTAGAGATTTTCATTAATCAACGGTAGCTGACTCTCACCCCATCTTTGTCTCTATCACTTGCACTGTCTTTTTGGGATGGCAGGTAGTCTAGTGGTTAAGCAACTGACTAGGTATTCCCTGTCTACCATCCAGCATCAAGATAGGAGCTAGATAACTGAGGGAGTTTGGTCTGATTATGGTCCTAATAAGGATACCTTACCAGCCTCTCGCTCTTCCCTGGATCACACTTTAGGGCCGACCTGAACCCCACTGTGCTGGCTCAGATATTGTCTTTTCACACTCCTTTCCAGCACGGTTCCAGCAACTACAGTAAATGTGTAACCAGGCCAGCCCAGTAGCCTACAGTTGGGCTTGGCTCAGTCTGGCCTTTTTTATTTGTGTGATTTCGGCTTTTTAGTCTCGGAACGGACCATGTCAACCCAGCAGGCAATTAGACAACGCAGCAGGCGATTCCTGATCAGAGCAGTGTAATTAATAATTAAGGGTGGTGGGGTCAGTGTACAGGCTGGGTTTGTGCCTGCCTCCTGTGGCTGGTCTGAGTAAGCACTGGAGCCCAGCCAACTGCTTAAGGATTAGTGCCAAGGTCTAAGTGATTGTACTGGGTGTAGACTGCACCTGCCTCTTCCAGAGGGGAATTGGGTCTAGGGCTTGGAGTTTTCCCAGGTCGGGTCTTGTGGTCAGAAGGAACGTTTTAGCCCGACTGATGATAAATCGTGATTAGGGCCAGAAGGTTTCCCTAACCAAGTGACCTGCAGGCCATAAAGTATTAGAAATTAAGAATATTTGATTAAACAATTCAAAACCGTATCTAATAACACATATTAAACACTGATAGCAATGGTTTTATCACAGACAAGGGCCGGAATCATAAACTCAGCAAAAAAAAAGAAAAAATGTTCAGGACCCTCTTTCAAAGATAATTTGTAAAAATCCAAATAACTTCACAGATCTTCATTGTAAAGGGTTTAAACACTGTTTCCCATGCTAAACAATTAATGAACATGCACCTTTGGAACGGTCGTTAAGACACTAACAGCTTACAGACGGTAGGCAATTAAGGTCACAGTTATGAAAACTTAGGACACTAAAGAGGCCTTTCTACTGACACTGAAAACACCAAAAGAAAGATGCCCAGGGTCCCTGCTCAGCTGCGTGAACGTGCCTTAGGCATGCTGCAAGGAGGCATGTGGACTGCAGATGTGGCCAGGGCAATGAATTGCAATGTCCGTACTGTAAGACGGCGCTACAGGGAGACAGGAAGAACAGCTGATCGTCCTCACCGTGGCAGACCACGTGTAACAACCCCTGCACGGGATCGGTACAACCGAACATCACACCTGCGGGACAGGTACAGGATGGCAACAACTGCCAAATTCTGGCCCTAATTACATTAAAATGCCAATCATTTTATAACATTTTTGACATGTGTTTTTCTTGATTTCTTTGTTGTTATTCTGTCTCTCACTGTTCAAATAAACCTACCATTAACATTATAGACTGATAATTTCTTTGTTAGTGGGCAAACGTTCAAAATCAGCAGGGGATCAAATACTTTTCCCCCCTCACTGTGTATATATATATTCTGTTGGTGGTGAGAAATGTGTATAATAATTTAAAATGAAAAACTCGTGTTGAATCAAGTGTTTTTTGTATCAGTTCATAAACCATGGTTTATGCAATGCGCCTTTTAAAGGCATTGTATTCTAGGTAAACACTGCAGATGTGGCTTGGATTGACTCCAGGCCAAGGTTGTAAATTTGAAGACTGAAATGTCTTGGTAAATCTCCCATACAGGTTCTGAAGTCTGGCCCTACTACATTGGCCCTGGTCCACAGAGGTAAAAGCTTTGGCTGACTCTCCCCTGCTGCAGCACAGTAGAAGTGGTGATGAGAGCAGGTGTGCTGCAGTTTGGAATGGAACGTCAGTATCTCTTTCAACTTGTTTCACTGCTATGCTTTAACCTCGGCAGAGTATGAGTAAATAGTATTTAAATTCTGTTTTAGTGGTCAGATCACTGTTCTCCAGAAAAAAGTAAAGGACCAAATTGCATTGCTGTTGTAAAACAGCCTACATGTAAATGTGATGTCTGACCTGTTCACCGGACGTGCTTGTTGCACCCTCGACAACTACTATGATTATTATTATTTGACCATGCTGGTCATTTATGAACATTTTAACATTTTAACATTTTGACCATGTTCTGTTTTAATATCCACCCTGCACAGCCAGAAGAGGACTGGCCACCCCTCATAGCCTGGTTCCTCTCTAGGTTTCTTCCTAGGTTTTTGGCCTTTCTAGGGAGTTTTTCCTAGGGAGTTTTTCCTAGCCACCGTGCTTCTTTCACATGCTTTGCTTGCTGTTTGGGGTTTTAGGCTGGGTTTCTGTACAGCACTTTGAGAATATCAGCTGATGTACGAAGGGCTATATAAAAATAAATTTGATTTGAAATTTGATGTCACAGGAGTTTTACCAGCCCAGAGGCTCCAATGCAACTCCTGTTTGAAGTGGTTGTGTTTGTGCTGGTTGTATTACCCAATATTTGCAGCAGGGGTCAGTGTGCAACTGTCTGCGCTGTGTCACTTTCACCCCAAAGGCTTTAGATGTGCCAGAGCATGAGAGTGGAGTGTGTGTGTCTGTGCTAGTGAGTGTCACACAGTCATTTACACACACACTGGAGCATTGAGAATAAGATCACTGACATTTGACCAGTGTCACACACACACTACTGTATGTCAATAGCCTGGTATTTCTCCCACCTTAACCTTTCTGCATGTTATTAGAACCCTGGTATTTCTCCCACCTCAACCTTTCTGCATGTCATTTGGACCCTGGTATTTCCTCAGGGAGAGGGGCAGAATGAAAGAACAGAGAAAGAGGGAGAGGGGACAGTCATGAACAAGTGAAAATGACAGGGAGCGATAGAAAAACAGATGGAGAGAGAGTCAGCCGGATGTGAGGCATAAATAACTTGAGTGAAAAAGGATAATGGGGATGGATGGTCATCACTCTCTGCCTTCCCTCTTTCCCCTCCTTCCCTCCCTCTCTCCCTGTCACATGCACACACATAGTCAGTAGTGTACAGGTGAAGGTTGAGTGGGAGAGCCGTCCATAGATTGTATCAGAGGGCCATTCATCAAGTGACAGTAAAAGCAGTAATGCGTTGTCACTCGACTGTCTAATGACCCTGACTCCATCACACACACACACCTACTATGTCACCTGCCAGTCATCTAGTAGTGAGGCCAGAGGACTCTCCTCTAGAGTCATGTATTACATTTTGTCTGAGGCTACTACCCATTATCACATATCATTATCACTCTCATTATCACTTGTGCCTGTGAAACAGCTGGCCTACTCTTGCACATAAAAGGCTTTTAAAACCGACTGACAGGTAAGATGTTCCATAATGCTTAATTTATTGTAAAAAGGCAGGATAAACCAGGTAAAAATGACAAAATGGATGGCTAAAATTGGCTCACCATACACATACACAATAATCTCTCAAACTATAACACACCCTCTGTTAAAAAGCGGTTCCTTCAATAATTAGGTCTGAGGGACCACACCTGTGTTGAAACAGCTACTCAATTAACTAGCGAATCAGGAGCTACATAACCGGTTAACACGGAAGAGGTGCAATTGACATTGTAGCTATAATATTGCATGGAATAATGAATGGTTAACATGATAGGGATTCTGCATACATTTTGTTTTATCCAATAAATAAGCAATAGACACAATTAAAACAATGTCCTTGTAGTGAAAGACTTACTCCTTCACACTTAGTACTGTAACGCATGGTGGATAGAGCATGAAAGTACACCCTCTCAGTCTCTCACACACACACACACACACAAATGGGCATTATCACCTTCGTTATTACCACTTAATACCATTAGTACTGTAACATAATGGTGGAGTGAGACTTGGAGCAGCAGAGAGAGTCCTCAGGACACCAGGTGATGGTAAGAGGCTGTAGGTGATGTTTACTGTACTGTACCTCTGTCATAGTAACACAGCAGAGGAGACTGGTTACAGAGGAGACTGGTTGCAGGGGAGACTGGTTGCAGGGGAGACTGGTTGCAGGGGAGACTGGTTACAGAGGAGACTGGTTGCAGGGGAGACTGGTTGCAGAGGAAACTGGTTGCAGGGGAGACTGGTTGCAGAGGAGACTGGCTGCAGGGGAGACTGGTTACAGAGGAGACTGGTTGCAGGGGAGACTGGTTGCAGGGGAGACTGGTTGCAGGGGAGACTGGTTGCAGAGGAGACTGGTTGCAGGGGAGACTGGTTGCAGGGGAGACTGGTTGCAGGGGAGACTGGTTGCAGGGGAGACTGGTTACAGAGGAGACTGGTTGCAGGGGAGACTGGTTGCAGGGGAGACTGGCTGCAGGGGAGACTGGTTACAGAGGAGACTGGTTACAGAGGAGACTGGTTGCAGGGGAGACTGGTTGCAGGGGAGACTGGTTGCAGAGGAGACTGGTTACAGGGGAGACTGGTTGCAGGGGAGACTGGTTGCAGAGGAGACTGGTTACAGGGGAGACTGGTTGTAGGGGAGACTGGCTGCAGAGGAGACTGGTTACAGAGGAGACTGGTTACAGGGGAGACTGGTTACAGGGGAGACTGGTTGCAGGGGAGACTGGTTACAGTGGAGACTGGTTGTAGTGGAGATTGGTTGTAGGGGAGACTGGCTGCAGAGGAGACTGGTTACAGAGGAGACTGGTTGTAGGGGAGACTGGTTGTAGGGGAGACTGGCTGCAGAGGAGACTGGTTACAGAGGAGACTGGTTGCAGAGGTTAGATAAGAGTGTGTGTGGTACTGTTACTACTGCTGCCCCCCCCCCCCCCCCCCTCTCTCTTTCTCCTTCCCTCCTTCCCTCTAAGCAGATGGCCCCTCCACAGGAATCAGGCCCCACACAGGCTCTGAGTAAAAGCCCAGCAGCTCTCTGTTTCTCTCTCCTCCCTCCCTCTTTCTTTTTTCATTCGCTTTCTTTCTCTCTGTGTGTGTTTTTTCTGCGTTTGCAGTCCTGCCTGCCTAGCCATAGCTCCAGAGCCAGGAGCTGCGGAGGCAGAGAGGGAGGAGAGGCAGCAAGTGAGTGGAGTCCAACCCAGCTTCAAAGCCTCGTCGTGGGCTTGATGCTCAGGATGACATCCTCCCTCATGCCGCCTCCACTCCTCTCACAGAGCACAGGAGAGAGAGGGATGGAGAGAATAAATGAAAGAGTGATAATAGGAATGAAAGGGGTGAAGAGAAGGGAGAGAGACATTTGAGAGAATGAGAGTTGGATGAGAGAATTCAGGACTGACAATGAAAGGATGACTGCCTACATCACTCTCAAAAAGCAAAGGGAGAGGAGCGAGGGATATGGAGAAACAAATGGAGAGAGGATGTCCTCACTTCCACCCACCCCATCAGGAGAGAAGAGAGAGGGATGGAGTGAGATGAAGAGGAAAAGGAGTAATGCAGAAAGAGGGGGATGACTAGGATACAGAGAGATAGATAAAAATGATAAGCAAATACTTCAGAAACACAAACTGAATGCCTTGCATGTCATTTTTTTTAAATCACAGAGATTAGAGAGATGGGAAAAAAACAAGAGGGGAGTGGAGAGGGAATGATGGGTTGAACTGCCTGCTCTCAGGCAGGGAGGCCTAGCTGGGTTTATGTGTAAATGGTTGGATGTGTTATTCAGGTGAAATCTATTTCACCTCACCAGAGAGGCTACTGACACACCAAGGAGCTACCGAATCATACTCCGCCAGCGCAGGGAACACTGTCTCCATGGCAACCCCTCAAACTGACCTCCCATAATCTGTACCATAACAACCAGCTGATGCAAAAACCCAAACATGACGGTAAAATAAAAATAGCACAAACACTAGTCTCCCTCTCATTCTCTCAGACAGAAGGATAAGTGGACAATAACTAAGAAAGAATGCACATTGTTAAGCCCACTGGGTCAGTTAAGTGCGGTGCTGACAGAAAAAGTTATCCCAAACTAAATTCACTGCAGCATATCTGGAGTTATGTGTCCAAATTACCACACCTCACTGCAGGTAGGAGCAGAGTAGTAAAGTGTTATCGAAATGAAGTTGCAAGTGTCACTGCTCTACTTCCATGCTTACCTAGTATTTTTGTAAGGATCAGAGGATGTCTGTTATATTCAACCAAAAGTCATAACCAGATCATTTATAAATACTGCCCATGCACCTGTTTTTAACACTAGCCATGGAATGCTTCACATCACTTTTTGAATGACAACACTGCAGTGTAATAAACAATGTTATATGCAGAAGTCGAAACCAGACAATTTATGAATAGCCTACTGTCCATACCCTCACAGTCTTCTCATTACAAGTGCTTGATTGATGGAATATAACCATGATTCTCTTAGCTGTGAATCAGGATCGATGATCCCATCCAGGGTCATGGCTATTGATCACCTATCACTTCTGGTGGTCACTGATTGATATCAGGACAATCCAATTAGTCAATATTGATATGAGATTCTTCGATCAAACCATTAAAGCAGGGGTCGGTAACAGGCAGCCTCGAGCCACAACTGTCCCAAATGATTTGTTTTTGGACCCCCAATGTTTTGGGGGATTTTAGTTTTTGGTCAAAAAGACTGTAAAATCACCCGTAATTCATCATAAATATATATATATAATTTAGAAAATCTGTTTCCAAGTATTCCCACAAATTAAAAGAAGAGATATGAGCTTGTGTCTCAATGCAATCAAGGTATGAAATTATTGTTATTTTCAAATACAAACTCTTTTTGGGCTTAGTTGTGGTCAATTTGCAGTGTGCAAATTATTATAATTATTTTCTGGACCCCGACCACCCACTCCAACCAAAATCTACCTGCGGCTGAATCTTGCCTACCTCTGCATTAGGTTACACATCAAACCACTAGAGGTTAGATTAAACACCAAACCATTAGAGGTTAGGTTACACACCAAACCATTAGAGGTTAGATTAAACACCAAACCATTAGAGGTTAGGTTACACACCAAACCATTAGAGGTTAGATTAAACACCAAACCATTAGAGGTTAGGTTACACACCAAACCATTAGAGGTTAGGTTAAACACCAAACCATTAGAGGTTAGATTAAACACCAAACCATGAGAGGTTAGGTTAAACACCAAACCATTAGAGGTTAAATTAAACACCAAACCATTAGAGGTTAGGTTAAACACCAAACCATTAGAGGTTAGATTAAACACCAAACCATTAGAGGTTAGGTTACACACCAAACCATTAGAGGTTAGGTTACACACCAAACCATTAGAGGTTAGGTTAAACACCAAACCATTAGAGGTTAGGTTACACACCAAACCATTAGAGGTTAGGTTAAACACCAAACCATTAGAGGTTAGATTAAACACCAAACCATTAGAGGTTAGATTAAACACCAAACCATGAGAGTTTAGATTAAACACCAAACCATTAGAGGTTAGGTTAAACACCAAACCATTAGAGGATAGATTAAACACCAAACCATTAGAGGTTAAGTTAAACACCAAACCATTAGAGGTAAGGTTTGATATTCAATATGCAACACATTCATGCTGGTGTTAGCTAAGCACCAATCAATAATTAGGGGTTATTCAAAGTGCTTTTAGGTGTGATTCTATGTGGATGTTTAATCATATCTCACACTATATAATATCAACAATGTTCCTCTATGATGTTATATAATTTACGATGACTAAAACTTGAACAGACTTTCTAGCAAAGTAATGGGATATATTTTAGAGGAGACCGGGTCGAAAGTGTTTATGATTGTCAATGACGGTGCTCAGGCTGACTTGCCTAGTTAAATAAAGGCTCAATATTTTTTTTAAATAAAGTAATGTTTTTCACGTGCTCTACACTCTTCCCACACATGTCTTTCTCTCGCAACCTCCTCTCCTCCCAGGAACTGTGCTGCGATGCAATCTTGATCACACAGGCGACACACTTCCATCTCATGCATTATTCATGATCTGATTAACTAGACGGCTCATCATTATGGTCACTGGAAATTCCCTGTCCCAGTTCAAACAAAAAACATGGGTTTTATTTTTCCTATAGATTGAGGATGAGAGAGAACATTAGCGCACCCAAGGGAGGTTGGCGTTGCTTGGCGGAATGCAACAGCATAACAAGATAACAGGATAAAGAATTACGACGGACATCAAAGCACCAGGGAAATAAACGCTGAACAGTAGTGCAGCTTGACACAATACCAGGATGAGTTTTCAAAGAGCAGATCAGTTTACCTAGAAGGCTGGGGCGGTGGTACTGTAAGTCACTGCTGAGCAGAACGTTACATGTAAAACACATACATATACACGTGCACATATTCCATGGTTAGGCCAAGCATAACAGGTCATTGCATAGCTATGGAAAATGGTTGATGATATACACATTGAGGTGTGATTCCACCTCGATGTCTAATCATATCTCACAGTGTTCCTCTAGAACCTATATTCCTATTTTAGTCATTTAGCAGACAGTCTTATCCAGAGGGACTTACAGGAGCAAGCAATTAGGGTTAAGTGCCTTGCGCACACACACACACACACACACACACACACACACACACACACACACACACACACACACACACACACACACACACCACACACACACACACACACACACACACACACACACACACACACACACACACACACACACACACACACACACACACACACACACACACACACACATCCTCTCAGACCTTTCCCCTGGTCTAGCAGGCTGCTGCTGTCTGCATGAGCAATACATCTGCAGAAAACACACGTCAACCTGTGCTTTGAGTGAAGACTGGGTGAGGGATGTTACACACACATGCATAAATGAACGCATGCACACACAAACACCACCAGGCATTAATACACTGTACCCAGTAACAAAGTAAAAGGGTGGGAGGTCTAGGTGGGAAGCAGGAGGAGGAAGAGGCGCTATGGGGTGGAGGTCTAGCAGGAGGTGGAAGAGGCGCTATGGGGTGGAAGTCTAGCAGGAGGTGGAAGAGGCGCTATGGGGTGGAGAACCAGCTAGCCTCTTTTGGATCAGGGCTCCAATAGCCTCCATTGATCTTCTCATCCTGGAGCAGAGATCAGTCACCAGGGCCAGCTCCAGGCATAAACGACATAAGCGGTCGCTTAGGGCCCCCGGGCGGAAGGGGGCCCTAATAGTAATAAGTGAGAGTGAGAGTGAGACTGTTAGTCAGTCTCACTCAGATATCATTAACATGGCATAAGTCACGGCAAAATGTTTATTTTATTTTTTAGCTCATCTTCTCTCTGCATTGTTGGGAAATTGTTTAGTAACTGCATTGGTAAGTATTTCACTGTTGGTCTACACTTGTTGTTTACGAAGCACGTGACAAATAACATGTGATCTCGTTTTTGAAATTATTTGAAAAAAGATTTTGTATTATCATATGAAAAAGAGAATCAAATATTTGACAATGTCTTTCTGTTCTCCCCTCCTCCTCCCCCCTTTAAAACTTCAACATTTTTATGGTCAATGCATGAGATGAGAAGCAGGTACAGGGAGTGAACCATTTAAAACAGACGGACATAAAATGAGCCAGGGACAGCGTCTGGACATAAACACGACACGACAAACAATGCTACTACAGGGAACAACACAGAGGAGCAGACATATATGCAGGGGAAATCAACAAAGTGAGGGAGTCCAGGTATGGCAGAGAGAATAAAATGGGGGGTAATGTGAAAACAAATGAACCACTCATGGTCTGGGCAGAGAGAGACAAAGAGAGGTCTGGCATGGAGGGTCAGTACTGCAGTCTAGCCTCTGTGATATCTCAAGCCTCAGACTGAGCAGTTTTTCATGCAGTAATGCAGCAGAGAGGGGAATGTGTGTGTGTTCGGGGGGTAAAGTTCATGCTATTGTATAAGAATGAGTACTGACATCTGCACTGATGTGAACTGAGATGGAAAAGACAGTGGATTCTGTCAACACCTGATATTAACCCTCCAAATGCAACAGGTCTTTTAGGACCTCCACAATAGCTGTCCTATAATCCAGGCCTTCTAGAGTACCTGTTCTACCATTCTGAGACAGTACTCTGACATGAACCTGCATGGAGCACAGACAGAGGTGTTGATTGAAACACAGAGGTGTTGGTTGAAACACAGAGGTGTTGATTGAAACACAGAGGTGTTCATTGAAACAGAGGTGTTGACTGAACACAGAGGTGTTGGTTGAAACACAGAGGTGTTGGTTGAAACACAGAGGCGTTGGTTGAAACACAGAGGCGTTGGTTGAAACACAGATGCGTTGGTTGAAACACAGAGGCGTTGATTGAAACACAGAGGTGTTGGAAGGGAGAGAACTAAATGGTCCTTGTTGTTGCTGAATCACTTCAGCTTCAATAAAGCTGACATTAAGCAGCAGAAAACCCTAAACGGACGGTTATTACTGTCGGTTTAGTTGACTGACTTCCTCCCGTGTGTGGGAGACAGAACATCTGCCACAGAACAGGGCCGAAACACGGAGTCCCACAGACAACATCAAATGTATCCCCACAGGAGCACAGAGCAGGGTTGGTCGCAGAACTACATATTTCAGCCTCTTGTAAATTGAATAGACTGAGGGAATTCACTTGTGTAGTAATGTCAGGGAGGGACACGCACACGCGCACATGCACACGCGCGCACACACACACACTGCAGTTGTAAAAACACTCAATGCTACTAGGGTTGAATGAGAACTGGACCATTAAGAGAATCTCATTGGTTTTCCATTTTTTGAGCATAGTATCACCAGTGTATGTGATTGAAGTTAAATTGGGTTTGTGGGAAATCAGTCTGTTATTGCATCTAGCAGTAAACACCGCATCACATTGATATGTTTTTTTTCTCATGAATAATCTCCATATCTTAAACTTTTATTTCATACAATACCTTTTACAATGAAATCTTCTTTGCCAGGAACTGTGGCAAATGTACAACGGGAGATGAGGCAATGGTCTGTGGAAACATCCGTCTCTAATTTCCATTCAATCTATGTGGAAATCAAGTCACTACATTGTTATTGCCACCACTCTCTCTATTTACAATAAATTACAGCTTAATAATAAATAAATACAAGTTTTTCTCTGTCTACATTTTTCCATTATTACACAATTTTGCGGGTTTCAACATGAACTGAACCAGTAAAATAAAGCAGTCAAGCCTTTTTTTTGGACAAAGTCTTACAAAATAAATTAAAGGTGCATATTATGTATTTATATATTCATAGACTCTTTGAACACAGACATTTAAAAAAATAAATAAATCTGGAACTCAAAATGCAGGAAATAAGTACCTCCCACATCCTACTTTTATCAGTCCAGTCATACACTCAACCAACTACAACAAACCAAAGAACAAAATCACAGGTTCCCTCACTTTAACTTTGCATTGAGTGACCAGAAATGCAGGAATTATCAAAAGTCTTAAATCTGTAGTGGAATGAAGGCATTTACAGACTACATTCAGACCCAAATTGACCCCTTAGCCCCTATAAACTTGTGGATATCTAAAATGATTGGACAAAACAAAATTCCATCTAGCCAATCAGAGGGCAAGGTGGAGGTATTACCATATTACGATACTGATCTAATGTACAGCCTACCTATCATGTTTCTTCAGAACACTGTCAGAGGAGATGGAGACAAGTAGAGCAAGACACCAGACTGTTGAGATACACCCCTTTATCCACTGAACCCTTTTCCCCTCCGGTGTGTAGTACATTCCACCACCTGCCTCTCTGTGGTGTGTTATTACCCCGGTGACACAGAGTCAAATTCACCTCCATATCCCTCTCCTCCCTACACAGGCCTGCTAACACATTGGGGTCTGCCCACTGATCCGGTCAGTGTAGAACAAGCAGAGATCCGAAGCAGACAGAACTCTATCTCTGCTGTTCTCTCAATCTATATTCCTTTATCTGGAGTGTAAAGATCTTTATCATTTCATCTCTGCAATAGGGAGGCTTGTCTGAGTTTTAGTCAGTTGGTCAGAAATGTAGCGTGATAGTGTCATAGGATGCGGTGATACAGTATAAAACACTGAATTGATGGTGCGCTGAGCTTTTAAAGTGACGTCTTGATGATAAACAGCTCAGACAAACTACGGTCAATGGGCCATTTATTCCAGTACCAATGGGCCATTTATTCCAGTACTAAAGCTTATACTAGTACTAGACACTATTCTGTATTCAACCTCTGAACACCTTGATATACTGAAATATCCTGAAAATGTAAAGTTGTACCAAGCACTAAAAAACTCCTAGGAAACGATATTATGTGGGCATGAAGAATTTCTGTACTCCACATGTGCTGAGATATCAGTGTCCAAGGCAAGGCTACCTATCTCCATCTCTCTCTCTCTCTCTCTCTCTCTCTCTCTCTCTCTCTCTCTCTCCCTCCCTCCCTCCCCCCTGTCCATCTTTTCCGCCTCTCAAAGCATTAATTGCTCCCTCTATCTGTTTCTCCCTCCATCCTTTCTGCCCTCTCCCTCTCTTTCCCCTATTAAAACCTCTCTTCACCTATTTTCCTCTCCTTCCTCACAAACATCAAAGCAGAGAGACATCAGAAGGATTATAGCTCTGATTCTAATGCTGTTATCTCTCCATTCATGGGCTCTGTGAGGCGACAACGCACGCACGCACACACACACACACACACACACATACACACACACGCACACACACACAGACTTGCCCTGTACACCCCTGTAGTGTAACTAAAGCCCACTCTACACAGGGGTCCTCTCAAAGCGTGAAGAGGAATCGTCAGTATTCAAACTCAAACGGCTTCCATCTAAATAATTCAACCCAGGTAAAAGAGGTAATGCTGGGGAAGCTAAACCTCCCTGTTAGATCTGTCTACTATACCACTGACACACTCAGGAAGAGAGAGGGGGAGGATGGAAGGAGACGATGGATGTTTGGGCGTGTGTGTGTGTGGCCGAAAAACCAAGGCCAAGCTACCGATACGTAGGGTTTGAGATTCACATCAGTAAACCACTGCAATCTTAAAACCCCTTTCCTACCTATTCCCACAACAGAACCTCTCATCTCACCTACAGATCACTTCATGAATAAATCCATGCATTTTCTACCTTGCCTCCGCCCTGTGTGTTTCAAGGCAGGAGGTGTAGTGTTGAATTAGGTGCATGGACACATCCTGTGCAAAAGGTGCGGTCTTCCTGTATCCACTTCCTGTGGATCTACAGCATATGTTCCAGGCTAAATAAAGGCTATTTGTCATCCCACCCCCCAAGTGTGCCTAGTGCAGCAATGCGACATCAGCTCTAACTCTCTCTTCCTGTCTCTCTCTCCCTATCTCTCTCCCATTGTCTGTCTCTCTTTATCCCTCTCTCTGCCTCTTCCTGTCTCTCTCTCCCTATCTCTCTCTCTCTCCCATTGTCTGTCTCTCTTTATCCCTCTCTCTGCCTCTTCCTGTCTCTCTCTCCCTATCTCTCTCTCTCTCCCATTGTCTGTCTCTCTTTATCCCTCTCTCTGCCTCTTCCTGTCTCTCTCTCCCTATCTCTCTCTCTCTCCCATTGTCTGTCTCTCTTTATCCCTCTCTCTGCCTCTTCCTGTCTCTCTCTCTCTCCCTATCTCTCTCCCATTGTCTGTCTCTCTTTATCCCTCTCTCTCTCTCTCTCTCTCTCTCTCTCTCTCTCTCTCTCTCTCTCTCTCTCTCCCTATCTCTCTCTCTCCATATCTCTCTCTCTCCCATTGTGTCTGTCTCTCTTTATCCCTCTCTCTCTCTCTCTCTCCCTATCTCTCTCTCTTCCTATCTCTCTCTCTCCCATTGTGTCTGTCTCTCTTCACCCCCCTCTCTCTCTCTCTCTCTCTCTCTCCCTATCTCTCTCTCTCCCTATCTCTCTCTCTCTCCCATTGTGTCTGTCTCTCTTTATCCCTCTCTCTCTCTCTCTCCCTATCTCCCTATCTCTCTCTCTCTCTCTCTCTCTCTCTCTCTCCCAATTGTGTCTGTCTCTCTTTATCCCTCTCTCTGCCTCTTCCTGTCTCTCTCTCCCTATCTCTCTCTCTCCCTATCTCTCTCTCTCTCTCCCTATCTCTCTCTCTCTCCCATTGTCTGTCTCTCTTTATCCCTCTCTCTGCCTCTTCCTGTCTCTCTCTCCCTATCTCTCTCTCTCTCCCATTGTGTCTGTCTCTCTTTATCCCTCTCTCTCTCTGCAAGCATTCCTCCATGCCTTCACCCTCATCCTATCTGTTTTGCCCTCTCTTTTCTGAGATAGATCTATTTTTCTATTCAATGGCATCTCTGCATGCCTGCAGACAATGACAAAAGCAACACAGCAGACACCATTCTGTGGGTGGAAAGAGGCCTTGTGTGTGTTTTTGAGGAAAGCGATAACGCCATGAGCATCGACACACCCACACAGACACGCCCACACCCACACAGCACACACCCACACAGACACACTCACACAGACACACCCACACAGACACACCCACACAGACACACCCACACACACCCACACACACCCACACACACACACACACACACACACACACACACACACACACACACACACACACACACACACACACACACACACACACACACACACACACACACACACACACACACACACACAGTGTCTGCTGTGCTGCTAATGTCATTGTCTGCAGGCATGCAGAGATGCCACTGAATAGAAAAATAGATCTATCTCACACAGAGCCTGGTAGGTAAACATCCCAGACCACACGTCGATACTGCTCTACCAGAGAACATTCTAAAACCAACGCTCCACTAACTTAGACCTCCTAAATATGTGATTTTAGGGAGCAACGAGTCTCACAGAAACTTTCCTCAACTGAACTTGTGGTTAGAGCACTGAGCTGGCTGGTAATGGCCTCGGTGTAGCGTTCACACGGAACTGAACAGAACGTTCTAAATGTATGTTAGCCAGCACACTGTAAGAATCATTAAAGCTGCACTGCTCAATCTATGTTTCTGTCCACAGTGAGCCCCTACAGTGGCAAGGTAGCCTAGAGGTTAGAGAGGAATGGAGCTGAAGAGGCAGCTGCTGGTCTCTGATCCCATGTACCATCGCTGCTGTTGTGCCTTTGAGCAAGGCACTTAACCCCCAACAAATGCTTTCCATCCAGGGGTGCTGGATGGAGTCAGTGCTGCTGACTGTGTGTGGGCAGAAAATGCATTTCCGCTTGAAACAATAAACGTATATTCTTTTTTAAGGGCTATATTCAATATGTATCGCGGAAGTCCAGCATTATAGCGTGATTGAAATTTAAAGTCAACGGTAAACACTGCATATGTCAGCTCAATCGGAAATTACCGTTAAATGTTTTTTGTATTTTACCCCCTTTTTATCCCCAATTTCGTGATATCCAATTGCGATCCAATCTCATCGCTACAACTCACCAACGGGCTCTGGAGAGGCAAAGGTCGAGTCATGCGTCCTCCAAAACATGACCCGCTAAACCGCGCTTCTTAACACCTGCCCGAATTACCCGGAAGCCAGCTGCACCAGGGGGAAACACTGTTCAACTGACAACCAAAGTCAGCCTGCAGGCGCCCGGCTCGCCACAAGGAGTCCTTAGAGTGCGATGAGCCAAGTAAAGCCCCCCCGGCAAAACCCTCCCCTAAACCAGACAACGCTGGGCCAATTGTGTGCCTCCCTATGGGACTCCGGGTCACGGCCGGGACTCCGACGCACATCCTGGAATCGAACACAGGTCTGTGGTGATGCCTCAAGCACTGCGATGCAGTGCCTTAGACCACTGAGCCTTAGACCACTGAGCCACCCGGGAGGCCCTTACCATTTAATTTTTTTTATTGTGCAATCTGTAACGCTTCAGTGATATATATTTATAAACCAATAGGTGGGTCCAGGCAAATGAACAGTCACTGTGTTATCTGAAGTATGTGTTACCTCACATAGGCTCTGCCTTATTGTCAAGTGTGAGATGCAATTACCAGCTGAATGCATTGTATAGAGTAGGCACTCCCTCTTCCGCTTCCAAAATGATAATAAGCCATCTGTGTAATTTCGGTATTGAGTTTAATATAGTAGCGTTAAATTGAAGCTAATATCGTTTTCTCTCCCCTCCTCTCCCCCCAAACACACTCCAGACAGTTATTATTGGATTCCACTGAGCTAATGTCAACCCAAGCAAAAACAATCTGTGGGCTAATCCCTTTTCAATATCACCATACCACTTTTTAATTGAAACTCTGACAGGGAGCTGTTATTGGTTACATCTACAAAGCCGCCATGGCCAATTAGAGAGAGAGATAGAGGGATGGGGGAGAGTGAGATGGGGAGGGAGAAGGGTTCAAATAGAGAGCGATGAGAGAAAGTGAGAAAGAGAGAGAAAGAGGGGGAGGGTGGACAGAGGGAGAATTTGAATTTGAGGGACATAGAACATCACTGACACCTTGGGCCACTCTAAACAAGATGTACATTGAGTGTGTTCACTGTTACCTACATGCAAATTAGGAGAAATAAATAACTACTCAAATAAAAAATATATATATTTGTCACATGCGCCGAATAGTGTGCCTCCCTATGTACAGTCATGGCCAAAAGTTTTGAGAATGACACAAATATACATTTTCACAAAGTCTGCTGCCTCAGTGTCTTTAGATGTTTTTGTCAGATGTTGCTATGGAATACTGAAGTATATTTACAAGCATTTCATAAGTGTCAAAGGCTTTTATTGACAATTACATGAAGTTGATGCAAAGAGTCAATATTTGCAGTGTTGACCCTTCTTTTTCAAGACCTCTGCAATCTGCCCTGGCATGCTGTCAATTAACTTCTGGACCACATCCTGACTGATGGCAGCCCATTCTTGCATAATCAATGCTTGTAGTTTGTCAGAATTTGTGGGTTTTTGGTTGTCCAACCGCCTCTTGAGGATTGACCATAAGTTCTCAATGGGATTAAGGTCTGGGGAGTTTCCTGGCCATGGACCCAAAATATCGATGTTTTGTTCCCCGAGCCACTTAGTTATCACTTTTGCCTTCTGGCAAGGTGCTCCATCATGCTGGAAAAGGCATTGTTCATCACCAAACTGTTCCTGGATGGTTGGGAGAAGTTGCTCTCGGAGGATGTGTTGGTACCATTCTTTATTCATGACTGTGTTCTTAGGCAAAATTGTGAGTGAGCCCACTCCTTTGGCTGAGAAGCAACCCCACACATGAATGGTCTCAGGATGCTTTACTGTTAGCATGACACATGACTGATGGTAGCGCTCACCTTGTCTTCTCCGGACAAGCTTTTTTCCGGATGCCCCAAACAATCGGAAAGGGGATTCATCAGAGAAAATGACTTTATCCCAGTCCTCAGCAGTCCAATCCCTGTACCTTTTGCAGAATATCAGTCTGTCCCTGATGTTTTTCCTGGAGAGAAGTGGCTTCTTTGCTGCCCTTCTTGACACCAGGCCATCCTCCAAAAGTCTTCGCCTCACTGTGCGTGCAGATGCACTCACACCTGCTTGCTGCCATCCTGAGCAAGCTCTGTACTGGTGGTGCCCCGATCCCGCAGCTGAATCAACTTTAGGAGACGGTCCTGGTGCTTGCTGGACTTTCTTGGGCGCCCTGAAGCCTTCTTCACAACAATTGAACCGCTCTCCTTGAAGTTCTTGATGATCCGATAAATGGTTGATTTAGGTGCAATCTTACTGGCAGCAATATCCTTGCCTGTGGAGCCCTTTTTGTGCAAAGCAATGATGACGGCACATGTTTCCTTGCAGGTAACCATGGATGACAGAGGAAGAACAATGATTCCAAGCACCACCCTCCTTTTGAAACTTCCAGTCTGTTATTCAAACTCAATCAGCATGACAGAGTGATCTCCAGCCTTGTCCTCGTCAACACTCACACCTGTGTTAAAGAGAGAATCACTGACATGATGTCAGCTGGTCCTTTTGTGGCAGGGCTGAAATGCAGTGGAAATGTTTTTTGGGGGATTCAGTTCATTTGCATGGCAAAGAGGTACTTTGCAATTAATTGCAATTCATCTGATCACTCTTCATAACATTCTGGAGTATATGCAAATTGCCATCATATAAACTGAGGCAGCAGACTTTGTGAAAATGTATATTTGTGTCATTCTCAAAACTTTTGGCCATGACTGTAAACCTTACAGTGGAATGCTTACTTACAAGCCCTTAACCAACAATGCAGTGTTTAGAATAAATAAGTGTTAAGTAAAAATAGATAAGTAAGTTTAAAAAAATTAAAGTAAAAAATAGAGCAGCAGTAAAATAACAATAGCGGGGAGTCGTGCCTGGCCATGCAGTCATGAGTGAACAGGGAGTACAGGAGGGGACTGAGCACGCACCCCTGAGTGGGTACAAGTACAGAGTCAATGTGCGGGGGCACCGGTTAGTCAAGGTAATTGAAGTAATATGTACATGTAGGTAGAGTTAAACTGACTATGCATAGATAATAAACAGAGAATAGTAGCAGCGTAAAAGAGGGTGGTGGTGGGGGGTGGTGGGGGTGGGGGGGCAATGCAAATAGTCTGGGTAGCCGTTTGATTAGCTGTTCAGGAGTCTTATGACTTAGGGGTAGAAGCTGTTAAGAAGTATTTTGGACCTAGACTTGGAACTCCGATACTGCTTGCCGTGCGATAGCACAGAGAACAGTTTATGACTAGGGTGGCTGAAGTCTGACAATTTTTAGGGCCTTTCTCTGACACTGCCTGGTATAGAGGTCCTGGATGACAGAGAGCTTGGCCCCAGTTATGTACTGGGCCGTACGCACTACCCTCTGTAGTGCCTTGCGGTCGGAGGCCGAGCAGTTGCCATACTTTGGTAGTCATTTAGGCAGGTTGCCTTCTTGGGCACAGGAACTATGGTGGTCTGCTTGAAACATGTTGGTATTACAGACTCAGTCAGGGACAGGTTGAAAATGTCAGTGAAGACATTTGCCAGTTGGTCAGCGCATGCTCAGAGTACACGTCCTGCTAATCCGTCTGGCCCTGCGGCCTTGTGAATGTTGACCTGTTTAAAGGTCTTACTCACGTCGGCTACGGAGAGCGTGATCACACAGTCGTCCGGAACAGCTGGTGCTCTCATGCATGTTTCAGTGTTACTTGCCTCGAAGTGAGTATAGAAGTAATTTAGCTCATCTGGTAGGCTCCTGTCACTGGGCAGCTCGCAACTGTGCTTCCCTTAGTAGTCTGTAATAGTTTGCAAGCCCTGCCACATCCGACGAGCGTCGGAGCCAGTGTAGTACGATTCAATCTTAGTCCTGTATTGATGCTTTGCCTGTTTGATGGTTCATTGGAGGGCATAGCGGGATTTCTTATAAGCTTCCAGGTTAGAGTCCCACTCCTTGAAAGCGGCAGCTCTACCCTTTAGCTCAATGCTGATGTTGCCTGTAATCCAAATCAAATCACATTTTATTGGTCACATACAGATGTTATTGCGGGTGTAGCGAAATGCTTGTGCTTGTAGCGCTGACAGTGCAGTAATATCTAACCAGTAATATCTAACAAATTACAAAACATATACCCAATACACACAAATCCATGGCTTGTGGTTGGGGTATGTTGTATTGATGTATTGAGCAGGTGAATAGCAGGTGAATATCAATATGATCTGTATTAGTACCATCCATTGATCTCATTTTGTCATTTTGAACCAAGAGTCCAAAAAAGCTAAAACACCTGCTAAATCCTGCATGCTAAAACACCTGCTAAAACCTGCATGCTAAAACACCTGCTAAATCCTGCATACTAAAGCACCTGCTAAAACATGCATGCTAAAACACCTGCTAAAACATACATGCTAAAATACCTGCTAAAATACCTGCTAAAACCTGCATGCTAAAACACCTGCTAAAACCTGCATGCTAAAACACCTGCTAAAACCTGCATACTAAAACACCTGCTAAAACCTGCATGCTAAAACACCTGCTAAAACCTGCATGCTAAAACACCTGCTAAAACATGCATGCTAAAACCTGCATGCTAAAACACCTGCTAAAACCTGCATACTAAAACACCTGCTAAAACCTGCATGCTAAAACACCTGCTAAATCCTGCATACTAAAGCACCTGCTAAAACATGCATGCTAAAACACCTGCTAAAACATACATGCTAAAATACCTGCTAAAATACCTGCTAAAACCTGCATGCTAAAACACCTGCTAAAACCTGCATGCTAAAACACCTGCTAAAACCTGCATACTAAAACACCTGCTAAAACCTGCATGCTAAAACACCTGGTAAAACCTGCATGCTAAAACACCTGCTTAAACATGCATTCTAAAACACCTGCTAAAACATGCATGCTAAAACACCTGCTAAAACCTGCATGCTTATGGGTACAGAATGAATATGTTTTGCTATTTTATATTAATATTATTATAATGTCAACTAAACTAAATTAAAAGTGTAGGCCTACTTGTTTGTATTTCGGCAGATTTGAACTAGGTCTTTAATGTAAAAATGAGAGAGACTTTGAAGTATGTTTCATCTAAATTCCACAAGGTTAAAATAATTACAAAACCAAAACAGGGTTAGATAAAGGATTTCAAAATTGCATAATAGACGGGCCTATTACAAAATGTCCCACTTTGTGTTTGATATTCTCTTTGATTCAGCGGACAGAAGATAAACAATGATTTAAAAGCACTGCTACGAAACTCTCGAGTTAAAAACAAACTTGATTATGGACTCTGCATGGGCGCTAGCTGCATCCAACTATTCAACTGTGTGACATTTATTTGAAGGACGCGGAAAATTCTGTCCGCCTACAGATTTTATCTGGTAAACAATAATATTTGAATTTTTAAGGTCTTTTTAAATTGCGTGCTGGCGAGGTCTGCCGTAACTCTGTAATTCAATCTAAGCACCGTGCTTGGAAACACTTAATAACAAGAATATTGGCACTTCATGGGAATGCCTGAAAGAAATATGGAATGTCTGTGGAGAGAGAGAATGATAGAGGGGGGGGGGGGGGACAAGCCAGACAACAGCACCTCAAACAAAACAACATTAGCACTGCATCTCATAAGATCATTTGTTTAACATTTGCATGTTAATAAGCATGCTTACTGCAGTGTAGGCCTGTTGCTTTATCATTCTGTGATAGTAACTGCTGTTTTTGATGTATATATAAGTTGATGATATTTAGGCTTCACTGAACCCTCCCTGTGTGCAATTTAAGTAATGTTACAGAACACTTCAAAGGTGAGGTTGTTTAATGTTTTTAGTCTTTACAGAATATCTATTTCACATATATACATTTCCTACAATGTCATGGGTTGGATATCTTTAACCAGCTGTGAGCGTTGTCTTGCAATAGCCAGAGATCAGATACTATGAACATTAACCACTAATAATTATAATGAAATCCATCTAACATATGAAACCAACATATTCAGCAAATAATCCCACATATCTATCGCTCCCAGATTCCTTTTCATAGGTACTCTTACATTACTAATGACTTCACCTCTGAGAGGAAGGGCGAAAGGGCGATATGGAGAGAGGGAGAGCGGAAGAAAGAGAGGGAGGGGACAATTTTAGTCCAGAGGGATATTCACCCCTGATCAAACTATTAACACACTCCCTGCTTATATACCACACTCCCTCGCCCCCTCACAATACCTGCTACAGAGGGCTGGATCCCTCCAGTCTACTCAACACCACACGGGATGGAGAGAGAGAGAGAGAGAAAGAGCGAGAGAGAGAAAGAGCAAGAGAGTGAGAGTGAGAGTGAGAGAAAGAGAAAGAGAAAGAGAGAGAGAGAGAGAAAGAAAGAGAGAGAGCGAGAGAGAGAGAGAGAAAAAAAGATACAGAGAGAGAGAGAGAGCACCAGAAAAACCAGGTGCCTAGAGCGGCAAGTTCAAAGCATCATGACCAACATCAGCTCATTCACAGGCCTATTGACCTGGAGAAAACTGGTCGGGTTGTATAGAACGCTAGATTATACCACCTTTACAAAGCTAAAATCAAATCAGGGAAGGAGAGAGAGAGAGAGGGAGAGAGGAGAGAGGGGGAGCGAGAGAGAATCAGAACACATTTTGGTTTCTGTTCAAATCTCCTCAGGGTTCTGGATCAACAGCCATTTCCTGATCTTATTCAGTCCTCTGTTACTCAGTTTGTCTGCTGGTTCTTTTGTTGCGCTGCTTCTATAATCTTCCTTTATCTTTGTCTCTGGTGTCGCTGGTTAAATCCCAGGGCTCCACAAATGGCCTTGACGGATGACAGCAGTGGTTTTCCATAAGCAGCCTTGACGCGAGCGCACGTGTGTGTGTTGGGCCTCAGGTGTGTTGGGCCTCAGGGGTGTGGAAGTGTGAGCTTTTTGTCAAGGTTTCTCACAGCTGTGATCAAGTACTTAGTCTGGGAGAATGAGAGAGAGAGAGAGAGAGAGAGAGGGGAGGGAGAAGAAAGAGAGGGGAGGAAGGAGAGAGAGAGGAGGAAAAATATAAATATTTAATTAATTGAAATATCCCCCAAATACTCCTTCACCTCAAAGAATATGTTCACCATATAACATGTGAGAAATAAACAATATGAGCGTATCTTCTCTGTTTTCAAACCTTCTGTCGCCACCACCCCTTCTCTGATCTAAAACCATCCTTCTCGCCATAAGTGTCTCGCTAGGCTACAAGCACATCGTAACACACCTCTAATTACCTCACATCCACCATTTCCTGATAAACACCATGTTAGAAGTTTCAATACACTCCTGCCTCTGTAACCTGGGCTGAACCAGTAATGAGATAAATATGGCTGGAACTAATTTGGTGGTCAGACCGTTTGAAGGGACTTCAGTGCTCTGGGCTGGCTCCTTAATTCCTCATTTTACCTAACCTGTCGCCACCAGAGATGGAGGGAAGAGAAAATGTTCCCTGCTTTGAAAATAATTCTGCCATCATCCACTTTCATCAAGTCCAACGTCGAAGCCGGGTGAAAATCACTTTGATTTAAAGTCAGAGAGGAGAGCTTTGATTTCAATTTAAGGGGGGGATGTGAACGAGGATTAAACGATTCAGGTCCTTTTTTCCCTTCAGCTAGTCCTGTATACATTATAGGTTTTCTGAAGAGGAAATACTTTGGCCTGTATGATTAAAATCTTGAAGACATAGTGCATTTTTATAAAACCAATGCTAGGCTCCGACAGAACATTGTAGAAGTGCGTCCAACCTTGCTGTTCGCAGAGAAAAATCTATCAAACACTTGAGTTTATGGAGATTGAGGTTGTCTGTCTAATGCCCCTGAGCTTTGCAGAGCTCTTCACTGACTTTGGTCTTGTTTTACCTGGGATTAGTCTCTTTCAACAGCCTCTGTGTCTAGGATTCTGGATCTGGCATGGAAGGCTACCTTGAGGTCAATGCCCTTGACCTGTGAACTTTGGTCTGGCATTGAGAGTAGCAGAGCAATGAGACAGAACTACAACCAGCCTCAAACCCTCAGTCTCTAGGGGAGATTTAAACATTGGCAACAGGCCACGTGTAGATGGAAAACACACACAGGCACACACACACACACACACACACACACACACACACACACACACACACACACACACACACACACACACACACACACACACACACACACACACACACACACACACACACACACACACACCCTGCTGTGACATTTGAAGAACAGAGGCCTGAGGGAACGGATAGGGAGGTTTGAGGGATTGGTGGGCTGGTGGGGGGTTAATAACACCTCAGAGTTTAATGTGCTCTTGCAACACCAGCTCAGTCAGGCCCTAAGCCCCCCAAAAGGGAAAATGTTGCAGTTTTAAAGCATGTTTTTTGTAAGTCTACACATTTTGCCATGGGATAGAGAGAACATTTAGCAATTTTATAACATATTTCATGCAATTCTACTCATTTTGCCATGGAGCGTAGAGAAAGTTTTGCAGTTTTACTTATTATGCCATGTTAAAATTATATCTGAGTGAGAGTGGGTAACAAAATCAATGGGGCCCCCCTGGATGTCAGGGCCCCTGGACACCTGTCTTTTATGCCCGGTCGGTAATTCGACCATGATTACCCCTAGCGGCTGTGGGCCCTAAGCGACCGCTTATGGCGCTTATACCTGGAGCCGGCCCTGCAGTCAGGCAATGCTAACATCCTGTTGTCTTTCACTCTCTATCGCTCATTCTCGCCTTGATCCAAGATGGGGTAGCAGTAGGACGTGTGTGTTTGTCTTTGTCTTATCCCATGTCTTATCCCGTGTAAATAGCCAGTATTTTTCGTATATATCTTAATCTCACTTTCTATCTACGAACTAAATATATTTTCCTGCAACCCGCCTCACCCAATGTGGTACGGAACTTCCATCAGGAGCTAGCCAGCTAACTAGCTACTAGTCTTTGTTAGCCACGGCTAGCGGTCTTCACCTTTTTCTCGGTCACCAGCCAGCCTTAGCTTGGACAACACCTGCCAGTCTGCACAGCCTGATATCAACCCAGAGCATATAGGACTTCTTCTCTCTACGATATCACTGGATTCCTGCTGCTCTGGATCATTACACCAGATCATCACAGCTAGCTAGCTGCAAACGAGTGGCTACTGTTAGCTAACGCCTCTGTTCCGAAGCAAGCACCAGCTAGCCTTGAGCTAATTCTAGGGCTACAATACCTCCTTTGCCAATTGGCCTGGACCCTTTATTGTCGACACGGAGCCCCGCCGATCCATCACGACTGGACTGCCGACGTGATCGCCCGATGTGGTCTCAACAGGCTATTCTGTTACGATGTCGCCGAAGAACCATCTACTAGCCCCGGCCCGCTAACTTTTCTGAACGCTGTGTCCCCTGCTCGCCTAGCATAGTAGTGACTATTGAACGGCACCCTGACTCACCTATTGCTGCTCTTTTGACCTTATGATCACTCGACTACACAGCTGATGCCCCCTGGACTGTTTCAATAACACGGTACCTCATTTTGTTTTCCTGTCGGCCCCAGCCTCGAACTCAGGTCCCGTTTGTACCTAACTGACCCGCTCTGCCCATTCATCGCCATTTACCCATTGTTGTCTTAGCTCTCCTGATCAACACCTGTGATTGGTTTATGCCTCTCTCCAATGTAAATATGCCTTGTCTGCTGCTGTCTTGGCTAGTTATTATTGTTTTATTTCACTGTAGAGCCCTCAGTCCCACTCAACATGCCGTAGATAGCTCTTTTGTCCCACCCCACACAAATGCGGAGACCTCACCTGGCTTAACTGGTGCCTCCAGAGACGAAACCTCTCTCATCGTCACTCAACGCCTAGGTTTACATCCACTGTAATCACATCCTACCATACCATTGTCTGTACATTATGCCCTCAATCTATTCTACCACGCTCAGAAATCTGCTCCTTTTATTCTCTGTCCCCCACGCACTAGACGACCAGTTCTTATAGCCTTTAGCCGTACCCTTATCCTACTCCTCCTCTGTTCCTCTGGTGATGTAGAGTTTAACCCAGGCCCTGTAGCCCCCAGTTCCAGTCCTATTCCCCAGGCACTATCATTTGTTAACTTCTGTAACTGTAAAAGCCTTGGTTTCATGCATGTTAACATCTGAAGCCTCCTCCCTAAATTTGTTTTATTCACTGCTTTGGCACACTCCGCCAACCCTGATGTCCTAGCCGTGTCTGAATCCTGGCTTAGGAGGGCCACCAAAAATTCTGAAATGTCCACCCCCAACTACAACATTTTCTGCCAAGATATAACTGCCAAAGGGGTTGGAGTTGCAATCTACTGCAGAGATAGTCTGCAGAGTTCTGTCATGTTATCCAGGTCTGTGCCCAAACAGTTTGAGCTTCTACTTTTAAAAATCCACCTTTCCAGAAATAAGTCTCTTACTGTTGCGCTTGTTATAGACCCCCCTCAGCCCCCATCTGTGCCCTGGAAACCATATGTGAATTAATTGCCCCCCATTTATCTTCAGAGTTTGTACTGTTAGGTGGCCTAAACTGGGATATGCTTAACACCCCAGCCACCCTACAATCTAAGCTAGATGCCCTCAATCTCACACAAATTATCAAGGAACCTACCAGGTACAACCCTAAATCCGTAAACACGGGCACCCTTATAGATATCATCCTGACCAACCTGCCCTCTAAATCCACCTCTGCTGTCTTCAACCAGGATCTCAGCGATCACAGCCTCATTGCCTGCGTCCGTAATGGGTCCGCGGTCAAACGAGCACCCCTCATCACTGTCAAACGCTCCGTAAAACACTTCAGCGAGCAGACCTTTCTAATCGACCTGGCCCGGATATCCTGGAAGGATATTGACCTCATTCCGTCAGTAGAGGATGCCTGGTTATTCTTTAAAAGTGCTTTCCTCACCATCTTAAATAAGCATGCCCCATTCAAAAAATGTAGAACTAAGAACAGATATAGCTCTTGGTTCACTCCAGACTTGACTGCCCTTGACCAGCACAAAAACATCCTGTGGCGTACTGCATTAGCATCAAATAGCCCCCGCGATATGCAACTTTTCAGGGAAGTTAGGCACCAATATACACAGGCAGTTAGGAAAGCAAAGGCTAGCTTTTTCAAACAGAAATTTGCATCCTGTAGCACAAACCCCAAAACGTTCTGGGACACTGTAAAGTCCATGGAGAATAAGAGCACCTCCTTCCAGCTACACACTGCACTGAGGCTAGGAAATACTGTCACCACCGATAAATCTACGATAATCGCGATTTCAATAAGCATTTTTCTACGGCTGGCCATGCTTTCCACCTGGCTACCCCTACCCCGGTCAACAGCACTGTACCCCCCACAGCAACTTGCCAAAGACTCCCCCATTTCTCCTTCACCCAAATTCAGATAGTTGATGTTCTGAAAGAGCTGCAAAATTCGGCCGCCTACAAATCTGCTGGGCTAGACAATCTGGACCCTCTCTTTCTAAAATTATCCACCGCAATTGTTGCAACCCCTATTACTAGCCTGTTCAACCTCTCTTTCGTGTCGTCTGAGATCCCTAAAGATTGGAAAGCTGCTGCGGTCATCCCCCTCTTCAAAGGGGGAGACACTCTAGACCCAAACTGTTACAGACCTATATCTATCCTACCCTGCTTTTCTAAAGTCTTCGAAAGCCAAGTTAACAAACAGATCACCGACCATTTCGAATCCCACCGTATCATCTCCGCTATGCAATCTGGTTTCCAAGCTGATCATGGGTGCACCTCAGCCACGCTCAAGGTCCTAAACGATATCATAACCACCATTGATAAAAGACAATACTGTGCAGCCGTCTTCATCGACCTGGCCAAGGCTTTCGACTCTGTCAATCACAGCATTTTTATCGGCAGACTCAACTGTCTTGGTTTCTCAAATGACTGCCTCGTCTGGTTCACCAACTACTTCTCAGATAGAGTTCAGTGTGTCAAATCGGAGGGACTGTTGTCCGGACCTCTGGCAGTCTCTATGGTGGTGCCACATCGTTCAATTCTCGGGCCGACTCTTTTCTCTGTATACATCAATGATGTCGCTTTTGCTGCTGGTGATTCTCTAATCCACCTCTATGCAGATGACACCATTCTGGAAACTTCTGACCCTTCTTTGGACACTGTGTTAACAAACCTCCAGATGAGCTTCAATGCCATACAACACTCCTTCCGTGGCCTCCAACTGCTCTTAAATGCAAGTAAAACTAAATGCATGCTCTTCGACCAATCACTACCCGCACCTGCCCGTCTAGTATCACAACTCTGGACAGTTCTGACTTAGAATATGTGGACAACTACAAATACCTACAGTGAGGGAAAAAAGTATTTGATCCCTGCTGATTTTGTACGTTTGCCCACTGACAAAGAAATGATCAGTCTATAATTTTAATGGTAGGTTTATTTGAACAGTGAGAGACAGAATAACAACAAAAAAATCCAGAAAAACGCATGTCAAAAATGTTGTAAATTGATTTGCATTGTAATGAGGGAAATAAGTATTTGACCCCCTCTCAATCAGAAAGATTTCTGGCTCCCAGGTGTCTTTTATACAGGTAACGAGCTGAGATTAGGAGCACACTCTTAAAGGGAGTGCTCCTAATCTCAATTTGTTACCTGTATAAAAGACACCTGTCCACAGAAGCAATCAATCAATCAGATTCCAAACTCTCCACAAGGCCAAGACCAAAGAGCTCTCCAAGGATGTCAGGGAGAAGATTGTAGACCTACACAAGGCTGGAATGGGCTACAAGACCATCGCCAAGCAGCTTGGTGAGAAGGTGACTACAGTTGGTGCGATTATTCGCAAATGGAAGAAACACAAAAGAACTTTCAATCTCCCTCGGCCTGGGGCTCCATGCAAGATCACACCAAGTGGAGTTGCAATGATCATGAGAACGGTGAGAAATCAGCCCAGAACTACACGGGAGGATCTTGTCAATGATCTCAAGGCCGCTGGGACCATAGTCACCAAGAAAACAATTGGTAACACTACGCCGTGAAGGACTGAAATCCTGCAGTGCCCACAAGGTCCCCCTGCTCAAGAAAGCACATATACATGCCCGTCTGAAGTTTGCCAGTGAACATCTGAATGATTCAGAGGACAACTGGGTGAAAGTGTTGTGGTCAGATGAGACCAAAATGGAGCTCTTTGGCATCAACTCAACTCGCCGTGTTTGGAGGAGGAGGAATGCTGCCTATGACCCCAAGAACACCATCCCCACCGTCAAACATGGAGGTGGAAACATTATGCTTTGGGGGTGTTTTTCTGCTAAGGGGACAGGACAACTTCACCGCATCAAAGGGACAATGGACGGGGCCATTTACCATCAAATCTTGGGTGAGAACCTCCTTCCCTCAGCCAGGGCATTGAAAGCGGGTCGTGGATTGGTATTCCAGCATCACCATGACCCAAAACACATGGCCAAGGCAACAAAGGAGTGGCTCAAGAAGAAGCACATTAAGGTCCTGGAGTGGCCTAGCCAGTCTCCAGACCTTAATCCCATAGAAAATCTGTGGAGGGAGCTGAAGGTTCGAGTTGCCAAACGTCAGCCTCAAAACCTTAATGACTTGGAGAAGATCTGCAAAGAGGAGTGGGACAATATCCCTCCTGAGATGTATGCAAACTTTGTGGCCAACTACAAGAAACGTCTGACCTCTGTGATTGCCAACAAGGGTTTTGCCACCAAGTACTAAGTCATGTTTTGCAGAGGGGTCAAATACTTATTTCCCTCATTAACCTGTTAGGGCTAGGGGGCAGTATTGACACGGCTGGATAAAAAACATACCGATTTAATCTGGTTACCACTCCTACCCAGTAACTAGAATATGCATATACTTATTACATATGGATAGAAAACACCCTAAAGTTTCTAAAACTGTTTGAATGGTGTCTGTGAGTATAACAGAACTCAAATGGCAGGTCAAAACCTGAGAGATTCCTTTACAGGAAGTGGCCTGTCTGACCATTTCTTGAACTTCTTTTCCATCTCTATCTTTTACTAAGGATCTCTGCTCTAACGTGACACTTCCTACGTCGTCCATAGGCGCTCAGAGCCCGGGAAAAACCTGAATGTCGTCATCCCAGCCCCAGGCTGAAACACTTGATCGCCTTTCTCAAGTGGCCGATCAAGGGACTCTGGGCTTAGGCGCGTGACCCGACCGCCCCTGCCTTTGTGATTTTTTCCTCTGTTTGCCGAAAAGGAGATTCCCTGTCGGAATATTATCGCTTTTCTATGAGAAAAATGGCGTAAAAATTGATTTTAAACAGCGGTTGACATGCTTCGAAGTACGGTAATGGAATATTTAGAATTTTTTTGTCACGAATTGCGCCATGCGCGCGACCCTTCTTTACCATTTCGGATAGTGTCTGGAACGCACGAACAAAACGCCGCTATTCGGATATAACGATGGATTATTTTGGACCAAACCAACATTTGTTATTGAAGTAGCAGTCCTGGGAGTGCATTCTGACGAAGACAACAAAAGGTAATCAAACTTTTATAATAGTAAATATGATTATGGTGAGTGCTAAACTTGCCGGGTGTCTAAATAGCTAGCCCGTGATGCCTGGGCTATGTACTTAGAATATTGCAAAATGTGCTTTCACCAAAAAGCTATTTTAAAATCGGACATATCGAGTGCATAGAGGAGGTCTGTATCTATAATTCTTAAAATAATTGTTATGCTTTTTGTGAACGTTTATCGTGAGTAATTTAGTAAAATGTTAGCGAATTCCCCGGAAGTTTGCGGGGGGGTATGCTAGTTCTGAACGTCACATGCTAATGTAAAAAGCTGTTTTTTGATATAAATATGAACTTGATTGAACAAAACATGCATGTATTGTATAACATAATGTCCTAGGGTTGTCATCTGATGAAGATCATCAAAGGTTAGTGCTGCATTTAGCTGTGGTTTGGGTTTATGTGACATTATATGCTAGCTTGAAAAATGGGTGTCTGATTATTTCTGGCTGGGTACTCTGCTGACATAATCTAATGTTTTGCTTTCGTTGTAAAGCCTTTTTGAAATCGGACAGTGTGGTTAGATAAAGGAGAGTCTTGTCTTTAAAATGGTGTAAAATAGTTATATGTTTGAGAAATTGAAGTAATAGCATTTTTAAGGTATTTGAATATCTCGCCACGGGATTAGACTGGCTGTTGCGTAGGTGGGATGATTTGGTGCCACCTACCCTAGAGAGGTTAAAATGCAAATCAATTTATAACATTTTTGACATGCGTTTTTCATGATTTGTTTGTTGTATTTCTGTCTCTCACTGTTGAAATAAACCTACCATTAAAATTATAGACTGATCATTTCTTTGTTAGTGGGCAAACGTACAAAATCGGTAGGGGATCAAATACTTTTTTCCCTCACTGTAGGTGTCTGGTTGGACTGTAAACTCTCCTTCCAGACTCGCATTAAACATCTCCAATCCAAAATTAAATCTAGAATCGGCATCCGATTTCGCAACAAAGCATCCTTCATTCATGCTGCCAAACATACCCTTGTAAAACTGACCATCCTACCGATCCTCGACTTCGGTGACGTCATTTACAAAATAGCCTCCAACACTCTACTCAGCAAATTGGATGTAATCTCTCACAGTGCCATCCGTTTTGTCACCAGAGCCCCATATACTACCCACCACTGCGACCTGTATGCTCTCGTTGGCTGGGCCTCACTTCATCCTGTCTGTGTTGGCGCCACCCCTTGGGTTTGCCGTGGCGGAGATCTTTGTGGGCTATACTCGGCCATGTCCCGGGATGGTATGTTGGTGGTTGGAGATATCCCTCCAGTGGTGTGGGGGCTGTGCTTTGGCAAAGTGGGTGGGGTTATATCCTACCTGTTTGGCCCTGTCCGGGGGTTTCTTCGGATGGGGCCACAGTGTCTCCTGACCCCTCTTGTCTCAGCCTCCAGTATTTATGCTGCAGTAGTTTATGTGTCGGGGGGCTAGGGACAGTCTGTCACATCTGGGGTATTTCTTTTGTCTTTTCCGGTGTCCTGTGTGAATTTAAATATGCTCTCTCTAATTCTCTCTTTCTTTCTTTCTTTCTTTCTTTCTTTCTTTCTTTCTTTCTTTCTTTCTTTCTTTCTTTCTTTCTTTCTTTCTTTCTTTCTTTCTTTCTTTCTTTCTTTCTTTCTTTCTTTCTTTCTTTCTTTCTTTCTCTCTCTCGGAGGACCTGAGCCCTAGGACCATGCCTCAGGACTACCTGGCTTGATGACTCCTTGCTGTCCCCAGTTCACCTGGCCGTGCTGCTGCTCCAGTTCCAACTGTTCTGCCTGCAGCTATGGAACCCTGACCTGTTCACCGGACGTGCTACCTGTCCCAGACCTGCTGTCCCAGACCTGCTGGAACCCTGACCTGTTCACCGGACGTGCTACCTGTCTCAGACCTGCTGTTTTCAACTCTCTAGAGACAGCAGGAGCGATAGAGATACTCTCAAAGATCGGCTATGAAAAAGCCAACTGACACTTACTCTTGTGTTACACTTACTCTTGTGTTGTTGCACCCTCGACAACTACTATGATTATTATTATTTGACCATGCTGGTCATTTATGAACATTTGAACATCTTGGTGTTATAATCTTCACCCGGCACAGCCAGAAGAGGACTGGCCACCCCTCATAGCCTGGTTCCTCTCTAGGTTTCTTCCTATGTTTTGGCCTTTCTAGGGAGTTTTTCCTAGCCACCGTGCTTCTACACCTGCATTGCTTGCTGTTTGTGGTTTTAGGCTGGGTTTCTGTACAGCACTTTGAGATATCAGCTGATGTAAGAAGGGCTATATAAATACATTTGATTTGATGATTTGATATTCGTCGCCAAACCCACTGGCTTGTCACGTCCTGACCAGCAGAGAGGGTAATTGTATTATAATTTGGTCAGGACGTGGCAGAAGGGTATTTGTTTTGTATGGTTGGGGTTGTGTGTATTATTAAAGGGGTGTTTGGTTTATGTAGTCTGGGGTTTGAGTGCCCTGTCCAGAGTGTCCGGAAACAGTGCCCCGTCCAGAGTATCCGGAAACAGTGCCCCGTCCAGAGTATCTGACAACAGTGCCCCGTCCAGAGTATTCGGCAACAGTGCCCCGTCCAGAGTATCCAACAACAGTACCCCGTCATGAGTATCCGGTGAGAGTGTTAAGCCCGGAACGGAGTGAGACGGCCAACAGTTCAGAACCAAGGGAGACGGCCCACTGTGCAGAACCGAGTGAGACGGCCCACAGTTCGGAACCAGTGAAGACGGCCCACTGTGCAGAACCGAGTGAGTCTGCCTGCGGTCCAGAACCGAGTGAGTCTGCATGCAGTCCGGAACCGAGTGAGTCTGTCAACGGTCCGGAACTGAGTGAGTCTGCCTGCGATCCGGAACCGAGTGAGTCTGCCTACGATCCGGAACCGAGTGAGTCTGACTATAACTTTGAACTATGTGAGTCTGCCTATGGTCCGGAGCCAAGAGAGTCTGCCTACAGTCTGGAGGGCAGTAGGCCAGAACCTGAGCCACCTCCAGTATAGGTGGGTTGGGGAGGGGGGTGTAGCACAGGTGCCGTCGTTGACGGCAGCCACCCTCCCTTCCCTCCCTTTAGTTTAGGGAATTATTTTGTTTGTTTTGGGGTATGTTCTTTTTTTGTGTGAGGTGCATCCGGGTCCTGCACCTTTGGGGGGTACTGTCACGTCCTGACCAGCAGAGGGAGTAATTATATTATAATTTGGTCAGGACGTGGCAGAAGGGTATTTGTTTTGTATGGTTGGGGTTGTGTGTATTATTAAAGGGGTGTTTGGTTTATGTAGTCTGGGGTTTGAGTGCATGTTCTAGTGTTGGTTTTCTAGTATGTCTATTTTTGTGTCGTTTGTGTGGCACCCGATCAGGAACAGCTGTACGTCGTTGTTCCTGATTGGGAGTCATATATTAGATGCTTGTTTTCACCTGGGGATTTTGTGGTCAGTTGTCTTTTGCACTGCTAGTTATGTCATAGCCTGCAAAACTGTCTCCTGTCGTGTTTTCTGCATTTCTTGTTTTTCCGTGTTCAACGTATTTAACTTCTCTAGGGCCGGCGGGACGAAATCGTCCCACCTACGTAACAGCCAGTGGAATCCTGTGGATGCGTTATTCAAATACCTTAGAAATGCTATTACTTCAATTTCTCAAACATATGACTATTTTACACCATTTTAAAGACAAGACTCTCGTTAATCTAACCACATTGTCCGATTTCAAAAAGGCTTTACAACGAAAGCAAAACATTAGATTATGTCAGCAGAGTACCCAGCCAGAAATAATCAGACACCCATTTTTCAAGCTAGCATATAATGTCACAAAAACCCAGAAGACAGCTAAATGCAGCACTAACCTTTGATGATCTTCATCAGATGACACACCTAGGACATTATGTTATACAATACATGCATGTTTTGTTCAATCAAGTTCATATTTATATTAAAAAACAGCTTTTTACATTAGCATGTGACGTTCAGAACTAGCATACATAGTAAACTTGCGGTGAATTTACTAAATTACTCACGAAAAACGTTCACAAAAAGCGTAACAATTATTTTAAGAATTATAGATACAGAACTCCTCTATGCACTCGAGGTGTCCGATTTTAAAATAGCTTTTTGGTGAAAGCATATTTTGCAATATTCTAAGTAGATAGCCCGGCATCACAGGGCTAGCTATTTAGACACCCAGCAAGTTTAGCACTCACCAAAGTCAGATTTACTATAAGAAAAACGTTATTACCTTTGGTGTTCTTCGTCAGAATGCACTCCCAGGACTTCTACTTCAATAACAAATGTTGGTTTGGTCCCAAATAATCCATTGTTATATCCAAATAGCGGCGTTTTGTTCGTGCGTTCAAGACACTATCCGAAAGAGTAAAGAAGGGTGACGAGCATGGCGCATTTCGTGACAAAAAAATTCTAAATATTCCATTACCGTACTTCGAAGCATGTCAACCGCTGTTTAAAATCAATTTTTATGCCATTTTTCTCGTAAAAAAAGCGATAATATTCCGACCGGGTATCTGCATTTAGGTAAACAGACGAAAGAAAATAAAGCATGGGGTCGACTCGGGCACGCGCCTAAGCCCATTGTCCTCTGATCGGCCACTTGCCAAAAGCGATAATGTGTTTCAGCCAGAGGCTGCCTCGATATCATTCAGCTTTTTCCCGGGCTCTGAGAGCCTATGGGAGCCGTAGGAAGTGTCACGTTACAGCAAAGATCCTCAGTCTTCAATAAAAAGAGCCAAGATGAACAACAACTTGTCAGACAGGGGTGTTTGGTTTATACACCCTCCACATCATCCACACCCTATACACCCTCCACATCCTCTACACCAGGGCTGCCAAACCCTCTTCCTGAAGATCTACTGTCCTGTAGGTTTTCAGTCCAACCCTAATTTAGCAGATCTGATTCAGCTAGTTAAGGTCTTGTTGAGCAGCTAATTAGTAGAATCAGGTGTATTAAGTTAGGGTTGGACTGAAAACCCACAGGACGGTAATCTCCAGGACGAGGGTTGGACTGTAAACCCACAGGACGGTAGATCTCCAGGACGAGAGTTGGACTGTAAACCCACAGGACGGTAGATCTCCAGGAAGAGGGTTGGACTGAAAACCCACAGGACGGTAGATCTCCAGGAAGAGGGTTGGACTGTAAACCCACGGAAGATCTCCAGGAAGAGGGTTGGGCAGCCCTGCTCTACACCTGGTCAGATATGGTGTCTATGTATTCTACTTTACCTGAACCAAAGCAGTCACAAAGTGAGGTCACTTTCTCAGACTAATATATTATAGCGACTGTACTAGCTAAGACTTTTCTGCTGTTGGGTGCAGAACTGGAACACGTCAGATTCATTTCAGGGAAATGCTTCCTGTCAATACTAGTTTCTCTCTGAACCCTGCACATGTGGAAAAGTTCATGGCTCACTGTGTGATATTTTGTGGATCTTCATTGGCTTGTTCATTCCCTTCACATTCCATGATACAATATCAATTGTATCTGTGGATCTATCATGTAAAATAAAAGGTTTGATTGATTGTATGCTTTTAGTCTCCACAAACTGCATGTTTTTTTAGGTGTTGTCATTATTGTTGATAGCATAGCACACATTCAAAATTATGTACAGATTTATATTGTAGGTTACACACCTCAACACCAGGCACTGTGCATTGCAACATGTTGTGTGTTAAAGTACTGTACCATCTCACTGGTTATTCCTCTGTTGACATATGTACACTTTATTCTCTAGTGGTTTGATCTCTCAACCCTGAGTTCTAAATTACCTCATGTTCTCCTGATCCAATTGCAGCCCAGCTCTCTCTTGATTGGTCTCCGGAAAGTCAGAAATGTATTCTGATTGGCTGTTAGTTCAGAAGGCAGAAAAACTCCACAATAACATTGTTGTTTTGTCAGAAAAAGGACATGATACAACAGGCTACAATTATACTGTGGTGAGATAAGAACTACTATGACATCATGTACTCAGGGCAAACACATAGAACATTTATTGCTGTGCCGTTAGGCTTACCTTTGATGCCATAGTCATTGACTTAGAGGTTTGTCTCGTCATTTATGAGAACATCTTTGAAGCTAAAACAGCCCTTCAAGGTCACGTTATGGTTCCTGTCAACCCACACGCTCATGTTTTACACCTTGAGGTTGCAGTCGCCCCTAACCACAGATCTGGGATCAGATTACTCAACCCTTTATTCTAACCTTAAACATTAAGGGGATGAACTAATATCTGACCCTGTATCAGTGGTTAGGGGCAACTTCTACCTATTCCCACCACCATTAACCAAGACGGTCCAGGTGTGGTCTATAATAATAAAGTGGCATCTCCTGAAGTTATAGTAACAGACAACCCATAGCAATAATCACTCACTGATATCCCACATGTTACAAACATGTTAAAGACAATCACCAGTGATTCAATTAAATGACAATGAAGTTCATTAAACAGGTCAAACCGAACTTTGCTCATCACCTCAATGAACCCCCCCCCCCCCAAAAAAAACCCCACTAGGGATACAAGAGTGTATTCTAGGTCAGGCTAAGATGGCCACTTCATCTCAGATTTACTGAGTGGCATACCAAAAGGTTGGGAAAAGATGCAATGTTTATTCATCGTTACAGTGACAGCTTGATATCAAAACTAGGGTTTGCTACTACAGATGTGTGTTAGAGAGAGAGATAGAGGGGGTGAGTGAATTACGCATCTTTTAAACAAGGAGAAGCATCCTATTGCAATCCCATAACCATGCTAAGGAACATTGATGTGTCAATAATTAGATGTGTCATCATGTATTGGTATGACACTCAAATTAAAGCTTTCAAAAAGATCAACAATGTTTTTTCGTCTTGGTGTTAGCATAGGAGGCTAAGCTAAGCGACAATGTTCCCTGTTCGTCCCGGGAATGTCTGTGATTGGGAAATGTTCTCCTGTGCTGCGAAATTATGGCCCTTCCCTCCTTTGGTCTTCATTTGGGATTCCAAAATCCAAAATTCCAGGAGGAACCAAAATTCCCAAAGTTACGTGTGCCTAAGGGAACTTTTTTTTCAGCGCACAGAGCTTATTTACATTTTTTTGCTTGGTTGTTCTCTCCACACACTTTTAATAATAAAAAGTATATATTTTTAACCCCACATTATAAAACTGAAAGCCACTCGCAGACAAATGGTTTTCGACAATAAGTTATACGAGAAATCGTACGGGTAAGGTATAGGTTAAGGACAAAGTCATGACAACACTGTCACGCTCCTATTCTGTATTCTAAAAAAATATTGGAATAGAAACCACTTTATAATTATCATCCCAACATTGACATCTTGATACACTTCGGTATATATATTAAAACTCTTGAGTAAAATGCAATAATTCCATCATGCAGGCAAACTGCCTCCATCTTCTAGGAGGTTCTATTGGTCTGGAATTCATATCTCTGATATATTCTTCCTTTCTTATTCTCGCAAAGTGACAAAGAGAAAGAAGTGACAGGTTTGAATTTCACACACATTCCATTGTGAAGCAACTGTATGCAGGTGTGAGTTTTTCATCTCCCAGAGTGAATGGTGCTCGTCTCGTCTCCTCAGTTTGTTTGTCTCAGGAGAGCCAGTGTCTTTGACAGAGAGGCTCTCCTACTGTGAGTGGATTTTGCAGGCTGTCCTGTCTCTCTCATTCACTCCCTGTCCTTCTCTCTGAGTGAGTGACTTCGGGATAAAAGAGCCTATTTCACAAACTGCTGCATGCAGGGATGTGATCTTAGTATGGTCTCTATCTCTCTGTCTCTCTTTTTCCTGTTGTACTATGACTTAGACACACGCACACACACACACACACACACACACACACACACACACACACACACACACACACACACACACACACACACACACACACACACACACACACACACACACACACACACACACACACACACACTCCTTCCTGAAAAGTACAGATGGAGGGAAGGGGTTAGGTGATGGTGATGATAAGTTAACGCATGCTTTTGCTACCTAAGTCTCAGCTCTTCCACTATAACAACTCCTTCTCAGGTGAACTCTACACTACCTCTGTTCAATCTAGACCTCCTCACCCCTCCTCCACTCCACACACAAGGACCTGTAGCCTCCGTCTGCTACAACAGATCTGTCTTCAGCCCTCCAGGAGAAACTTCCTCCTCCTACACTGTGACGTACATTCAGGTTCATCCTACACCGCAACATACATACAGCCTCCTCCTACACCATGATGTACAGCCACACTGAAAAATAAATAAATCTGTTGGCTTGATCAGCTCAGTTTTGTTAGATATTCTATTTTTGCATTTTAAACTTCTGTGAAGCCGTAGAAAAAATTAAAACAAACAGGAAAACAGGAATGACGATAAGACAAAATGTTCTCGTTAGATCTCTGTCTCAGCTTGTCTCTGTCTACGTCTTCTATGTATATCTCCCTGATATGATGATGCAGCCCTCCTGGTCTGTCTCCTACTCTGGGGGTCCTTCTCCTCCAGAGGGGTACGAGTCCATCCCAGCCCCCCCCACCACCACAGGGGTCACACCTGTAATCCCCTTTAACCTTCCACCGTTTGACCTCTAACCCTCCACACCTGAACCACTGCCACAGGGTAGCACAAAATGGGACAGGGGGGGTCATAAACATAAATATATAGAGAGAAGGAGGGGTTTGGTTATAGGAATTCACGGGATTACATCACACGTTGTCAAAAACGTCAAACTTCTCTCTGCCTGAGGGGGACGGAGAGGAACAGTAATGGGTTGATGAATCCTAATAGGAGCGGTAGTAGACAACAAGGGATTCTGGCTTCATCTGTTTTTACTACAGGACCCTACTGTTGTTTGGCTTGAGCTTTTCCCCTTGAGGCCTGGCGCCTCTCCCAACTGTCCCTCCTCTCCTCTGCCTCCCCCACTCTCTCCCCAAGGGTTGGCCAGGAAGCCCTGGTGGTCCAACTCCAACCCTAGGATCTGTCTCCCCTCCCCCCTCCTCGCCCCCTGGTTCAAGCTCCCCGTGCTGTTGCATTTCTTCACCCCCGGGGGGGCCAGGGAGGCGGGCGAGAGCAACGATGTGAGCGACAGGCTGCTTAGCGTCTCCGACATGTGTTCGCTGTTGCCCGCCTGGCTGGAGCCACACCCCCCGATGGACGAACTGATCCCGATGCCCAGGTCCTCCAGGTCACATGGAACGGGGTCCATGGAGTCCTCCCGGTTGTAGCCGGGGCTGATGCTACCCCTGCCGCTGCTCTGGCTCCGCTGGTGGCCCCGAGTGGCCTGGAGGGTGAGGGCAGGGCCTGACGAGGGGCTGGGCCGTGGTCTCAAAGTCTGGCCTGCTGGGCAGCTGGTGGGATCCTCAGGGAGCGGGGGGCAGAGCAGGGGGAGAGGGGGGAGGGGGGACACCAGGTCTTGAGGGGGCGAAACACTGAAGCTGAGTCCTTCCTCCAGGGTGGTCTGGAGGCTGCCATCGGAGCTCCCCGTGGCCAGAGATGAGTCACTATGGGACGGGTACTGAGGACAGAGAGAGAGGGGCAGGGTGGAGATGTGGAGTGAGATATTGTAATATATAACATTAGAGTCAATGTTTGACTGACTACACTGTAGGATGTGCAATGTGTACTGTACAGTCTGTTGGTTGCTCTGGTGGCAGTGTATGGGGTACAACACAAAAGGGTCATAACAGCACCAAACAGTGTGGCGGACACTCATTAAAGATAACAAGGGGGTGGACACATACATTTGCCAATCAGGGGGAAGCCTGAGGTTTGTGTACATTTCTCGATCTAACATTAGACCCTACAGGAATTACACTATGCAGTGGGTTGGTATCTGTTACATACAGTACATACAGTAGGCCAGGTCTTACCTGTGTGCAGAGCACCCGGCTGTGGGCTCCTGGGGAGCGCAGGGAGGACCAGGAGGCCGGGGAGGTGAGTCTGAGGCCCCGCGAGGTGCGCCCTACTCTGGCCCTAGGGGGCGCCGGCAGGGCCGCTGCTGCCACAGGGTGGAAGAACTCCGCTGGCAGACGGATAAGAGCGGGAGAACCAGAGGCACTGGCCGCTCCTACTCTTCCTCCTCCTCCTCTTCCTCCCTCATCTGATCCTTCTCCTGCCTTAGTGCTACTGCAGGAGGTGCCACCTGGAGACAGAGAGAAAGGCTGTAAGGCAAATATACTATTCCATCTAGATCCCGAGTGAAACACCACATAAATACAATCCATTTAGCCTGTAGGGATAAACAGTCATTACTGATATTGATGATTAGACTAACAAAGACCAGCCAAATAATGCACATCATTCCAGGGAGAGCAACAATGCCACTGTACTGTACTGTGATGTCTGATTCACTCTATTCATGGATTGCACGTTGCATTACAATACTGTTCTGAAGATTCTATTTAGGCCCTGGTTCCGACTGAATGTTTTACGTAACACTTTGTCAATTGGCGCTAATGAAGATTAATTAAGATTTAGTCTAAAGTGCATTATAGTGGTTTGGAAACAAGATGGCATTTCAAAAGGAAGCAACTAATTAGTGGGAAAACCTATTGTCATCATTGTGATGTTGCCAGATTGACTTAAGATGCAGTATAACTTTAGATAATTAGCTAAAATTGCAGGGACAGGACCGGATTTTAGCTAGCTAACGTCGCTAGCTAATGGCAACATTGCCATCTCTCTAAAGTACACTTTACGACATGATAATGATGGCAAAGATGTTTCCTACTAATTATTTGCCTTCTGTAGCAACGTCATAGTATTTCCAGGCCACTATAGTGTAATTTAGATTAAACAGTCATTAGGCCCCTTTCAGAATGACTGGGCATCACTCAACTTTCGGGCACCACTATGGCGGAGAGCGGCTTGAGAACGTTCATAACAATGTCATGATGCAACTGAGCGATGGAGGTGCAACCCATGAATACACTCTTTGAATTTTTTTTACTGCTATCTAGAACCAAAAGGGTTCTTTTGGCTGTCCCCAAAGGAGAACCGTTTGAAGAACCCTTTTTGTTTCCAGGTAGTAGATATTTGGTTCCAGGTAGAACCCTATTGGATTCAATGTAGAACACTTTCCCCACAGTGTTCTACATGGAACCCATATGAGTTCTACCTGGAACCAAAAAGGGTTCTACCTGGAACCAAAGAGGGTTATCCTATTGGGACAGCCGAAGACCCATTTTGGAACCCTTTTTTCTAAGAGTGTAGGACCAACCTGGACTGTGATGGACTGTGAAGTACAGCTCAGCTTATCTCAGCTCAGTTCAAATCAAAAACATGTTTATTGGTTGCGTACACCGATTTAGAGATGTTATTGCAGGTTTGGCTCAATAATGTGAAAATATAAGATATACTTTACAGCGAATTGCAAAAGTATTCATCCCCCTTGGCATTTTTCCTAATTTGTTGCATTACAACCTGTAATTTAAATAGATTTTATTTGGATTTCATGTAATGGACATACACAAAATAGTCAAAATTGGTGAAATTAAAAACATTTTAACCGGAAAAGTGGTGCGTGCATATGTCTTCACCCCTTTCGCTATGAAACCCTTAAATAACATCTGGTGCAACCAATTACCTTCAGAAGTCATATAATTAGTTAAATAAAGTCCACCTGTGTGCAATCTAAGTGTCACATGATCTGTCACATGATCTCAGTATATATACACATGCTCTGAAAGGCCCTAGAGTCTGCAACACCACTAAGCAAGGGGCACCACCAAGAAAGCGGCACCATGAAGACCAAGGAGCTTTCCAAACAGATCAGGGACAAAGTTGTAGAAGTACAGATCAGGGTTGGGTTATAACAAAATATCAGAAACTTGAACATTCCACGGAGCACCATTAAACCCAATATTAAAAAATGGAAAGAATATGGCACCACAACAAACCTGCCAAGAGAGGGCCGACCACCAAAACTCACAGACCAGGCAAAGAGCGAATTAATCAGAGAGGCAACAAAGAGACCAAAGATAACTCTGAAGGAGCTGCAAAGCTCCACAGTGGAGATTGGAGTACCTGTCCATAGGACCACTTTAAGCTGTACACTCCACAGAGCTGGGCTTTATGGAAGAGTGGCCAGAAAAAAGCCATTGCTTAAAGAAGAAATAAGCAAACACGTTTGGTGTTCACCAAAAGGCATGTGGGAGGCTTCCCAAACATATGGAAGAAGGTACTCTGGTCAGATGAGACCAAAATTGAGCTTTTTGGCCATCAAGAAAAACGCTATGTCTGGCGCAAACCCAACACCTCTCATCACCCCGAGAACACAAGTCAAGCTGAACCTCGGCAAGACGGAGCTGCTCTTCCTCCCAGGGAAGGACTGCCCGTTCCATGATCTCGCCATCACGGTTGACAACTCCCTTGTGTCCTCCTCCCAGAGTGCTAAGAACCTTGGCGTGATCCTGGACAACACCCTGTCGTTCTCCACTAACATCAAGGCGGTGACCCGATCCTGTAGGTTCATGCTCTACAACATTCGCAGAGTACGACCCTGCCTCACACAGGAAGCGGCGCAGGTCCTAATCCAGGCACTTGTCATCTCCCGTCTGGATTACTGCAACTCGCTGTTGGCTGGGCTCCCTGCCTGTGCCATTAAACCCCTACAACTCATCCAGAACGCCGCAGCCCGTCTGGTGTTCAACCTTCCCAAGTTCTCTCACGTCACCCCGCTCCTCCGCTCTCTCCACTGGCTTCCAGTTGAAGCTCGCATCCGCTACAAGACCATGGGGATTGCCTACGGAGCTGTGAAGGGAACGGCACCTCCATACCTTCAGGCTATGATCAGGCCCTACACCCAAACAAGGGCACTGCGTTCATCCACCTCTGGCCTGCTGGCCCCCCTACCTCTGAGGAAGCACAGTTCCCGCTCAGCCCAGTCAAAACTGTTCGCTGCTCTGGCACCCCAATGGTGGAACAAGCTCCCTCATGACGCCAGGACAGCGGAGTCAATCACCACCTTCCGGAGACACCTGAAACCCCACCTCTTTAAGGAATACCTAGGATAGGATAAAGTAATCCTTCTAACCCCCCCCCCCCCCCCCCCTTAAAAGATTTAGATGCACTATTGTAAAGTGGTTGTTCCACTGGATATCATAAGGTGAATGCACCAATTTGTAAGTCGCTCTGGATAAGAGCGTCTGCTAAATGACTTAAATGTAATGTAATGTAATGTAATGTAACACCATCCCCACAGTGAAGCATGGTGGTGGCAGTATCATGCTGTGGGGATGTTTTTCATCGGCAGGGACTGGGAAACTGGTCAGAATTGAGGGAATGATGGATGGCGCTAAATACAGGGATATTCTTGAGGGTAACCTGTTTCAGTCTTCCAGAGATTTCAGACTGGGACGGAGGTTCACCTTCCAGCAGGACAATGACCCTAAGCATACTGATAAAGCAACACTTGAGTGGTTTAAGGGGAAACATTTAAATGTCTTGGAATGGCCTAGTCAAAGCCCAGACCTCAATCCAATTGAGAATCTGTGGTATGACTTAAAAATTGCTGTACACCAGCGGAACCGATCCAACTTGAAGGAGCTGGAGCAGTATTGCTTTGAAGAATGGGCAAAAATCCCAGTGGCTAGATGTGTCAAGCTTATAGAGACATACCCCAAGAGACTTGCAGCTGTAATTGCTGCAAAAGGTGACTCTACAGAGTATTGACTTTGGGGGGTGAATAGTTATGCATGCTCAAGTTTAGAGTTTTTTTTGTCTTATTTCTTATTTGTTTCACAATAAAGCATATTTTGCATCTTCAAAGTGGTAGGCATGTTGTGTAAATCAAATGATACAAACGCACCAAAAATCAATTTTAATTCCAGGTTGTAAGGCAACAAAATAGGAATAATTCCAAGGGGGGTGAATTCTTTTGCAAGCCATTGAATTAGTCCATATATATATATAGAATATATATAGAAATGTTGCTTTGTTTCCCAACCCCTCCGATATACACACACATATACAGCAATACACATTAGGCTGGAAAGGCTGGAGCAGAGGGTATGACTGGACTCACCAGGGCTGTGGTGGGATGGGGTCTTGTGTCTCTGATGGACCCCCACCTCCACCAGGAGTGGAGCCCCCTCCTCGGCTACTGAACTGTGGGCCCTGCAGCGCCTCGACCCCCCTGTCTGGGCCTGGGTCAAGGAGTCCCCTCCTCCGCCAGCCTCCTCTGAGCCCTGGGAGTCACTGCCCTTCTCCTCCTTGGGGGAGAAAACACACATGTTGACACACACTGTACCTGTTTATGTTGTCTGTTATTATAATTAAATGTGGAGTGGGGCATGATAGGGTGCAGTACTGCACTTCATTATTACTGAAGGGAGCACCGGCTAGCGTCCAAGTTCCTAGCCTGCTAGCATACACACTTAGGCTCTGAGGCTATGGTTAGCATACTGACACAAGACTCCAGTCTCCCTGGGAAAAGAAGGAATCTCTTTTATCTAAAGAGATTCTTTACCTGTAATGAACTTCCTGGTTCAGATAAAAGTTGAATAAAATAAACGCTAAAAGCGATTCCCTAGGACCTTCATCTGGATATTACTATCAGCTATGAGCACTTCTGATTCAAATCACCTGTAGATGACTGATTATGGCCCATAGCAACCCTGGTAGCCATGTGTGCTATCTGGGCACAGCCGGAAGGTCTCGGTCTCTCAATTCAATTATGTTCAATTTAAGGGCTTTATTGCCATGAGAAACATATGTTAACATTGCCAAAGCAAGTTAACTAGATAATAAACAAAAGTGAAATAAACAATAAAAATTAACAGTAAACATTACACTCACAAAAGTTCTAAAAGAATAAAGACATTACAAATGTCACATTATGTGCAAATAGTTAAAGTACAAAAGGGAAAATAAATAAACATAAATATGGGTTGTATTTACAATGGTCTTTGTTCTGCACTGGTTGCTCTTTTCTTGTAGCAACAGGTCCCAAATCTTGCTGCTGTGATGGCACATTGTGGTATTTCACCCAATAGACATAGGAGTTTATGAAAATTGGGTTTGTTTTTTAATTCTTTGTGGATCTGTGTAATCTGAGGGAAATATGTGTCTCTAATATGGTTATACATTTGGCGTGAGGTTAGGAAGTGCAGCTCAGTTTCCACCTCATTTTGTGGGCAGTGTGCAAATAGCCTGTCTTCTCTTGAGAGCCAGGTCTGCCTTTCGCAGCCTTTCTCAATAGCAAGGCTATGCTCACTGAGTCTGTACATAGTGTCATGACGTTGGCCTCTTTGGGTACAGGAAGGACAGTTGACCCCCTCCCCTTTGTACCATTCCCCAACCTACCTTCCCCCAACCCAGGCCCTGTGTGAAAGGGTTGTAAAAACCCTAAGTGGAGAATCTCCTACCACATGTTTCATAGAGAGACAAAGGAAATTCTTCCAACTCATAGAATTGGAGAACCGAGTGACATGTGTGTTCTGGAGAAGGTATGGAAGATTGGTGAAGAATCCAGCTACGAACTGGTCCGCTTGGTACAATGTTGTGATACTCAGAAGAGACAATATAGCCATATTACCATAAAACTGTTTATATAATAGCCTCAGCTTGAGACTTGCATCATAATGGTTGTATAGAATGTATTAATAAGGATAAAGCTTTTGTAATACATTGAGATGCTATGTACTGATGTAATGTGATAGAATTGTATTTCTGTAACCAAGTCTAACTCAGTCATAGGCACGCCCCCAGGGACACATACAGGACCAGGCATCATTTGACAAGCCTGTTCAAGGGTCACTATAAAACCCACCCTGATTTACATTTCTTTAGACCAGGCCTCCACTCCATGGCCAATAGGTTTTACCATCCAATTCCTCTACTGAAAGTGAACCATACCACGTGGTTAACTTTTAGACTATTGATACCGACAGAATAAGAACAAGTCTTTGATATTAATTATTAGTCTGCAGCTAAGTAAATTATATCATCGAACGCGAAGACCAACGAAACATCCATTCTATGACGACATTAATGAATGTCGCTCTGAAAGATCCATTCTAACCGAGAGAGAGAGAGAAAGAGAGAACGCGGACAAAACTCTCCAACAAGGATCCCAATGACACACTGAGCGTAAATATATATTGATTGCAATTGTTCCCGAATGAGTGAGCGTTCATGTGCAAAGGATTAGCATATCAATTGTTAATATTAATGAACTCTGTGTGCCACAGCTGACCTTTTATGATCCATTGTTCAACAGGCCGACCTGCCTGTTTAGCCCACAAGGGCACATTCCTCTACCAATCCTTTGTGACGATAATTACTGTTTGTATGTTTTCTGTTAATTACTTAGTGTAGTAAATAAATGATTTTAAGACAATTGATGTATGGATGATTTTAGTAAAGACTGGGTTCGTGCAGATACAACAATTTACGACGTTTGGAATGAGACTGAACACGAGGTAAAATACACCATTTAAACCAGAAGATAATCGGCCTATAATATAATAGAATATAAAATATAATATTATAATATCAGAAAGTTATATTAGGAAAATTATAGCTTTGTAATCTGAATATTCTCCTTGGTGCCCCGATCTCCTAGTTAATTACAATTAAACGATTAATCAGTTTAATCGCGTGATAATAATAACAGGGAGTTAATTGATAAACATGTCTTCAGTTTAATGGTACCCCAAAGACACGACAATAGTCAAAGCTTTCCTTAAGCTTGGGTCAGTCACAGCGGTCAGGTATTCTGGCACTGTGTATTCTCTGTTTAGGGCCAAATATCATTCTAGTTTGCTCTGTTTTTTGTTGTTAATTCTTTCCAATGTGTCAAGTAATTATCTTTTTTTTCTCTCATGATTTGGTTGGGTCTAATTGTGTTGCTGTCCTGGGGCTCTGTTTGTGAACAGAGCCCCAGGACCAGTTTGCTAAGGGGACTATTCTCCAGGTTCATCTCTCTGTAGGTGATGGCTTTGTTATGGAAGGTTTGGGAATTGCTTCCTTTTAGGTGGTTGTAGAATTTAACAACTCTTTTCTGATTTGGATAATTAGTTGGTATCTGCCTAATTCTGTATCTCGCGCTCGCTCGCTCTCGCGCACGCACGCACGCACGCACGCACAAACACACACACACACACACACACACACACACACACACACACACACACACACACACACACACACACACACACACACACACACACACACACACACACACACACAAACAGCTATGTCTTACTATTCTTGTGAGGAAATCTGGTACTCAAAATGTGACGTGGTAAATTGAATCAATGAGCAGAGAATGAACCAGACCATGAATCAGCGTCTTGGGAAAAAACGTAAATACTTAACATGAATAATGGAGAATGTAATGATACAGAAAAATGTAACCAAAAACAACAAACACCAGCACTCAAAACTCACACAGGGGAACCATACAGGAAACTGAATTCAAGAACTAACAAAGGGAACAGAAAACACACCTCTCTTATAGGGGAAACAATCATGAAATAATAAGACACAGTCCAATAAAAGTCCCTAGACCGCCCTCTGGTGCCAGGAGGAACCATGACACATAAGTATAGTAAAATGTGTATAAACACACACAATCCCCCACCCCCACATACTCCTACTAGCATTAAACAACTAGAGGGAAGGATATCGCACAGGGAGGGATGATAGGAAGATAGGGAGGGACGGGCAGACAGAGGTGTAATTGCCGGAGGGGGGTAAAGGAAAGGGAGGAACGATGTAGTAGAGGAAAAAGAGGAAGATAGCCCTCACAGGCCAGAGGGGAGGCAGTAGACTGAATGGATTTCTATTCCTGAAGGTTTCTGTACAGGAGATTAGAGCTTCAGTAGGATTCAGGATTTATTCTTATGCCCCTGGAACTTTGTGCCATGCTTCCTTTATTGGAATGCAAGTATACTTTCTGTACTGGAGACCAAGGGAACCCACTGTCCACCCCCTCTATCACCCCATCCTCAGACCGGAGCAGACCTGGGTTCAAATAGTATTCAACATCTTAGCCTCTAAAGTGCAGACCTTGCCCTATTGGTACTGCAGGATGGCTAAAGCAAGCTCAAAACTATTTGAACCCAGGTCTACTACCCAGTCCCATGTTTCAACCCCCTCCGTTGTCCTCCAAAACCCCCTTCCCATTTTTAACCCCTCCATCTCTCCATCTCTACCTTGCCCTCCCGCACCAGCAGCTGGTGGACACTCTGGTCGTCCAGGCTGAGGTCATCAGGTAGGGCCGGAGACGACGACTTGTCTGACATTTGGTCTGACCTCAGAGATGCCTGCTCTATCTCTGCCAGCCTGATCTGCTGTAGAGGGGGAGGGAGAGAGAGGGAAAGAGAAGGAGAGAGAGGGGGGAGAAGGAGCGAGAGAGAGAGTGAAGGGTGGGAGAGAGAGTGAGAGGGAGCGACAGAGATTGAGAGGGGGAGAGAGGGGAAGAGAGACAGAGGTGGAAGGAGTGATGGAGAAAAAAAGGGGGAAAGGGAAAGTGAAGGAGAGAGAGAAAGTTATCTAAAACTGAGAGAGAGAATGGACAAACAAAACAGAGACAATTGAAATCCAATGGGGTGAGGGAGGCAGCCGTTATATGAACATGTGCCTGTGGGTGAGTGAGACAAAGAGGTTCATAAAGAGAGATTCACGGCTCATATACAGCAGTAAATTACCACTGCAGTATGCCGGCGGCAGGAGGAGAGCGGGAGGGAGGAGGGGAGAAGGAGGGAGGAGGGGAGAGGAGGGGAGAGAGAGGTAGGGAAGGGGGGGATAATTAGAAAAAGGGAGCAAGACAGAAAGAGATAGAAGGTGGGGAAAATAGACTGGGAGGATGGAATGTGTTCAGAGAAACAGAGATAAAGGCCCCTGATGTGGTCAGGAGAAACTTAGGGCCCTAACTATCACAAGTCCTATGTTAGGTTGTTTCCAGACAGACCCTATAAACACTACATGACCAAAAGAATGTGGACACCTGCTCGTTGAACATCTCATTCCAAAATCATGGGCATTAATATGGAGTCCCCTCTTTCCTGCTATAACAGCCTCCACTCTTCTGTGAAGGCTTTCCACTAGGTGTCGGAACATTGCTGCAGGGATTTGTTTCCATTCAGCCACAAAAACATTAGTGAGGTCGGGCAATGATGCTGGGCGATTAGGCCTGACTTGCAGTCGACGTTCCTATTCATCCCAAAGGTGTTCGATGGGGTTGAGGTCAGGGCTCTGTGCAGGCCACTCACGTTCTTCCACACCAACCTCTGCAAACAATTTCTGTATGGACTTTGCTTTGTGTATGGCGGCATTGTCATGCTGAAACAGGAAAGGGCCTTCACAGAATTGTCTAGAATGTCATTGTATGCTGTAGCATTAAGATTTCCAGTCATTGGAACTAAGGGGCCTAGCCTGAACCATGAAAAACAGGCCCAGACCATTGTTCCTCCTCCACCAAACTTTACAGTTGGCACTATGCATTGGGGCAGGTAGTGTTCTGGCATCCGCCAAACCCAGATTCGTCCGTCGGACTGCCAGATGGTGAAGCATGATTCATCACGCCAAAGAACGCGTTTCCACTGCTCCAGTGTCCAATGTCGGCAAGCTTTACACCACTCCAGCCAACGCTTGACATTGCGCATGGTAATCTTAGGCTTGTGTGCCGTTGCTTGGCCATGGAAACCCATTTCATGAAGTTCCCGACGAACAGTTCTTGTTCTGACGTTGCTTCCAGAGGCAGTATGGAACTCAGTAGTGAGTGTTGCAACCGATGACAGACAATTTTTACGTGCTACGCGCTTCAGCACTCGGTGGTCCCGTTCTGTGAGCTTGCATAGCCTACCACTTCGCGGCTGAGCCGTTGTTGCTCCAAAACGTTTCCACATCACAATAACAGCACTTACAGTTTACTGGGGCAGCTCTAGCAGGGCAGAAATTTGACAAATTGACTTGTTGGAAAGTTGGCATCCTATGACGGTTCCTCGTTGAAAGTCACTGAGCTCTTCAGTGAGGCAATTCTACTGCCAATGTTTGTCTATGGAGATTTCATGGCTGTGTGCTCAATTTTATACACCTGTCAGCAACAGGTGTGGCTGAAATAGCCGAATCCACAAATTTAAGGGGTGTCCACATACTTTTGTATATATGGTGTATGTCTTGATGCACCAGGTCATGTCCACTGTCCCCTTAAAATAGGTTTAAATAAGAATCAGTGTTGCTGTTGTCTCTCCATGCCCTGGGGCACAACAATCACACATTCAACACACACACGCACACACACACACACACACACACACACACACACACACACACACACACACACACACACACACACACACACACACACACACACACACACACACACACACACACACACACACACACACACACACACACACACGAACCCAGGAGATAGCTGAAGGACAGACACAGACGTCAGGATAGAGAGAGAGAGGTGGTTTCATGACATGATAAATCAGAGATGGGTGGAGCATGTAAGAGAGGAGAGGACAGATTGATAGCTTGACAGCATCTGCAGACAGGCAGAAAGGAAGAGTGACAGGTGAAGAGGTTCAAATCCCAGTTATTACTTTCCAGAGTGGCCTGTTCCACTTTATCATTGTGATAAACACAACTAGCAACAGGGATAGTGTGTGTGTGTGTGTGTGTGTGTGTGTGTGTGTGTGTGTGTGTGTGTGTGTGTGTGTGTGTGTGTGTGTGTGTGTGTGCGCGTCTACATATGCATGGTTCATGTGTTTACCTCTAATTGTGGGTGGCTCTTACAGTCATTCCAGACAGGAGGAGAGGTAGAAGAGTAGTGATGGAAGACAGATCCAGAGAGGTTGTCAATCATCAGCATCTCTCCTTCAAATGAGTCCTTTATCAGCAGAGACACACTGTCCAGCCACTGACTCTCCTGGAACACACAGTTATTACTTGGTTAATGATATCATATCCTGGAACACACAGTTATTACATTGTTAATGATATCATATCCTGGAACACACAGTTATTACATGGTTAATGATATCATATCCTGGAACACACAGTTATTACTTGGTTAATGATATCATATCCTGGAACACACAGTTATTACATTGTTAATGATATCATATCCTGGAACACACAGTTATTACATGGTTAATGATATCATATCCTGGAAAACACAGTTATTACACTGTTCATTATATCAAATCCTGGAACACACAGTTATTACATGGTTAATGCTATCATATCCTGGAACACACAGTTATTACATTGTTAATGATATCATATCCTGGAACACAAAGTTATTACATTGTTAATGATATCATATCCTGGAACACACAGTTATTACATTGTTAATGATATCATATCCTGGAACACACAGTTATTACATGGTTAATGATATCATATCCTGGAACACACAGTTATTACTTGGTTAATGATATCATATCCTGGAACACACAGTTATTACATGGTTAATGATATCATATCCTGGAACACACAGTTATTACATTGTTCATTATATCATATCCTGGAACACACAGTTATTACACTGTTCATTATATCATATCCTGGAACACAGTTATTACATGGTTCATTATATTTATCCCATGTGTAACTCTGTGTTGTTGTTTTTGTCGTACTGCTTTGCTTTATCTTGGTCAGATTGCAGTTGTAAATGAGAAATTGTTCTCAACTGGCCTACCTGGTTAAATAAAGGTGAAATAAAAAAAAAATATATATATATATATCCTGGAACACACAGTTATTACATGGTTCATTAAATCATATCCCAGAACACACAGTTATTACATTGTTCATTATATCATATCCTGGAACACACAGTTATTACATGATTCATTATATCATATCCTAGAACTATCCTAGGACTAGTAACCGAAAGGTTGCTAGTTCGAATCCCCAAGCTGACAAGGTACAAATCTGTCGTTCTGCCCCTGAACAAGGCAGTTAACCCGCTGTTCCTAGGCCGTCATTGAAAATAAGAATTTATTCTTAACTGACTTGCCTAGTTAAATAAAGGTTAAAAAAAGAAAAGAAAAAAGAACACAGTTATTACATGGTAATGTCATTATAGATACATTATAGGGTTAACTTACAGCTACAATGGGTCAATCCATAGAGGAATCACAGCATAGGGCTGTACACCTAGTGACATCTACACCTAGTGACATCTACACCTAGTGACATCTACACCTAGTGACATCTACTCCTAGTAACACCTACACCTAGTGACACCTACACCTAGTGACATCTACACCTAGTGACATCTACACCTAGCGACATCTACACCTAGCAACATCTACACCTAGCAACATCTACACCTAGTGACATCTACACCTAGTGACATCTAGTAACACCTACACCTAGTAACACCTATACCTAGTGACATCTACACCTAGTAACACCTACACCTAGTGACATCTACACCTAGTGACACCTACACCTAGTGACATCTACACCTAGTAACACCTACACCTAGTGACATCTACACCTAGTAACACCTACACCTAGTGACATCTACACCTAGTAACACCTATACCTAGTGACATCTACACCTAGTAACACCTACACCTAGTGACATCTACACCTAGTAACACCTACACCTAGTGACATCTACACCTTATGACATCTACACCTAGCGACATCTACACCTAGTAACATCTACACCTAGTAACACCTACAGCTAGTAACACCTACACCTAGTGACATCTAGACCTAGTAACACCTACACCTAGTAACACCTACACCTAGTGACATCTACACCTAGTAACACCTACACCTAGTGACATCTACACCTAGTAACATCTACACCTAGTAACACCTACAGCTAGTAACACCTACACCTAGAGACATCTACACCTAGTAACACCTACACCTAGTAACACCTACACCTAGTGACATCTACACCTAGTAACACCTACACCTAGTAACACCTACACCTAGTGACATCTACACCTAGTAACACCTACACCTAGTGACATCTACACCTAGTAACACCTACACCTAGTAACACCTATACCTAGTGACATCTACACCTAGTAACACCTATACCTAGTAACATCTACACCTAGTAACACCTACACCCAGCGACATCTACACCTAGCAACATCTACACCTAGCGACATCTACACCTAGTAACACCTACACCTAGTAACATCTACACCTAGTAACATCTACACCTAGAGACATCTACACCTAGTAACACCTACACCCAGCAACATCTACACCTAGTGACATCTACACCTAGCAACATCTACACCTAGCAACATCTACACCTAGTAACATCTACACCTAGTGACACCTACACCTAGTAACACCTACACCTAGTGACATCTACACCCAGCAACATCTACACCTAGTGACATCTACACCTAGTGACATCTACACCTAGTGACATCTACACCTAGTAACACCTACACCTAGTGACATCTACACCTAGTAACATCTACATCTAGTAACATCTACACCTAGTGACATCAACACCTAGTAACATCTACACCTAGTAACATCTACACCTAGTGACATCTACACCTAGTGATATCCACACCTAGTAACACCTACACCTAGTAACACCTACACCTAGTGACATCTACACCCAGCAACATCTACACCCGCCTCACCCGTAACATCTACACCTAGTGACATCTACACCCAGCAACATCTACACCTAGTAACATCTACACCTAGTGACATCTACACCTAGTGACATCTACACCTAGTGACATCTACACCTAGTAACACCTACACCTAGTGACATCTACACCCAGCAACATCTACACCTAGTAACATCTACACCTAGTAACACCTTCAACCAGCAACATCTACACCTAGTAACATCTACTACAGAAGTAGCGTTACAACATTACACATTCAAATAGTGACACCAAAACGGTTTATATTAACTGGTTACATTATTATATCTGTGATAGATTTGATACATGTCTGTATTAAATGTTCAATAGCTAAATTAGATAACCGTTTAGGGAGCTGGCTGACTGTTATTACATTATTATAATGAAGAAGTCATCTATCTAAACTTCATTATATAATTTATATCTTGAATCTCATCAGCAAAATAGTTGTTCTGTAATACAGCACTCAGAAACATTCACCTGAATACATACAGTACTCAGAAACATTAATCTGAATACATACAGTACTAAGAAACATTCCCCTAAATGCATACAGCACTCAGAAACATTCACCTAAATACATACAGTACTCAGAAACATTCATCTGAATACATACAGTACTAAGAAACATTAATCTGAATACATACAGTACTAAGAAACATTCCCCTAAATGCATACAGCACTCAGAAACATTCACCTAAATACATACAGTACTCAGAAACATTCACCTGAATACATACAGTACTTAGAAACATTCCCCTAAATACATACAGTACTAAGAAACATTCCCCTAAATACATACAGTACTCAGAAACATTACCCTAAATACATACAGTACTAAGAAACATTCCCCTAAATACTTGCAGTACTAAGGAACATTCCCCGAAATACATAGAGTACTAAGAAACATTACCCTAAATACATACAGTACTAAGAAACATTCCCCTAAATACATACAGTACTCAGAAGCATTCCCCTAAATACATACAGTACTACATTCCCCTATATACATACAATACTCAGAAACATTCCTCTAAATACATACAGTAATCAGAAACATTACCCTAAATACATACAGTACTCAGAAACATTCCCCTAAATACATACAGTAATCAGAAACATTACCCTAAATACATACATTACTAAGAAACATTCCCCTAAATACATACAGTACTCAGAAACATTACCCTAAATGCATACAGTACTAGGAAACATTACCATAAATGCATACAGTACTAAGAAACATTACCCTAAATACATACAGTACTAAGAAACATTACCCTAAATACATGCAGTACTAAAAAACATTCCCCTAAATACATACTGTACTAAGAAACATTCCCCTAAATACATACAGTACTAAGAAACATTCCCCTAAATACATACAGTACTAAGAAACATGACCCTAAATACATGCAGTACTAAAAACATTCCCCTAAATACATACTGTACTAAGAAACATTCCCCTAAATACATACAGTACTAAGAAACATTCCCCTAAATACATACAGTACTAAGGAAACAGGGTCATAGGCTGCTAAATCCACAGGCTACATTTATTCTCAGCAATGGAAAAATCCAGCAAAGTGTATCGTCAGTATTACAGTTTTATAAACTGTAGCCGTTGTCTAACACTGCTAACCCACATATACAGTAACCCACATACACAGAGACATGAGAAAATGAGCTTTCTTTGATTAGTCATGGAAATAAAAAGTGCTGAAAACATATTGGCTCCCTATTTAAAAAGAAGTTGGAGAACAAGCTATGAAGGAAAAATATTTTGGTGCAGGTACAGCCAAAACAATATATCGATATATCAATACGATAATATCCCGATATGAAACTATATCTATTTTTTCCCCCATCACTATACAGTAAATAACAATAGACTACATCTATACAGAGTCCAGATACTCCTCAGTGTGTGTGGGTTGTTAAGAATGGCACTGGAGTAGGCCCTGAACGAATGTGTTACGAAACAGCAAAGGAACACATACACAAGCACGGACACCCATTCTTGCACGCACGCAGGCACACGCCTGAATGACTATGGCTTAGTCCTAATAGGTTAGTAAGGCCATTTCTATTTTTCTACACAACAGTAGTGCTGGCCACCTGGTGAGAACGTGTGCCTTAAAGTCTCTCTCTCTCTCTCTCTCTCTCTCTCTCTCTCTCTCTCTCTCTCTCTCTCTCTCTCTCTCTCTCTCTCTCTCTCTCTCTCTCTCTCTCTCTCTCTCTCTCTCTCTCCTCTCTCTCTCTCTCTCTCTCTCTCTCTCTCTCTCTCTCTCTCTCTCTCCTCTCTCTCTCTCTCTCTCTCTCTCTCTCTCCATCTCTCTCATCTCTCTCTCTCTCTCTCTCTCTCGCAGTCTCTCCGTATCTTGAGTGGAATCCACAGGGTCTAGAATAACTAGAATACTGTATATAAAACAGGAACGGGTCTGTATATAACACATTCTGCCAGGTCTGGAATCCCATTACAAGTGTCACAGTAAAGGAAACAACTGCCGTAGTGATGCTGTGAATTGTATTGCCTTAAAGGTGTAAACATTGATTTCTCATCATGGCCATTTCCTTCAGCTCCCCTCCAATCACTTAGCATCACCTCTCCTCTTTACACACATTCTCTCTTTACTTCTCTCTCCACCTTTCCCTCCTCCTCATGTCGCTCACTCTCCTCCAGATCTGTTTCTCAATCATTCCTGCCTCCACACACGCCACGCACACACCCACACACACACACACACACACACACACACCACACACACACACACACACACACACACACACACACACACACACACACACACACACACACACACACACACACACACACACACACACACACACACACATTTGTAGCTGTTGTGAATGAATAAATTGAGTTGGCCTAAAGGCCCCTGATTATATCACCCAGGAGAGAGGAGAGGAGAGCAGACCAAAGAAGCTGCCTCCCTCCCTCCCTCCCTCCCTTATTAAGTTATTCTGTCAGCCAACACAAAGCTAAAAATGGCTCCTCAGTAAAGCCAAGTTTAGTTCTGTAAAGGTAGAACAGATCGTAGCAGGCAGCCGGTGAGTCATCCGTGTGTGTGTTTGCTTGTGTTTGCCATTACATTATGATTAGGTTTTTAGTAATCTCAATGTGTGTGTGTGTGTGTGTGTGTGTGTGTGTGTGTGTGTTGTGTGTGTGTGTGTGTGTGTGTGTGTGTGTGTGTGTGTGTGTGTGTGTGTGTGTGTGTGTGTGTGTGTGTGTGTGTGTGTTTATGTCTTCCAGGGCTTTGTGTTTGTGTTTGTGTGTGTTTGTGTGTGTGTGTGTGTGTGTGTGTGTGTGTGTGTGTGTGTGTGTGTGTGTGTGTGTGTGTGTGTGTGTGCACACTGACGGGTTAATATCTGAGGTCCTGAGTTTGAATTGAAAAGGTGATTAAATGCACGGTGCAGTGTGTGTTTGCTCGTCTACCTCGCCGCAGAAGACTGACAACAAGGGTTGCCATGGCGATGGAGAGCGCCAGGCAAATTCACTGTGAAAGGTGCAGCTAGATGAAAATGTATTTCAATGTCCCTCTCCCTTCAACTCCCTAAAATCACATTGTTCTTTCATCAGCATCTATTTCAGGGGTCCCGAGAATAATATCCAAACCCCTTCGAGATGTTTTCATCTGTAGAAACCAATAACAGAACCCTGAATGAGAGTAGCTGTGTTTTTCTGCAGTAGTCTGGGCCACGGCCACGTTCTAGGGTACGTCCCAAATGGCACCCAAATTCTCTGGTTAAAAGTAGTGCACTATATTGGGAATAGGGTGCCATTTGAGACACACTCTGGGTCACGGTGACATTGTACTGAATCTACATTATGACCTGTTCAGAGATGATGTCTGTTATTTGAATACCCGGGCCGACAAGATTAAACATCTCTCTCTCTCTCTCTCCTCCCCCTGTCTCTCTCTCCCATCTCTCTCTCCAATCTCTCTCTCTCTCTTTCTCTCTCTCTCTCTCTCGCTGTCTCTCCGTATCTTTCCTGGCTGTTCCTTTGTATTACATTATGAAAGGTTGAGTGAACAAGCAGACAAACTGAGTTAAACAGGACTGATGGGCTGTCAGTCTAAAACACTGAGGATGTCAGAATGGGAAGGAGACTAAATGTCTCTGATTATCTTTCTGTCTCCTCTGTCTTTTCTTGTTCTTGTTCTCTCTCTCCCTGTCATAATGACCTCAACCTTACGTCTATGTACTACACACAAGTGTATCAGACTGTTTATATGTGTAATTCCTATAATATCAAATAGAAAGACAAATAGACAGAAACAGACAGACCCATATGGACAGAAATGTATTCATCCATCCATCTCACCTGTGCAGGACAGTAGGGATCACGATTGTTCAGATCTTGCAGTGTTCCTGGATGCGTCGTTGCCACGTGATGATGCATATTCCCCCCAGAGGAACTGCCTGGGACTCCCATCCCTCTCTCCACTCCTCCTCCACCTCCCCCACCTCCCCCTGCTCCTCCACCTCCCCCTGCTCCTCCACCTTTTTTCCCTCCTGAACAGACTCCCTCCGGCCCCATGCAGCATAGGGCCCCCGTGGCCAGCTCCAGCTCAATCTCAGCGTCCATCTCCGCCTCCTCCTTGGCCTCCTTGTTGGAGTCGTCCAGGTGCTTCATCAACACCGCCACCACCACGTTGATCAGGACGAACTGGGCCGTCAACACAAAGGACACAAAGTACATGGGAGAGATGAACTGCAGGCTGGGGTTGCAGGAGTAGTCAGGCCCGTAGTCCGGAGGGCACTCCCTCAACGTGTCCTAGGGAGGGGGGAGGGAAGGTGGGAGAGAGGAGAAATAGGAGCTGTCTGTTAGGTCAAGCCATGAAGTCCTGCTAAGACATTATTACATTTACGTAATTTAGCAGAAGCTCTTATCCAGAGCGTGCATAGATTTTAATATTTTTTTCATACTGGTCGCCGTGGGAATCGAACCCACAACCAACTGAGCTATACAGGACTATATGGGACTATAAAGGACTATACAGAAACAACAAGTTTTATTGAACAAATTCATGAACAAGAGTTAAGCATTCCAACTTGAAACAAAGATATCAATGTAAGACTTTCGTGAGCAGATTGACCTGTCACACAATAACTGTAAGACATCCAGACATGAGTTAATTCTAGTCTCTTCTCTCTCATTTGTTTTGACCTTTTCACTGTGTAGTCTCAAGTGTTTCCTTCTTCCCCTCTCCCCTCCTTTTCCTCCCTCTATCCCTCCCTCCCCTCTCTCTAGACAGTACAGTGGTGATTCACTCTCTTTCTCTCTTCCCCCTCCCTCGTTCCAGACAGTTTGCATCCAACACATCTCCAGGTAAAAAGCAGTGAAAGCTCACAAGGTCTCATCAGTAGTAATCTAAGAGAGGTGATTACAGGTGGGGGGCGACGACTGTGAAATGGGAGTGGGACACATTCCCCTATTTAAAAGGCCATCTTTACAGAGAATATACAGAGCTGTGACAGGTCTGGTTATGGTAGCGCTCAAGGAGAGGAGGATTGGAAGAGGAGGAGATTAAAAGAAAGGGAGCAGGTGGTCCCGGGTGCTGACGGTTCCGTTAAAGTTCACTCTTTTACTCTCCTTCCTCTCCAGGTAGGGAGTAGGGGGAAGTTGCCCCTTGATGCTGATCTAAGGTCAGTTTTGAGTTTCCCCCTCCCTCAAGATTAGGATAAACTGAGGGAAAGTTGGGTAAGTTTTCCTGTAAAAGCAATGGTCTTCTTAGGCAGCAGGACATAGGCTTGGGGCCTGCCCTTAGGGCCACAGGGCTTGTAAGTACTCTGAAATGTCTCTGCAGCTAAGAAGCCAGGCACCAAATACCAACCACAGACATCAAAATGAGAGCGGAATAATATAACCCAAATAGCAACACATTGAAACATGGTAATCCAAGTAATTTTAGATTAAAGTATTAGATGATCAATGATCTAATTTATTGTAATAAACACTCCATAGAACACCATGAAGAAGTCCATCCATACCTTCATGATCCCATTCCAGTTGTCCCCAGTGGAGACCTGGAACAGAGTGAGGAAGGCCATGCCAAAGTTCTCAAAGGTAGCATGGCGGCTCATCCCCTCACATGGGTAGTCCTCGTTACACACTGGGAGAGGAGAGTAGGGAGGGAGGAATGGGAGGAATGGGGGGAGGGAGACATGGGGGAGGGAGGGATGGGGAGGTAAGAGAGAGTGAGAGAGAAGGGGAGAGAGAAACAAATAGAGAAAGATAGATACAGAGAGGGGGGAGCAGGGGGAAAGACAAAGGGATAGATAAAGATGCACGAAGAGAAACCAGTTTATATAGAGAACATTTATATGTTCAGTCCTCTTAGAAACCAGCAACCAACAACAGCAGACGTGGTTGTTTGCTCCTGGTCTTAAAGCTGTCTTGGCTGATTGTTTACACATCTCTCTCCTTACTACAGTTGCATTTGGCTCTAAGCCTTTGCTCAAGACTGATGGGATGAGAGATAATCTCCAGCAGACATGACTAGAGTCCATAGAGAGAGTGTGACAGTTTGAAGACAGGCCTAGCTGCTTGGTTATTGTTTCTCCTTTCTAGTCTCCATGATACTTCTTGGCTCTGGCTGCATCGAGATACTTTACTGCAAGTCCCTTTCTATTTCTGTCTTGGCTCTGTAATCTAACAGGATTGGATATGTACAACTCTGAATGTGGCACGCCATTGGGTATGCAGGGTTTTGTTCCAGCCCATCACTACCAACTCACCCAGTTCTCCAAACAGCTCAACCCCCAGTGCTGCATAGATGAAGAACAGGAGCATGAAGAGCAGACCCAGGTTCCCCACCTGAAACACACATAGGAACAGTATTAGGAACTGTTTCTGCTCTATATTCTCTTCGTATTGAACCGTTATTTTTGACAGGGAGTCATGCTGAGTCCAAGGTCTCTTTTACAGAGAGCTGTTACAGAGAGCTTTTGGGCTCCAAAGTGGCGCAGTGGTCTAAGGCAATGCATCTCAGTGCTAGAGGCGTCACTACAAACACCCTGGTTCAAATCCAGGAAATATCACAACCGGCCGTGATTGGGAGTTGCATAGGGCGGCGCACAATTGGCCCAGCGTCATCTGGGTTTGGCCGGTGTAGGCCGTCACTGACTTGCCTAGTTAAATAAAGGTGAAACTTTTTTTAAATACAGATGAACACTGTAGTGACAAAAATATACACATCAAATACACTATGAAAAGAAAAACAAAGATAAATAAAACAATCATAGAAAAAGAACACATTTTTCTGTAAAAAGATCCTCAATCAGCCGTCTGAATTGACCTAGAGGCACCAAATTATACATTTTTTAGGCAAACATTCTGAACATTGCATCCCACTGAAAGAACAGCGGGTGTTTTGGCCTTGCCTTTTACCAAGCAGCAAAACCTATTGGTCCCAGCATCCATGTTGTGCCACAGCCTCTACCGTATCAGAATCCTCAGTAGAAGCATAATTTGCTAGTTGTTCTGCGTTTCGCATGGGCAGGCCTGCTACCAAAAAAACAGAAGTGAAAGCTAGACATGTCGTGCATGACCAAAGCCTAAGTCATACATCGTATCAGAATCCTCAAGAGGAGCCTGAGGAGGGAATTGGGAAAGTTGTCAGTGGCATAACCTTACTCTGTTGTTGTGACTGTGTAGTTGGAAGCCACCCAGGACACACAGCAGTAGATCCCTCTCTGTCTGCTGAATGGGACTGCATAAAGAGGTAATGTAGTAAATATGCTCAGAAAACACTATCCCATTAGTGAGACGTAACCTTACAGAGTCAATGTCACAGCAGCCAGCACACAGCTCTGTCTGGTCTGGTCCCCTGGGGGAGGAGGTTCTACTGGCCTGATCTAGCTTGTTCTGGCCTACTCTAGCCTGATCTAGCAATAGGAGACACACTTGTCACATCCTGACCAGTAAAGGGGGTTATTTGTTATTGTAGTTTGGTCAGGGCGTGGCAGGGGGTGTTTTTTTAATGTGTTTCGGGGTTTTTGGTTTATGTTATATGTTAGTATATTTCTATGTTTATTCTAGTGTGTCTATATCTAGAACCGTCGTTGACGGTGGCCACCCTCCCTTCCCTCCCTTTATTTGGGGTTAATTTTGTGTTTTTTGTTTGAGGTGCATACGGTGTCTGCACCTTTGGGGGGGGGGGGGGGGGGGGGGGGTACTGTCTATGTTTATTCTAGTGTGTCTATTTCTATGTTTAAGTTTCTTGGGTTGACCTTCAATTGGAGGCAGCTGTTCCTCGTTGCCTCTAATTGAAGGTCCTATTTAGTAGGGGTGTTTTTTCCAGTGTTTTGTGGGTGGTTATTTTCTGTTTCGTGAGTATTACCTGACAGAACTGTTTGGCTGTCATTTTCGTTATTTTGTTTAAGTGTTCACTAGAAATAAATACATGATGAGCACTATCCACGCTGCGCCTTGGTCTACTCTTTCAGACGGCCGTTACAACACTACATATCTCTTCCTGTTGAACATGGAATGAGGGAGAGTTCAGTTTTGTTGTTTTGAAAAGTTTGTTGTTTTGAAAGTGTATTGGAAAGTTCTTAGTGGCTAGCTACCTTTTAGAACCCGCGACACAGTTGGCATCAGTTGCTGGGACTGCTAGTCTCTGTCCAGTGATCCTGCTGACCAAGGACGGGTCTGAGGAGCAATTTGGCATGGCAGCTAGCTTAGCTGGGTTTTCTTGAGGGCTTGAACACAGGCCGCGACATGGTTAACCATTGTGGCTGGGACCGCAGATTGTTCCGGGTTTATGGCTGTCTAGATCCCTGCTGTTTGTTGTTTTCAATCTTTCCTGTGACCTGCCCTGTCCGGAACTGTGAGGAGTAACAGTGTAACCTACGCTGCTAGCTACCATGACAAAGACCAAAGCTGGTAGCAGTACCGTTGAGGACAGTGGTGTCTCTCTATCACACGTGAAGGACCTTTTAAACGAACAAAAAGAGTATAAGCAGTTGTTACAACAACAAGAACGTAGCTTCAAGTGTTTTGTCCAAATACTGGTGTATTCAACAAGTAAAATAATGGACGACCTGACCAGAGAGATCCAGGGCCTGAAGAACAATTTGCAGTTTTCCCAGGGTCAGCTCGATGAGTTGAAACAGGAAAATGGCAAGATGACAGCAATCTGTAAGTCATTGAGAGAGGACATCAGTTCTTATGTGAATCCATGATAACAATGACGGATAAATCAGACTTTCTGGAGGGACAATCAAGGCAGAACAACATGGTTGCGGATTGAATTGCAGAATCTCCACATGAGACCTGGACGGAGTCTGTGGACAATGTGAGGGAAATGATCTCTGAGAAATTGAAGATGGACCACAGGAAGATTGAGGTGGAGCGTGCCCACAGGACTGGAAAACCTACCACCGGCCCAGTTGACAGGCCCGATAGTGGTCAAGCTCATGAGGTTCAAGGACAAGGTAGCTGTTCTGGAAAGAGCCAAGAACTTGAGAGGGACATATATCTTCCTCAATGAGGACTATCCTGAAGCTGTGCGCCAGAAGAGGAAAGAACTTATCCCAGGCATGAAAGCTGCCAGAGCGCGTGAGGAGATTGCTTACATCTGCTATGACAGGCTCATTGTTCACCTTTCCAGAAGCCTGGAAGGGATGAGAGAGCCAAGCCTATGGGTTCGTAGCTTCAACCCCACAGCGCACGTGTGCGCGCGCACGCACACACACACACACACACCAATTGATTAATGGACTGCTGAATGTATGTATTTTTCTCTTGCTTTGTTTGCTCTTTTCAGTATTATGTCTATCTCTGATAAGCTACCCAGGAAATGGCTGAAAATAGCCCATATTAATATATGTAGCCTTAGAGGTACATGAAATCAATAACTTGCTAACATCAGATCACATTAATATATTAGCCATTTCTGAGACTCACTTAGATCACTCATTTGATGATACAGCAGAGGCAATACAAGGATATAACATCTATAGAAGAGACATAAATGCTTATGGGGGAGGTGTTGCTGTATATATTCAGAGCCATATCTCTGTAACGCTTAGAGAAAACCTTATGACAAATGTTATTGAAGTGTTGTGGTTGCAGGTTCACTTGGCACATCTAAAGCCTTTTCTTTTGGGGTGTTGCTATAGGCCACCAAGTGCTAACAGTCAGTATGTAAATAATATGTGTGAAATGCATGATAGTGTATGTGATGTAAACAGAGAGGTCTACTTTCTTGGGGACCTGAATACTGACTGGTTTTCATCAAGCTGTCCGCTCAAGAGGAAGCTTCTCACCATAACCAGTGCTGTAATCTGGTTCAGGTTATTAATCAACCTAACACGGTGTTTACAAACACTACAGGAACAAGATCATCCACATGTATCGATCACATTTTTACTAATACTGTAGAACTTTGTACTAAAGCCGTATCCGTACCCATTGGATGCAGTGATCACAATATAGTGGCTATATCCAGGAAAGCCAAAGTTCCAAAAGCTGGGCCTAAAATAGTGTATAAGAGATCATACAAAATATTTTGCTGTGACTCTTATGTGGATGATGTTAAAAATATTTGTTGGTCTGATGCGATTAACCTGTTAGGGATAGGGGGCAGTATTTTCACGGCCAGATAAAAAACGTACCCGATTTAATCTGGTTATTACTCCTGCCCAGAAACTAGAATATGCATATAATTAGTAGATTTGGATAGAAAACACCCTAAAGTTTCTAAAACTGTTTGAATGGTGTCTGTGAGTATAACAGAACTCATATGGCAGGCCAAAACCTGAGAAGATTCTATATGGGAAGTGCCCTGTCTGACCATTTCTTGTCCTTCTATAGCCTCTTTATCAAAAATACAGGATCTCTGCTGTAACGTGACATTTTCTAAGGCTTTCATTGGCTCTCAGAAGGCGCCAGAACGTTGAATGATAGCTCTGCAGTCTCTGGGCGAAAAACAGCAGGGGTTTTGGAGAGTGGTCCTTCTGAGAACAATGGCACTGGTGCGCGCGTGCATGTGACGACTCCATGTTTTACTTTCAGTGTTTGAACGGATACAACATTTCCCGGTTGGAATATTATCGCTATTTTATGAGAAAAATTGCATAAAAATTTATTTTAAACAGCGTTTGACATGCTTCGAAGTACGGTAATGGAATATTTTGAATTTTTTTGTCACGAAACGCGCCGGCGCGTCACCCTTCGGATAGTGACTTGAACGCACAAACAAAACGGAGCTATTTGGATATAACTATGGATTATTTGGAACCAAAACAACATTGGTTGTTGAAGTAGAAGTCCTGGGAGTGCATTCTGACGAAGAACAGCAAAGGTAATCCAATTTTTCTTATAGTAAATCTGAGTTTGGTGAGTGCCAAACTTGGTGGGTGTCAAAATAGCTAGCCATGATGGCCGGGCTATCTACTCAGAATATTGCAAAATGTGCTTTCACCGAAAAGCTATTTTAAAATCGGACACCGCGATTGCACAAAGGAGTTCTGTATCTATAATTCTTAAAATAATTGTTATGTTTTTTGTCAACGTTTATCGTGAGTAATTTAGTAAATTCACCGGAAGTTTTCGGCGGGTATGCTAGTTCTGAACAAAACATGCTAATGTAAAAAGCTGGTTTTTGATATAAATATGAACTTGATTGAACAAAACATGCATGTATTGTATAACATAATGTCCTAGGAGTGTCATCTGATGAAGATCATCAAAGGTTAGTGCTGCATTTAGCTGTGGTTTTGGTTTTTGTGACATATATGCTAGCTTGAAAAATGGGTGTGATTATTTCTGGCTGGGTACTCTCCTGACATAATCGAATGTTTTGCTTTCGTTGTAAAGCCTTTTTGAAATCGGACAATGTGGTTAGATAAAGGAGAGTCTTGTCTTTAAAGTGGTGTAAAATAGTCATATGTTTGAAAAATTGAAGTTTTTGCATTTTTGAGGTATTTGTAATTCGCGCCACTCTATACCATTGGATATTGGCGAGGCGTTCCGCTAGCGGAACGTCTGTCCCTAACAGGTGATATTATGGGCAGAAAGACAAATTCGAATCAGATGGCTTATTCATCACAAAACCATTTGATGCTGCCAAGTGGGCAAACTTAGTGGGCAAACTTAGGCAGGAAATGCCAACAACAAACAGTGAGCCATTGTATTCATGCATAAATGTCACGACTTCCACCGAAGTCGGCTCTTCTCCATGTTCAGGCGACGTTTGGCGGTCGACGTCACCGGCTTTCTAGCGATCGGCGCTCCATTTTTAATTTATCCATTTGTTTTTGTCACGCTTGTCGTTGGAAATGGAGGACCAAAACGCAGCAGGTATGTGTATGCTCATCTTGCTTTTTAATAAATACAAAATGAACACCAAAATAACAAAGAACGAACAATCGACAAAAAACAGTCTGGTAAGGCACAAGGCTAAACACAGAATAATCACCCACAAATAACAAACACAAACACACCCTCATATATGGGACTCTCAATCAAAGGCAGATAGACAACACCTGCCTTCAACTGAGAGTCCCAACCCCAATTAACCAAACATAGAAACAGACATAGTAGACAAAATCATAGAATACCTGAAAACCAAACAGTGCCCAAAAACTCCGGAATACTTAAACCAAATGCCCCTTCAACAAAACACACCACCCCGAACCACATAAAACGAATACCCTCTGCCACGTCCTGACCAAACTACAATACCAATTAACCTTATACTGGTCAGGACGTGACAGTACCCCTCCTTAAAGGTGCTAACCCCGGAAGCACCTTAACAAAAATAACCCCAAGCAACACCAAAAAAAAAAATTCCCCCTTACTAAAGGGAGGGAAGGGAGGGTGGCTGCCGTCAACGACGGCACTGTGCTACACCCCCCCTCCCCAACCCACCTATCTCTGGAGGTGGCTCCGGCTCAGGCCGTTCCAGGCTGTCGGGGCAGTCTGGCAACTCGGGACAGTCGGGGCAGTCTGGCAACTCGGGACAGTCTGGGCAGTCTGGCAACTCGGGACAGTCGGGGCAGTCTGGCAACTCGGGACAGTCTGGGCAGTCTGGCAACTCGGGACAGTCTGGCCACTCCGGCAGTTCAGGGCAGTCTGGCCACTCCGGCAGTTCAGGGCAGTCTGGCCACTCCGGCAGTTCAGGGCAGTCTGGCCACTCCGGCAGTTCAGGGCAGTCTGGCCACTCCGGCAGTTCAGCGCAGTCTGGCCACTCCGGCAGTTCAGCGCAGTCTGGCCACTCCGGCAGTTCAGCGCAGTCTGGCCACTCCGGCAGTTCAGCGCAGTCTGGCCACTCCGGCAGTTCAGCGCAGTCTGACCTCTCTGGCGACTGTTGACTGGCGAGCAGCTCTGACGACTGTTGACTGGCGGGCAGCTCTGACGACTGTTGACTGGCGGGCAGCTCTGACGACTGTTGACTGGCGGGCAGCTCCGACGACTGTTGACTGGCGGGCAACTCCGACGACTGTTGACTGGCGGGCAGCACTGATGACGACTGTTGACTGGCGGGCAGCTCTGATGACGACTGTTGACTGGCGGGCAGCTCTGATGACGACTGTTGACTGGCGGGCAGCTCTGATGACGACTGTTGACTGGCGGGCAGCTCTGATGACGACTGTTGACTGGCGGGCAGCTCTGATGACGACTGTTGACTGGCGGGCAGCTCTGATGACGACTGTTGACTGGCGGGCAGCTCCGGTGACTGTTGACTGGCGTGGCTGGGTTTACGCACTTGAAGGCTAGTGCGGGGAGCGGGAACAGGACGAGTCGGACTGGGTTGACGCACTCTCGGGTCCGCACGAGAGACAGGAGCTGGAAACCCAGGGCTATGGAGGCGCACAGTCGGTCTTGATCTTACCTCCTGCACAACCCGTCTTGGCTGGATGGAACTAGTAGCCCTGTACGAGCGGGGTGCTGGTACAGGGCAGACTGGGCTGTGCAGGGCCTGATGGTAGCCGTGCGTAGAGCGGGAGTTGGGTAGCCTGGTCCTCGGAGGCGTACCGGCGACCAGATGCGCTGCGCAGGCATCCTCCTACCAGGCTGGATGCCCGCTCTAGCACGGCACCTGCGAGGGGCTGGAACAACGCGCACCGGACTGTGCGTGCGTATGGGTGAGATAGTGCGCTCCTCAGCGAAACATGGCGCTCTCCACCCCATACGCTCCTCCATATAACCACGGGTAGCTGGCTTCCGGCTCTTCCTATGCCTAGCCAAACTACCCGTGTGCCCCCCCCAAAAAAATTATTGGGGGTGCCTCTCGTGCTTCACCCTCAGCGCGTACATGGCCTCGTACCTCCGCCTCTCTGCCTTGGCTGCCTCAATTTCCCACTGCGGGCGGCGATAATCCCCAGCCTGGTGCCAAGGTCCGGCCCCGTCCAGTACTTCCTCCCAGGTCCACTTCTCCCGCCAGTCCAACTCGAAGTCCCTCTGCTCCTTCTTCTGCTGCTTGGTCCATAGTTGGTGGGTGATTCTGTCACGCTTGTCGTTGGAAATGGAGGACCAAAACGCAGCAGGTATGTGTATGCTCATCTTGCTTTTTAATAAATACAAAATGAACACCAAAATAACAAAGAACGAACGATCGACAAAAAACAGTCTGGTAAGGCACAAGGCTAAACACAGAATAATCACCCACAAATAACAAACACAAACACACCCTCATATATGGGACTCTCAATCAAAGGCAGATAGACAACACCTGCCTTCAACTGAGAGTCCCAACCCCAATTAACCAAACATAGAAACAGACATACTAGACAAAATCATAAAATACCTGAAAACCAAACAGTGCCCAAAAACCCCGGAATACTTAAACCAAATGCCCCTTCAACAAAACACACCACCCCGAACCACATAAAACGAATACCCTCTGCCACGTCCTGACCAAACTACAATACCAATTAACCTTATACTGGTCAGGACGTGACAGTTTTGTCTTGTTCCCTGCACACCTGGTTTTCATTCCCCAATCACACTACATGTATTTATTCCCTGTTCCCCCTCATGTCTTTGTGTGAAATTGTTTTGTGTTACGTGTCAATTTTGACGCGATAGACTGGTGTTCGTTTGTTCCGTGTTTTATTCACGAGGTATGTTTATTTGTTTGAACATAATTATTGTGACTGTTTGCGCTTTTGCATATTGGCTGGAGGTTTCGACGCAGTGGCGTCCGTCTGTTGGTTTCTCCTGCCTCAATAAATTGTGCGCCTGTTCACAACTCTCTGCTCTCCTGCACCTGACTCCGCTCCTAGTATGCACACCATTGACAATTAAAAAAAAGAATGAAAGAAAAGCGTTGCAAATTTGAATTTTGGAAAGTTAGTTTGGGAGAGTTGGAAAAATGATTGTTATCGATCAATAATGACAAACCTCCTGGCATTGACAACTTAGATAGAAAGCTACTGAGGATGGTAGCTGACTCTATAGCCACTCCTATCTGTCATATCTTTAATCTGAGCCCTAGAAGAATTCTTTGTCCTCAGTCCTGGAGGGAAGAACAAAGTAATTACGCTACCCAAGAGTGGTAAAGTGGCCTTTACTGGTTCTAACAGTAGACCTATACGCTTGCTGCCAGCTCTTAGCAAACTGTTGGAAAAAATTGTGTTTGACCAAATACAATGCTATTTCTCTGTAAACAAATGATCAACAGACTTTCAGCATGCTTATAGAGAAGGGCACTCAACATGTACTGCACTGACACAAATGACTGATGATTGGTTGAAAGTAATTTATAATAAGAAGATTGTGGGCGCTGTACTGTTAGATTTCAGTGCAGCCTTTGATATTATTGTCCATATCCTTTTGTTGAAAAAACATATATGTTTTAGCTTTTCAACCTCTGCCATATCCTGGATTCAGAACTATCTTTCAAATCGAACTCAAAGGGTTTTCTTTAATGGAAGCTTCTCTAATGTCAAACATATAAAGTGTGGTGTACCGCAGGGCAGCTCTCTAGGCCCTCTACTCTTTTCTATTTTTACCAATGACCTGCCATTGGCATTAAACAAAGCATGTGTGTCCATGTATGCTGATGATTCAACCGTATACGCATCAGTAACCACAGCTAATGAAGTCACTGAACAAAGAGTTGCAGTCTGTTTTGGAATGGGTGGCCAGTAATAAACTGGTCCTGAACATCTCTAAAACTAAGAGCATTTTATTTGGTACAAATCATTCCCTAAGTTCTAGACCTCAGCTGAAACTGGTAATGAATGGTGTGGCTGTTGAACAAGTTGAGGAGACTAAATTACTTGGCAATACCTTAGATTGTAAACTGTCATGGTCCAAACATATAGATTCAGTGATTGTAAAGATGGAGAGAGGTCTGTCCGTAATAAAGAGATGCTCTGCTGTTTTGACACCACACTCCAAAAAGCAAGTTCTGTAGGCTCTAGTTTTGTCTCATCTTGATCGTCCAGTCGTGTGGTCGAGTGCTGCAAGGAAGGACCTAGTTAAGCTGCGGCTGACCCAGAACAGAGCGACACGTCCTGCTCTTCATTGTAATCAGAGGGATGATAAAAATACTACACATATGCCAGTCTCTCTTGACTAAGAGTTGAGGAGAGACTGACTGCATAACTTCTTATTTTTATTAAGAAACATTAATGTGTGGAAAATCCCAAATTGTTTGCATAGTCAATTTCACACAGCTCTGACACACACACTTACCCCACCAGACATGCCCCCTGGGGTCTTTTCACAGTCCCCAAACTCAGAACAAATTCAAGAAAGCGTACAGTATTATATAGAGCCATTATTGCATGGAACTCCGTTCCATCTCATATTACTCAAATAAAAAGCTAACCTGGTTTAAAAAAACAGATAAAGCAACACCTCACGGCACAACGCCTCTCCCCTATTTGACCTAGATAGTTTGTGTGTCTGTATTGATATGTAGGCTACGTGTGCCTTTAATTTTTTTTTATGTTGTTCTGTCCTTGAGTTGTTTTAGTCCATTAATGTTCTGTATTATGTCATGTTTCATGTTTTGTGTTGACCCCAGGAAGAGTAGCTGCTGCTTTTGCAACAGCTAATGGGGATCCTAATAAAATAACAAAAATATCAAAAAGCCTGACCTAGCCTGCTCTATCCAGATCTAGCCTGATCTAGCCTGATCTAGCCTCTACCAGGCTAACAAATCACAAGACAAACAGTCACAGACTTGAAGCTGTTTTTCATAGCAGAACACAACCCTGGTTTATTAAGATAGGAGTGTTTAGTGAGGGTTAGAGACCAAGGTTGTGTTCAGCAGGTACTGAACCTCCGGGAAAGTTTTTGAAACCAACAAAGGAAAGTGTGTGTTCTTAGTGGACAAGTTCAGGTGGTAATACCTCCATTTCAAAATGTTTTCTCCCATTTGGGTCTACTGAACATGCCCCAGGTCAGCAATGTCTAAGTTAAGTAAAAATTATGTAGTGACGTAACAGTTCTATAAAAATCTCTAAAGCACTTTAGATCCAGACTTTGTTTGTCATACTGTCAGTCTCAGTCTCTCGTCAGACTGTCTTAGTATGATACCGAGTTCCCTTTGGGCCAGAACTAATGCAAGCTCACCCCAGCTACCTGTGTCACAGTTGATCAGTGATGTATCTACCAGGGAGACCGTAGACCTTACACTACTGGGGATGATTTAAGCACCTCTGAATATAGCACTATTCCATTGAGATCAGTTTAATGATCTGTGATTCTTAATGACATGTTTCTATGAGGGGTGATCCAAGCAAGCAAGAGACAAACAAAGGGTGAATTTATACCGGGTGAAACCTGGGTCAGTGATAAGTGAGTCTTGAATTTACTTTGATCTGTGCACGTAGATAAGAGCATGCTATGATAGCCAGGATCCATTCACTTTTACTGTGTTTTGGTCCCCAATGCTAATGTTAGCTTGTGAATAGTGGGTGTGGCCATAGATGCAAACCCAGAGAGGGGATAGCTAATCCCGGCCAAGGGACTAGTTTTAAGGAAGTCTGTATTTTCTGAAGAAAAAAAAATCACAGGGATAAACAAAAATGAGTAGCTAAGAGAATGGTACAAGATGTCTCTGTGAGCACTCGTAATGAGCTTTTAGAAAGCAGAAATGGTGATATTCAAGCAGCGTTGCCTCCTGCCATAGGCTATATCTGAAGTTTATAACCCAGCCCCTGGAGGAGATAAAACAACTGGCTTTAGTGGTGACTACCACCTAGTGAACAGCAGATGGAAGCCATTTTAGCTCAGTAGGGGAGAAATGGGATAATGTTAGATAATGGCTGATTCTAGTTGGGTAATGTGACACTTTATTTTAAGCAGATCCTGTTAATAAGAGATGGCGTCGGTCGTAATGTGTTTGAGTGTTAGCTTCAGCTAGCTAGCTAACATCTGTCAGGGGCTTCTCCATGTAACACCACTACTCTCAGTCTTGACAGTGTGTAACACCACCCTGGCAGGTGATTTTTCACCTCCTTCTCAAGATGTAACTATAGCAGACTGATTGTCTCCACACACACACACACACACACACACACACACACACACACACACACACACACACACACACACACACACACACACACACACACACACACACACACACACACACACACACACACACACACACACACACACACACACACACCTCTTTAATCACCTTGGTGTTAATTACCTGCCTGATGCCCTTGGGGAGACGACCCAGGGCCCTGTGTTAATGAGAGAGGGATCGATAGCAGCGGAGGAGAGGAGATCCGTTCTGCCTTACCTCCGTCTTCCCTACACTCCTTCCTTCTCATTGCCTGTTCTCCCTGCCTGCTCTCTTTCACTCACTCTCTACCTCGCTCTCTTTCTCTCTCTCTCTCTTTTTCTATGGGAATGATGTGGTCTGGTCCAAACCTTATTTAGGAAAAGGAGTCATGTCATTCCAGCCCAACCAGATCTAATAACCACACTTCATTTCTTAATGTAGTAGAGGTATTAATATCAGTGTACCCCAGCCAGAAACAACCCCTAGCCACTTGTAGAGATCAGAAAGGATATGAGAGGTGTATGCAATATGGTCAAACTCCATCCAAGCATATTAGAGTGAAAGGTTTAGCTACTTCCATATTGCATGATGTCAAATCCTTTCATATCTACATGAGGTGCCTAGGCAGTTGTGGTTATGGGCCTAGGGGCTGTTTCTAGACCAAGGCGGTATTCATAGTGTCTCAGAATATGAGTACTAATCGAGGATCAGTTTATCCTTTTAGATCCTAATGAATAAAACAGAGGGACTCATTATGAATACAGTCTTTTCCCAGAGCACTCTCCGTGGTCCTGAAAGCCCACACTGTCCACATTATGTACAGAGATATAGCTACTGTTTGAAGATCATCATCTCATTTGATTGTTTGCAGCTGCCATCATCTACATAATAACCCTTTGTAGAACAGCTTGTTGAAAAACAGATAAAAATGCTTGTTCATTTTCTGTTCAGTTTCTCCCACTGAACATGTAAACAGTGCCTCTAATCCTAGCCATAATCATTCATCTCTGTTTGTCTGCACTCATCATACATAGGAGCTATATGTGTGTATGTGTGTGTGTGTGTCTGTCTGGGTGTGTGTGTATGTGTGTGTGTGTGTCTGTGTGTGTGTTTGTGTCTGTCTGTGTGTGTCTGTGTGTGTGTGTGTGTGTCTGTGTATGTGTGTGTGTGTGTGTCTGTCTGTCTGTGTGTGTCTGTGTGTGTGTGTGTCTGTGTGTGTGTCTGTGTGTGTGTGTTTGTGTATGTGTGTGTGTCTGTCTGGGTGTGTGTGTGTCTGTCTGGGTGTGTATGTGTGTGTGTGTCTGTCTGGGTGTGTGTGTGTGTCTGTCTGGGTGTGTATGTGTGTGTGTGTTTGTGTATGTGTGTGTGTGTCTGTCTGGGTGTGTGTGTGTGTGTCTGTCTGGGTGTGTCTGTGTGTGTGTGTTTGTGTATGTGTGTGTGTCTGTCTGGGTGTGTGTGTGTGTGTCTGTCTGGGTGTGTTTGTGTGTGTGTGTGTTCGTGTATGTGTGTGTGTGTCTGTCTGGGTGTGTGTGTGTGTGTCTGTCTGGGTGTGTATGTGTGTGTGTGTTTGTACCTGTGGTAGGGCTTGGACCACCGTATCCAGCAGAGCTCTCATTCCTTTAGCCATCTTCAGCAGCTTCAGAACTGGGATGGAGAGAATAGATGGAGAGAGAGAGAGAGAGAGAGAGAGGCAGAAAGACAGAAACAGAGAAAAAGGTTATGATGAGGGCTGGGGAGAGGAGAAGTGCAGGGGGAGATTATAAATGCTGGGCATTTAGGGAATTCCCTCTGGTTCAATTCTGGACTAAACGGGAAACATCCAGCCTCCGAAAGGTCACAGCTAAATTTATACCCAGCACACACACTCTCATAGACGCGGCCATACACACACACACTCTCACAGATACGGTCATACACACACACTCTCACAGACACTGTCATACACACACACACACTCTCGCTCTCTCATGGCCCTCTCACTGGCCCAACCATTAGTCATGAGCTGTAGCTTTGGTAGGATTAATGATGAAGCATTGGTCATCTGCTGTACACTGGGTCTGTACACTGGGTCTATACACTGGGTCTGTACACTGGGTCTGTACACTGGGTCTGCACACTGGGTCTGCACACTGGGTCTGCACACTGGGTCTGAACACTGGGTCTGAACACTGGGTCTGAACACTGGGTCTGCACACTGGGTCTGCACACTGGGTCTGCACACTGGGTCTGCACACTGGGTCTGCACACTGGGTGTGTGCATGCTATCCATAGATTCCAGAGGGGGGTGAGTAGGAAAGGTGTTGTACTGTGTGTGTATGTGTCTATGTGTCTGTGTGTGTGTGTGTGTGTGTGTGTGTGTGTCTGTCTGTGTGTTCCAGAGTGCGACTAAACACACATGCACCTCTCTCCCTCCTTCTCCCTCCTCTTTCTCCCTCCCTCCCTCCCTCCCTCCCTCCCTCCCTCCCTCCCTCCCTCCCTCCCTCCCTCCCTCCCTCCCTCCCTCCCTCCCTCCCTCCCTCCCTCGTTACCTCGTGCGATCCTCAACACCCTCATGATGCGTATGATGGTAGGGTTGATGGGGAGAGAAGCGCTGTAGTCAATCTCCTCCAGAGTGATGCCCATCACTGACAGCAACACGATGGCCAGATCCAACTGGTTCCACCTACACACAGAGTCAGAGAGCAAAGGGTCGTCACACTGGAGGACATGTTCCATCAGGGTCATTCATGTACTGTACAGGCATGTGTGTGTGTGGTGTGTGTGGTGTGTGTGGTGTGTGTGGTGTGTGTGTGTGTGTGTGGTGTGTGTGTACTGTATGTGTGCCCAGTAACCCAGTCTGTTTCCACCTGCCTGCATCTCCACTATGACCCAGTTTAAGACACACTGAGAAAACTCAGATCCCTAAATCTGAGTGTGCAGAGAGACTGTCCTGCCAGATGTCACTGATGTCATAGAAAAGAGACAAGGTGCTGCCCAATCACACATCTCTCTCTCTATCCCCTGTACTCCCTCTTCCCTTTTCTCTCGCTCTCTCTCTCTCTCCATCATTTACCTCTTTCTCATTTATTTGATCTCTCTCTCTTCCAACCCCCCCTTTTCTCTTCTACCCCCCCCCCTCTCCCTTGCTTTCCCTCTCTACCCCCTGTACTTTCCCTTCCTTTTTCTCTCTCCATCCTTTACCTCTTTCTCATTTATTTTATCTCCTCTCTCTCTTCCAACCCTCCCCCCTTTTCTATTCTACCCCCCCTCCCCTCCCCCCCTCTCTCTTTCTCTGCTTCCATCATAGAAAATGGGTCAGTACCATTAAAGCACCAGGTAAATGTTTGTGTTTTGTTCGCGTCAACATCTTCAACGTGTATGTGTTGTCAACAGCAGCAGCAGTTCAGCACCAGACATTCAGTACTGAGTCAATTAAATGAATAGATATCCAACATCAGCCACAATCTATCTGCTTCATCACTAACCCATTATGTTGAATGGGAAAACAATTAGAGAAAGAGAATGAGTAGGAATGGCTCTAGTGATGCTCCATGTATCTGTGAGTGGGTTGATCAGGGTCCTGTTAACAGTAATGTGGGTGTAATTGAATTAATAACAGTAATAATAGAATGGGAGAAATCACTGCTCCACCGTATTGCCCACAGTGTGGGTGAGATATTGGGCTGTATGGAGGCAGAGCGATTCTTCTGTGATTTCTGTTTCCTGATTGAGACCATGGGTCAGGGATGGGTCAGAGATGGGTCAGAGATGAGGATAGAGGAGTGTACTAACTATAGTTATTCTGCATCTGATGAAATGGACAATGATACATCTACACACAATGCAAGTATAGCAGATTAGCGTCATGAATATTGTTCTGTAGGCAGCTCTGCAGAGTGGTCACTAGCTGGCACAGCCTTTAAACCTAACCTTAAACCTAACCCTAACCTTTAAACCTAACCTTAACCCTAACCTTAACCCTAACCTTTAACCCTAACCTGTCAACCTAACCTGTAAACCTAACCTTAACCCTAAGCTGTCAACCTAACTTTAACCCTAACTTTAACTACCTACAGTACAGCAAACACTATGAATCATACAGTGAGATGACACACACAGTGTCCCCAGTGCAGCGTATTTAATTCAGTCACCTTTACTAGTACCATTTAGTATAGAGAGAGCATCCTGGTTATATTACAGCTATGGCATTACTACTGTGAATCACACAGAGTGAGACAACACACACAGTGTCTCCAATGTAGCAGTGTGGATAGTGTTTATTCAGTAGCTCAGCAGTATCTCTATTTGACTATACAGAGAGTATCCCAGCTATAGTTCAGCTATAGTAAAGCTATGACGCTACCAGGAAGTACCATTGAAGTCAGAATAACTATTTTCTAATGGAGTTGTGGTTAAGAAGGGCAGCTATGAATCATATACTCTGTATGAATCATACACACTGAGATGACTGACATGCGCAAACACACACACACACAGTGCAGCAGTGAATACAGTGTTTATTCAGTAAGTCAGTGTGGCCCTGTAACTACCTGTCTTTAAAGAAGCGTCGGAAGCCAAAGGCGGTGAGCTTCAGGAGGGTCTCCAGTACAAAGGTGGATGTGAAGAAATAGTTACAGTACTTCAACACTAGATCCAGAGACTGAGAGACAGAGAGAGAAGGAGGTGGTGGGAGGGAGGGGGAGAGAGAAAAGGAGGTGGTGAGAGGGAGGGGGAGAGCGAGAAGGAGGTGGTGAGAGGGAGGGGGAGAGAGAGAAGGAGGTGGGAGGGAGGGGGGGAGAGAGGAGGTGGTGAGAGGGAGGGGAGAGAGAGAAGGAGGTGGGAGGGAGGGGGAGAGAGAGAAGGAGGTGGGAGGGAGGGAGGGGAGAGAGAGAGGAGGTGGTGAGAGGGAGGAGAGAGAGAGAGAGAGAGAGAGAGAAAGAGGTGGGAGGAAGGAAAGAGAGAGAGAGGAGGTGGTGGGAGGGAGGAGAGAGAGAGAGAGAGGAGGTGAGAGAAGGAGGTGGTGGGAGGGAATAGAGAGAGAAGGAGGTGGTGAGAGGGAGGAGAGAGAGGTGGGAGGGAGGGGGAGAGAGGAGGTGGGAGGGGGGAGAGAGAGAGAAAGAAGGGCGGGGGAGAGAGAAAGAGGTTTGGGGAGGAGAAAGAGAAGGAGGTGGGAGGGAGGAGAAAGAGAGAGACGGAGGTGGGAGGGAGGGAGAGAGAAGGAGGTGGGAGGGAGGGGGAGAGAGAAGGAGATGGTGGGAGGGAGGAGAGAGAGATAGAGAAGGAGGTGAGAGGGAGGGGGAGAGAGAGGAGGTGGGAGGGAGGGGGAGAGAGACGGAGGGGGAGAGAGACGGAGGTGGGAGGAAGGGGAGAGAAGGAGGTGGGAGGGAGGAGAGAGAGAAGGAGGTGGGAGGGAGGAGAGAGAGAAGGAGGTGGGGGAGGGAGGGAGGGAGGGAGGGAGGGAGGGAGGGAGGGAGGGAGGGAGGGAGGGAGGGAGGGAGGGAGGGAGGGGAGGGGGAGAGGGGGAGAGAGAAGGAGATGGTGGGAGGGAGGAAAGAGAGATAGAGGAGGTGAGAGGGAGGGGGAGAGAGAGGAGGTGGGAGGGAGGGAGGGGGAGAGAGAGACGGAGGGGGAGAGAGAGACGGAGGTGGGAGGAAGGGGGAGAGAGAAGGAGATGGTGGGAGGGAGGAGAGAGAGATAGAGAGGAGGTGAGAGGGAGCGGGAGAGAGAGGAGGTAGGAAGGAGGGAGGGAGGGGAGGTGGGAAGGAGGGAGGGAGGGGGGGAGAGAAGGAGGTGGGAGGGGGAGAGAGAGGAGGTGGGAGGGAGGAGAGAGAGGAGGTGGGGTGGAGGGGGAGAGAGAGGAGGTGGGAGGGAGGGAGGGGGAGAAAGACAAGGAGGTGGGAGGGAGGGGAGAGAGAGAAGGAGGTGGGAGGGAAGGGGAGAGAGAGAGAAGGAGTCACATATGGTACTGTGTACTGTTGTTGTTTGTATGGTAAACTCAAATATGCCACACCCACACACACACACACCGCTCCCTCCAGTCTTACTCGTGGCTGGCTGTAGTGTTCCAGTGACATGGTGATGACGTTGATACAGATGATGAAGGTGATGAAGAGGTCCAGGTAGTAGGTGGTACACAGAGTGTGGATCCACAGGCGGAGGGGGCTGTAGCTGGCATAGTAGGGGATCTTCTGGGCATCTGGCAAGGGGAGTCAAACACAGGTCATAGTACTTTATACACAGTAATACTGTACACTATTCAAAAGCATTCCTGTGATGTCCTCCTGTCAAGAGTAATACTCATAAACAATTCACACAATCATTGATGATCTATCTCTGTCTGTTCTTCTCTCCCCCATCCCTCTCTCTCTCCCTCTCACCCCCCCTTTCTCTCTCTCACCCTTTCTCCCTCTCACCCTCCCTCCCTTGCTCGCTCTCACCCTCTCTCCCTTTCACCCTCTCACCCTCTCATCCTCCCTCCCTCCCTCCCTTTCTCCCTCTCACACCCTCCCTCCCTTTCACCCTCACCCTCTCTCCCCCTCCCTTTCTTCCTCTCATCCTCCCTCCCTCTCACACCCTCCCTCCCTTTCACCCTCTCCCTCCATCCCTTTCTCCCTCTCACCCTCTTTCTCCCTCACCCTCCCTCCATCCCTTTCTCCCTCACACTATCTCTTCCCGTCTCTCCCTTACCCCTCCTCTTCTTCTCCATGCGTCTCCGTCGTTTATCCTCTCTCCTTTTAGCCTCTTCCACTTCCTGGTTCTGACGGCACTTGTGGAAGTTCTCCACCACCACGCCCACAAACATGTTGAGAACGAAGAAACTGACAATGAGGAGGAAGGAGATGAAGTAGAGGAGCATCCATGGACTGTTGTTGATCACTGGCTAGAGGAGAGAGAGGGAGAGAGAGAGGGAGGGAAGGATGGAGAGAGGGGGGATGAGAGGGAGGGAGGCAGGGAGGGGAGAGGGGGAGGGAGAGATGGGGAGAGGGAGGGGGGATAAGGAGGGAGAGAGGAGTGGTGCATGTGAGTGTTTAGTCGAAGGAGGAGAGGGAGAGGGAGAGGAGGAATTGAGTATGCTCTGATAGATCAGTCAGCCAACACAACTGAAAAAATAATACATCTATAGAAATATAATGGATAGACTTGATGATCACTATTAGACTAGTTACCTGTTGGTCCACCCCTACAGCATCCAGGCCATGGTACATGATGTTGACCCAGCCGTCCTTCGAAGCCAGCACAAACAGTGACATCAGAGCCTGCGGTACAGAACGCACACACATATACACACACACACACACAGAACACACCCACACACATTCAGAAATGCAGACGTACACAGACAGACAGAACACACATGAACGACATGAAATATAAACATACATATAAAGACAAAATCACACAGACAAAACATCAGTTCAGTATTTCATACAGGTCCATTCACCATGTCCATCAGTTCAGTATTTCATACAGGTCCATTCACCATGTCCATCAGTTCAGTATTTCATACTGGTCCATTCACCATGTCCATCAGTTTGACACCTCGTCTGAAATTGATACTGGGAGAAATCCTCACCTGTCCCAGGTTGTCAAAGTTGTACTTGTGATGGACCCATTTGTAGTTGGCCTGCAGACAGTCAGACTTGTTGGTGATGTTCTTGACATCGGGGCCAAAGCAGTAGAAGAACTTCCCTTTGAACAGCTGTCAGGGAACAATGGACAGAGCCACTTCAGATGTCTTGTTGTTGCCATAGAAGTGGTTTCTTTCATATGTCATTATCAAAGGACAGACACACTTGATGGGAATAATATAGAGGTGGTCATTACATAGATGGTCAAGAGTGATGTAGGGAATTGAGAGAGAGGAAGAGGAAGACAGGTGGCAAAGATTGATAAAGAAATAGAAGTGACAGAGACAGAGGGACAGACAAAACAGTAGGAGGAAGGTGAGGAAACAGAGATACAGAAAGACAGGGTATATGTGGGTAGGAGAAAGACAGGGTATATGTGGGTCGGAGAAAGACAGGGTATATGTGGGTCGGAGAAAGACAGGGTATATGTGGGTCGGAGAAAGAGGTATATGTTGGAGGAGAAAGACAGGGTATATGTTGGAGGAGAAAGACAGGGTATATGTTGGAGGATAAAGACAGGGTATATGTTGGAGGATAAAGACAGGGTATATGTTGGAGGAGAAAGACAGGGTATATATATTGGAGGAGAAAGACAGGGTATATGTTGGAGGATAAAGACAGGGTATATGTTGGAGGAGAAAGACAGGGTATATATATTGGAGGATAAAGACATGGTATATGTTGGAGGATAAAGAGGGTATATGTTGGAGGATAAAGACATGGTATATGTTGGAGGATAAAGAGGGTATATGTTGGAGGATAAAGACAAGGTATATGTTGAAGGATAAAGACAAGGTATATGTTGGAGGATAAAGAGGGTATATGTTGGAGGATAAAGAGGGTATATGTTGGAGGATAAAGAGGGTATATGTTGGAGGAGAAAGACAAGGTATATGTTGGAGGATAAAGAGGGTATATGTTGGAGGAGAAAGACAAGGTATATGTTGGAGGAGAAAGACAAGGTATATGTTGGAGGATAAAGACAAGGTATATGTATGTTGGAGGATAAAGAGGGTATATGTTGGAGGAGAAAGACAAGGTATATGTTGGAATATAAAGACAAGGTATATGTTGGAGGAGAAAGACAAGGTATATGTTGGAGGATAAAGAGGGTATATGTTGGAGGAGAAAGACAGGGTATATGTTGGAGGAGAAAGACAGGGTATATGTTGGAGGAGAAAGACAAGGTATATGTTGGAGGATAAAGAGGGTATATGTTGGAATATAAAGACAAGGTATATGTTGGAGGAGAAAGACAAGGTATATGTTGGAGGATAAAGAGGGTATATGTTGGAGGAGAAAGACAGGGTATATGTTGGAGGAGAAAGACAGGGTATATGTTGGAGGAGAAAGACAAGGTATATGTTGGAATATAAAGACAAGGTATATGTTGGAGGAGAAAGACAAGGTATATGTTGGAGGAGAAAGAGGGTATATGTTGGAGGAGAAAGACAAGGTATAGGTTGGAGGATAAAGAGGGTATATGTTGGAGGAGAAAGACAAGGTATATGTTGGAGGATAAAGAGGATATATGTTGGAGGATAAAGACAGGGTATATGTTGGAGGAGAAAGACAAGGTATATGTTGGAGGATAAAGAGGGTATATGTTGGAAGATAAAGACAAGGTATATTGGTCGGAGAAAGACAGGGTATATGTTGGAGGAGGAAGACAGGGAAAGTGAAATATTGATAAAATGAAGGAATAAGGAAAACAGAGCAAGAAAGATGGAGAGACAAGTACTCCAATGATAACAGCCCTTACCTGCACCCCCAGGATACCAAATATGATGAAGAAAGCACAGCAGATAAGGACAATGTTTCCTATAGGTTTCAGAGATGTTATTAGAGTCTCCACTACCAGCTTCAGACCTGGGGCTCGACTGATCACCCTGTAGAAAGAGAAACAGAGAGGGAGCGGGAGAGGAATAGGGTGAGAGAGATGAAGGGAGAGAGAGAAGGAGGGATGGAGAAAGAGAGAGAGAGCGAGAGATGGAGGGAGAGAGATTGAGATAGGGAAAAAGAGGGAGGGAGAGAGATGGAGGGTTAGAGAGAGGGAGTGATGGAGAGAGAGGGAGAGGTAGGGAGAGAGAGGGAGAGCACGAGAGAGATGGAGGATTAGAGAGAGGGAGAGCACGAGAGAGAGAGAGAGAGAGAGAGAGAGAAAGAGCGGCAGAAAGAGAGGGATGGAGAGTTAGTAAGAGGAGTGCTTACCAAAATATAGTATTTGCAGCTGACTCAGAGAGGGTGTATACAAATCTATATTTCAAAGGTGTCATTTTTCTGGTCTTTCAGGTATAAGGGAAAGTGAACTCCAGAAAGAGTAGCCACTGCATGAGGAACAGCTAATGGGGATCCTAACAAACTAAACTGACCCCAAATCACCAAAGAAACAATACTGCACAACTAGTCTGTTTTCACCACTATGGGACAAGGTCATTATGTGAACCTCCCTGTAGTATGTCCTCCCTACCTGAGGGGGTGCAGTGTGTCTGTAGTATGTCCTCCCTACCTGAGGGGGTGCAGTGTGTCTGTAGTATGTCCTCCCTACCTGAGGGGGTGCAGTGTGTCTGTAGTATGTCCTACCTACCTGAGGGGGTACAGTGTGTCTGTAGTGTGTCCTCCCTACCTGAGGGGGTGCAGTGTGTCTGTAGTGTGTCCTCCCTACCTGAGGGGATGCAGTGTGTCTGTAGTATGTCCTGCCTACCTGAGGGGGTGCAGTGTGTCTGTAGTATGTCCTCCCTACCTGAGGGGGTACAGTGTGTCTGTAGTATGTCCTCCCTACCTGAGGGGGTGCAATGTGTCTGTAGTATGTCCTCCCTACCTGAGGGGGTGAAGTGTGTCTGTAGTATTTGCAGCTGACTCAGAGAGGGTGTATACAAATCTATGATGCAGTGTGTCTGTAGTATGTCCTCCCTACCTGAGGGGGTACAGTGTGTCTGTAGTATGTCCTCCCTACCTGAGGGGGTGCAGTGTGTCTGTAGCATGTCCTACCTACCTGAGGGGGTGCAGTGTGTCTGTAGTATGTCCTCCCTACCTGAGGGGGTACAGTGTGTCTGTAGTATGTCCTCCCTACCTGAGGGGGTGCAGTGTGTCTGTAGTATGTCCTCCCTACCTGAGGGGGTGCAGTGTGTCTGTAGTATGACCTACCTACCTGAGGGGGTGAAGTGTGTCTGTAGTATTTGCAGCTGACTCAGAGAGGGTGTATACAAATCTATGATGCAGTGTGTCTGTAGTATGTCCTCCCTACCTGAGGGGGTACAGTGTGTCTGTAGTATGTCCTCCCTACCTGAGGGGGTGCGGTGTGTCTGTAGCATGTCCTACCTACCTGAGGGGGTGCAGTGTGTCTGTAGTATGTCCTCCCTACCTGAGGGGGTGCAGTGTGTCTGTAGTATGACCTACCTACCTGAGGGGGTGAAGTGTGTCTGTAGTATGTCCTCCCTACCTGAGGGGGTGAAGTGTGTCTGTAGTATGTCCTGCCTACCTGAGAGGGCGCAGTGTGTCTGTAGTATGTCCTGCCTACCTGAGGGGGTGCAGTGTGTCTGTAGTATGTCCTACCTACCTGAGGGGGTGCAGTGTGTCTGTAGTATGTCCTCCCTACCTGAGGGGGTGCAGTGTGTCTGTAGTATGTCCTCCCTACCTGAGGGGGTGCAGTGTGTCTGTAGTATGTCCTACCTCCCTGAGGGGGTGCAGTGTGTCTGTAGTATGTCCTCCCTACCTGAGGGGGCGCAGTGTGTCTGTAGTATGTCCTCCCTACCTGAGGGGGTGCAGTGTGTCTGTAGTATGTCCTACCTACCTGAGGGGGTGCAGTGTGTCTGTAGTATGTCCTACCTACCTGAGGGGGCGCAGTGTGCGGAGCAATCGGAGAACCCTCAATACCCCCAGGATCTTAGCCCCGCCCGCCATTGACACCACAATGTCAATCAATGACACAAAGACCAGGAAGCCGTCCAACACGTTCCAGCTGCTTTTCAGGTATGCCTGTTCCCCTATATACAGGCCCATAGACACCACCTATAGGGAGGGGGGAGGGAGATAGAGAGGGGCAGGGACAGGGAGAGGGAGAGAGGTAGGTTATCAACAGGTACACCCAGTCACCTATATACAATCCCATAGTATATGAAGAATTGAAATTACCAGCATTACATTGAATAAAGTTGGTACAATTACAGAATTATTTTTGTTGCAAAAAAGAGCAAGAGTCCTGCATCATGTCAATGGGAGAGTTGTGCTAAAGTTCATGAGTTCCCCTTCACACATATCCCAGGTTAGGACACTGGTCCCAGATTGACTAGAGGTCTCAGACACATTACATGGTGCATGAGAAATGGAGATAATGAGAGATACAGAGAAGAGAAACAGAGGGAGGTAGAGAGGGAGAAGGACAGAGAGAGAGAGAGAGAGAGGGAGGGAGACCGAGAGAGAGGTAGAGAGGGAGAGAGAGGGGGAGAGAGAAGGAGGGAGTCGTCAGCAGCTGCAGGTCACAGGAGTCTTTGTGCTGAAATCTATAGACACTAATGAGACATGTGACAGAAAGTGACTCACACACACTATAGAACCGCCTGGAGGATAACTATAAACACACATGTACAAGCACAGACACATAAAAAGCACAAACACAAAAGCAGCCACACACACACACACACACACACACACACACACACACACACACACACACACACACACACACACACACACACACACACACACACACACACACACACACACCACACACACACACACACACACACACACACACACACACACACACACACCTGGATCATGAAATGGGCAACATCTCTGTGACACACACATCCACACCTGTTCATACACACACCTGCTCGTGCTAGCTAGAGCCCGCTGGCAGACACTGACATTAACTGTCACAGTCACACTGGCTGCTATTTATACACACACACCACACACACACACACACACACTCACACTAGCACAAGGAACTATCCATCACACACAAACAAACAGAGTAAACAGGGCATCTGACAGAGTTGTACAGTTCAAACTGCAGGTAGACACAGTAGGCTCTCTGACACAGAGTTGGACTAATGATGCAACACCGTGCCTTTGGGTTGTACACAGTTGGTGGAACATCATCATCCAGGTCCCCTTAACTTTCTTCTGTGATTCCTGCTACAAACCCACAACTATGTGTCATGGATGGCAAGCAGTGGCATATTGGTACAGTTAGATTGAGTGGTGCATTTTGGATGTGTGTGTGTACATTCAGGGGCAGTGGCTTCAGGAGATTGCAAGGCAGCAATGTGAATGAGTGATTACGAGGACATCGGATAAAAAAGACCCATGATTTAAATATTTAAATTAAGCAACACAGTCAGAGCAGAAATCCAATGCATATTATTTCCATGATTAATATTAGTATCATTATAGGCTCTGAATGACTGGCATTGAAGCCAAATTATCACTTAGCATGAGACTGACGAGAGTAGAAAAGACTGCTGCGTATATACGGTACTGTATGACCATAATGATCATCTAATATAATGATCCTACTGCCTAGCCCCAGACTGTACATTTAAACCTAATGACTGTACTGCCTATCCTCCTGAGAACCAGCAATTCATTTTGGTCCTCTCGAATGGACATTGGTTTTTGGGCCGTATCTCTAAGGCCATACATGTCACTGTGTTAGGTCCTGTTGTACCTTTGGGAGGACATTCTGGGCTTTTCAATGACATCACATGTGGGAGTGTCACTTTGATACTGTTTTATTTCTGGTTCCTCAAAATGGCTACCATCACAATTAGCACATTTTATGTTAAGTGTGTGTTATTGTGTAATTATCATTTTTGTGAGTTTGATATTCAAGTTGTTTCTAATTGGTAAATATCTCAGGAATAGTTTAGTGAGTTTTCAGAGCAGTGTAATATTCTTTTCACATTAAATAAGAGGTTGTTAATACATGTATTCTGCAGTGGACATCAGGATGTGACAACTAGGTTTTTAACCTAATGTCTCCATTTACATATAATAAAAAAATAAATACAAACATGTGACTTGTTTCAGGAAACTGAGTGTCACTACTTCATCGGAGAGGAATTTGAACGTAAACATTTATATTTGATCAAAATGTTTTTTTGGGGGCAGAAATACCTTCGGGAATATGTGAAATATCATGTGCCTTAATAACAAACTTGTATTCCATCCATAAATACAAATAAAATAGTTAAATTATGAGCCTAGTTGGTTTAGCCACGGAAAAAGACAGCAACCTTTTACCTAGCCATGATTGGCTGAGACAATGGATGGGCTGGACATGCTGGGGGATGAGTTTGGATTGGTCTGCCATGTAGCATGTTTCTGTCTATAACGTGAGTATGTGTTGATAGTCCTTTCTACCGGACCGTTTTTGAAAGATATAATGTTAGCCATCGAGAATGACAAAAGTTTTGCTACTTTCTCAACAACATTGATCCCCTGAATTTAGCAGGCGCTATCGACAGATCAGTTGGAAAAAGTGATGGGCTACATTCTGCACACGCCACGGTCAGTGTGAACTGGAGTGACTTGACAACGCTTGCCAAACAAGATGTAGCTACAAACAAAACAGAGTCAAATGGTTCCAGTCTGCCGTGAAGTGTTCATCCATGTAAGAGTCTAGCTACATTTTCAGATATTCTAAGTTTCTAATTTAGTCAGAAAGTCCTATTCATTGCAAACTAAAGCGTATTGTTAGCTAGCTAGCGAACGTTACGTGTATGATCTGTGTAGTAATATTATTTGAATCAGAAATCCATTTGCATTGCTAGTTATAGCAAGAGTGATCCCCTGATGTGTAAAAGTGACAGGCACTCAGTATGTGTATACTATATCCTACTATCTAACCCTAGGTATAAACTGAGGTCAAAATAACTCATGACATTAATGTATATACTGCCTATACTGACAAGAGCCCAGTGTGTACAGTACAGTGTATTAGGGTGATTGTTACATCTAAGCCTATAGCTATGGCCTGGGGAAACAGAGACAGAGACTAATGATTATACTCCATACTGCCTATACTGACAAGAGCCCAGTGCATCTGAATACATTGTATCTAAGTCTATAACCATGGCCTGGGGAGAGACAGATGTGATTATACAGCCTATACTGACAGAAGCCCAGAGTGTGTATACTGTAGAGTGGCAGGTAGACTAGTGGTAAGAGCATTAGGCCAGTAACTGAAAGGTCGCTAGTTTGGATATCCAACCCGACAAGATGAAAAATCATTTGATGTACCCTTGAGGAAGACACTTAACCCCAATTTTCTCCAGGGGAGCCGTACTACTATGGCTGACCCTGTAGAACAACACATTTCACTGCACTTTTATTACAGGCAATCTAGAGTAAGCCTATATCAGAACCCTCCGCAGAGAACAGAATGGAGGAATAGAGGGAGAGAGGGGAGGAGAGAGAGTGTGGAAAAGAATGAGAGAGAGAGAGAGAGGAAGCGAGAGAGAGAGACGGGGTGAAAGAGATTGACGGCAACTGAAAGATTGACGGCGAATTAATGTCATTGATTAATTGCTTGTCTTGAGTGCAATGGAGAGACTTCCAGGGAGAAAAGAGGGAGAGATTGAGGGAGGGAGGGATACATTTTTTTTGGCACCATTGATAGCCCATCTAACTACCTCATCCCCATACTGTTATTTATTTTTGCTCCTTTGCACCCCAGTATCTCTACTTGCACATTCATCTTCTGCACATCTATCACTCGAGTGTTTAATTGCTAAATTGTAATTCTTTCGCCACTATGGCCTATTTATTGCCTTACCTCCCTTATCCTACCTCATTTGCACACACTGTATATAGACTTTTTTTTCTTATTGTGTTATTGACTGTATGTTTGTTTATTCCATGTGTAACTCTGTTGTTGTTTGTGTCGCACTGCTTTGCTTTATCTTGGCCAGGTCGCAGTTGTAAATGAGAACTTGTTCTCAACTTGCTTACCTGGTTGAATAAAGGTGAAATAAATAAAAATAAATAAAGGTGAGCAACAAATACTGTATAAAATAATACAAATACTGAGCTATATTCTGGGAATCTTTATATAAAATGATATTATTTTATATTAATAGCTCAGAGAAAAACATTTAGCTTAACAAGTACTGTAATAAAAAAAATCTCAAAGATCGGCGTCAAAATGTTTGGCACCACTGTTTTCAGTGCTTTGTGCACCCTCCCCTTGCGAGGATAACGGCACTTAGCCTTTTTCTAGACTGTTTTATGAGATTGGAGAACACATCGGGAGGGATCTATCTTAGACCATTCCTCCATACAGAATCTTATTTCCAGATCCTTGATATTCTATGGTCTGCGCTCATGGACTGCTCTCTTTAATTCAAACCACAGGTTTTCAATGAGGTTCAAGTCCGGAGACTGAGCTGGCCATTGCAAAATGTTGATTTTGTGGTCAGTTAACCATTTCATTGTGGATTTTGATGTGTGCTTGGGGTCATTATCTTTCTGGAAGATCCATTTACAGCCAAGTTTCAGCTTCCTGGCAGCGGCAAACAGATTTTTGGCAAAAATGTCCTAGTTGACCTTAACAAGGGCCCCAGGACCAGAGGAAGCAAAATAGCCCCATAACAGCAAAGATCCACCACCATATTTTACAGTAGGTATGAGGTTATTTTCTGCATTTGAAGAGTTTATTTCCAAAACGCTATAAATCCACACATTTTTGACGTGTGTGTAAAATATTACTGTCCTCAGATTTGAAATTCATAGATTTTAGATGTGTATTACAACTGGTTGTGTTGAGAAACTCTATAGATCCATTGTTTAGCAGGAATGGAATGTTCTTATCCTGTATATTTAACATATAAATTCAACACATCATAAATCTAGCCTCATGCTACAGTGTTTGGTTAGAAATAGGCCTCATTCCAGATGTCACCCTATATAGTGTACTACTTTTGACCAGGGCCCAGATCTCATATTACTGCGTTGATTAATTTGATGCCACAAATGTATCATTTGTACAGTTATTTACTAGAAATGACATTTGTCACATTTGACTGTGTAAAACCTTGCAATGCTACTTTTTTCTCTGCGAGTGAGATGGATATCTCTAATTTTGCAACAAATGATGACTGTTTGTCTCTCTGAAATGAAAGCATATAGTGATAGGTTTCAAACAAATACATGTCTGTCATTTAACAACCCCATGCAATGATTAGATGGAGAAAAAAACCACACCAATCTCTTTAGTAAGTTCTTAAAACAACAAAAAAATGAAATTACCAACATTTCTGAAAATGGAAATATAGCGTTTTAGAATGAAACTCATATGCATCCTTCTTTCGGGGCCAAACCCACCACCGGTGTGATAAAGCAACGTTTAGAAGCCAATCACCATATAAGTTCAAAGATGAAAAAGCCTGGAAGGAGGAGAGGTGACTAGAAATGATTCGGTTGACCGTTTTATGTGTGGATAAATTGTCGGAGTAGAGGACCTTGTGCATTTCAGGTAAAATAGCAACTCAATGTTTATATCCCAGGACAAATTAGCTAGCAACAGCAAGCTAGCTAAATAGGACAAATTAGCTAGCAAGTGCAAGCTAACAAGCTAAATTGCCATAAATGTTTAATGCTTTTCGACCTGTCCCCGAATGAATGTCATTGGTTCAGAGTTTGTTTTGATATTTTAACCTGCGTGTCGTGATCGTGTTTGCTGTAGGGGGAGAAAATAAATGTATGCACGATGGCGCATGCGCGCAGGCGGTTTGGGTTCCGTGTTATTTTAAAATGGTTAAATCATTTTTTCCCCCTCAATCTACATACAACACCCCGTAATGAAAAAGCGAAAACATTTTTTTTTAACATTTTTGCAAATGTATTAAAAATAAAAAACAGAAATACCATATTTAAATAAGTATTCAGATCCTTTGATATGACACTCGAAATTGAGCTCAGGTGCATCATGTTTCCATTGATCATCCTTGAGATGTTTTTACAGCTTGATTGGAGTCCACTTGTGGTAAATTCAATTGATTGGACATGAATTGGAAAGGCACACACCTGTCTATATAAGGTCCCACAGTTGACAGTGCATGTCAGAGCAAAAACCAAGCCATAATTCTCTCAAAAATGAGAATTGTCCGTAGAGCTCCGAGACAGGATTGTGTTGAGGCACAGATCTGGGGAAGGGTACCAAAAAATGTCTGCAGCATTGAAGGTCCCCAAGAACACAGTGGCCTCCATTTTTAAATGGAATATGTTTGGAACCACCAAGACTCTTCCTAGAGCTGGCCGCCCTGCCAAACTGAGTAATCGGGGGAGAAGGGCCTTGATCAGGGAGGTGACCAAGAAACCAATGGTCACTCTGACAGAGCTCCAGAGTTCCTCTGTGGAGATGGGAGAACCTTCCAGAAGGACAACCATCTCTACAGCACTCCACCAATCAGGCCTTTATGGTAGAGTAGCCAGACGGAAACCACTCCTCAGTAAAATGCACATGACAGCCCGCTTGGAGTTTGCCAAAAGGCACCTAAAGGACTCAGACCATGAGAATCAAGATTCTGTGGTATGATGAAACCAAGATGAAACTCATTGACCTGAATGCCAAGCGTCACATCTGGAGGAAACCTGGCACCATCCCTATGGTGAAGCATGGTGGGGGCAGCATCATGCTGAGGGGATGTTTTTCAGCGGCAGGAAAACTAGTCAGGATCGAGGTAAAGGAATGGCCAAAGTACAGAGAGATTCTTGATGAAAACCTGCTCCAGAGCTCTCAGGACCTCAGACTGGTGTGAAGGTTCACACTGCGGTCTGAAAACTTATGGAAATGTGCTTTTTCAGATTTTAATTTACAATACATTTGCAAAAATGTCTAAATACCTGTCATTATGGGGTTTTGTGTGTAGATTGATGAGGGAAAAAAACGATTTCATAAATTTTAGAATATGCTGTAACGTTACAAAATGTGGAAAAAGTCAAGGGGTCTGAATACTTTCCAAATGCACTGTATACAGAGCAAAAAGGCAAACTCAGCTCCATCATTCATTGAATCAGATGGCTCATTTGTCACAAAACCCACTGATATTGCCAATTACTTTAATTATTTTTTCACTGGTAGCAGGTAACCTAGTGGTTAGAGCGTTGGGCCAGTAACTGAAAGGTTACTAGATCGAATCCCTGAGCTGACAAGGTAAAAATCTGTCGTTCTACTCCTGAACAAGGCAGTTAACCCACTGTTCCTAAGCTGTCATTGTAAATAAGAATTTGTTCTTAACTGACTTACCTATGCAAATAAGTAAATAAAGGTTCAATAATAAAAAAATTAACTGGCAAGATTAGGAAACTTAGTCATGACATGCCAGCAACACTGACACTACACATCCAAGTATAACTGATCAAATTATGCAGGACATGCATTGCAATTTAGAATTCTGCAACACTTAACAAAGAGCTCAGAATGGGTGGCAAGGAATAAGTTAGTCCTAAATATTTCAAAACTAAACACATTGTACGTGGAACAAATCCTTCACCAAACCCTAACCCTCAACTAAAGTTTGTAATAAATCATGTGGAAATTGAGCAAGTTGAGGGGACTAAACTGCTTGGAGTAACCCTGGATTGTAAACTGTCATGGTCAAAACATGTTGATACAACAGTAGCTAAGATGGGGAGAAGTCTGTCCATAATAAAGCTCTGCCTTGTTAACACTATCAACAAGGCAGGTCCTACAGGCCCTAGTTTTGTCGTATCTGGACTACTGTTCAGTCGTGTGGTCAGGTGTCACAAAGAGGGACCTCGGAAAATTACAATTGTTTCATAACAGGGTAGCACGGCTGGCCCTTCAATGTACACGCAGAGCTAACATTAATAATATGCATGTAAATCTGTCATGGCTCACAGCGGAGGAGAGATTGACTTAATCACTACTTGTTTTTGTAACTACTAGCACACAGGTCAGACACCCATGTATACCTCGCAAGACATGCCATCAGAGGTCTCTTCACAGTCCCAAAGTCGAGAGCAGACGATGGGAGGTGCACAGTACTACATAGAGCCATCACTACATGGAACTCTTTTCCACATCAGGTAACTGATGCAAGCAGTAGAATCAGATTTCAAAAACAGATAAAAATACACCTTATGGAACAGCAGGGACTGTGAAGACACACACACACACACACACACACACACACACACACACACACACACACACACACACACACACACACACACACACACACACACACACACACACACACACACACACACACACACACACACACACACACACACGCACGCACGCATACACATGGATTTTGTATTGTAGAGATGTGATAGTAGAGTAGTGGCCTGAGGGAACACACTTTATGTGTTGTGTAAAGTATTATGAAATGTAATGTAATATTTTAAATTGTATATAACTGCCTTGATGTTGCTGGACCCCAGGAAGAGTAGCTGCTTCCCTGGCAACAGCAAATGGGGATCCTTAATAAATACAATAGAAATGCAGGTCAGTGCCGGTACCATACTCAATGTGCAGGGATATTGGAGTGGTTGAGGTACAGTATGTATATATTTACGGATGATAAATGGATTTGACATGCCTGTTACCTCATTTTTAGACCCCAGTGTAAAAGGAAGTCATGACAGGACAACATCCAGTCCCTTAAACTAAGATTCATTTAAAAAAAGTTAATGCAGATTAAATGTTGTTTGATTTATTTTTAAGAATTGTTAAGAATCCTCTGAGCAATTGTATTAGTATAAAATCATATAATTTCCCAAACTTTTTTAGCATACAATGTACAGTAGATCTATATTTGTATTATTTATTTTATTCAGGTTTTTTTGCTCATCTTTATCAAGGGTGCCAATAATTTGGGATGTGACTGTATATAGAGAGATGTATAGATAGAGAAAAGAAAAGACAGCGAGATAGAGACACTAAGAGAAAAGACAGAGAGAGATAGAGACACTAAGAGAAAAGACAGAGAGAGATAGAGACACTAAGAGAATAGACAGAGAGATAGAGACACTAAGAGAAAAGACAGAGAGATAGAGACACTAAGAGAAAAGACAGAGAGATAGAGACACTATGAGAAAAGACAGAGAGATAGAGACACTAAGAGAAAAGACAGAGAGATAGAGACACTAAGAGAAAAGACAGAGAGATAGAGACACTAAGAGAAAAGACAGAGAGATAGAGACACTAAGAGAAAAGACAGAGAGATAGAGACACTAAGAGAAAAGACAGAGAGATAGAGACACTAAGAGAAAAGACAGAGAGATAGAGACACTAAGAGAAAAGACAGAGAGATAGAGACACTAAGAGAAAAGACAGAAAGATAGAGACACTAAGAGAAAAGACAGATAGACACTAAGAGAAAAGACAGATAGACACTAGAGAAAAGACAGATAGACACTAGAGAAAAGACAGATAGACACTAGAGAAAAGACAGATAGACACTAGAGAAAAGACAGAGAGAGACACTAAGAGAAAAGACAGATAGACACTAAGAGAAAAGACAGATAGACACTAGAGAAAAGACAGATAGACACTAAGAGAAAAGACAGATAGACACTAGAGAAAAGACAGATAGACACTAGAGAAAAGACAGAGATAGACACTAAGAGAAAAGACAGATAGACACTAGAGAAAAGACAGATAGACACTAGAGAAAAGACAGATAGACACTAGAGAAAAGACAGAGAGAGACACTAAGAGAAAAGACAGATAGACACTAAGAGAAAAGACAGATAGACACTAAGAGAAAAGACAGATAGACACTAAGTGGAAAGACAGAAAGAGATACAGACACTAAATAGAGACACCATGAGAAAAGAAAGAAAGAGATTAAATTAAGATTGAGAGATCATTAGAGCTAAGGCAGGAGGAGACTAGTAGGACACCAGGAAGCATCCACACACACACACACACACACACACACACACACACACACACACACACACACACACACACACACACACACACACACACACACACACACACACACACACACACACACACACACACACACACACACACACTTGCATGAATAACCTTGTGGGGACACACAATTCAGTCCCATTCAAAATCCTATTTGCCCTAACCCCTAACCCTTACCCTTACCTTAACATTAAATCTAACCATAACCCTAAAACCAACCATAGCTCCTAACCCTGAATCTAGTTCTAACCCTAACACTAATTCTAACCATAACCCTAAACCCCCTAGAAATAGAATTTGACCGTGTGGGACTAAGAAAATGTCCTGAGTTGGTCAAAGAAAAAATGGTTTACTATTTATGTTCACAAGAATAGTCACACACACACATTAAGCGCAGCACTATACCTTGAGCGTCATCTCTGCTACAAAGATGGCTGTGAAGACGTAGTTGGAGATGGTTAGGAAGACTCTTTCCTATAGAGAGAGAGAGATGGAGGGAGAGAGAGAGAGATGATGGAAATAGAAGATCATTGACTTGACACCACTAATTATATTTCTATGGTTGAAACCTAGTGGTGAACTTTGATCCTTACCAGGCTGCCCTGCATGATCTTAGGTCTCTCCAGAGCCACGGTGATGCAGTTGGAGAAGATGAACGCTAGCACCACATAGTCAAACATCTTGTAGGCTATGATGGACTGGCATACCCGCCTGAACCTGAGAGAGAGAGGGAGGCAGGTGGGGAGGGAGGGAGGGAGATAGTGGAGAGAGAGGGAGTGGTATTGGGAGACAGAAAGGAAAAGAAAGAGAGCAAGAGGGTAAAAGATAAACAATTTAAAAACGTGTTTTGTAACATCGCTACTGATTAAAACCCATTATTGTGCCTCATTGACAGAGAACTGGGGATTGCTCATCATTCAGTCAGAGAATAGCCCCATTCTCTCTGATTATTTAATTTCCTTTCAAAGCAATTCCCATTAACTGGTGTTTTAAAGGCACCATGCTCCATAGAGACACCAGAGAGAGAGAGAGAGACACCAGAGAGAGAGAGAGAGAGACCAGAGAGAGAGAGAGAGAGAGAGACACAGAGAAAGAGACACAGAGAAAGAGACATAGAGAGAGACAGAGAGACAGACACAGAGAGAGAGACACACACAGAGCGAGAGAGAGAGACAGAGAGTGAGAGACACACAGAGAGACAGAGAGAGCAACACAGAGAGAGCAACACAGGGAGATCAACACAGAGAGAAACAGAGAGAGACATAGAGATAACGATAGAAAGAGATTACAAAACACCTGTAATTAAATCTTACCAGCTCCTACTACACAGTGAGAAATACCAAATACACTACATGACCAAAAGTATGTGGAACCTGCTCGTCGAAATCATGGTGTCACGTTCTTGAAAATGATCGGACCAAGGTGCAGCGTGAGTATAGTTCCACATATGTATTTAAGTGAAACTAACAAAACAACAAAACTTACAAAGACCGTGAGGACGTAGTGCCCAAAACACACTAACAATCAATCAATATCCCACAAAACACAGGTGGGGAAATAACTACCTAAATATGATCCCCAATCAGAGGCAACGATAAACAGCTGCCTCTAATTGGGAACCATATTAGCACCAACCTAGAAATAAACATACTAGATCACCCCCTAGTCACGCCCTGACCTACTACACCATAGAGAACCAAGGGCTCTCTATGGTCAGGGCGTGACAGTACCCCCCCCCCCCTAAAGGTGCGGACTCCGGCCGCAAAACCTGAAACCAAATGGGGAGGGCAGGTTGTAGCCTCCGCCCAGACCCCGGATCCGGCCATCGCGCCGGGCTGAACGCCGTGCCTGGACATCGGCACAAAGGAGGACTCCGGCCATGAAGCTGGGATGGACGCCGTGCCTGGACTGGGCACCGGCGCAAAGGAGGGCTCCGGCCATAGAGCTGGGTTGGACGCCGTGCCTGGACTGGACACCGGCGCAAAGGAGGGCTCCGGCCATGGAGCTGGGTTGGACGCCGTGCCTAGATTGGGCACCGGCGCAGAAGAAGGCTCCGGCCATGGAGCTGGGTTGGACGCTGTGCCTGGACTGGGCACCGGCGCAGAAGAAGTCTCCGGCCATGGAGCAGGACTGGACGCCGTGCCTGGACTGGGCATCGGAGCAGAGGAAGGCTCCCACCATGGAGCAGGACGGGACACCGTGCCTGGACTGGCCACCGGCGCAGAGGAAGGCTCCCGCCCTGGAGCTGGACTGGACGCCTTGCCTGGAAGCTCCGGACCGTTGACCGTCGCTGGAGGTTCCGGACCGTAGACCGTCGCAGGAGGTTCCGGACCGTGGACCGTCGCAGGAGGTTCCGGAACGTGGACCGTTGCTGGAAGTTCCGGAAAGGGGACCATCACAGGAGGTTCCGGACTGTGAAACGTCGCCGTAGGTTCCAGACTGTGAAACGTCGCAAGAAGCCCTGGACTGTGAAACATCGCCGGAAGCTCTGGACTGTGAACCGTCGCCGGAAGCTCTAGACTGGGAACCGTCGCCGGAAGCTCTGGACTGGGAACCGTCGCCGGAAGCTCTGGACTGTGAATGCGCACTGGAGGCCTAGTGCGTGGAGCCAGTACAGGTGGCACCGGACTGGGGACACGCACTTCAGGGCGAATGCGAGGAGCAGGCACAGGACGTACCAGACTGGGGACACGCACTTCAGGGCGAGTGCGAGGCACAGGTTGCACCGGACTGGTGACACGCTCTTCAGGGCGAGTGCGAGGAGCAGGCACAGGACGTACCGGACTGGGGAGGCGCACTGGAGGCCAGATGCGTGGAGCCGACACAGGTTTCACCAGACTGCTAACCGGATCTTCTGGTCGAATGTTGAGCAGAACACACTTGCACAACATCTCTCTCATCTCTCTCTCTCTCCCAACTTCTCCATCGCCTCCCTGACAGTCTCTGGCTCTTCCCACAGCTCAGAAGCCAGCTCCATTTGCCCCCCCCAAAAAACATCTTGGGGTTTCTGTGGCCGTGGTCTGACTACACGCTCCTCCAGAGTTTGCCATTCGGGCTCTGGCACTCTCCTCAGCTCGACCGGCCACCCCCGGCCACCCAAAAAATCTTGGGGTTGTGTGTCCGCGAACCCTGGCGTCGTTGCTGTCCTCCATTATTACCTTCCGTCTGCCGCCAAGGAAGGGTTTCGCATCCACCCATCACTTCTTCCCATGTCCAAAAGTCCTTTACCTGGTGAACACGCCGCTTGGTCTTGGTTTGGTGGGATATTCTGTCACGTTCTTGAAAATGATCGGACCAGGGCGCAGTGTGAGTATAGTTCCACATATTTATTTAAGTGAAACTAACAAAACAAAATAACAAAACGTACAAAGACCATGAGGACGTAGTGCCCAAACACACTAACAATCAATATCCCACAAAACAGAAGTGGGGAAATAACTACCTAAATATGATCCCCAATCAGAGGCAACGATAAACAGCTGCCTCTAATTGGGAACCATATTAGCACCAACCTAGAAATAAACATACTAGATGACACCCTAGTCACGCCCTGACCTACTACACTGGACTCTGGAGTGACACATGGGCACTAATATGGAATTGGTCCCCCCTTTGCTGTTATAACAGCCTCCACTCTTCTGGGAAGGCTGTCAACTGGATGTTAGAACATTGCTGCAGGGACTTGCTTCCATTCAGCCACAAGAGCAGTAGTGAGGTTGGGCACTGATGTTGGGTGATTAGGCCTGACTTGCAATCGGCGTTCCAATTCATCCCAAAGGTGTTAGATGTGGTTGAGGTCAGGGCTCTGTGCAGGCCAGTCAAGTTCTTCCACACCGATCTCAACAAACCATTTCTGTATGGACCTCAATTTGTGCAAGGGGGCATTGTCATGCTGAAACAGGAAATGGCCTTCCCAAAACTGTTGCCACAAAGTTGGAAACACAGAATCATCTAGAATGTCATTGCATGCTGTAGTGTTAAAGGGTCTAGCCTGAACCATGAAAAACAGCCCCAGACCATTGTTCCTCCTCCACCAAACTTTACAGCTGGCACTTTGCAATGGGGTAGGTAGCGTTCTCCTGGCATCCGCCAAACCCAGATTTGTCCGTTGGACTGCCAGATGGTGAAGCATGATTCATCACTCCAGAGAACGCATTTCCACTGCTCCAGAGTCCAATGGCGGCGAGCTTTACACCACTCCAGCCAACGTTTATCATTAGGCATGGTGATCTTAGGCTTGTGTGCGGCTGCTCAGCCATGGAAGCTCCCGACAAACAGTTATTGTGCTGACGTTGCTTCCAGAGGCAGTGTTGCAAATGAGGACAGACGATTTTACGCGCTTCAGCACTCGTTGGTCCCGTTCTGTGAACTTGTGTGGCCTACCACTTCACGGCTGAGCCGTTGTTGCTCCTAGCTGTTTCCACTTCACAATAACAGCACTTAAAGTTAACCAGGGCAGCTCTAGCAGGGCAGAAATTTGATAAACTGACTTGTTGGAAAGGTGGCATCCTATGATGGTGCCACCTTGAAAGTCACTGAGCTATTCAGTAAGGCCATTCTACTGCCAATGTTTGTCTATGGAGTTTGCATGGCCACGTGCTTGATTTTATACACCTGTGAGCTACAAGTGTGGCTGAAACAGCCCAAATTCACTAATTTGAAGAGGTGTCCACAGACGTTTGTATATACAGTGTACCTCCACCGCTAACAGAACACTGTTGCAATGCCTTCCAGCCTGAGCTCTATCTCTGAGCCCTTAGGTGGATTTATTGTTGACCAACAGATAGAGGATCACTATGGGAAGCATCCCTTTGCTACCTCAGGGACAGGGATCCATACACTAATGTATTCTAAGGTATTCTGATAAGGTGGTGCTTGGCAATTCTTCTCTTGGGGAGTGGGGATCCATAGGCTGTGCAGGCTTTCGTTCTAGCCTAGCACAAATGCATCGGATTCAATAACTTATGAACGGAACACCAAAGCCTTGAATGGCTGTATCAGGGGTGTTAGTGCTGAGCAGGAAATGAAATGAAAGAGTGAATGAGTGAAAACAGGGATTGACAAACAGACAAACCTGTTCTGAGGAGAGAAGAGGAAGACAGACCAGTCCTCTCTGGTCTCACACCACTCTGGCCTGTACACCTCCATCATCTTCTGGATACGGAAACACAGACTCTGGAGGAGGGACACAGCGCACACACACACACAACGTCAGAATTCACACACAACGTCATAATACACACACAGTCAGAACACACACATGCACGTGTGAACGCAAGCAGGGAGGCAGGCACGCACACACGCACATACACACACACAGTTTGGTGAGTGAATTCAGTACACATACACACACTGGTTCTAGACAAAGAGAAACGGCTATACTGTATAATACAATAAGATTATTCCGATTATTCCACCTCCCAAGAGAAAATATGAATCCTTTGTCTTAATTGTTTACAAGAGAGGACACTTTGCTTTATCAACACCTAGAAGGATAATATCCAGCATCCCCATTTGTCTGCTCTACTCAGTGACTAAATCCCAAATGGGACCCTAATCCCTATATAGTGCACTATATTCCCTGGTCAGAGTAGTGCACTACATAGGGAATAGGGTGTCATTTTGTGTAAATAGCATATTTAATTGGCCCTGGTTCAGCCCTGTATGTATGGGATTGTTTACTGTTGAAACAATAGAATCCCAGGGAGAGACATAACGAGGAATCTACTGGAGAATGTATTCCTGGATATTTATTTTATAAACTGCTATAGACAGTGTGTTTATTCTACAATAAGCTGCATTGGGCTGCTGGTCATGGATAACACTGGTACAACAACAGTTCCTTCTCTCCTACCTACAGTATCTGTCTTTACCAAGACGTTAGGATATCACTGGTACAACAACAGTTCCTTCTCTCCTACCTACAGTATCTGTCTTTACCAAGACGTTAGGATATCACTGGTACAACAACAGTTCCTTCTCTCCTACCTACAGTATCTGTCTTTACCAAGACGTTAGGATATCACTGGTACAACAACAGTTCCTTCTCTCCTACCTACAGTATCTGTCTTTACCAAGACGTTAGGATATCACTGGTACAACAACAGTTCCTTCTCTCCTACCTACAGTATCTGTCTTTACCAAGACGTTAGGATATCACTGGTACAACAACAGTTCCTTCTCTCCTATCTACAGTATCTGTCTTTACCAAGACGTTAGGATATCACTGGTACAACAACAGTTCCTTCTCTCCTATCTACAGTATCTGTCTTTACCAAGACGTTAGGATATCACCGGTACAACAACAGTTCCTTCTCTCCTATCTACAGTATCTGTCTTTACCAAGACGTTAGGATATCACTCGGTACAACAACAGTTCCTTCTCTCCTACCTACAGTATCTGTCTTTACCAAGACGTTAGGATATCACTGGTACAACAACAGTTCCTTCTCTCCTACCTACAGTATCTGTCTTTACCAAGACGTTAGGATATCACTGGTACAACAACAGTTCCTTCTCTCCTACCTACAGTATCTGTCTTTACCAAGACGTTAGGATATCACTGGTACAACAACAGTTCCTTCACTCCTATCTACAGTATCTGTCTTTACCAAGACGTTAGGATATCACTGGTACAACAACAGTTCCTTCTCTCCTACCTACAGTATCTGTCTTTACCAAGACGTTAGGATAACACTGGTACAACAACAGTTGATATCCACTGCGACTGTGTATGTTCCAGGGTGTTTTTAAAGTGAATAGGACTTGATCATTGTTTATCATCACAACCAAGTCACTCTTTAATCTCATCATTCAGATCCTCCCCTCCTCCCTTACTCCTCACCACTCTCCCCCTCACCCACCCTCTCACCCAACCTCACCCCACACCTCCCCCTCACCCACCCCCACACCTCCCCCTCACCCACCCTCTCACCCAACCTCACCCCACACCTCCCCCTCACCCACCTTCTCACCCAACCTCACCCCCACACCTCCCCCTCACCCACCCTCTCACCCAACCTCACCCCCACACCTCACCCCCACACCTCCCCCTCACCCAACCTCACCCCCACACCTCCCCCTCACCCACCCTCTCACCCAACCTCACCCCCACACCTCCCCCTCACCCACCCTCTCACCCAACCTCACCCCCACACCTCACCCTCACCCACCCTCTTACCCAACCTCACCCACACCTCCCCCTCACCCACCCTCTCACCCAACCTCACCCCCACACCTCACCCAACCTCACCCCCACACCGCCCTCTCACCAACCCTCTCACCCAACCTCACGTCCACACCTCACCCTCACCCACCCACTCAGCCAACCTCACCCCCACACCTCCCCCTCACCCACCCTCTCACCCAACCTCACCCCCACACCTCACCCATCCTCTCACCCAACCTCACCCCCCACCTCCCCTCACCCACCCTCTCACCCAACCTCATCCCCACACCCCACACCTCCCCCTCACCCACCCTCTCACCCAACCTCACCCCCACACCTCCCCCTCACCCACCCACTCACCCACCCTCTCACCCAACCTCACCCCCCACCTCCCCTCACCCACCCTCTCACCCAACCTCACCCCCACACCTCCCTCTCACCCATCCTCTCACCCAACCTCACCCCCACACCTCCCCCTCACCCACCCTCTCACCCAACCTCACCCCACACCTCCCCCTCACCCACCCTCTCACCAACCTCACTCCTCACCTCCCCCTCACCCACCCTCTCACCCAACCTCATCCCCACACCTCCCCCTCACCCATCCTCTCACGCAACCTCACGACCACACCTCCCCCTCACCCACCCTCTCACCAACCTCACTCCTCACCTCCCCCTCACCCACCCTCTCACCCAACCTCACCCCCACACCCTCCCTCACCCACCCTCTCACCCAACCTCATCCCCACACCTCACCCAACATCTCACCCATCCTCATCCAAACACATCTCACCTCACCCATCCTCACCCCCAGACCTTCCCCTCACCCCCAGACCTCCCCCTCACCCCCTCACCCCCAGACCTCCCCCTCCCCCAACACCAACTCACATAGTCGATGTCATCATCCAGGTCCTCTCTGTCCTTGCGTGTGTTGACCTGAGGGAACACCTCTGTCAGTAGCTGTGGATGGGGATGGGGATGTGGCGGCAGCTGAAGTTGAAGCTGGAGCTGGGCCGATGGGGCCTTCCCATTGCAGTCCTGGTGCTCCCCCCCAGCCCCTCCACCAACCAACCCACTGGAGAAGCTCTTCTTCCTGGGGTAAGGCAGCATTGACGCCAGAGGGGTCCCCGGGACCTGGAGGAGCTCCGGCAGCTCCAAGGACAGCGCCCGGCGGTCCCGCCGCGGGACAAAGTTTAGGGCCAGGAGGGGAGGAGGGTGGGCGAGGTGCGGAGGAGGGTGAGGGGGGGAGAGGAGGGACTCCTGCTCGGCCGGGTTGGTGGCGTGGGGGCTGCGGGAGCGCAGGCTACCCCCTCCTCCTACCCCCAATCCCAGGCCCAAGGCACGGGAGGGGCGACCCAGGCTGTTCCAGCTAGACCGCCGGCCCCACATTGCCTGGGTCTGGGAGGCAGGACGGCCCCAGTTGTGGTACAGGGAGCTGCTCCCCCGACACTGGGGGAGAGAGAGGGAGACAAAGAGGGAAAGATAGACGGCGAGGGAGAAGGAGAGACGGAGAGGGAGAGAAAGAGAGACAGACAGAGAGGGAGAGGGAGAAAGAGAGATGGAGAGGGAGAGAGACAGATGGAGAGGGAGAAAGAGGGAGAGAAATACGTAGAGGGAGAGGGAGAGAGGGAGAAGGAGAGGGAGAAAGAGGGAGAGAAATATATAGAGGGAGAGGGAGATAGAGAAAGAGGGAGAGAAATACATAGAGGGAGAGGGACAGACGGAGAGGGAGAGGGAGAAAGAGGGAGAGAAATACATGGAGGGAGAGGGAGAGGGACAGATGGAGAGGGAGAGGGAGAAAGAGGGAGAGAAATACAGAGAGGGAGAGGGAGAAAGAGGATGAGAAATACAGAGAGGGAGAGGGAGAGGGACAGACGGAGAGGGAGAGGGTGAGGGAGAAAGAGGGAGAGAAATATGGAAAGGGAGAGGGACAAAGAGGGTGAGGGAGAGGGAGAAGGGAGAGACAGAGAGGGAGAGGGAGAGAAAGAGAGACAGACAGAGAGGGAGAGGGAGAAAGAGAGAGGGAGAGGGAGAGAGACAGATGGAGAGGGAGAAAGAGGGAGAGAAATACGTAGAGGGCGAGGGAGAGAGGGAGAAGGAGAGAGAGAAAGAGAAAGAGGGAGAGAAATATATAGAGGGAGAGGGAGATAGAGAAAGAGGGAGAGAAATACATAGAGGGAGAGGGACAGACGGAGAGGGAGAGGGAGAAAGAGGGAGAGAAATACATGGAGGGAGAGGGAGAGGGACAGATGGAGAAAGAGGGAGAGAAATACATGGAGGGAGAGGGAGAGGGACAGATGGAGAGGGAGAGGGAGAAAGAGGGAGAGAAATACAGAGAGGGAGAGGGAGAGAGGGAGAATGAGAGGGAGAAAGAGAAAGAGGGAGATAAATACAGAGAGGGAGAGGGAGAGGGACAGACGGAGAGGGAGAGGGTGAGGGAGAAAGAGGGAGAGAAATATGGAAAGGGAGAGGGACAAAGAGGGTGAGGAAGAGATACAAAGAGGAAGAGGGAGATAGATAGAGGGAGAGTGAGAGGGAGAGCGAAACCATTAGGCCAACCCAGCCATTTGCAGTGACTGCAGAGTGATCCAATAAAGAACTGAAGAAAAAATACATTTCAATGATGAGCAATTTCTTTTTAAATGGGCAATTTTAAGTCATTTCCTGAATTATATTGCAACCATAGCAAGACACATCTTGTTCTGACCCAGTCCATTACAAACCAGTTCTCCTTCCCATTGTACCTCCCTCCCTCTTTCCTCTTCCCTCCTCTCTCCAGTCTGCTCCCTCCCTCCTTCCTCCCACCACTCACCAGAGCCCTGCCCTCCAGGTTAGCCCTGCCCTCCAGGTTAGCCCTGCCCAGAGAGATGACACTGTTTTTGCGTGAGCCCAGAGCGAAAGTGAGCCTGTCGGCCGTGTACAGACCCGTGGGCGTTGGGGACAGGTCCAGGTGACCGTTGGGGGTTAGGGTGCAGATCTTAGGGTCTGGGAGAGAGAGGGGAAGGGGATGAGGAGAAGGAGAGGGGAGGAAGAGATAGAGAGAGATCGGAGGGATAGATGGAGTGAGAGAGCGAGAGAGAGAGAGAGAGAGAGCGAGAGAGAGAGAGAATCAGATAGAAAGAGTCAGCATGGAACTGCAAAGCACATCTTGGAAGATAAAAGAAAGTGGCATAGACTGACTAAGCACATTCTCAACCTAACCTGGTCTGACTAGCTCATGGAGGGCACTGTACGTTTGTACAGTAAGATACGTTTGGTTTGTGTATGTCCATAGGGAGGAGAAGAGAGTGGGAGAAGTTGTGTTGTAACTCATGTATTATTTAACATTTCTGCCGCTTCCATTTCAGAGAGATCAGGCTTGATCTGGGAAGCATTCCTAGCCTGGTCCCATCTGTTTGTGCTGCCTTCCTAACATTGGCCATTGTCACGGCAAACATGACTGTAGGATTTAGCAAAACTGCACAAATATATCTGGGAGCAGGCCAAAGCATTCTAGCATCAGTGACTGGTTTACTGTTAAAATCAGACTTTTACTCTGTACGATTAATACAGTACATCTATTCAAAATCATTCATACATCTTTTGAAAAAGGGAGGTTTGACATTAGCAATGGCCTTAATAGACTGGGTGAACTGTCCCCTTGGTGAGTTCTGATGCTTCCCTGACTCAATATAGAAGTCACTGAAATCTACCTTGTAGTGACCCTGTTCAGCCATTGCGGCTTTACAAGGCAGTGTTTCTACAGTTTCTACGGCTCTAAAAAGCAGTTTCTACAGTATAGTTTTATGCCTCTGAGCCATACCAGAGAGATGAAGAGAGTCCTTCAGCTTCTCAGAGTTCTCGTCAAAGTTACATGAGGACCTGTCGTCTTCGGAGTACGACCGGTTGGCATCCCCCTGTTTCCAGAGGAGAGAGGGAGAGAGGGAGAGAGGGAGAGAGGGGTAGAGGGGTAGAGGGAGAGAGGGGTGGAGGGAAGGAGCAAAAGAAAGAGCAATTAGAACTATGACAACAGCCACAGGCATATTTAAATAGAAAACGTCAATCTTACCTGGCCTCATTCTGAAAGTATCCGAGAGGTAGGCCATCTAAGTGACTTTTAAAGTTTTATCCCAGCCTTTATTTACTAAAAGCTACAGAGCCAGGCAGTCAGAGTCAGTTTCTTAACCTGTTGGGTCTAGGGGGCAGCATTTGCACGTCTGGATAAAAAAAATGTACCCGATTTAATCTGGTTACTAATCCTACCCAGTAACTAGAATATGCATATACTTATTATATATGGATAGAAAACACTCTAAAGTTTCCAAAACTGTTTGAATGGTGTCTGTGAGTATAACAGAACTCATTTGGCAGGCAAAACCCTGAGACATTTTCTGACAGGAAGTGGATACCTGATGTGTTGTATTGACTTTAAACCTCTCCCATTGAAAAACACAGGGGTTTAGGAATATTTTGGCACTTCCTATTGCTTCCACTAGATGTCACCAGCCTTTACAAAGTGTTTTGAGTCTTCTGGAGGGAGATCTGACCGAACAAGAGCCATGGAACGGTGATGTCCCATTAGACACCTGGCGCGCTACTTCATGTTGGGTACCCTCGTTCCAATACGTTATAAAAGGCTATGCATTCGTCCACCTTGAATATTATTCATGTTCTGGTTAAAAAAGGCCCTAATGATTTATGCTATACAAGGTTTGACATGTTTGAACGAACGGAAATATATTTTTTCCCCTCGTTCATGACGAGAAGTCCGGCTGGCTTACATCATGTGCTAACGAGACGGAGATTTTTGGACATAAATGATGAGCTTTTTTGAACAAAACTACATTCGTTATGGACCTGTGATACCTGGAAGTGACATCTGATGAAGAGAATCAAAGGTAATGGATTATTTACATAGTATTTTCGATTTTAGATCTCCCCAACATGACGTCTAGTCTGTATCGCAACGCGTATTTTTCTGGGCACAGTGCTCAGATTATTGCAAAGTGTGATTTCCCAGTAAGGTTATTTTTAAATCTGGCAAGTTGATTGCGTTCAAAAGATGTAAATCTATAATTCTTTAAATGACAATATAATATTTTACCAATGTTTTCTAATTTTAATTATTTAATTTGTGACGCTGACTTGACTGCCGGTTATTGGAGGGAAACGATTTCCTCAACATCAATGCCATAGTAAAACGCTGTTTTTGTATATAAATATGAACTTGATAGAACTAAAAATGCATGCATTGTCTAACATAATGTCCTAGGAGTGTCATCTGATGGAGATTGTAAAAGGTTAGTGTATCATTTTAGCTGGTTTTATGGTTTTGGTGACCCTGTCTTTGACTTGACAAAACATTACACACAACTCTTGTAAATGTACTGTCCTAACATACTCTAAATTTATGCTTTCGCCGTAAAACCTTTTTGAAATCGTAAAACGTGGTTAGATTAAGGAGATGTTTATCTTTCAAATGGTGTAACATAGTTGTATTTTTGAAAAATTTGAATTTTGACATTTATTTGGATTCAAATTTGCCGCTCTTGAAATGCACCTGCTGTTGATGGAGTGCACCACAGGTGGCACGCTAGCGTCCCACCTAGCCCCAAGAGGTTAAGTGCCCAATCTGCTCTTTAGCTAAGAGCTCTATCCAATCAGAACAGGTTACCACATCCTAGACTCAGACCACCCTTGCCTGTCTCATTAATGATTCATGTATCTCTGACAGACAGTTTTACCATACTGGAGCTAAGCCTGTTAGTGGAAATTCACCAACAATGGAGGACTAATAAAAGTTACAAAATCTCTGGTCTTACTTCAGCCTGAAAGCCCTCTACCAAGATGGCCACCAGCAGGTTGAAGAGGACGTAGTTGCCAAAGGTCATTAGAGCCACAAAGTAGAGAGCAGCACAGGGAGAGGTGGAGGCCATTCCATTATACAGCACCATGTTCCAGTCTTCCTGAGTCAGAATCTGGGGAATACAGCCTTTGGATTAAGTTATACAGTTTATACAGCTTTGCCATTCACATAAATGAACTGAACAGGGCCTGAAATATAACTTTGTGGTACCCCTTTCGAAATGTCCAGGAAACCACATTGAGTTGCACGTGAATGCAACTAAATGTGTGTGTGTGTTTCTGCCTGTGTGTGTGTTTCTGCCAGTGTGCGTGTGTGTTTGTGCGTGTGTGCGTGCGTGCACTTTCTATGCATTTGCATATGTGTGTGTGTTCTATACCTGAAACACAGTGACAATGGCCCACAGTAGAGAGTCAAAGTTCTTCCTGTCAGGAACAGTGTCTCCAGTCTCTGTCTTCAGACTGAACTTACAGCCAAAGATATGCATCCCCAGGATACTGGAATAGGACAGAGATATGTCAACTATAAACAGTAACATTCATTAGTTACGGCACGATACGCCTAACACACACACACACACACACACACACACACACACACACACACACACACACACACACACACACACACACACACACACACACACACACACACAGACACACACACACACACACACACACACACACACACACACACACACACACACACACACACACACACACACACACACACACACACACACACACACACACAGAAAAGTCAGCACCTTAATAAAACAGTAAGCAGTGTATTTGGGGCTTCTGGTTTTGAAAACATACACTTCCTACATGGAGAAGTAGCGCCTCAGAGCTTCTTCTAACCAGTGACAAGGGAAGGGCTGTGAATTGAACAGTGTAACACACCAGAGTGGATACAATACCCAAGGTGCCTTCAGGAGCGGCAGCAGGAATCAATAACATTCACAAATCCCAAGCAGCTACAGTGGGAAGATAGATAGGGTAGCGGGAGTCTGTTAGCTCACTCCATCGCTAGCCCACTACCATCTGATCAGTGCACTTATGTGAGATTGCAGTGCTGCAGGGTGTGTGTGTGTGTGTGTTTGTACGCGTGTCTCAATGAACACCAGGGGAATGCTCTCTGTTATTGCTCTCCTCTCCATCAATCACACTCTACTGCTTATAGTCCTGTCACTCAAACAAGGAGGCCATTGCTCTTCTGAAGCTGGAGGGGACTAGCCTCTACATTACTACCCTCACAGACAACACACACACAGACAGAGAGAGGAGCAGACAGAGAGAGGAGCAGACAGAGAGAGGAGCAGACAGAGAGAGGAGACAGACAGAGAGAGGAGACAGGCAGAGAGAGGAGAGGGACAGAGAGAGGAGACAGACAGAGAGAGGAGACAGACAGACAGAGAGAGGAGACAGACAGAGAGAGGAGACAGACAGAGAGAGGAGACAGACAGAGAGAGGAGACAGACAGAGAGAGGAGAGGGACAGAGAGAGGAGACAGACAGAGAGAGGAGACAGACAGAGAGAGGAGACAGACAGAAAGAGGAGAGGGACAGAGAGAGGAGACAGACAGAGAGAGGAGACAGACAGACAGAGAGAGGAGACAGACAGACAGAGAGAGGAGACAGACAGAGAGAGGAGACAGACAGAGAGAGGAGACAGACAGAGAGAGGAGAGGGACAGAGAGAGGAGACAAACAGAGAGAGGAGACAGACAGAGAGAGGAGACAGACAGAGAGAGGAGACAGACAGAGGAGACGGACAGAGAGAGGAGAGGGACAGAGAGAGGAGACAGACAGAGAGAGGAGACAGACAGAGAGAGGAGAGGGACAGAGAGAGGAGACAGACAGAGAGAGGAGACAGACAGAGAGAGGAGACAGACAGAAAGAGGAGAGGGACAGAGAGAGGAGACAGACAGAGAGAGGAGACAGACAGAGAGAGGAGACAGACAGAGAGAGGAGACAGACAGAGAGAGGAGACAGACAGAGAGAGGAGAGGGACAGAGAGAGGAGACAGATAGAGAGAGGAGACAGACAGACAGAGAGAGGAGACAGACAGATAGAGGAGCAGACAGAGAGAGGAGACAGACAGAGAGAGGAGACAGACAGAGAGAGGAGCAGACAGAGCGAAGAGACAGACAGGGGGAGGGACAGACACACACATGCCTATACCTGAAGATGAATATGAAGAGCATGAGGAGCATGCAGAAGGTGGCCACGTTGTCCATGGTCTTCATCAGCACCACCAGCTGTCTGCGTAGTGCTGGCATGAAGCGCACCAGCTTGATCACCCTCAACAGCCTGAAGGTCCTCAGGACAGACAGACCTCCATCAGACTGACCTATGATCTCACACACACTGCAGAGGGGAGGGAGTGATGGATGGAGGGATGAAACAGATGGATGCAGAAAGAGAGAATAGGGGAGGAGAGAGGAGAGAGAAGTGAGGAGTGAGGAGAGATGAGTGAGGAGTGAGGTGTGAGGTGTGAGGAGTTAGGAGAGAGGAGTGAGGAGTGAGGAGTAAGGAGAGATGAGAGAGGAGAGAGGAGTGAGGAGACAGGAGTGAGGTGTGAGGAGAAAGGGGAGAGGAGAGAGGAGAAAAGATGAGTCAGACAGGAAGAGAAAGGAAGAGAAGAAAATAGAAACAAATCCAGACAGCAACGTTTCCTAATTTCCCCTCTGATCCCAACTGAAACCATGGGGAACATTCAGCTGTCAGAATCTTCCAATGCCAACCCAAGCGCCCAAGGAGACAATCCATTATCCATCATTCTAACATTCCAACTGACATCCCAAAGCTGTGACATTCTGACATGGTAACTGTAACATCATTCCTGTAACGTTCTGGTAACATTCTGGTAACATAATTCCTGTAACATACTGGTAACGTTCTGGTAACATTCTGGTAACATAATTCCTGTAACATCCTGGTAACATTCTGGTAACATAATTCCTGTAACATTCTGGTAACATAATTCCTGTAACATACTGGTAACGTTCTGGTAACATTCTGGTAACCTAATTCCTGTAACATCCTGGTAACATTCTGGTAACATAATTCCTGTAACATTCTGGTAACATAATTCCTGTAACGTTCTGGTAACATTCTGGTAACATAATTCCTGTAAAGTTCTGGTAACATTCTGGTAACATAATTCCTGTAACATTCTGGTAACATTCTGGTAACATATTTCCTGTAACATTCTGGTAACATTCTGTGGTCATGTTGGGCAGGCCCCCCGACCTGATGATGACGATGATGCCGTCGAAGATGTTGTAGGGGTTCCTCAGGTAGGCGAAGAAGCCAAAGGCGGTCAGCTTGAGGATCATTTCCAGGGTGAACATACTGGTGAACACAATGTTACTGATCTCCAACACGTTAGTCAGCTCCTCCGGCTGGAAGGGGGAGACAAGATTCAAAAGAAATAGAACACAGAGAGAGAAACACATTTAAAGAGATGGAGGAATGAAGACAACAAGATATGGTAGGTTATTTTGGTATTGTTATTATAATACTTACAATTGAAAAATATGAAACTGCAGATAACCAACACAGCTTCAGTACTGAGACACCTGTACAAACCTGTCACATAGACTGCAACACAACACAAGCTATACAACTTGATATAGTGAGCTAAATCCAGCTCAGTGGCGCGGTAGCTTTTACCAATGAAAGCGAGAATAGAGACATATGAACACTGGCCTAAAATGTCATGTTATTGTTTTCAGAGAGACCGAGGGAGAGGGAGGGAGCAAAGGGATGTAGTGCAGCCATTTTCTGTCTGGAAGATTGTGCTTGGTTCGAAGCGGGATTAGTGCATGAACACACACACACACACACACACGTTAAAGCCTATCCCCACACTCCACAGTGTGCATGTGATATTGATCAGATTGTATCTGTGATCACCAGTGAAATCTGTGTATCAAAGACAGAAGACATACAGGCTAGCCAAGACACCCTTTCTTCTCCTCTAATCCTGTGTTCCTCTCTTCCCTCTCTCCATCACCCTCCCTCCATCTCCCTCTCTCTCTTTGTCTCATTACCAGACACTCCCATCTCTCTGTGATCAATATCTCTCCATGGATCAGCTCAGGGGAAGAAAACAAAAGAAGGAGAAGAACAGAGCCCCCCTCCACTGGCAGGCATGGTGGAGGAGATGAGGGGATGAAGAGAGGAGAGGATGAGATCTAGTGCTGACTGATTAACCCAAATGTCCTTATTTTGGGGGTTATTAAATAACTAATTGGCCAACGTCGGTTCAATTACTTGAAATCCATGAATTAATTTTTTGTGCGCTCAACGGGCCGTTTCTCTTTAGAGAAATCAAATCATTCACGAGAGAAATTAAGTCAAGAACTATGTGGGACGCTGGGCTGAAAGGAGTTTTCATTAGGTAAATATTCAACCTATTTCATGTAAACTATATTTTACATGTTTTTGTTGTGTAATTACTGTGTATAAAAGAAGCATGTACTGTATATGAAATGTGTGTAAATTTATATGTAACAAAAAAACTGTAAAAAATGTGTAATGCCCTGGCCATAGAGAGGGTTTTTTTGTTCTTTATTTTGGTTAGGCCAGGGTGTTACATTGGGTGGGCGTTCTATGTTCCTTTTTCTATGTTTTGGTATTTCTTTGTTTTGGGCCGTGTGTGGCTCCCAATCAGGCACAGCTGAAGCTCGTTGTTGCTCATTGGGAGTCACATATAAGGAGCATGTTTTTCCTTTGGGTTTTGTGGGTAATTGTTTCTGTTCAGTGTGTTTCCTGTCAGTACTGTTTGGCTGTCGGTTTTCCTGTTTTTTTTTTGTATAGTGTTCTCTTTGTTTGAATTAAATGTCAAGATGAACACTATCTCCGCTGCACCTTGGTCTTCTTCCGATGACAGCCCTTACAAAAATGTAAATATAAAACAAAGTTGCTTTTGTCCCCCTAAGAGGGGATTGGTCAATAAAAAAACATTTTTTTTAAATAAACATCTTTTCTATTTCATATTTTTCTCACCTATCTCCCTCCATGTTCCTTCTATCACCTTCTATCTCCCTCCATGTTCGTCTTCCTCCTATCACCTTCTATCTCCCTCCATGTTCGTCTTCCTCCTATCACCTTCTACGTATCTCCCTCCATGTTCCTCTCCCTCCTATCACCTTCTATCTCCCTCTATGTTCCTCTCCTTCCTATCACCTTCTATCTCCCTCCATGTTCGTCTTCCTCCTATCACCTTCTATCTCCCTCCATGTTCCTCTTCCTCCTATCACCTATCACCTTCTATCTCCCTCCATGTTCCTCTTCCTCCTATCACCTATCACCTTCTATCTCCCTCCATGTTCCTCTCCTTCCTATCACCTTCTATCTCCCTCCATGTTCCTCTCCCTCCTATCACCTTCTATCTCCCTCCATGTTCCTCTTCCTCCTATCAACCTCTATCTCCCTCCAATCACCTTCTATCTCCCTCCACGTTCCCCTCCCTCCCCTCCCTCCCTCCCTCCCTCCCTCCCTCCCTCCCTCCCCTCCCCTCCCTCCCTCCCTCCCTCTCCTCCCCTCTCACCTGTTTACCCTTTCATCTCTCCTTCCTGTCTTTCATTTCCTCCCTCACAGATACCTGCACCTCCCTGCCTGCACATCCCTCTCTCTCTCCCTCTCTTTTCTCCATCCCTCTCTCTTTGTAGTTCTCTTGTTTTTATCATTGAATGTTTACTGAATATAAATGCATAAGAAGCCCCCCCCCCCCCCTACACACACGCTGTATATACATGCTAATAGGGGAGCCTCTCAGTCATGCTACCATTGATGTGAAAGATGAATGCTGATGAGTCAGAGATGTAGTCACACACAACACACACACAAACACACACACATACACAGCAACTCTGAATGAAGACTACAAGTCAAAATCTGAAGGACATCTAGTGAAGGTCATATCCTCACTGTATGCTCTTAACACACGTCATGCAGTCCTTCCCATAGGGGATTGATCAAATAAAGTTTCAGTAAGCCCTGTTACCAAAGCGGGAAACACATACGCTTTCAGTTCTAGAACACAACCCCCTGGAATAACACTTACAAATCTACTGAAGAACACACACCGCCTCTGCCTCAGCCAAGAGAGACCATTGTGTAATGCTGTTGGAGTGTGTGGTGTGTGTGCAGTGTGTGTAATGAGGTTGGAGTGTGTGGGGTGTGTGTGTGTGTGTGTGTGTGTGTGTGTGTGTGTGTGTGTGTGTGTGTGTGTGTGTGTGTGTGTGTGTGTGTGTGTGTGTGTGTGTGTGTGTGTGTGTGTGTGTGTGTGTGTGTGTGTGTGTGGTGTGTAAGGCTGTTGGTGTGTGTGGTTGTGTGTGTGTGGTGTGTGTAATGCTGTTGGTGTGTGTGTGTGGTGTGTGTAATGCTGTGTGTGTGTGTGTGTGTGTGTGTGTGTGTGTGTGTGTGTGTGTGTGTGTGTGTGTGTGTGTGTGTGTGTGTGTGTGTGTGTGTGTGTGTGTGTGTGCACATTCATACAGGAATAGAGCAGAAAATGCTGCGTAACAGGAGTCTGCTCCCTCTTCTCTCTCGGTGAGTTCCTGTCCTCCTCTCCTCCTCTCCCCACATCCCTCTGTTATTTTTAGAGTCTTCAGAAATGAGAGAACCGACTCCTCTGCATGTTGTCAAGGAGTGAGGGGGTGGATGAGAGATGAAGACAGAGGGAGGGAGGGAGAGAGAGATGGAGGGAGACAGAATGGAGAAGGGAGAGGGAGAGGGAGGGATGGACAGAGACAGGGGAGGAGGGAGACAAAAAGAGGCAGGGAAAGGAGGGGTGTGAGACAGGAGGGAGGGAGGGAGAGAGATAGAGAAAGAGAGGGGTTGAGGGAGGTAGGAGTAGTTATGTAACAGCCAGGGTGGGTGTATTTTGGCATGAAGCTACCACACCCCTTCCACACAGGCAGCTCCCTCCCTTCCTCTCTTCCTCTGTCTCTCTCAGGAGAGAAGCCAGCCAGCCAGCCAGACAGCACCAAAAGCAGGTTGAGGTGTACCTACCTAGCTGTTTTCCAGTAATATTGTTGTGGTGGTCTATCGGGTGTATAATGGAACAATAAATTCCCATATTGATAGTGTTCCATGTACGTCACTGATATCCGACATCTAGTGACTTGTACTACTTGTGAGTCATCCATTGGACGAATCTCGACCTTGTTAGCCCACTAAGCTAAAGTCAATGGGTTAGCTTTGGGGACTGAAGAGCAATACGGTTGTTGTGCACATTGTGTATATGTGCTGTACTCCCTGATTGTGTTATAGTTGACCTTTTGTGGTTTTTCAATGCTGATAGTATTGATGAGAATAGTATATTTACCTGGTTGTGAGGTTCATGCTGATAGTATTGATGAGAATAGTATATTTACCTGGTTGTGGGGTTCATGCTGATAGTATTGATGAGAATAGTATATTTACCTGGTTGTGGGGTTCATGCTGATAGTATTGATGAGAATAGTATATTTACCTGGTTGTGGGGTTCATGCTGATAGTATTGATGAGAATAGTATATTTACCTGGTTGTGGGGTTCATGCTGATAGTATTGATGAGAATAGTATATTTACCTGGTTGTGGGGTTCATGCTGATAGTATTGATGAGAATAGTATATTTACCTGGTTGTGGGGTTCATGCTGATAGTATTGATGAGAATAGTATATTTACCTGGTTGTGGTGTTCATGCTGATAGTATTGATGAGAATAGTATATTTACCTGGTTGTGGGGTTCATGCTGATAGTATTGATGAGAATAGTATATTTACCTGGTTGTGGGGTTCATGCTGATAGTATTGATGAGAATAGTATATTTACCTGGTTGTGGTGTTCTATCCCCATGCTGATAGTATTGATGAGAATAGCGATCATGATTCCTCTGTTGAAGTATTTGCTCTCCACGATGCCCCAAAGTTTCTTCCTCATCTCATCCCACATGTCCTTACAGTGTCCAAAACACGACCTCCTCTTCCTCTTCTTCTTCACTCCCTCCCCCTCTTCCACTTTCTCCTCCAAGTGGTTCTCCTCCCTGTCCGTCTCCTCCACGGCCCCCTCCTCCTCCTCCCCATTAGCCGAGTCGCCCACAGCTCCCGCCCCTTCCCTGAGTGACAGTGCCGCAGCGCACTGAGGGCAGTCCTCTGTGTTCTGAGGGACGGCCAGGGCGATGGAGTTGCCCAGGGGTTGGGAGCTGTGGATTGGGTCCAGCTTGCTTTGGTGAGGACAGTGAGATTCTAATGAAAGATGGAGAGGGAGTGTGAGAAAGAATCAGCATGTCACTAACAGCATCAATAGACACTTTCACATTGTCGCACTATATCCATGAAAGCCAGCGTTTGCTAGCGCCAAAGAGGTTTGAAAGTCGAGAGATTAAACAAGACTCATCTCACTGGCTCACACCAAACAATGTGAAAGAGGCTAATATAATGTTAAAGTTAAAGTTTAGACATTTAGCAAAAACTCTCTCTCTCATACTCCCAACCGCTGCCTCCCACTTACGTCGTGGCTGCCTCAGGTGATGCCGTTCCCCTCCGTTCGCACTCCCTCCTCCTTCCCCTCCTCCTCTTCCTCCTCCTCTTCCTCTCCCTCTAGTGGGCGGTGGTGGCAGAGGCCTTCCCCTCAGTTGGTTATACAGGGCTACAGATCTCCTGCGGGCCTTGCGCAGCATGTGGCAGACCAGCTGGAAGAGCTCTTCGTAGCAGTCCCCCGGTTCATGCAGGCTGGCCAGGGTAGAGGAGGACAGGCACTGGGCCCGCTGCTCCTGCATCAGCTGGTGCTCCCGCTGCTTGGTCTCACTGAACTGGGTGGCGATGACCACCAGACACAGGTTGATCATGAAGAACGAGCCAATCTGTGAAGTGGTGGATAGTCAGAGGTGAGTTAGAAACACAGAGTTACTGTAGTGAGTGCTGAAGGCCAACCAGAAACACAGAGTTACTGTAGTGAGTGCTGAAGGCCAACCAGAAACACAGAGTTACTGTAGTGAGTGCTGAAGGCCAACCAGAAACACAGAGTTACTGTAGTGAGTGCTGAAGGCCAACCAGAAACACAGAGTTACTGTAGTGAGTGCTGAAGGCCAACCAGAAACACAGAGTTACTGTAGTGAGTGCTGAAGGCCAACCAGAAACACAGAGTTACTGTAGTGAGTGCTGAAGGCCAACCAGAAACACAGAGTTACTGTAGTGAGTGCTGAAGGCCAACCAGAAACACAGAGTTACTGTAGTGAGTGCTGAAGGCCAACCAGAAACACAGAGTTACTGTAGTGAGTGCTGGAGGCCACCCAGAAACACACAGATACAGACAGTGGAAGACCACTGGTAGTCTATAACGGGGTTGCTGGTCAACGCACACAAGATTCACTTTTTGGCTTTGAGATGAGTGAATAACAATCAGGGGGACCCCAGGCCTCCAGACATATCTTGAGGTACTTCATTAGGTTTACCTCTACTGCAGACTGAGGGAAAGAGGACGATGATAATAGATGGAGAGTAGAGAGGCCAGAGCCAAAGAGGAGGTGGAAGAGAGTAGGAGGGCAAATACATAGAGCAGGACTTTATTTTAGTGATGGCCAGAGGAGTAACACATTATACTAACAAATGACAACCAGAATATCTCTAACACATTAGACAATCATTCCTGCATCATTAGAATCAAGATCTGCCTCTGGTCTCATCACTTGGAAGTTAGATGTAAACAGTATGTCTCCTTCAGTATTGGTCGACCACCTTCTACCCATCCGAATATACAGTATACACTGTTGCTGTTTTTTCCTCTCAAGTTAGCATTGATGCTAATAAAGTGTGCTGTTTGTGTGCTGTTTCCCCCTTAGCGATGCTAGTGTGATGTTAGCACTCATTCTAAAGGTCTAGGGAGGCTGTAGTTTCTAACAGAGTGTTATCAGGAGAGACAGAAAAAATAAATAAAAGATGATACCCAATGCAAGTAGACACAATGTCTCACTCTGTTTATAATACTCTCTCTCTCTGTTTATAATACTCTCTCTCTCTGTTTATAATACTCTCTCTCTCTGTTTATAATACTCTCTGTTTATAATACTCTCTGTTTATAATACTCTCTCTCTCTGTTTATAATACTCTCTCTCTGTTTATAATACTCTCTCTGTTTATAATACTCTGTTTACAATACTCTCTGTTTATAATACTCTCTGTTTATAATACTCTCTGTGTTTATAATACTCTCTCTCTGTATATAATACTCTCTCTCTGTTTATAATACTCTCTCTCTCTGTTTATAATACTTTCTCTCTCACTCTGTTTATAATACTCTCTCTCTCTCTGTTTATAATACTCTCTCTCTCTCTGTTTATAATACTCTCTCTCTCTCTGTTTATAATACTCTCTGTTTACAATACTCTCTCTCTCTCTGTTTATAATACTGTCTCTCTCTCTGTTTATAATACTCTCTCTCGCTCTCTCTCTCTCTGTTTATAATACTCTCTCTGTTTATAATACTCTCTCTCTCTGTTTATGATACTCTCTCTCTCTGTTTATAATACTCTCTTTGTTTATAATACTCTCTCTCTGTTTATAATACTCTCTCTCTGTTTATAATACTCTCTCTCTCTGTTTATAATACTCTCTCTCTGTTTATAATACTCTCTCTCTCTCTCTCTCGTTTATAATACTCTCTCTCTCTGTTTATAATACTCTCTCTCTATATAATACTCTCTCTCTGTTTATAATACTCTCTCTCTCTGTTTATAATACTTTCTCTCTCACTCTGTTTATAATACTCTCTCTCTGTTTATAATACTCTCTCTCTCTGTTTATAATACTCTCTCTCTCTCTGTTTATAATACTCTCTGTTTATAATACGCTCTCTCTCTGTTTATAATACTGTCTCTCGCTCTCTCTCTCTCTGTTTATAATACTCTCTCTGTTTATAATACTCTCTCTCTCTGTTTATGATACTCTCTCTCTGTTTATAATACTCTCTCTCTGTTTATAATACTCTCTCTCTGTTTATAATACTCTCTCTCTCTGTTTATAATACTCTCTCTCTCTGTTTATAATACTCTCTCTCTCTGTTTATAATACTCTCTCTGTTTATAATACTCTCTCTCTGTTTATAATACTCTCTCTCTCTCTGTTTATAATACTCTCTCTCTCTGTTTATAATACTCTCTCTCGCTCTCTCTCTGTTTATAATACTATCTCTCTGTTTATAATACTCTCTCTCTCTCTGTTTATAATACTCTCTCTCTGTGTTTATAATACTATCTCTCTGTTTATAATACTCTCTCTCTCTGTTTATAATACTGTCTCTCTCTCTGTTTATAATACTCTCTCTCGCTCTCTCTCTGTTTATAATACTCTCTCTGTTTATAATACTCTCTCTCTCTGTTTATGATACTCTCTCTCTGTTTATAATACTCTCTCTGTTTATAATACTCTCTCTCTGTTTATAATACTCTCTCTCTCTGTTTATGATACTCTCTCTCTGTTTATAATACTCTCTCTGTTTATAATACTCTCTCTCTGTTTATAATACTCTCTCTCTGTTTATAATACTCTCTCTCTCTCTGTTTATAATATTCTCTCTCTCTGTTTATAATACTCTCTCTCTCTCTCTCTCTGTTTATAATACTATCTCTCTGTTTATAATACTCTCTCTCTCTCTGTTTATAATACTCTCTCTCTGTGTTTATAATACTATCTCTCTGTTTATAATACTCTCTCTCTCTGTTTATAATACTGTCTCTCTCTCTGTTTATAATACTCTCTCTCGCTCTCTCTCTGTTTATAATACTCTCTCTGTTTATAATACTCTCTCTCTCTGTTTATGATACTCTCTCTCTGTTTATAATACTCTCTCTGTTTATAATACTCTCTCTCTGTTTATAATACTCTCTCTCTCTGTTTATGATACTCTCTCTCTGTTTATAATACTCTCTCTGTTTATAATACTCTCTCTCTGTTTATAATACTCTCTCTCTGTTTATAATACTCTCTCTCTCTCTGTTTATAATATTCTCTCTCTCTGTTTATAATACTCTCTCTCTCTGTTTATAATACTATCTCTGTTTATAATACTCTCTCTCTCTCTCTCTGTTTATAATACTCTCTCTCTCTGTGTTTATAATACTATCTCTATGTTTATAATACTCTCTCTCTCTCTCTGTTTATAATACTCTCTCTCTCTCTGTTTATAATACTATCTCTCTGTTTATAATACTCTCTCTCTCTTTCTCTGTTTATAATACTCTCTCTTTCTCTCTCTCTCTGTGTGTGAGTCAGAAAAGAGAGAACGTCTGTATTCTCTATCCTTCTCCCCAACTTGCCCCTCATAAGCATTGGATTGGTGAAACCATAATCCTTACACCAGTCCATTTCTTCTAAATCCATGCAAGGGAAGTGAACGATAGCACAGAATGCACAGAATGGGGGAAAGGGGAGAGAAGCCCAGGAGTTCATCTGGCCCTTGGCTGACCCTGTGGGGTGATGAAGTGTTATCTGACAGGTAGACTGCAGGGCAGGAAGGGGTGTATTGAGTTGCTAGGTTCTGCTGCACAGCTTCACTCTCCTGATCAAACCAACAGGAGAGATAGACAACCCACTGAACCCCACCCAGAAAAAGGGTAGCTATACGCACCTCTGTGGCCTTCCAAACATCACACACATCTGCTATATTCACATGCAAATTGTATTGTATTCAAAGTTTGTAATTTCCACAGACTTGATTTGGCCTTACAAAAAATGAATCAACCCCTACAAGAAATGTCCAGAGGGAAGAGAGGAAAGAGAGAGGTGAGAATAGAGTAGATGTCACATCCTGACCAGTATAAGGGGTTATTTGTTATTGTAGTTTGGTCAGGACGTGGCAGGGGGTATTTGTTTAGAGTGTTTCGGGGTTTGTTGGGCTATGTGTTTATGTAGAGGGGTGTTTGTTTAGCGTGTTCCGGGGTTTTTGGTTATGTTCTATGTTAGTATATTTCTATGTTCTGGGTCTAGTCTTTTTAGTTCTATGTTTAGGGTTATTGGTTTGACCTTCAATTGGAGGCAGCTGTTCTTCGTTGCCTCTGATTGAAGGTCCTATATAGAGGGGTGTTTTTGTAATGGGTTTTGTGGGAAGTTGTTTTTGCATAGCTGTGTGTAGCCTGCATTACTGTTCGTTCGTTTTCTTGTTTTGCTTTTTCAGTGTTCTAATAAAAGTTGAAATGAGCACTCAACTCGCTGCGCCTTGGTCCATTACATATGTCGAACGTTACAGTAGAGAAGATAGGAAGGGAGAAGAGGAGAAGAGAGAAGAGAGGAGAGGAAAGATAGGAGAGGAGAGTGAGCAAAGCTGTGTGCCAGGCAGCCTCTAAATCTTCACAGCAGACTGTAGAAGAGAGAGAGAGAGAGAGGAGAGAGAAGAGAAGAGGGAGAGAAGAGGGAAGGAAGGACAGGAGAAGAGAGGACAGAGATATGTAGAGAGAAGTGGAGAAGGGAGTAGAGAGGACAGAGATATGTAGAGAGAAGAGGAGAAGGGAGTAGAGTGGACAGACATATGTAGAAAGAAGAGGAGAAGGGAGTAGAGAGGACAGAGATACGTAGAGAGAAGAGGAGAAGGGAGTAGAGAGGACAGAGATATGTAGAGAGAAGAGGAGAAGGGAGTAGAGAGGACAGAGATATGTAGAGAGAAGAGGAGAAGGGAGTAGAGAGGACAGAGATATGTAGAGAGAAGAGGAGAAGGGAGTAGAGTGGACAGACATATGTAGAAAGAAGAGGAGAAGGGAGTAGAGAGGACAGAGATACGTAGAGAGAAGAGGAGAAGGGAGTAGAGAGGACAGAGATATGTAGAGAGAAGAGGAGAAGGGAGTAGAGAGGACAGAGATATGTAGAGAGAAAAGGAGAAGGGAGTAGAGAGGACAGAGATATGTAGAGAGAAGAGGAGAAGGGAGTAGAGAGGACAGAGATATGTAGAGAGAAGAGGAGAAGGGAGTAGAGAGGACAGAGATATGTAGAGAGAAGGGGAGGGGAAGGCTCCATCTGTGATCCTAGTTCAGGGCTGGTCTGCAGGTGTGTGGGGCCTTTGATTCACCTCCAGACAGGTGTGTGTGTGTGTGTGCGCGTGGTGTGTGTGTGTGTGTGTGTGTGTGTGTGTGTGTGTGTGTGTGTGTGTGTGTGTGTGCATAATGCAGTAATAATGTGAATCAGTGATATTGGACTTTCTGGTGATTAGGACCAGTGTAGCCTGCTGATCAGAATCACTAATCACACGCAGGCACTCACACACACACACACACACAATGTCAACTATCTGTTTGACTGCAGTAAGATTGGAGGTCAAACTTCAGAGTCTGTAAGTTCATTACAGTAGAGCTCACTGATAGGATCATCTGACCACCTTTGATTTATACCTCCACTTAATACCAGCCCTTAATATAGAGGGAAGGAGAGAGGGGGAGAAAGAGAGGAAAACAGAGAGAGAGAGAGAGAGAGAGAGAGGAAGAAAAAAGAGCCAGAGAGAGAAAGAGGGAGAGCGATAGAGGGAGAGAGAAACAAAGAGAGAGAGAGAGAGTAGACAGACCTGGCTCTCAAAAGAAAGGCTATGTGCACACTGCCCACAAAATGAGGTGGAAACTGGGCTGCACTTCCTAACCTCCTGCCAAATGTATGACCATATCAGAGAGACATATTTCCCTCAGATTACACAGATCCACAAAGAATTCACAAATAAATCCAATTTTGATAAACTCCCATATCTACTGGGTGAAATACCACTGTGTGCCATGACAGCAGCAAGATTTGTGACCTGTTGCCACAATAAAAGGGCAACCAGTGAAGAACAAACACCATTGTAAATACAACTCATATTTATGTTGATTTATTTTCCCTTTTGTACTTTAACCATTTGTACATCGTTACAACACTGTATATAGACATAACATGACATTTGAAATGTCTCTATTCTATTGAAACCTTTGTAAGTGTAATGTTTAGTGTTAATTTTTTATTGTTTATTTCACTTTTGTTTATTATCTATTTCATTTCCTTTGGCAATGTAAAGACATGTTTTCCATGCTAGTAAAGCCCTTTGAATTGAATTGAGAGAGACAGAGAGAGAGAGTGAGAACGAGAGATCGAGAGAGAGTGAGAATGAGAGATCGAGAGCGAGAGAGAATGAGAGATCGAGAGCGAGAGAAAGAGCAAGAGAGAGAGAGAGAGAGAGAGAGAGAGAGAGAGAGAGAGAGAGAGAGAGAAAGAGAGAGAGAGTGAGAGAGTGAGAGAGAGAAAGAGAGAGAGAGAGAGAGAGAGAGAGAGAGAGAGAGAGAGAGAGAGAGAGAGAGAGAGAGAGAGAGAGAGAGAAAGAGAGAGAGAGAGAGAGAGAGAGAGAGAGAGAGAGAGAGAGAGAAAGACTGCTGGAGAGATGGAGAAAATAAGAAAAGAACCAAGGTGGCTTTGAGATGAGTGAATAACAATCAGGGGGACCCCAGGCCTCCAGACATATCTTGAGGTACTTCATTAGGTTTACCTCTACTGCAGACTGAGGGAAAGAGGACGATGATAATAGATGGAGAGTAGAGAGGCCAGAGCCAAAGAGGAGGTGGAAGAGAGTAGGGGGGCAAATACATAGAGCAGGACTTTATTTTAGTGATGGCCAGAGGAGTAACACATTATACTAACAAATGACAACCAGAATATCTCTAACACATTAGACAATCATTCCTTCATCAATAGAATCAAGATCTGGATGGCTCTAACTAAGAACAACACACAGTAGCCCACAGAGTCAGCTCCACTCCCACCGTGCCTAAGGAGTCTTCACACAGGGATAAAGGGCCACTCAACAGTAGGATACATTGTTCCTAGACAGTGATCTATGGTCAGTTGTACTTCTTTCTCCCTAATGTTACATTAAAGCTTTTGGGAGGGTAAGCTGATCCTAGATCTGTGACTATGGGAATAACTGCCAGTCATCAGTCAGTTGCCGAGCAACAGGTTAACATGACTGCGATTGGAGCTGATAGAGGAAGATGAGAACTTGGCAGGAAGATACAGAAAAAGTTCAGACACGCCCACACAGGTTGAAGCCAATCGAGTTGCTGCATTATCCCCAGACAGACGTGACTATGCTGCGATTGGACGCCTGTCTCCAGGTCTCGAAGGATGCTGACAATCAGAATGCCAATGTCAGCCTCTGTTTCAGACTGCCAACCAAGTGAACGCGTATGTATTCACACACCACCGTGACGCAATCATGTTAGTATGATTAGGCCTATTTAATGGTAAAGTGATATTCTGCCTGGCATTCAATACAACTCGCAATATATTTGTTTACGCATTGTGTTTAGAAACTCCTGCCCACACACACAGCCACTTCTTATTCTGATCAACAGGAAGCATATACAGTTGAAGTCGGAAGTTTACATACACCTTAACCAAATACATTTAAACTCAATTTTTCACAATTCCTGACATTTAATGGTAGTAAAAATTCCCTGTCTTAGGTCAGTTAGGATCACCACTTTATTTTAAGAATGTGCAATGTCAGAATAATAGTAGAGAGAATTATTTATTTCAGCTTTTATTTCTTTCATCACATTCCCAGTGGGTCAGAAGTTTACATACTCTCAATTAGTATTTGGTAGCATTTACTTTCAATTGTTTAACTTCGGTCAAATGTTTTGGGTAGCCTTCCACAAGCTTCCCACAATAAGTTGGGTGAATGTTGGCCCATTCCTCCTGACAGAGCTGGTGTAACTGATTCAGGTTTGTAGGCCTCCTTGCTCGCACACGCTTTTTCAGTTCTGCCCACAAATGTTCTATAGGATTGAAGTCAGGGCTCAGTGATGGCCACTCCAATACCTTGACTTTGTTGTCTTTAAGCCATTTTGCCACAACTTTGGAAGTATGCTTGGGATCATTGTCCATTTGGAAGACACATTTGCGACCAAGCTTTAACTTCCTGACCGATGTCTTGAGATGTTGCTTCAATATATCCACACAATTCTCCTGCCTCATGATGCCATCTATTTGGTGAAGTGCACCAGTCCCTTCTGCAGCAAAGCACCCCCACAACATGATGCTGCCACCCCCGTGCTTCATGGTTGGGATGGTGTTCTTCGGCTTGCAAGCCTCCCCTTTTTCCTCCAAACATAACGATGGTCATTATGGCCAAACAGTTCTATTTTTGTTTCATCAGACCAGAGGACATTTCTCCAAAAAGTATGATCTTTGTCTCCATGTGCAGTTGCAAAACGTAGTCCAGCTTTTTTAAGGCAGTTTTGGAGCAGTGGCTTCTTCCTTGCTGAGCGGCCTTTCAGGTTATGTTGATATAGGACTTGTTTTACAGTGGATATAGATACTTTGTACCTGTTTCCTCCAGCATCTATACAAGGTCCTTTGCTGTTGTTCTGGGATTGATTTGCACTTTTCGCACCAAAGTACGTTCATCTCTAGGAGACAGAACGCATCTCCTTCCTGAGCGGTATGACGGCTGTGTGGTCCCATGGTGTTTATACTTGCGTACTATTGTTTGTACAGATGAACGTGGCACCTTCAGGCATTTGGACATTTCTACCAAGAATGAACCAGACTTGTGGAGTTCTACAATTTTTTCTGAGGTCTTGGCTGATTTATTTCGATTTTCCTATGATGTCAAGCAAAGAGGCACTGAGTTTGAAGGTAGGCCTTGAAATACATCCACAGGTACACCTCCAATTGACTCAAATGATGTCCATTAGCCTATCAGAAGCTTCTAAAGCCATGACATCATTTTCTGGAATTTTCCAAGCAGTTTAAAGGCACAGTCAATTTAGTGTATGTAAACTTCTGACCCACTGGAATTGTGATACAGTGAATTATAAGTGATATAATCTGTCTGTAAACAATTGTTGGAAAAATGACTTGTGTCATGCACAAAGTAGATGTCCTAACCAACTTGCTAAAACTATAGTTTGTTAACATGAAATTTGTGGAGTGGTTGAAAAACAACTTCTAATGTCTCCAACCTAAAAACCTGTATGTAAACTTCCGACTTCAACTGTACCTGTGAAAGGAGTCTACCTCTTTGCGGTAGTAAGTTTTACAGAAACCCAAACCATTCCATGATTTTATTTAACCATTCAAAACGAGCTACTGCAATGCTGGTTTGATTGAATTGAACACAAACTCAAGAGACTAGAAAAGATCCCCTGCTCCTGTTGGTGGTGATGACATTGAGGGGTCTCTGCATGGTAATAATGTGCATGTGTTGATAGAGGGGAGGGTCTGGAGAGGAGCTGCTCTGTGGTCGTACAGATAAGAGCATGAATCCAACAGGTTTATGACTGTCCTCTCAAAAAGCTAACCAATAACAGTCTTTCTTTAATTTAACTAGGCAAGTCAGTTAAGAACAAATTGTTATTTACAATGACGGCCTACCCTGGCCAAAGCCTAACCCATGACAATGCTGGGCGAATTGTGCTCCGCCCTATGGGACTCCCAATCACAGCCGGTTGTGATACAGCCTGGACTCAAACCAGGGTGTGTAGTGACACCTCTAGCACTGAAATGCAGTGCCTTAGACCGCTGCGCCACTCGGGAGCCCCTAGTCTAACTGTATAGTATTACTGATGAATCACAATTATGTTTCCCTCACAAGCTTATTTGAGAATGCGAACAACGTATATGATCTCGTCTCCTTTCCTTCAAATAATTACCCATAATTCACAGCAGTCACTTCCTCTGAGTCCTGAGAGGGCCATCTGGCAATGCATGCTGGGATATGAACACATGATGACATGGCATCACCTTGGGGACAGCATGTCTCTCTGTTAGGATCACAAGTATGTGTGTGTGGGTAGACGTGTGTGTGCACTGCATATGTGTCACACACTCGCGACGGGAGCCCACCACTCTGATCGTCCCTAATTAAACGCTAATGCTAATTCGGTCACTCGCTGTGACCCAAACCGGATTAAGACCTATCGCTAGTCAGACGGCACGCCGCGAGGCGCGGATTAAAATGGCCGCCGGGTGCCACAGAGCAACCTGCAGAGACCGAGACATCTCAACCTGTTTCTCTCTGAAGTATGCAGGCTAGACACCCTCTCTTCTCTTCTCCTCTTATCTTATCTCCTCTTTCTTTCATCCCTCTCTTCTCATCTCTCTCTTTTCATGTCTCACTCCTCTATATTTGCACACTTCTCTTTCATATCCCTTTCTTCCTCTCTCACTCCTCTCTTTTCAGACTTCTCTTTCTGTTTTATCTTATATCCTCATCCTTCCTTCTCTCTCTACATTTGTCTCTCAAACTCTTTCTTCATATCGCTCATTCATCCCTCTCTTTCCTTCATTCTCACTCTTTATACTGTATCTCCTCCTCCTCCCCCATCTCTCTCCTCCTCTCCATCTCTCCCCTCCTCCCCATCTCTCTCCCTCCTCTTCCTCTTTCTCTCTCCCTCCTCCTCCCCATCTCTCTCTCTCACCCTCCTCCCCATGTCTCTCCCTCTTTCTCCCCGTCACTCCTCCTCCTCTCTACCTCCTCCCCATCTCTCTCCCTCCTCTGCCTCTTCCTCCCTCTCTCTCCCTCCCTCCTTCCCACCTCCATCTCCTCATCTCTCCTCCTCCTCTCTCCCTCCTCCTCCCCATCTCTCTCCCTCCTCTCCCTCCTCCTCCCTCTTCTCCCTTCTCTCTCCCTAATCTCCATCCACAAGATATTCTAAAACGTAAAGGCGTATTCACCAGTGTTTCTCCATCTTCAGTCATATTCACCAGTGTTTCTCCATCTTCAGGTGTACTCACCAGTGTTTCTCCATCTTCAGGCGTACTCACCAGTGTTTCTCCATCTTCAGGCGTATTCACCAGTGTTTCTCCATCCTCAGGCGTACTCACCAGTGTTTCTCCATCTTCAGGCGTATTCACCAGTGTTTCTAAATCTTCAGGTGTACTCACCAGTGTTTCTCCATCTTCAGGCGTATTCACCAGTGTTTCTCCATCTTCAGGTGTACTCACCAGTGTTTCTCCATCTTCAGGCGTATTCACCAGTGTTTCTCCATCTTCAGGTGTACTCACCAGTGTTTCTCCATCTTCAGGCGTATTCACCAGTGTTTCTCCATCTTCAGGCATATTCACCAATGTTTCTCCATCTTCAGGTGTACTCACCAGTGTTTCTACTCTTCATAAAACATGGCCGCCAATAAAGTAAGAAGGAACAGGAGGCGGGGCCAAACTTTCAGCCCCCTCTTTGCTCTCACATCCATTACAGAGATTAAGCCTCAGATAAATTCACTTTACTGTCTACCCGGCCATTGATTCTGGTAACCATGTATCTTACGGTCTGATTTTACAAGTCTATTAACACTAAAATCTGGCAGTCAGAAACGAGCCCCATAGGAGCGTTAGGAGGACCAGGAGATGAGACCTCAGAGGGAAAGAAGAATCACTTCCAAAGCCAGAGTGGAAAGAGTGTTTCACACTACCTCCTCATGTTTCAGTTAGAGGATCTTTGCCCATATACACTGAAGGCCAGTTTTGCGTATGAATAAAAGCAAAGCAAACTATCTCAATCAATCTCTTAACATATAGGCTGGAGGGTTGCAACATTCTGGTAACTTTCCCACATTTCTTATAGGTTAGCCTTGAATCCTGTTTACTGGGCGTTGTTTTGTGGTGGAAGCAGGGCGTTGTTTTGTGGTGGAAGCCAAGTTACAGACTGATTGACAAAACACAGTACAGATTTGTTGTGATAGCGTGATGTTGGTGTGTGTAGTGTACTTACGATGATGAGGAAGATGAAGTAGATGAAGTTGTAGAAGGAGTGAGCATCCATTACATAGTACATGATCTCTACCCAGCCTTCCAGGGTGATCACCTGGAGACAGATACACAACCAGCTGAGGGTTTGTGTGTGTGTGTGTGTGTGTGTGTGTGTGTGTGTACGCTTGTAGGTGTGCATGCATTATTGTGTGTGTGTCCCCTCTCCACACCCTCAACCCCTTCCCTCCCCCATCCTCCTCTCCCCTCAATCCCCTCCCCATCCACTCCCCTCATCCACTCCCCTCATCCACTCCCCTCTCCCCACCTCCCCTCCCCCTCCCCATCCCCCACCTCTCCCCTCCTCCCCATCACCTCCCCTCTCCCCATCCACTCCCCTCTCCCCACCTCCACTCCCTCATCCCCTCCTCCCCTCCCCTCTCCCAATCCCCTCCTACCTGGAAGATAACAATCCAGGCGTATACGATGTTATCGAAGTTGATCGCCCCCTTGTGTGGATTACTATGTCCAGTATGGCATCTAGTATAGTACTGGTTCCAGTTGATACAGAGACCCACTGCACTGGCTGAACCGTTGACTAGTGGTTCAGGGATGAGCCCCAGGGACTGGCGGTGGTAGGCATCCTCCCTGTCCAGACAGCAGGTCCTTCCCCCCTCCCTCCGGGCCGGGACGTCACCACACGACATGATCCCGTTATCCTGAGCCAGAGAGCAGATGAAGGGGCGCTCGTCATCCTCCTCCGGCTGGTAGTACGGGGCGGGCAGGGTCAGACCTGATGAACTGGGAGGGGGAAGAGAGAGAGAAAGAGTGTGTTATAAACATGCATGTGTGATCACACACGTAAGCACACAAAGATGTATGCACACACACATGCACGGCTGCACACACACACATTAACACGCTACAGGCACGTACACACACATACACACACTTACCCAATTCTGAACTCCTCATGTATTTGTACTATTTTTACCACAGGATACTAGCAGAAACAGGAAGACAGAGTAGGGGGAGCAGAAGTGCGTAGGGCTCATTTACTCACTTGAGCAGACTCCGGTTCGCCACAAACCCAATTCTTGGAGTATCATATTCCTCACCAGCAGAGTTTTTAAACATGCCGTTCACACACTTCTGCAATCTGAGTGCCCGGGCAGGTGATTTAGATTGTGTACAAATACCAAACCAGACTTTAAATGATTACCATGAGTTGAAGTGGAACTAGTCATTTCCATTTTATATGTGTTTCCTGTTTCCTCTATATGAGAGCAGACTGACTATTAATCTGTCTGTTTGAGAGAAGTAACTCTCCTCTCCATCTCTCTACATCGTCTGTTTGCTCTCTCTCTCTGACCATGAAAGGAACACACCTATAGGTCACATGTCAAACTGACTGAAAAAGGGTTCTAGGATGTACACTTGCACGCACTTATGCACACACACCACACACACACACACACACACACACACACACACACACACACACACACACACACACACACACACACACACACACACACACAGGTCACCCTTAGGTCACACATATACACGACACCCCTCAGGAGCAAAGCATTAGGGCTCTAGTATTGTATTGACCAAGGGTAAACAGCTCATATCCTTTGGGTGTCATTCCTTCACCAGTCTGTCTGTTCTGTCTCCTCCTCAATACCAGGCTGTATTCTGCTGACATAAAGTCTTTGTCCTTGACCACAGAGAGAGACCACAGATATACTGAGAACCACAACAGGATCAATAACCACCAAGACCGTCAACTGATCAGACTGGCTGCACTGTTTCCTGTTCATTTGAAGATAAAGGGAAGCGAAGGTGACTTATATATGGACCTGTGTAACAGTGTGCACACATACATGGACAGACGGAGGGACAGACACACACATGGACCACGCAAGCAGGCACAAACACACAACATTGGACAAGCATTATGAAACCCTTAAAGAGATGCACAGTGATGGTATCGAGAGAGAGAGAGAGAAGAAAGAGAGAAATATGATGGAAAGTACAACAAAGTTAAAGAAAGAGAGAGGGGCAGTATAACAGGAAGAATTTGTGTGTGAGAGAGAGAGAGGTATTAAAAAGAAGGAGAAATGGCGGTGGAGGAGGAGGAGTCCATGGCCCAGTCAGACAGTGGAGGCTGTGGGGTAGTGGAGCGTGAATGAGAAGTGAACCACCGCCAGGAGCCTAGCTACAGCCCAACGCAGCATGCATCAGCACGGCTCAGCACAGAGCGGCAAGCCACAGAAAACACCTGCCAGCCTGGGATGGAGGGAGGGAGGGAGGGTGATGCGTGCAGTCTGTCGGTGTAGCTAGGTTGAAGGAGAAAAAGCAGGGGAGAGAGAGAGGTGAATAAGGGAGGGAAGAGAGAGAATGACAAGGAAAGGTAATGCAAGAAGGGAGATGAAAGGGAGGGAGAGTGAGAGTGAGAAAGGAGAGGAAGATAAAGAGGGGGAGAAAGAAGGAGAGAGGTGGAGAGAGAGGGCAACGATAGTAGAGGGAGAGGAGAGAGATGTACATAAACCAGGAGAGGTGTGCTGTCCCCCGCTGTAACATTCAGCTACTCCAGCTAACCACCTCCCATTGCAACCTCTCATCTCACCATTAGCATACTCCCTGGCTAATACACAAGGGTCCTTCAATTAAGCATCCAACCACTCTGGCTAACCCTTAGCATTAGTTAATACTATCCTTGAGCTGAGCTTCCTGCTACACAAGCTAAGGCTCCCATCTGAAAGCTGACACATTTAACTCATTAAAGAGATAATTAAAGAACCGCATCTTAAGCACTTACAAATTCTAAACATATAGTACAAATTGCATTTATATTTATATATATATACACACACAGTACCAGTCAAAAGTTTGGACACATGTACTCATTCCAGGGTTATTCTTTATTTTGACTATTTTCTACATAGTAGAATAATAGTGAAAACATAAAAACTATGAAATAACAAATATGGAATCATGTAGTAACCAAAAAAGTGTTATTTTCAAAGTAGCCACCCTTTATCCTGATGACAGATTTGCACACTCTGAGCAGTGCTTAAAGTGTCCACTATTTATGTAAAAGGTGTTTAAGGTTAATAAGACATGGCTTTGGGTTTCTGCATTATCTTACATCTTTCTAAAAGGTGACTTCCAACTAGGAGTGTTTACAGTTTAACTGAGGGACAGAGTCAGCCACGTAGGACTTGTCCAGATTAAATAAATGTTTCATAAAAATAAAAATAAAAGTCTCACTGGCATTAGACCAATGATTAATACAAGCTGAGGTCAGCATAGAGAGAACACACACTCTGGAAGGAGACACTGTCAGGAACACAGACACCCCTCTGAATCAGATTATACCTCACCAGGAGAGCACACACGCATGTGCACGCGCACACACACACACACACACACACACACACACACACACACACACACACACACACACACACACACACACACACACACACACACACACACACACACACACACACCACACACACACACACACGTACAGACCCACTCACAGTGCCATTCTGTCATTGGCAAGGTTAGGGTGGGCATTCATGTTACATCTCGGTCATGAATATGGAGAGGTGACCGGGAATTTAATCACGTACAGCTACTGACTGGGAGGAGGTAGTAAATCACACCACAATCAAATTAACACTCGCACACACACACACGCACACGCACACGCACACACACTCACAGGGTGAAGTTTTTCTCGAGGTAGCATCGGTTCCTCAGTAATCCCGCCCAAAGCTGCACTCCAATGATGCCGAAGATGAAGAAGACGAAGAAACAAAGCAGGAGGACGTTTCCCAGCATGGGCAGAGTGTCCAGGAGGAGATTCACCAGGATACGCATACCTAAAACATACACACACACACACACACACGCACACACACACACACACACACACACACACACACACACACACACACACACACACACACACACACACACACACACACACACACACACACACACACACACACACACACACACATTATAAAACACAAACACACACATTTGCATTATAATACACACACAGACAGTCATATAAAATGAGAATATTGTTGAGTAGTAACAGCAGGACACACGTACTGTATCTAAAACACACAGACAGACACAAAACATATGGACACAGAACACAGGACATTCAGGCCTTCCAAAAGTAGCATAGACATGTTTCTGTCCATGTAGGTGGATGGTGGACCAGTCCCATATCCCATATCCCCAAGTGATGGCATAACGACACATGAGAGGCTACTGTTGAACCTGGCCCACGTTGATAACATAATGAAACATGATTAGTACATGAGCAGATGGGGCAGATATGTCCCGTGATGATGACATAAAGACAGCTGATGGCAGTAATGAGGAAGAGTAGTGGCGACTGGCAATGTTCTCTGTAGTACTGACACCAGAGACCACTGAAGCACCACTCAGAGAGATTCACTGACAGGTGTGTGTGTGTGTGTGTGTGTGTGTGTGTGTGTGTGTGTGTGTGTGTGTACGCACGCACATGTTTGTCACGCTGTGTTTCATGAGAAGAGACACCACATGCGATTAATACAACCCAGGTAGAACAGTGAGGTCGGTGAGAGAGAAAAAGAGAGGGGGAGAGGAAGAAAGAGGGAGTGGCAGATAAATACCTATAGAGGAACTAATGTATGTCTGCCTATAGAGGAACTAATGTATGTCTGCCTATAGAGGAACTAATGTATGTCTGCCTATAGAGGAACTAATGTATGTCTGCCTATAGAGGAACTAATGTATGTCTACCTATAGAGGAACTAATGTATGTATACCTATAGAGGAACTAATGTATGTATACCTATAGAGGAACTAATGTATGTCTGCCTATAGAGGAACTAATGTATGTCTGCCTATAGAGGAACTAATGTATGTATACCTTTAGAAAAAAAAGATTTCACCTTTATTTAACCAGGTAAGCAAGTTGAGAACAAGTTCTCATTTACAACTGCCCACCTGGCCAAGATAAAGCAAAGCAGTGTGACACAAAAAACAACACAGAGTTACACATTGAATAAACAAGCATACAGCCAATAACACAATAGAAGAGAAAAAAAGAAAGTCTATATACAGTGTGTGCAAATGGCACGAGGAGGTAAGGCAATAAATAGGCCATCGTAGCGAAGTATTTACAATTTAGCAAATTAACACGAGTCATAGATGAGCAGATGGTGATGTGCAAGTAGAAATACTGGTGTGCAAAAGAGCAGAAAAGTTAATAAAAACAATATAGGGATGAGGTAGGTAGATTGGGTGGGCTATTTACAGATGGGCTATGTACAGCTGTAGCGATCGGTTAGCTGCTCAGATAGCTGATGTTTAAAGTTAGTAAGGGAAATATAAGTCTACAGCTTCAGCGATTTTTGCAATTCGTTCCAGTCATTGGCAGCAGAGAACTGGAAGGAAAGGCGGCCAAAGGAGGTGTTGGCTTTGGGGATGACCAGTGAGATATACCTGCTGGAGCGCGTGCTACGGGTGGTTGTTGTTATCGTGACCAGTGAGCTAAGATAAGGCGGAGCTTTACCTAGCAAAGACTTATAGATGACCTGGAGCCAGTGGGTCTGGTGATGAATATGTAGCAAGGGCCAGCCGATTAGAGCATACAGGTCGCAGTGGTGGGTGGTATAAGGGGCTTTGGTGATAAAATGGATGGAACTGTGATAAACTGCATCCAGTTTGTTGAGTAGAGTATTGGAAGCTATTTTGTAAATGACATCGCCGAAGTCGAGGATCGGTAGGATAGTCAGTTTTACGAGGGTATGTTTGGCGGCGTGAGTGAAGGAGGCTTTGTAGCGAAATAGGAAGCCGATTCTAGATTTAATTTTGGATTGGAGATGTTTAATATGAGTCTGGAAGGAGAGTTTACAGTCTAGCCAGACACCTAGGTATTTTTAGTTATCCACATATTCTAAGTCAGAACCGTCCAGAGTAGTGATGCTAGTCAGACAGGCGGGTGCGGGCAGCGAATGGTTGAAAAGCATGCATTTGGTTTTACTAGCGTTTAAGAGCAGTTGGAGGCCACGGAAGGAGTATTGTATGGCATTGGAGCTCGTTTGGAGGTTAGTTAACACAGTGTCCAAAGAAGGGCCAGATGTATACAGAATGGTGTCATCTGCGTAGAGGTGGATCAGGGAATCACCCGCAGCAAGAGCGACATCATTGATATACACAGAGAAAAGAGTCGGCCCGAGAATTGAACCCTGTGGTACCCACCGAGAGACTGCCAGAGGTTCGGACAAAAGGCCCTCCGATTTGACACACTGAACTCTGTCTGAGAAGTAGTTGGTGAACCAGGGTAGGCAGTCATTAGAGAAACCAAGGCTGTTGAGTCTGCCGATAAGAGTACGGTGATTGACAGAGTCGAAAGCCTTGGCCAGGTCGATGAAGACGGCTGCCCAGTACTGTCTTTTATCAATGGCCGTTATGACATTGTTTAGTACCTTGAGCGTGGCTGAGGTGTACCCGTGACCAGCTCGAAAACCGTTTTGCACAGCAGAGAAGGTACGGTGGGATTCGAAATGGTCAGTGATCTGTTTATTAACTTGGGTTTCCAAGACTTTAGAAAGGCAGGGCAGGATGGATATAGGTCTGTAACAGTTTGGGTCTAGAGTGGCACCCCCTTTGAAGAGGGGGATGACCGCGGCAGCTTTCCAAACTTTAGGGATCTCGGACAATACGGAAGAGAGGTTGAACAGACTGGTAATAGGGGTTGCAACAATGGCGGCGGATAATTTCAGGAACAGAGGGTCCAGATTGTCTAGCCCAGCTGATTTGTACGGGTCCAGGTTTTGCAGCTCTTTCAGAACATCTGCTATCTGGATTTGGGTGAAGGAGAAGCTGGGGAGGCTTGGGCAGGTAGCTGTGGGGGGTGCGGAGCTGTTGGCCGGAGTTGGGGTAGCCAGGAGGAAAGCATGACCAGCCGTAGAGAAATGCTTATTGAAGTTCTCGATTATCGTGGATTTTTTTGGTGGTGACAGTGTTACCTAGCCTCAGTGCAGTGGGCAGCTGGGAGGAGTTGCTCTTATTCTCCATGGACTTTACAATGTCCCAAAAACTATTTGGAGTTAGAGCTACAGGATGCAAATTTCTGTTTGAAAAAGCTAGCCTTTGTTTTCTTGACTGAGTGCATGTATTGGTTCCTGGGACTATTCGATGCTAGTGCAGTCCGCCACAGGATGTTTTTGTGCTGGTCGAGGGCAATCAGGTTTGAAGTGAAACAAGGCCAATATCTGTTCTTAGTTCTACATTTTTTGAAAGGGGCATGCTTATTTAAGATGGTGAGGAAATTACTTTTAAAGAACGACCAGGCATCCTCGACTGACGGGATGAGGTCAATATCCTTCCAGGACACCCGGGAAAGGTCGATTAGAAAGGCCTGCTCGTAGAAGTGTTTTAGGGAGCGTTTGACAGTGATGTTTGCAATCGCAACAAATAATCTGCTCAGACCCCAACCAAGGAGGATGAAAGTGGAGCTATAAATTCTCAGACAACCCAAAGATTCCTTGATGCCCTTCCAGACTCCCTCTGCCTACCCAAGGACGTCAGAGGACAAAAATCAGTTAACCACCGAACTGAGGAACTCAATTTAACCTTGCACAATACCTTAAATACAGTTGCACCCCTAAAAACTAAAAACATTTGTCATAAGAAACTAGCTCCCTGGTATATAGAAAATACCCGAGCTCTGAAGCAAGCTCCAGAAAATTGGAACGGAAATGGTGCCACACCAAACTGGAAGTCTTCCGACTAGCTTGGAAAGACAGTACCGTGGAGTATCGAAGAGCCCTCACTGCTGCTCGATCATCCTATTTTTCCAACCTAATTGAGGAAAATAAGAACAATACGAAATGTATTTTTGATACTGTCGCAAAGCTAACTAAAAAGCAGCATTCCCCAAGAGAGGATGGCTTTCACTTCAGCAGTAATAAATTCATTATCTTCTTTGAAGAAAAGATCATGATCATTAGAAAGCAAATTATGGACACCTCTTTAAATCTGCGTATTCCTCCAAAGCTCAGTTGTCCTGAGTCTACACAACTCTGCCAGGACCTAGGATCAAGGGAGACACTCAAGTGTTTTAGTACTTTAACTCTTGACACAATGATGAAAGTAATTATGGCCTCTAAACCTTCAAGCTGCATACTGGACCCTATTCCAACTAAACTACTGAAAGAGCTGCTTCCTGTGCTTGGCCCTCCTCCTATGTTGAACATAATAAACGGCTCTCTATCCACTGGTGGTGTACCAAACTCACTAAAAGTGGCAGTAATAAAGCCTCTCTTTAAAAAGCCAAACCTTGACCCAGAAAATCTAAAAAACTATCGACCTATATCGAATCTCCCATTGCTCTCACATTTTTTTGAAAAAGCAATGTATACGAAATGCTTCAGTCTGGTTTTAGATCCCATCATAGCACTGAGACTGCACTTGTGAAGGTGGTAAATTACCTTTTAATGGCATCAGACCGAGGCTCTGCATCTGTCCTCGTGCTCCTAGACCTTAGTGCTGCTTTTGAGACCATCGATCACCACATTCTTTTGGAGAGATTGGAAACCCAAATTGGTCTACACGGACAAGTTCTGGCCTGGTTTAGATCTTATCTTTCGGAAAGATATCAGTTTGTCTCTGTGAATGGTTTTTCCTCTGACAAATCAACTGTAAATTTCGGTGTTCCTCAAGGTTCCGTTTTAGGACCACTATTGTTTTCACTATATATTTTACCTCTTGGGGATGTCATTCGAAAACATAATGTTAACTTTCACTGCTATGCGGATGACACACAGCTGTACATTTCAATGAAACATGGTGAAGCTCCAAAATTGCCCTAGCTGGAAGCCTGTGTTTCAAACATAAGTAAGTGGATGGCTGCAAACGTTCTACTTTTAAACTCGGACAAAACAGAGATGCTTGTTCTAGGACCCAAGAAACAAAGAGATCTTCTGTTGAATCTGACAATTAATCTTGATGGTTGTACAGTCATCTCAAATAAAACTGAAGGACCTCGGCGTTACTCTGGACCCTGATCTCTCTTTTGACGAACATATCAAGATTGTTTCAAGGACAGCTTTTTTTCTATCTGCGTAACATTGCAAAAATCTGAAATTTTCTGTCCAAAATTGACACAGAAAAATGTATCCATGCTTTTATTACTTCTAGGTTAGACTACTGCAATGCTCTACTTACCGGCTACCCAGATAAAGCACTAAATAAACTTCAGTTAGTGCTAAATACGGCTGGTAGAATCCTGACAAGAACCAAAAAATTTGATCATATTACTCCAGTGCTAGCCACCCTACACTGGCTTTCTGTTAAGGCAAGGGCTGATTTCAAGGTTTTACTGCTAACCTACAAAGCATTACATAGGCTTGCTCCTACCTATCTTTCCGATTTGGTCATGCCGTACATACCTACACGTACGCTACGGTCACAAGACGCAGGCCTCCTAATTGTCCCTATAATTTCTAAGCAAACCCCTGGAGGCAGGGCTTTCTCCTATAGAACTCCATTTTTATGTAATGGTCTGCCTACCCATGTGAGAGACACAGACTCGGTCTCAACCTTTAAGTCTTTATTGAAGACTAATTTCTTCCTTGTTCCACTCTGATTGAGTGTAGACTGGCCCAGGAGTGTGAAGGTGAACGGAAAGGCACTGGAGCAATGAACCGCCCTTGCTGTCTCTGCATAGCCGGTTCCCCTCTCTCCACTGGGATTCTCTGCCTCTAACCCTATTACAGGGGCCGAGCCACTGGCTTACCGGTGCTCTTCCATTCCGTCCCTTGGAGGGGTGCGTCACTTGAGTTGAGTCACTGACGTGGTCTTCCTGTCTGGGTTGGTGCCCCCCCCCCCCTTGGGTTGTGCCATGGCGGAGATCTTTGTGGGCTATACTCGGCCTTGTCTCAGGATGGAAAGTTGGTGTTTGAAGATATCCCTCTAGTGGTGTGGGGGCTGTGCTTTGGCATAGTGGGTGGGGTTATTTCCTGCCTGTTTGGCCCTGTCTGGGGGTATCATCGGATAGGGCCACAGTGTCTCCTGACCCCTCCTGTCTCAGCCTCCAGTATTTATGCTGCAGTAGTTTATGTGTCGGGGGGGCTAGGGTCAGTCTGTTATATCTGGAGTATTTCTCCTGTCTTATCCGGTGTCGTGTGTGAATTTAAGTATGCTCTCTCTAATTCTCTCTTTCTTTCTTTCTCTCTTTCTCTCGGAGGACCTGAGGTCTTGGACCATGCCTCAGGACCCCCTGGCATGATGACTCCTTGTTGTCCCCAGTCCACCTGGCCGTGCTGCTGCTCCAGTTTCAACTGTTCTGCCTATGGAACCCTGACCTGTTCACTGTGATTACTATTATTTGACCATGCTGGTCATTTATGAACATTTGAACATCTTGGCCATGTTCTGTTATAATCTCCGCCCGGCACAGCCAGAAGAGGACTGGCCACCCCTCATAGCCTGGTTCCTCTCTAGGTTTCTTCCTAGGTTTTTGCCTTTCTAGGGAGTTTTTCCTAGCCACCATGCTTCTACACCTGCATTGCTTGCTGTTTGGGGTTTTAGGCTGGGTTTCTGTACAGCACTTTGATATATCAGCTGATGTAAGAAGGGCTATATAAATACATTTGATTTGATTTGATGAGGGGTGGTTGTTTGACCGCGGACCCTTGGCAGATGCAGGCAATGAGGCAGTGATCGCTGAGATCCTGATTGAAAACAGCAGAGGTGTACTTGGAGGGCAACTTGGTCAAGATAATATCTATGAGGGTGCCCATGTTTACGGATTTAGGGTTGTACCTGGTGGGTTCCTTGATAATTTGTGTTAGATTGAGGGCATCTAGCTTAGATTGTAGGACTGCCAGGGTGTTAAGCATATCCCAGTTTAGGTCACCTAACAGAATGAACTCTGAAGATAGATGGGGGGCAATCAATTCATATATGGTGTCCAGGGCACAGCTGGGAGCTGAGGGGGGTCTATAACAGGCGGCAACAGTGAGAGACATTTCTTTGCAGGCTATCTCTGGAGTAGATTGCAACTCCTCCCCCTTTGGCAGTTATATCTTGACAGAAAATGTTGTAGTTGGGTATGGAAATCTCAGAATTTTTGATGGCCTTCCTAAGCCAGAATTCAGACATCAGGGTTGGGGGAGTGTGCTAAAGCAGTGAGTAAAACAAACTTAGGTAGGAGGCTTCTGATGTTAACATGCATGAAACCAAGTCTTTTACGATTACAGAAGTCAACAAATGAGAGTGCCTGGGGACACGCAGGGCCTGGGTTAACCTCCACATCATCCGAGGAACAGAGGAGGAGTAGGATGAGGGTACGGCTAAAGGCTATCAAAACTGGTCATCTAGTGTGTTGGGGACAGAGAATAAAAGGAGCAGATTTCTGGCCGTGGTAGAATAGATTCAGGGCATAATGTACAGACAGGGGTATGTTGTGGTGCGGGTACAGTGGAGGTAAACCCAGGCACCGAGTGATGATAAGAGAGGTTGCATCTCTGGACGGGCTAGTTATGCTGGGTGAGGTCACCGCATGTGTGGGAGGTGGGACAAAGGAGGTATCTGACGCATGTTGAGTGGGACTAGGGGCTCTATCCTAAACAACAGTGTACAAGGCATATTGACATTTGAGAGAGACATAAAGCGAGGCATAAAGCAATCACAGGTGTTGATTGGGAGAGCTAGCTAAGACAACAACGGGTAAGACAACAACAGCTAATCAGCTAAGACAACAACAACAGGTAAAATGGCAATGAAAGGGCAGAGAGGGTTGGTTAACTACACACAGGGCCTGAGTTCGAGGCTGGGGCCGACAGATAAACAAAAAATAAACTAAATGGAGTACCGTGATTAATGAACAGTCCAGCAGGCATCAGCTATGTAGACAAGTGATCATAGGGTCCAGCGAACAGCAATAGATGGAACAGGGAAGCAGCGTGGTAGTCTTTACTACGCTAGCACGCGGGAGACACGGCGTTTAAAGTTAGCAGGCCAGGGTAAGTATAAGCGTCTGCTTCGACGTCCGGCAAAGGCCGGTTGAGGGCACAGCGGATGGAGTTACGTCGGCGGACCAGTCGTGGTGGTACGGCGGGGCAGAGTGTCGACAAAGGGTCCGGACCAGATGGCGAAAGAGGTATTGTAGTTGTAGTAATTTAGTTTGCTAGCCGGGAGATGCGCCTGCCTCGCGGCTAACTGGTGCTAGCTTCGGGGCAGGGGTGTTAGCCACTATAGCCACTCGGTAGCAGCTAGCTAGCAGCGATGATCCGATGCAAAGGTCCAGAGCTTACGGCAAGGATCCGGAGGAGTAGTGGATTCTAGCCATATTGGGGTAGAGTCCGGGAGGCATCGGCTGAATATCCGAATGGTCACAGAGTAGGCCGGGAGGTGGGCCTGGCTCAGGGCTAGCTTCGAGGCTGGGTCACTCGGTGGCAGCTAGCTAGCTGTGATGATCAGGAGTAACAATGACTAAATAGCTAGTAGCTAATTAGTTGGTTAGCTACTGACGGCTAGCTTCTGATGGAGGTTCTGGCTATAAGGCCGCTCAAAAATAGCGTGTCACATTGGGTGAGGCGGATTACGGAAGGTATATTTAATTTAAAAATGGAAAAAGATTGAAAATAAATTGAAATATATACAAAAATACAAAAAATACAAAAAGTAAACGAGAGGACGACAAACCACGTCTGCAATCTTGGAAATGTATGTATGTCTACCTATAGAGGAACTAATGTATGTCTACCTATAGAGGAACTAATGTATGTCTACCTATAGAGGAACTAATGTATGCCTACTTATTGAGGAACTAATGTATGCCTATCTATAGAGGAACTAATGTATGTATACCTATAGAGGGACAATTATTACAATTCTTCACAGAGAAACAACGAAAATGGATGTTCTGAGTCCATGTCAATGCTTAAATCACATCCAAAGACAATTTTTGAGGTCTGAAAAAAAGCTAACAAATGTAGATTTTTTTGTGTAATTCCCATTTAATTGCGCATTTCGCAAGAGATCAATGTGTCGTTCTAGAGATGTTTCTGTTGTTAGACATACTGCTGCAGCACGTCATGGCAGGAGTGCCCTTCTCAGATGGAACAGTAATCTGCACTGCTTGGTCATGTTGTCAACAGCATCGTCCAAAAACACACATCTCTTATCAAACTACTTTTCATTGGGAAGGCAGCTAAAGTGTTTTCATCAAAACCATTCACTTTTGCATGTGAAAACACATAATCCTACTCATTACTACACGCCCTCAATAACACCACTTCACCGTGGGCTTTGAACAGGGCACACTTGCTACATACAGGGTAGTACTGACTACATACATGGTGTTACTGGCTACATACAGGGTGTTACTGGCTACATACAGGGTGCTACTGGCTACATACAGGGTGTTACTGGCCACATACAGGGTGTTACTGGCTACATACAGGGTGCTACTGGCTACATACAGGGTGTTACTGGCTACATACAGAGTGTTACTGGCTACATACAGGGTGTTACTGGCTACATACAGGGTGCTACTGGCTATATACAGGGTGTTACTGGCTACATAGAAGATGTTACTGGCTACATACATGGTGTTACTGGCTACATACAGGGTGATACTGGCCACATACAGGGTTATACTGGCTACATACATGGTGTTACTGGCTACATACAGGGTGTTACTGGCTGCATACAGGGTGTTACTGGCTACATACAGGGTGATACTGGCTACATACAGGGTGATAAATAAAAGTGCAGTATGTGTTTGCTCTACTACTGGCTCTGGGAGGATCTAAATGTGTTGGTTCCCTAGAGGTGCTTCATTAACACAGAATCACATTCAAAAGAAAATGAGGCAGGGCCTGAGAGTAGCACTGAAATGGAGAAAAGGAAGGAGGGGGTATCAAATGGAGAGAGAGAGAGAGAGAGAGAGAGAGAGACTATACTATTATTCATCTTCTAGGAAGGGTACAAATTGGGTCTCTCTGGGGTCAATCTCAGCCGATGTTGTCTGTATATATTAACTTGGTCAAAATGACCTCATGTCAAGCAGTTGCTTTATGTCTATTGTATCTCACCCCTATCTGGCCTAATGCAGAGGTGTGGACATACTCATCAGTTATCCATTCCCCTGGGTGCAACTATATGTTTATACTATACAGTGAGTGCTCACACACACACACACACACATATATATATATACACACACACGAGCACTCATACAAATACAGGCGCGCGTGCACACACACACACACACACACACACACACACACACACACACACACACACACAACATGTGTGTGTACATGTGTGTGTGTCCCAGCATGTGTATTAGTGTGTTTGTTTACACATGTTCACCAGTCACCAGTCTGCCTATATCAGTTCCCCAAACATAACATCACTATCAGTATCACCCCTCCCTACTCCCTATAACTTCCTATCAGCTGGCGGAGCGAGGCAATGACATGCACTAATTCAATGACCATTCATATTTAACGAGTTACCCCGGTGGCAACACCCACTGAAACATTGATAAGGGAACAGTCTTCAGCGCTCCCAAATCGCAATTATGTTTGGGAATGTGTCTTCAAAATGGGAATTATCGTCAGCACTCAAGGAAAACTGTTTTCCCAGGTAATTAGTGCTAGGATTAATCTCTGTGTGTGTAATGGACCAGATGAGAGAGTAATGTCTTCACTAATTCTCATCACAGAGAGAGGCGAGTTGGAGGTGTGTGTGTGTGTGTGTGTGTGTGTGTGTGTGGTGTGTGCATGTGTGTGTTTTATGTGTATATAAATACTAATTTCTCTATGCGCCAATAATTCTCATTAGAGACAGACTGTGCCATAGAACACCTGCACTCACTAAATGTACCTGCAGACTGATGACTCCAGCACACCTCTCTGTGTCTCGGTTTCCACACCATTAGTCCATTAGCGTTAGCAGTGATCTGTGTTTCTTTGCCATTAGCTTAGCCCATTAGGCTATTAACTCTGAGGGAAAGGAAAGGAAACAAGTAAAGGATGCAAGGATAAGGATGACAGCTGTTTGGAACATGTCCTGTTTCACTGTGTTTCAGTACACTGTCTCACTAGCTTACAGCATGCATATCAGTGTTAGCCGCTATTAGCCAGTTAGCTCTAGTAAAGAGGAGATAAGGAAATGCCAGCTGAGTCTCACTGATACCACTATCTGTGTGTTATTCACTGTTAGCCACTGTTAGCATTAGCGGATAAATGCTATCACTTTCACTGACTGGAAGTGAATGGAGAGATTAGCTGACCCTCGCTTGATCGGACTAATTGGTGCTTACGATGATTAGAAGCTGTCTGAGGGGAAAATCAATAGGTGTTTACAATTTTGTCTGAGAACAGAGTTGTATTTGAGAGGGATGGGGTTGGGGTCAGAGAGAGAACAGTGATCTACATTACAGGAGGATATGTAAATCTGTAAGGGACTCTGTTGTAGTAGAGGGCATCTGATAGGAGATGGGCTGCTCAGATCAAACAGCACTGTCCTGGGGTTATGCAGTTAGAACAGAGTAGAGGATCACAGCAAAGTCTAAGGACATATACAATGACTGTACTGATTGAATGGAGAAAACATTAGGAACACCTTCCTAATATTGAATTGCACCCCAGCAATTGCCCTCAGAACAGCCTCAGTTCATCGGGGCATGGACTCTACAAGGTGTCGAAATCGTTCCACAGGGATGCTGGCACATGTTGACTCCAATGCTTCCCAAAATTGTGTCAAGTTGGCTGGATGTCCATTGGGTTGTGGACCATTCTTGATACACACGGGAAACTGTTGAATGTGAAAACCCCAGCAGCGTTGCAGTTCTTGACACAATTAAACCAGTGAGCCTGGCACCTACTACCATATCCTGTTCAAATGCACTTAAATCTTTTGTCTTGCCCATTCACTCTCTGAATGGCACACATGCACAATCCATGTCTCAATTGTTTCAAGGCCAAGATCCTTATTTAACCTGTATTTAACCTAATCTATACTGATTGAAGCGGATTGACATCAATAAGGGATCATAGCTTTCACCTGGATTCACCTGGTCAGTCTATGTCATGGAAAGAGTGGATGTTCCTAATGTTTTGTACACTCAGTGTAGACATGTCACATGCAAACAAACGGACAGACAGACAGACAGACAGACAGACAGACAGACGGGCAGATGGACAGACAGCCAAACAGAGATAAACAAGACAGAGAGAGCGAGAGACAGGCAGACAGAGAGACAGACAGAAAGAGACAGACTGACAGAGAGACAGACAGAGAGAGAGAGAGAGAGAGAGCGAAAGAGAGAGCGAAAGAGAGACAGCGAGACAGAACTCACTGGGTACTCTGTTGATGGCTTTGAGGGGTCTGAGGACCCTGACTGTCCTGATGGCTGAGAGGTTGATGTTCTGCAGGTCCAACGAGTACTCCACCATCCTACACAGAGAGAGACACACATAGGAGTCAAAGAACTGTGTGTGTGTGCCTGTGTGTGTGAGAGAGAGCATTTACTGTACACATGACTCACTGACACATTCTCAGTTCCCATTTGTTCTACAGAATCTCATTTTAAATCCATCCACATACAGCAAAGCCCAAGAGGGCTCTTTCCCTCAGGCAAGATCTCTGAGTGCCTCTCCAATCCATCTACAGGTTACATCCCAGTTTCAGGATCTAAGCCTGCCACAACACTGCATCAAAGCAACTGTGGGGTTAACTCATGGGTTAACTCATGAACTGCTGGGTTAGCCCATGATCCAAAATGCCAGATATGAGTGCATATACAGTTTTCCCATTTATAATGTGCTCACATCTGAGCCAGTGTTTATTCTCATTCAAACAGTAAGGTATTGTCTCAGAGTATCTTTGAAGCAGAGGGAAGGAAGGGTAGAGGGGAGAGAGCTATGAATTATCATATCATTTTAATTCAATTGTACAGTTATGGGAGCATCTTTGCAGTACCCACAGTATCAACAGGTTAAAGGGAGAGAAAGCATGTAAGGGAGAGGTGGAGAAGCAGAGAAAGAGACCTACAGCTCATCTCTTGGCTGTAGTACTGTAGATTACTTTATCACTGACCTCAACCCAGAGTCTCTCAGAGTGTTCACAGTCAGCCCACTAACACCCCTATCAGATCACAGAAAAATCACATTCTACCTGGACAGAGCAATAGTCAATAATGAGGCATCAAAGCCAAGGGACCTGCACAATATTAAGAAATGCTATAGATGGAAGGAAAGTAGTGTAAAAAATTACCAAAAACAATTAGGCAACAACAAATTCAAACCATTTCAGACAACTTCCTGGACAAAACATTTTACTGTAAAAGTGAAGGTGTAAACTTGGCAGTAGAAAGCCTAAACAGTAAATTTGACCTTTCAGCTTCCCTATTAAATCTAAAAATGTCAAGCAGACAACCTAAGAAAATTAACAACAATGACAAATGGTTTGATGAAGAATGCAAAAACCTAAGAAAGAAATGGAGAAACCTGTCCAACCAAAAACATAGAGACCCAGAAAACCTGAGTCTACGTCTTCACTATGGTGAATCACTAAAACAATACAGAAATACACTACGGAAAAAGAAAGAACAGCTCGTCAGAAATCAGATCAATGTAATTGAAGAATCCATAGAATCTAACCACTTCTGGGAAAATTGGAACACACTAAACAAACAACACAAAGAGTTATCTATCTAAAACGGAGATGTATGGATAAACCACTTCTCTAATCTTTTTGGCCCTATAAGACATAACAAACAACAAAAACGTATACATGATCAATTACAAATCTTAGAATCAGCTATTAAAGACTACCATAACACACTGGATTCTTCAATTACATTGAATGAACTACAAGACAAAATACAAACCCTCCAACACCAAAAGACCTCTGATGTTGATGGTATCCTACATGAAATGATAAAATATAAAATATACTCTTTAACATCATCCTCATTTCTGTCATCTTCCCCAATATTTGGAACCAAGGACTGATCACCCCAATCCACAAAAGTGGAGACAAATTTGACCCCAATAACTACCGTGGGAAATGCTTCAACAGCAACCTTGGGACAATCCTCTGCATTATCATTAACAGCAGACTTGTACATTTCCTCAGTGAAAACAATGTACTGAGCAAATGTCAAATTGGCTTTTTACCATATTAGAGTACGACAGACCACGCATTCACCCTGCACACCATAATTGACAAACAAACAAACCAAAACAAAGGCAAAGTCTTCTCATGCTTTGTTGACTTCAAAAAAGCTTTTGACTCAGTTTGGCATGAGGGTCTGCTTTACAAATTGATGGAAAGTGGTGTTGGGGGAAAAAACAGCAGCTTAAGCCCCACCCTCTTCAACATATACACTGATCAAAAAAATAAAGGGAACACTAAAATAACACATCCTAGATCTGAATGAATGAAATAATCTTACTAAATACTTTTTTCTTTACATAGTTGAATGTGCTGACAACAAAATCACACAAAAATAATCAATGGAAATCCAATTTATCAACCCATGGAGGTCTGGATATGGAGTCACACTCAACATGAAAGTGTGACTCAAAATGAAAACCACACTACAGGCTGATCCAACTTTGATGTAATGTCCTTAAAACAAGTCAAAATGAGGCTCAGTAGTGTGTGTGGCCTCCACGTGCCTGTATGACCTCCCTACAACGCCTGGGCATGCTCCTGATGAGGTGGCGGATGGTCTCCTGAGGGATCTCCTCCCAGACCTGGACTAAAGCATCCGCCAACTCCTGGACAGTCTGTGGTGCAACGTGGCGTTGGTGGATGGAGCGAGACATGATGTCCCAGATGTGCTCAATTGGATTCAGGTCTGGGGAACGGGCGGGCCAGTCCATAGCATCAATGCCTTCCTCTTGCAGGAACTGCTGACACACTCCAGCCACATGAGGTCTAGCATTGTCTTGCATTAGGAGGAACCCAGGGCCAACCGCACCAGCATATGGTCTCACAAGGGGTCTGAGGATCTCATCTCGGTACCTAATGGCAGTCAGGCTACCTCTGGTGAGCACATGGAGGACTGTGCGGCCCCCCAAAGAAATGCCACCCCACACCATGACTGACCCACCGCCAAACCGGTCATGCTGGAGGATGTTGCAGGCAGCAGAACGTTCTCCACGGCGTCTCCAGACTCTGTCACGTCTGTCACATGTACTCAGTGTGAACCTGCTTTCATCTGTGAAGAGCACAGGGCGCCAGTGGCGAATTTGCCAATCTTGGTGTTCTCTGGCAAATGCCAAATGTCCTGCGCAGTGTTGGGCTGTAAGCACAACCCCCACCTGTGGACGTCGGGCCCTCATACCACCCTCATGGAGTCTGTTTCTGACCGTTTGAGCAGACACATGCACATTTGTGGCCTGCTGGAGGTCATTTTGCAGGGCTCTGGCAGTGCTCCTCCTGCTCCTCCTTGCACAAAGGCGGAGGTAGCGGTCCTGCTGCTGGGTTGTTGCCCTCCTACGGCCTCCTCCACGTCTCCTGATGTAGTGGCCTGTCTCCTGGTAGCGCCTCCATGCTCTGGACACTACGCTGACAGACACAGCAAACCTTCTTGCCACAGCTCGCATTGATGTGCCATCCTGGATGAGCTGCACTACCTGAGCCACTTGTGTAGGTTGTCTGCTCCGTCTCATGCTACCACTAGAGTGAAAGCACCGCCAGCATTCAAAAGTGACCAAAACATCAGCCAGGAAGCATAGGAACTGAGAATTGGTATGTGGTCACCACCTGCAGAACCACTCCTTTATTGGGGGTGTCTTGCTAATTGCCTATAATTTCCACCTGTTGTCTATTCCATTTGCACAACAGCATGTGAAATATATTGTCAATCAGTGTTGCTTCCTTAGTGGACAGTTTGATTTCACAGAAGTGTGATTGACTTGGAGTTACATTGTGTTGTTTAAGTGTTCCCTTTATTTTTTTGAGCAGTATATATAAACAAATTGGCAAGGGCACTAGAACAGTCTGCAGCACCCGGCCTCACCCTACTACAATCTGAAGCCAAATGTCTACTATTTGCTGATGATCTGGTGCTTCTGTCCCCAACCAAGTAGGGCCTACTGTCACGCCCTGACCATAGAGAGCCCTCGGGGTTCTCTATGGTGTAATTGGTCAGAGCGTGACTAGGGGGGTTCTAGATAGTATATTTCTATGTTGGTGTATGTGTATGGTTCCCAATTGGAGGCAGCTGATTAATTGAAGCCTCTAATTGGGGATCATACTGAGTGTGTTCCTTTTCCCACCTGCGATGTGGGATATTATTTTGTTTTGTATGTGTGCTTATGTGCGCTACGTATTTCACATTGTTATATCCTTGTTGTTTTGAGAAGTTTCACTATTATTAAAATGTGGAACTCTAGTCCACATTGCTCCAATTATTTATATGACGATCGTGACAGAATATCCCACCATTACAGGACCAAGCAGCTTACCCAGGAGGTGAAGGAGAGTTGGACATGGGAAGAGATACTGGGTGGATGCGAGACCCTTCCTTGGCGGGAGTCGCTGAGGAGTAAAGGAGGACAGCGACGACGCCGGGGTCCGCGGCCACAAACAGCCCAAGGGCAACCCCAAGTTTTTTTGGGGGGGAGGGCACAAGGGGCGGTCAGCCGAGCCGAGGAGAGAGCCAGAGACTGTCTGGGAGTCGATGGAGCAGTTGGAGGAGGGATATCCGAGAGAGATGTTGGTTAGGTGTATTCTGCAGCACAGGCGCCCTGAAGAGCGTGTCATCAGTCTGGTGCAACCTGTGCCGGCTCCAGGCCTCCAGTGCACCTCCCCAGCCCGGTACGTCCTGTGCCGGCTCCCCGCACTCGCCCTGAGGAGCGTGTCCTCAGTCCGATGAAACCTGTGCCGGCTCCACGCACCAGGCCTCCAGTGCGTCTTCCCAACCCGGTACATCCTGTGCCGGCTCCCCGCACTCGCCCTGAGGACGATGTCATCAATCCGGTGCAACCTGTGCCGGCTCCACGCACCAGTCCTCCAGTGCGCCTTCCCAGCCCAGTACATCCTGTGCCGGCTCCCCGCACTCACCCTGAGGAGCATGTCATCAGTCTGGTGAAACCTGTGCCGGCTCCACGCACCAGGCCTGCAGTGCGCATTACTAGCCCGGCACATCCTGTGCTGGCTCCCCGCACTTGCCCTGAGGAGCGTGTCATCAGTCCGGTGAAACCTGTGCCGGCTCCACGCACCAGGCCTCCAGTGCGCCTTCCCAGCCCGGTACGTCCTGTGCCGGTTCCACACACTCGCCCTGAGGAGCGTGTCATCAGTCCAGTTCAACCTGTGCAGGCTCCACGTATCAGGCCTCCAGTGCGTCTTCCCAGCCCGGTATGTCCTGTGCCGGCTCCCCGCACTCATCCACCAGTGTGTGTGTACAGTCCGGAGTCTCCAGCGATGGTCTACAGCCCGGAACCTCCAGCGACGGTTCACAGTCCAGAGCTTCCAGCGACGGTTCACAGTCCAGAGCTTCCAGCGATGGTTCACAGTTCAGAGCCTCCAGTGACGGTCCACGGTCCGGAGCCTCCAGTGACGGTCCACGGCCCGGAGCTTCCAGTGATGGTCCACGGCCCGGAGCTTCCTGCGCCAATGCCATGGCCGGAACTTTCTACTGCGCCGATGCCCAGTCCAGGCATGGTATCCAGTCCCGCTCCATGGCCGGAGCCTTCCTCTGCGCTGGTGCTCAGTCCAGGCACGGTGTCCAGTCCCGCTCCATGGCCGGAGCTTTCCTCTGCACCGGTGCTTAGTCCAGGCATGGCGTCCAGTCCCGCTCCATGGCCGGAGCCTTCCTCTGCGCCGGTGCTCAGTCCAGGCACGGTGTCCAGTCCCGCTCCATGGCCGGAGCCTTCCTCTGCGCCGGTGCCCAGTCCAGGCACGGCATCCAGTCCCTCTCCATGGCCGGATCCTTCCTCTGCGCCGGTGCCCAGTCCGGGCATGGCGTTCAGCCTTGCTCCATGGCCGGATCCGCGGTCTGAGCGGGTGCTACGTTCCGCACTGGAGCCGCCACCGACGCTAGTTGCCCACCCTAACCCTCCCCATCTAGTTTCAGGTTTCGCGGTCGGAGTCCTCACCTTTGTGGGGGAGGGGGGGGGGGGGTACTGTCACGCCCTGACCATAGCGAGCCCTCGGGGTTCTCTACGGTTTAATAGGTTAGAGCGTGGCTATGGGGGTTTCTAGATAGTATATTTCTATGCTGGGGTATGTGTATGTTCCCAATTGGAGGCAGCTGATTAATCGTTGCCTCTAATTGGGGATCATACTTAGTTTGTTCCTTTTCCCACCTGCAATGTGGGATATTGTTTTGTTTTGTATGTGTGCTTATGTGCGCTATGTATTTCACATCGTTATATCTTTGTTGTTTTGAGAAGTTTCACTAATATTAAAATGTGGAACTCTACTCATGCTGCGCCTTGGTCCAATTATTTATATGACGATCGTGACACCTAGAGCAGCACCTAGATCTTCTGCACAGATTCTGTCAGACCTGGGCCCTGACAGTGAATCTCAGCAAGACAAAAAAATTGTGTTCCAAAAAAGGTCCAGTCGCCAGGACCACAAATACAAATTCCATCTGGACACCGTTGCCCTAGACAACACAAAAAAAACTATACATACCTCGGCCTAAACATCAGCGCCACAGGTAACTTCCACAAAGCTGTGAACGATCTGAGAAACAAGGCATGAAGGGCCTTCTATGCCATCTAAAGGAACATAACATTTGACATACCAATTTGGATCTGGCAAAAAATACTTGAATCAGTTATAGAACCCATTGCCCTTTATGGTTGTGAAGTCTGGGGTCTGCTCACCAACCAATAATTCACAAAATAGGACAAACAGCAAATTAAGACTCAGCATGCAGCATTCTGCAAAAATACCCTCCGTGTACAATGTAAAACAGAAAATAATATATGCAGAGCAGAATTAGTCAGATACCCGCTAATTATCAAAATCCAGAAAAGAGCTATTCAATTCTACAACCACCTAAAAGGAAACGTTTCCTAAACCATCCATAACAAAGCCATCACCTACAGAGAGATGAACCTGGAGAAAAGTCCCCTAAGCAAGCTGGTAAGGGGCTCTGTTCACAAACACAAACAGACCACACAGAGCCCCTGGACAGCAACACAATTAGACCCAACCAAATCATGAGAAAACAAAAAGATAATTACTTGACATATTGGAAAGAATTAACAAAAAAACAAAGCAAACTAGAATGATATTTGGCCGAATACCTGACCACTGTGACTGGCCCAAAATTAAGGAAAGCTTTGACTATGTACAGACTCATTAAGCATAGCCTTGATATTGAGAAAGGTCGCCGTAGGCGAGAGAAGACAGGCTATGTGCACACTGCCCACAAAATGAGGTGGAAACTGAGATGCATTTCCTTACCTCCTGCCAAATGTATGACCATATTAGATACACATACAGTTGAAATCGGAAGTTTACATGCACCTTAGCCAAATACATTTAAACTCCGTTTTTCACAATTCCTGACATTTAATCCTAGTAAACATTCCCTGCCTTAGGTCAGTTAGGATCACCACTTTATTTTAAGAATGCGAAATGTCAGAATAATAGTCGAGAGAATGATTTTTTTCAGCTTTTATTTCTTTCATCACATTCCCAGTGGGTCAGTAGTTTACATACACTCAATTAGTATTTGGGAGCATTGCATTTAAATTGTTTAACTTGGGTCAAACTTTTCGGGTAGGATTCCACAAACTTCCCACAATAAGTTGGGTGAATTTTGGCCCATTCCTCCTGACAGAGCTAGTGTAACTGAGTCAGGTTTGTAGGCCTCCTTACTCGCACACGCTTTTTCAGTTCTGCCCACACATTTTCTATAGGATTGAGGTCAGGGTTTGTGATGGCCACTCCAATACCTTGACTTTGTTGTCCTTAAGCCATTTTGCCACAACTTTGGAGGTATGCTTGGGGTCATTGTCCATTTGGAAGACCCATTTGCAACCAAGCTTTAACTTCCTGACTGATGTCTTGAGATGTTGCTTCAATATATCCACATCATTTTCCGCCCTCATGATGCCATCTATTTTGTGAAGTGCACCAGTCCCTCTTGCAGCAAAGCAGCCCCACTATCTTTGTCCCCATATGCAGTTGCAAACTGTAGTCTGGCTTTTTTATGGCGGTTTTGGAGCAGGGGCTTCTTCCTTGCTGGGTTATGTCGATATAGGACTCGTTTTACTGTGGATATAGATACTTTTGTACATGTTTCCTCCAGCATCTTCACAAGGTTCTTTGCTGTTCTTCTGGGATTGATTTGCACTTTTTGCACCAAAGTACGTTCATCTCTAGGAGACAGAACGTGTTTCCTTCCTGAGCGGTATGACGGCTGCGTGGTCCCATGGTGTTTATACTTGCGTACTATTGTTTGTACAGATTAACGTGGTACCTTCAGGCGTTTGGAAATTGCTCCCAAGGATGAACCAGACTTGTGAAGGTCTAAAAAATGTTTTCTGAGGTCTTGGCTGATTTCTTTTGATTTTCCCATGATGTCAAGCAAAGAAGCACTGAATTTGAAGATAGGCCTTGAAATACATCCACAGGTACACCTCCAATTGACTCAAATGATGTCAATTAGCCTATCAGAAGCTTCTAAAGCCATGACATAATTTTCTGGAATTTTCCAAGCTGTTTAAAGGCACAGTCAACTTAGTGTATGTAAACTTCTGACCCACTGGAATTGTGTTACTGTGAATTATAAGTCAAATAATCTGTCTGTAAACAATTGTTGGAAAAATTCCTTGCGTCATGCACAAAGTAGATGTCCTAACCGACTTGCCAAAACTATAGTTTGTTGACAAGAAATTTGTGGGGTGGTTGAAAAACAAGTTTTAATGATTCCAACCTAAATGTATGTAAACTTCCGACTTCAGCTGTATTTCCCTCAGATTACACAGACCCACAAATAATTTTTGATTAACTCCCATATCTATTGGGTGAAATACCACAGTGTGCAATCACAGCAGTAAGATTTGTGACCTGTTGCTACAAGAAAATGGCAACCAGTGAAGAACAAACAACATTGTAAATACAATTTTATGTTGTTGATTTATTTTCGCTTTTGTACTTTAACTATTTGCACATCGTTACAACATGGTATATAGACATAATATGACATTTGAAATGCCTCTATTATTTTGGAACTGGTATGGGCGTAATATTTACTGTTCACTTTTATTTTACTTTTGTTTATCCATTTCACATGCTTTGGCAATGTTAACATATGTTTCCCATGCCAATAAAGCCCCTTGAATTGAAATTAATTGAGGTAGAGGTAAAAGTAGAGGTAGAGGTAGAGAGAGACAGAGAGAGTGAGAGGGGGGACAGCGAGAGAGAGAGAGACAGAGAGAGAGAGAGAGAGAGAGAGAGAGAGAGAGAGGACAGTGAGTGAGAGAGAGAGAGCGAGAGAGAGAGAGAAGGAAGGAAGGGAGGACAGAGAGAGAGTCAGAGGGAGAGGTAGAGAGCGAGTCAGAGGGAGAGGTAGAGAGCGAGTCAGAGGGAGAGGTAAAGAGTGAGTCAGAGAGAGAGGTAGAGAGCGAGTCAGAGGGAGAGGTAGAGAGCGAGTCAGAGGGAGAGGTAAAGAGCGAGTCAGAGAGAGAGGTAAAGAGGGAGTCAGAGAGAGAGGTAGAGAGCGAGTCAGAGGGAGAGGTAAAGAGCGAGTCAGAGGGAGAGGTAGAGAGCGAGTCAGAGAGAGAGGTAGAGAGCGAGTCAGAGGGAGAGGTAAAGAGCGAGTCAGAGGGAGAGGTAGAGAGCGAGTCAGAGAGAGAGGTAGAGAGCGAGTCAGAGGGAGAGGTAAAGAGCGAGTCAGAGGGAGAGGTAGAGAGCGAGTCAGAGAGAGAGGTGGAGAGCGAGTCAGAGGGAGAGGTAGAGAGAAGGACAGAGAGAGGGAGAGAGAGAGAAAGCGAGAGAGAGAGAGAAAGCGAGAGAGTCAGAGTTAATGGTAGAGGTAGAGGTAGAGAGAGAGAGAGAGAGAGAGAGAGAGAGGTAGAGAGAGAGAGAGAGAGAGAGAGAGGGAGAGAGGGAGAGAGAAGGAAAGACAGAGAGAGAGTCAGAGGTAGAGAGAGAAGGAAGGACAGAGAGAGAGTCAAAGGTAGAGAGAGAAGGAAGGACAGAGAGAAAGTCAGAGGTAGAGATAGAAGGACAGAGAGAGAGTCAGAGGTAGAGAGAGAGAGGTAGAGAGAGAAGGACAGAGAGAGGTAGAGAGAGAGGTAGAGAGAGAGAGAGAAGGACAGAGAGAGAGAGAGGTAGAGAGAGAAGGACAGAGAGAGAGGTAGAGAGAGAGAGAGAGAGAGAGAGAGGACAGAGAGGTAGAGAGAGAGGTAGAGAGAGAGAGAAGGGCAGAGAGAGAGAGAGAGAGAGAAATAGAGGGATAGAAAGTGGTCTCTGTAAGTGATGCCTGCAGGATGTTGTGGTTTACTAAGAGTCAGACATCTGTTAGCTACTCATTCTCAGCATGTTAAAACTGTTTGTGCCCTGCAACCTAAATCACTTTCACAGAATGGCCACGGTGCTTTATCTTTCCGTGTGTGTGTGTGTGTGTGTGTGTGTGTGTGTGTGTGTGTGTGTGTGTGTGTGTGTGTGTGTGTGTGTGTGTGTGTGTGTGTGTGGTGTGTGTGTGTGTGTGTGTGTGTGTGTGTGTGTGTGTGTGTGTGTGTGTGTGTGTGTGTGTGTGTGTGTGTGTGTGTGTGGACCATGAAAATAGCCTGGGGTGGAATACATTAATGCAGTGGCAGCAAGGCCTGCCAAGTCTAACACCAGACACAGCCAATCTACTGTACAGTACAACTCATTCAGAGGACCATGTTCATGTGCTGCTGATCACAGCCCTGGACACACTGCATTCTGATGGGAATACAGCTGGCTGTATGGATATCAGACAATCAGCTTTAGTTCAGTGAGCTATACCAGTGGTAATACATTGCTGTGTTGTGACCAATCTACAGCCTTTAGCCCATGCAGTTTTAAACTGCACGGCGATCTAATACAAAGTCACCACAGCCCATCATTTAGGAAGTATTATGTGTGTCCCAAATGGCAACCTATTCCCTATATAGTGAACTACAATCGGTAATAGGGTGCCATTTGGGAGACATTGTCATTACAACAGGGATGCCATGTACAGCAGGATGTGTACCACTGCATCCAGTTTTTAATCTGTAGTCTTTATCATAGTGTTGCATGCTGTCCATTCTGATAGCTAGGTTATCAACAAGCTCTCACTATCAGGATAAGGTAAGACCCAGATGCAGACCGTGTCGAAGTAACAATGTTTATTACAGAAACAGAAGCAAAGGTATAGGACGGCAGGCAGGCTCAGGGTCAGGAGAGGCAAGGGTCAAAAACCAGGAGGGTGAGAAAAAGAGAGGATCGGTATAAACGAACAACAGCACAGGATCGTTAAATCTGAACATCACACCTGCGAGACAGGTACAGGATGGCAACAACAACTGCCTGAGTTACACCAGGAACGCACAATCCCTCCATCTGTGCTCAGACTGTCCGCAATAGCCTGAGAGAGGCTGGACTGAGGGCTTGTAGGCCTGTTGTAAGGCAGGTCCTCACCAGACATCACCGGCAACAATGTCGCCTATGGGCACAAACCCGCCGTCGCTGGACCAGACAGGACTGGCAAAAAGTGCTCTTCACTGACAAGTCGCGGTTTTGTCTCACCAGGGGTGATGATCGGATTCGCGTTTATCGTCGAAGGAATGAGCGTTACACCAAGGCCTGTACTCTGGAGCAGGATTGATTTGGAGGTGGAGGGTCCGTCATGGTCTGGGGCGGTGTGTCACAGCATCATCGGACTGAACTTTTTGTCATTGCAGGCAATCTCAACACTGTGCGTTACAGGGAAACATCCTCCTCCCTCATGTGGTACCCTTCCTGCAGGCTCATCCTGACATGACCCTCCAGCATGACAATGCCACCAGTCATACTGTTTGTTCTGTGCGTGATTTCCTGCAAGACAGGAATGTCAGTGTTCTGCCATGGCCAGCGAAGAGCCCGGATCTCAATCCCATTGAGCACGTCTGGGACCTGTTGGATCGGAGGGTTAGGGCTAGGCCCATTCCCCCAGAAATGTCTGGGATCTTGCAGGTGCCTTGGTGGAAGAGTGGGGTAACATCTCACAGCAGGAACTGGCAAATCTGGTGCAGTCCTTGAGAAGGCGATGCACTGCAGTACTTAGTGCAGCTGGTGGCCACACCAGATACTGACTGTAACTTTTGATTTTGACCCCTCCTATGTTCAGGAACACATTATTCCATTTCTGTTTAGTCACATGTCTGTGGAACTTGTTCAGTTTATGTCTCAGATATTGAATCTTGTTATGTTCATACAAATATTTACACATGTTAAGTTTGCTGAAAATAAACACAGTTGACAGTGAGAGGATGTTTCACAGTTGACAGTGAGAGGAGTTTAATAGGTGTTATGGTTTAGTGGTTACACAGTACAGAACACTTTGCAGCTATAAGCTAAAGGATATAATATAGCTAAAGCTGCCTGTGCTTCCTTTGTCCTCTGACCTCCATCTTAGTGGGCTTAAAATGTGGTGTCATGTGTCATGCAAAGAGGTACCACAACAGGGTGACAGGTGGGAGAGGAAGGTGGAGAGGTGATGAGAGGAGAATAGAGAGGGATAAAGAGGAAAGGAAAGGGTGAAACAGGGAAAGGGAACTAGATATTGACTGTGATAATGCCAGGGAGTCAGAGAGGGTGGAGGGATGGAGAGCAGCTAGTTCTCACAGTCTCACGCCAGAATTAGACGTTCGTCCATGTTTCTGAAATGTAGAATTTTGAAGTGGTTGCAAACATAACATTTCAAAGTGTTTAAGGTTAAGTGTAGGCATTTATTCAGAATTCTTAAGGTTAAGTTTAGGCTTGAACTCGGAAATCTTAAGGTTAGGCATTAACTCAGAATGGTTAAGGTAAAGGGTTAAGGTTTGGGATAGGCTTAAAACAAAAATCTAAACAGACTTTCTATTGTTGGATTCGAACTTGCAATCTTTGTAATCAGAGTTTCCACGTAATCTCCCGACGTCTTCAGACAGGGAAGGACGTTGAATACTGACTTGTATCACGGGTGACCTGGCTGTGGAGAGAGAGAGGGTGGAATGATTTCTCCTCCAAGCTCCAAGAATAGTGTCTGAGAAGAACATGTTCTGCTTGACAATCCCCATTATGTCAATTTCATCTTTGAGCGATGGCATAATCGTCTCACACACGCACACGCACACTCACACACACACACACACACACACACACACACACACACACACACACACACACACAAATGCTCGTACTATCACACTCACACATAGTGACAAACAATGTAAATTCCATCAGTACTGTCCTCTTTAGCAAGCAGAAGTGCTGGGACATACACACGTGGCCTCACAGTGCTCCTAGTCTCACTAGAGAAGAGAGGATGTGACAAAAGGGCAAGAGACGATTGTACGTTTACCATCTCCATAGTGATGGAAGAGGTGAAATAATACACTGTGACACTGGGGGGGGGGGGGGGGGGGGGGGGGGATCTAGCTACAACCACAGTGGATGATTTCTTCTTTAGTTTGATTGACAATGAGGTTGCACACACACACACACACACACACACACACACACACACACACACACACACACACACACACACACACACAACACACATACGTCACCGGGCTTAGAATGCTGTGTTTAAGTCTGTGAGAACAGTCACCCATGCATAATCATGAGTCTTGAACAGCTTGAATAAAATACGAGTCAGTGAGTTGAAGTGTGTTTTGTATAGACAAGCACCAGTAAAACTCCCTATGATATCTCCATGCAGTCAGCCAGTCAGCCAGTTAGTCAGCCAGTTAGTCAGCCAGTTAGTCAGCAAGTCAAACAGTCAGCCAGTCAGTCAGTCAGGCAGTAAGCTGATCTCTCCTCTTCCTCTCAGAACACACACCCAGTCTGGAGCTGATAACAAGCAATAAAGTCTCACTATCTGAAGGATGCTACTGTTACAATGCTTCTGATATGCTTCTGTTGTAGTCTGTCTGTTGTGTTTCTCATCAGTGGAGTTATGGAAGAGCCTTAACAGTGATGAGGGGATGTGGATCATATTTGAGAGGCAGAGTAGAAGGCTTACACACACAGATACACACAGACACCTAAGATGGAGTGAGAGGTGATGGAGTGAGAAAGGATAGAGTGAGAGTTGATGGAGAGAGAGAGGATATTGTGAGATATGGAGAGAAAGAGGATAGAGAGTGAGAAATGGAGAGAGGATAGAGTGATAGGTGATGATAGCAATAGAGAACTGAGTGAGAGAGATGGAGAGAGAGATGGAGAGAGAGAGGACTGAGTGAGTGAGAGATGGAGCGAGAGAGAGGATAGAATGAGAGATGATGAGAGAGGATATTGTGAGAGATGATGAATGAGAAGACAGTGAGAGATGGCGAGATAGAGGATAGAGTGGGGGAGTAATGGTGAGAGAGAGGATAGAGTGAGAGACGATGGAGAGAGAGAAGAGAGAGTGAGAGACGATTGAGAGATAGAGGATAGAGTGAGTGAGAGATAGAGAGAGAGGATAGAGTGAGAGACGATGGAGAGAGAGAGGATAGAGTGAGTGAGGGAGACAGGGATATATACAGCAGTAGTAAAGACACTGAAAGAAAGGGGGTTTGGTGAATCAAACAATGGGAATCAAACAATGGACTATATATGAACAGTCAGATCTATTTCCATATTATTAAACAGTAGCTGGTTATTGCCACAGATCAACATTTCCATATTATTAAACAGTAGCTGGTTATTGCCACAGATCAACATTTCCATATTATTAAACAGTAGCTGGTTATTGCCACAGATCAACATTTCCATATTATTAAACAGTAGCTGGGTATTGCCACAGATCAACATTTCCATATTATTAAACAGTAGCTGGTTATTGCCACAGATCAACATTTCCATATTATTAAACAGTAGCTGGGTATTGCCACAGATCAACATTTCCATATTATTAAACAGTAGCTGGGTATTGCCACAGATCAACATTTCCATATTATTAAACAGTAGCTGGGTATTGCCACAGATCAACATTTCCATATTATTAAAGAGTAGCTGGGTATTGCCACAGATCAACATTTCCATATTATTAAACAGAAGCTGGGTATTGCCACAGATCAACATTTCCATATTATTAAAGAGTAGCTGGGTATTGCCACAGATCAACATTTCCATATTATTAAACAGTAGCTGGGTATGGCCACAGATCAACATTTCCATATTATTAAACAGTAGCTGGGTATTGCCACAGATCAACATTTCCATATTATTAAACAGTAGCTGGGTATTGCCACAGATCAACATTTCCATATTATTAAACAGTAGCTGGGTATTGCCACAGATCAACATTTCCATATTATTAAACAGTAGCTGGGTATTGCCACAGATCAACATTTCCATATTATTAAACAGTAGCTGGGTATTGCCACAGATCAACATTTCCATATTATTAAACAGTAGCTGGGTATTGCCACAGATCAACATTTCCATATTATTAAACAGTAGCTGGGTATTGCCACAGATCAACATTTCCATATTATTAAACAGTAGCTGGGTATTGCCACAGATCAACATTTCCATATTATTAAACAGTAGCTGGGTATTGCCACAGATCAACATTTCCATATTATTAAACAGTAGCTGGGTATTGCCACAGATCAACATTTCCATATTATTAAACAGTAGCTGGGTATTGCCACAGATCAACATTTCCATATTATTAAACAGTAGCTGGGTATGGCCACAGATCAACATTTCCATATTATTAAACAGTAGCTGGGTATTGCCACAGATCAACATTTCCATATTATTAAACAGTAGCTGGGTATTGCCACAGATCAACATTTCCATATTATTAAACAGTAGCTGGGTATTGCCACAGATCAACATTTCCATATTATTAAACAGTAGCTGGGTATTGCCACAGATCAACATTTCCATATTATTAAACAGTAGCTGGGTATTGCCACAGATCAACATTTCCATATTATTAAACAGTAGCTGGGTATTGCCACAGATCAACATTTCCATATTATTAAACAGTAGCTGGGTATTGCCACAGATCAACATTTCCATATTATTAAACAGTAGCTGGGTATTGCCACAGATCAACATTTCCATATTATTAAACAGTAGCTGGGTATTGCCACAGATCAACATTTCCATATTATTAAACAGTAGCTGGGTATTGCCACAGATCAACATTTCCATATTATTAAACAGTAGCTGGGTATTGCCACAGATCAACATTTCCATATTATTAAACAGTAGCTGGGTATTGCCACAGATCAACATTTCCATATTATTAAACAGTAGCTGGGTATTGCCACAGATCAACATTTCCATATTATTAAACAGAAGCTGGGTATTGCCACAGATCAACATTTCCATATTATTAAACAGAAGCTGGGTATTGCCACAGATCAACATTTCCATATTATTAAACAGAAGCTGGGTATTGCCACAGATCAACATTTCCATATTATTAAACAGTAGCCGGGTATTGCCACAGATCAACATTTCCATATTATTAAACAGTAGCTGGGTATTGCCACAGATCAACATTTCCATATTATTAAACAGTAGCTGGGTATTGCCACAGATCAACATTTCCATATTATTAAACAGTAGCTGGGTATTGCCACAGATCAACATTTCCATATTATTAAACAGTAGCTGGGTATTGCCACAGATCAACATTTCCATAGCTGTATACTGTATCTCCGTATAGCTCCATAATTCATGAATCCAGAGTGATGATTGCTACTGTAAATCTGCTGCTTTACTGGGAGAGGAGAGAGGCTAGACCATTGAGTTACACAAGGACACAACTGATAATAGTGAAAAAGGATCACGCACACACGCACGGCACGCACACACGGCACGCACACACACACGCACGCAAACACACACACACTCACAAACCTGTTTGGAACCCAGGGATCCCAATAAATACTAGTAAATACTACACCTCCCCCAAGCACAGTCTGAATTGAACCCATCTAGCCTAGAGGCAAGCCATCCCTGGGAGCCAGTGTTCCTCGCCTCGCACGTCCAAAGCCATCTAATGTCAGTTCCGATGGAGGACCAGCTAAAAATGTCAAGCTGCCAACTGAAATGTCACCGTAACAGAGGAGGACTTGTGAAGGGAAACATAGCCCTGCTGTCACCCCCAACGCGCTCTGACATTAAAGCACAGGCAAACATTCTACACAGACATTTAATGAGAAAAGAGACAATGGGTGGAGTGGCTCTGGGATATTGGGGGCAAGTGACGGAGTCGCAGAAATAACAAATACACACATGCAAGAGAGTACACACAGAGAAGAGTACATAAGCACATGTGCGTACTGAAAGACACAAACACAAACTTCCTTTCTAACTTCTCAAACCCGCCAGACCTCCCTTGTTGATGTCTTCATGGCTCAGTGCTCTACTAATTGAATTAGAGATAACTGGGGGAGGAGGAGAGGAAAGATGAAGAGAGAGGAACAGAGGAAATAGAAAAAGAGAGATTAAAAAGAGAAGGAAGTTGTGGAAGAGCAGAGGTGAAGGAAGGAGAACACGTCAGGAAAAAGGAGGACCAGAGGGGAAGGCAGAAGAGAGGGATGAAGATTGAGGAGCTATGTAAAAAAGGAGAAAAGAGAGAGGGTGTATGTGGAGAGGAAAGGTGTGTGTGTGCCACAGGAGGTTGGTGAGAGGGAGGACGACTCATAATAATGGCTGGAATGGAATAAATGGAACACAACATGTGTTTGATGTGTTTGATACCATTCCATTTATTCAGTTCCAGCCATTACTATGAGCCCGTCTTCTCCAATTAGGTGCCACCAGCCACCTGTGGTGTGGAAAGAGAGGTGTGTGGTGTGTGTGTGTGTGTGACTGCGAGGTGTGTGTTCCTCTGTGTCTGACTGCAGCTGCTCCTGTACATATCAATCAGCCTGTGTGTTTGTCAGAGTAATTAGCCGCCGCAGGCCTCCTCTATCTAATTGTTCTCTCTTTTTTAACACTCCTTTTTTTGGCTCCATCCCTTCATCTCTTAGCCTTTTATGTATCCTGGGTTTCCAATGGATGACGCAGGCTAGGGGCTAGGGAGTGTGTGTGTGTCAGTATTATGTCCAGTATGCTTCCTCTGTGATGTAACCCCTGTTACTCTCTCCTTGGGAAGTGGCAATCCACAGCAGTAGGATTGGGAGAGAACTGACACTGGGTGTGTGGGTATATGGGTGTGTGGGTGTATAAGTATATGGTTGTGTGTGTATTTGGGTGTGTGGGTGTGTGAGTAAATGTGTGTGTTTTGTAGGTGTTGTGTGAGTTCGTGTGAGACGCTGGCACGCCTGTGTCTGTCTGTCTGTCTGTCTGTCTGTCTGTCTGTCTGTCTGTCTGTCTGTCTGTCTGCCTGCGTGCGTGTGAGCTGTATGAGCTGTAATCCTGGTCTGCACACGGCGATAGCTCAGCTCAACTCTATTCTCCATAGCACAGCAAGCAGCAGGATCAGCAGGAAAGGACAACACACACACTGAACACAAAGCCAAGCAGAGAGGCAAGCAGAGAGGACACAGACAAAATGGGATTTCTATATAACTATAACACCTTTAATCTGATGGTATCAATCAAATCTAAATATTTATCGATCGATCGATTGGTCTGTCTGTCAATCAGTACATCCCTCCCTACCCCAGTAGAAAACAAACCCATAGAAAATAAAGCATGTGAGCGGAAATAGACAAATCTGAGATGTAGTCTAGCCCTGTGGAATATTGGGCCACAGCTGTAGTGGGCCAGAAAGGATTATGGGAAAAAGGGAAGGGGTCCCTGGGGAAAAGGAGAGAGAGGTTCATGAGAGAGATGCATCAAGGGAGAAGGGCCAGAGTGTGACTGGAACAGCATAGTACAACATCAACATTTCTCGATACTGCAGACCATTGAAAGAGTACGTGTGTGTGTGTGTGTGTGTGTGTGTGTGTGTGTGTGTGTGTGTGTGTGTGTGTGTGTGTGTGTGTGTGTGTGTGTGTGTGTGTGTGTGTGTGTGTGTGTGTGTGTGTGTGTGTGTGTGTGTGTGTGCGTGCATAATGCAGTAATAATGTGAATCAGTGATATTGGACTTTCTGGTGATTAGGACCAGTGTAGCCTGCTGATCAGAATCACTAATCACGCGCAGGCACTCACACACACACACACACACACACACACACACACACACACACACACACACACACACACACACACACACACACACACACACACACACACACACACACACACACACCACACTAACAGAATGAGACCCTCCCCTTCCTGGTGTCACTCAGCTTTAAGATTTCATGTATTTCAATGCATCTCTCATCTTTCTTTCACTGACACATCAACTTGAAACAGGCAGCAGACAAGACCAATGCCAACTTATTCTGGCCTTCCTAGAAGTACAGTAGAATGTCAACTATCTGTTTGACTGCAGTAAGATTGGAGGTCAAACTTCAGAGTCTGTAAGTTCATTACAGTAGAGCTCACTGATAGGATCAATTGACCACCTTTGATTTATACATCCACTTAATACCAGCCCTTAATATAGAGGGAAGGAGAGAGGGGGGAGAAAGAGAGGAAAACAGAGAGAGAGAGAGGAAGAAAAAAAGAGGCAGAGAGAGAAAGAGGGAGAGCGATAGAGGGAGAGAGAGGTAGTAATAAAATTGAGAAAGGGGAGAATTAAGTAGGAAGAAAAAACAATAAATAGGAAAGAGAAATGAAACAGCCTATTTATATAATGAATATGAATTCAGAGGACAGAAATTACTAAATATTAAAGCATTAGGCCTCTCACTAAAGGCTTCAGTTATACAAAAGTTATACTTCAATCCAAACTGTTTCTCTAGCAGATTAGTGAGAATGTCTCACAACCTCTTATTTGAAAATGAAATAATCTCCAAAATATCGCTATTTTTAAAACAAGCCATAGAAATTTGGTTGCAATTTCAGTTTAATCCACCAGAAAGAACAGAACAAATATTATGGATAAACTCAAATATACTAACTGATAAAAAAAAATATCTATTTTTTTTATAAAAAAATAAAAAGGTATAATCTTTGTAAATTATATCTTATATAGGACTGGTGTAGTTATGTCACATATTCAGCTAACAAAAATATATGGAAATGTCTGCTCTACTCAAAATTACAACCAACTAATTGCAGCATTACCTGAAAAATGGAAGAGGCAAGTGGAAGGGGGAGAAAGTAAGGAACTTGTCAGCCCTGCATTAAAGACCAAAATTATACCAGTTTCGTGTAAAGACCAAAAAATTAAGAGACCGGTGTGCCATATAGATTGCAAAATAGTTGGGAAGAGATTTATGTACCGATTCCATGGTACATAGTTTATGAACTGATACACAAAACACTGGATTCAAAACAGAGTTTTTCATTTGAAAATAATATACAAAATGATTGGAACCAATAGAATGATATATGGAGGATACAACCATCCCAGCTCTACAGATTTCGCTGCGAAGAGACAATCATTAGATCATTTGTTTTGGTACTGTCCATATGTAGCTTATTTTTGGTCGCAGGTTCAGGAATGGCTGAGGAATTGTAATATTTACCTGGAGCTAACTAGGTCATTTAAAAAGTTTTAGTCAATCTATCAATAATATAATAATACTCCTAGCAATTAATTTACAATCAGTAGAATCTATCAGAATAGAAAGGTTCAGAACTTTTGTGAAACATCACAACACAGTTGAAAAATATGGCAAATAGAAATCAAAACTGGATGATGTTCAGAGATAGATGGGAGGGGTTGAGTAGAGCTGAAGGATGGGACTAAAAACAATCAAAAGATAACTATTGTAAAAAATACTGTGTTCGTAAAATGTATATAGTATATACAATGGCAAGAAAAAGTATGTGAACCCTTTGGAATTACCTCGATTTTTGCATAAATTGGTTATCAAATTTGATCTGATCTTCATCTAAGTGTAATGAACATGAGGGAGACAGAGCTGGTTTCAAGCGCAGAGCGCAGCAGGTGTTTATTGAAAGGGACCATAGGAAGAGGCAGGTAGCTGGGTCCAGGGGCAGGCAGAAGGTCATACACAGGAGGAGGCAGGTAGCTGGGTCCAGGGGCAGGCAGAAGGTCACACACAGGAGGAGGCAGGTAGCTGGGTCCAGGGGCAGGCTGAAGGTCATACACAGGAGGAGGCAGGTAGCTGGGTCCAGGGGCAGGCTGAAGGTCATACACAGGAGGAGGCAGGTAGCTGGGTCCAGGGGCAGGCAGAAGGTCACACACAGGAGGAGGCAGGTAGCTGGGTCCAGGGGCAGGCTGAAGGTCATACACAGGAGGAGGCAGGTAGCTGGGTCCAGGGGCAGGCAGAAGGTCATACACGGTAGGTCCAAAAATGGCAACAGTACAGGCAGGGAATAGGCAAAAGGCGTCGTGAGTGAGGCAGGCAAAACATACACGGGAGGAGAGAAGGACGGGGAAAACCAGAGCTCCGAAAAGGTGTGTCTCAAAACAAACAAAACCTCACAGTGATGGGGTGCAAGGAACTTAACTAAATAGTGTGGGAATGATGACATGCAGGTGTGTGAACAGGTGATTAGAATTCCGGTGATTGGGATCTAGAGAGTGAGCTGGAAAGTGGACTGCGTTCCGGGGATCGAAGTGTTTAGAAGTGTGAGTTGGACGCAGACGTTACACTAAGTCACAACAATGGACAAACATAGTGTGCTTAAACTAATAACACACAAATTATTGTATTTTTCTTGTCTATATTGAATACATAATCTAAACATTCACAGTGTAGGTTGGAAAAAGTATGTGAACCCCTAGGTTAATGACTTCTCCAAAAGCTAATTGGTGTCAGGAGTCAGCTAACCTGGAGTCCAATCAATGAGACGAGATTGGAGATGTTGGTTAGAGCTGCCTTGCCCTTTAAAAAACACTCACAACATTTTTAGTTTGCTATTCACATGAAGCATTGCCTGATGTGAACCATGCCTCGAACAAAAGTGATCTCAGAAGACCTAAGATTAAGAATTGTTGACTTGCATACTGCTGGACAGGGTTACAAAAGTATCTCTAAAAGCCTTGATGTTCATCAGTCCATGGTAAGACAAATTGTCTATAAACGGAGAAAGTTCAGCACTGTTGCTACTCTCCCTAGGAGTGGCCGTCCTGCAAAGATGACTGCAAGAGCACAATGCAGAATGCTAAATGAGGTTAAGATGAATCCTAGAGTGTCAGCTAAAGACTTACAGAAATCTCTGTAACATGCTAACATCTCTGTTGACGAGTACGATACGTAAAACACTAAACAAGAATGGTGTTCATGGGAGGACACCGCGGAAGAAACCACTGCTGTTAAAAAAAAACACTGCTGCACATCTGAAGTTTGCAAAAGTGCACCTGGATGTTCTACAGCGCTACTGGCAAAATATTCTGTGGACAGATGAAACATTGAGTTGAGTTGTTTGGAAGGAACTTGTGTGTGGAGAAAAATGTGTGTGGAGAAAAAAAGGCACAGCACACCTATATCAAAACCTCATCCCAACTGTAAAGTATGGTGGAGGGAGCATCATGCTTTGGGGCTGCTTTGCTGCCTCATGGCCTGGACAGCTTACTATCATTGACGGAAAAATGAATTCCCAAGTTTATCAAGACATTTCACAGGAGAATGTAAGGCTATCTGTCCGCCAATTGAAGCTCAACAGAAGTTGGGTGAAGCAACAGGACAACAACCCAAAACACAGAAGTAAATCAACAACAGAACGGCTTCAACAGAAGAAAATAAGCCTTCTGGAGTGGCCCAGTCAGTCCTGACCTCAACCCGAATGAGACGCTGTGGCATGACCTCAAGAGAGCAGTTCACACCAGACATCCCAAGAATATTTCTGAACTGAAACAGTTTTGTAAAGAGGAATGGTCCAAAATTCCTCCTGACCGTTGTGCAGGTCTGATCCGCAACTACAGAAAACATTTGGTTGAGGTTATTGCTGCCAAAGGAGGGTCAACCAGTTATTAAATCCAAGGGTTCACATACTTTTCCCACCCTGCACTGTGAATGTTTACATGGTGTGTTCAGTAAAGACATGAAAACGTATAATTGTTTGTGTGTTATTAGTTTAAGCAGACTGTGTTTGTCTATTGTTGTGACCTAGATGAAGTTCAGATCAAATTTTATGACCAATTTATGCAGAAATCCAGGTATTTCCAAAGGGTTCACATACTGTTTATTGCCACTGTATAAGCTGGAAGTAGAAGACTAAGTGTTGTCCAATTAGTGGAGGGATGGTAGGGTTAAGGGAAAATAATGTTCTTTTTTATATATATATTTATAGTT